>NC_081362.1:77371588-77996409 GCF_030684315.1 Stegostoma tigrinum | reverse complement strand
AACTCCCTCCAAAACACTGCAGCACATCTGGGAGAGGGAGAAATACCTGGATGCTGTGTTCCAGGAGGCAGTCGCACCTGGTAAATTAACTAATGTTAATTTTATCAGCGGCCAGGAACAGCAGTGTGAGACTGCGAGTGAGGCAGGCAGAGGGACTTTCAGACAGGAACACAGGAGCCGCAGCCCTTGACATTGTCCCACAGGTATGAGGTACTTGCTCCCTGCGTGGATGAGGGACAGGGCTGCAGGAAGGAACCAGGGTTTAGGAGGCCATTCAAGAGCAGGGGACTAAAGGATAGATTGTATTTGTAGGGGATTCCTTCATCAGGGGGATAGACAGTACCCTTTGCAAGCAGGATAGAGAGTCCTACATAAGATAACAAAGTGTGAAGCTGGATGAACACAGCAGGCCAAGCAGCATCATAGGAGCACTAAAGCTGATGTTTTGGGCTGAGACCCTTCATCAGAGAATCCTACATGGTGTGTTACCTGCCCAGTGTGAGACATCTCTGACCAGCTTAAGAGTATATGAGAGAGGGAGGGGGAGGATCCTGTTGTTGTGGTCCATGTAGGTGCCAACAACATAGACAGGACTAGGAAAAAAAGACCTGTTTTGGGATTGTGAAAAGCCAGGAACAAAATTAAAAAACAGGTCCTCAAAGGTCATAATCTCTGGATTGCTACCTGAGCCACTTGCAAACTGGCATAGGGAGGTGAGGATCAGGGAAGTAAACACGTGGCTAAAAGAGTGGTGTGGGAAAGAGGGTTTCCTTTCCATGGGACACTGGCATTAATTCTGGGACAGGAGGGATCTATAACGCTGGGATCGACTCCACCTGAACAGGGCCGGGTCCAGTGTTCTGGCGAAAAGGGTAAACAGGGTGGTCAATAGGACTTTAAACTAGTAAGGTGGCGGGGGCGGGGGCGGGGGCGGGGGGGGGGGGGGAAGAGAACAGGGAGGAGTGTAGAGGGACAATAACAATTAACGTAAGGCAAAGCAGCAGGTTAGCAGGTGACGAGGAAGCTTCAACTCCGTTGAAAATTAGGAAAAAAGTTAAAGGAAAGGAGAACTCAAGAGCTGTTAGTAATGGAGGTATTAGGATCCAAAAAGAAGGTGGGAAAACTGGCATAAAGGCACTTTATCTGAATGCTCGGAACATTCGAAACAAGGTGGATGAATTGACGGTTCAAATCATGGCAAATGGGTATGATTTAGTGGCCGTTACAGGATGGTCATGACTGGGAGTTAAATATCCAGGGGTATCAAACTGTTTGGAAGGACAGATGGGAAAGTAGGGGAGATGGTGTTGCTCTGATTTTTAGGGATGATATCAGGGCAGCAGTGAGAGATGATATAGGGTTCTACTGAACAAAGCATTGAATCCATTGGGTGGAAATTAGGAGTAGCAGGGAGAAAAAGTCACTGATAGGAGTGGTCTATAGGCCACCAAATAATGACATTGTGGTGGGGCGGGCAATAAACATAGAAATAACTAATTCTTGTAAAAATGGTACAGCAATTATCATGGGGAATTTTAATCTACATATCGATTGGTCAAACCAGGTCAGTCATGGCAGCCTTGAGGAGGGGTTCATAGAATGCATCCATGATAATTTCCTTGAATAATATCATGGGGTGGGAGGAAGGGATGGGTGAGAGGAAGAACCGGTTAGGGAGGCAGAGACAGGTTGGACTGGTTTTGGGATGCAGTGGGTGGGGGGGAAGAGCTGGGCTGGTTGTGTGGTGCAGTGGGGGGAGGGGATGAATGGGCTGGTTTGGGGATGCAGTAGGGGAAGGGGAGATTTTGAAACTGGTGAAGTCCACATTGATACCATATGGCTGCAGGGTTCCCAGGCGGAATATGAGTTGCTGTTCCTGCAACCTTCGGGTGGCATCATTGTGGCAGTGCAGGAGGCCCATGATGGACATGTCATCAAGAGAATGGGAGGGGGAGTGGAAATGGTTTGCGACTGGGAGGTGCAGTTGTTTGTTGCGAACTGAGCGGAGGTGTTCTGCAAAGCGGTCCCCAAGCCTCCGCTTGGTTTCCCCAATGTAGAGGAAGCCGCACCGGGTACAGTGGATGCAGTATATCACATTGGCAGATGTGCAGGTGAACCTCTGCTTAATGTGGAATGTCATCTATTCCACATTAAGCAGAGGTTCACCTGCAAAGCTCCACACTGCCCTCCAACCCCACCACACCCGGCACCTTCCCCTGCAACCGCAGGAAATGCTACACTTGTCCCCACACCTCCTCCCTCACCCCCATCCCAGGCCCCAAGATGACATTCCACATTCCACCCCAAGCCGCACCCCCAGCTACCTACTAACCTCATCCCACCTCCTTGACCTGTCCGTCTTCCCTGGACTGACCTATCCCCCCCCTACCTCCCCACCTACACCCTCTCCACCTATCTTCTTTACTCTCCATCTTCGGTCCGCCTCCCCCTCTCTCCCTATTTATTCCAGTTCCCTCCCCCCATCCCCCTCTCTGATGAAGGGTCTAGGCCCGAAACGTCAGCTTTTGTGCTCCTGAGATGCTGCTTGGCCTGCTGTGTTCATCCAGCCTCACATTTTATTATCTTGGAATCTCCAGCATCTGCAGTTCCCATTATCTCTGATACATAAGATAAAGTTGCATGATATTACAGGTAATGTATTGGCATGGATAGAGGATTGGTTGACCAGTAGAAAGCAAAGAGTAGGGGTAAATGGGTGTTTTTCTGGTTGGCGGTCAGTGGGTAGTGGTGTGCCTCAGAGATCAGTGTTGGGACCACAATTGTCTACAATTTACATAGATGATTTGGAGTTGGGGACTAAGTGTGGTGTGTCAAAATTTGCAGATGATATTAAGATGACTGGTAGAGCAAAATGTGCAGAAGACACTGAAAGTCTGCAGACGGATATAGATAGTCTGAGTGAGTGGGCAAAGGTCTGGCAGATGGAGTACAATGTTGATAAGTGTGAGGTCATCCATTTTGGTAGGAATAACAGCAAAATGGATGATGTTTTATATTGTAAAAAAAATTTCAGCACGCTGCTGTGCTGAGGGACTTGGGTGCCCTTGTGCATGAATTTTTAAAAGTAGGGTTGCAGGTGCAGCAGGTAATTAAAAAGGCAAATGGAATTTTGTCTGCCATTGCTAGAGGGATGGAGTTTAAAAACAGAGAGGCTATGCTGCAGCTCTATAGGGTCCTGGTGAGGCCACACCTGGAGTACTGTGTACAGTTTTGGTCTCCTTACTTGAGAAGAGATATACTAGCACTGGAGGGGGTGCAGAGGAGATTCACTCGGTTGATTCCAGAGCTGAGGGAGTTGGATTACGAGGAGAGACTGAGAAGACTGGGATTATACTCATTGGAATTCAGAAGAATGAGGGGAGATCTTAGAGAAATGTATAAGATTATGAAGGGAATAGATAAGGTGGAGGCAGGGAGGTTGTTTCCGCTAGCAGGTGAAACAAGGACTAGAGGGCATAGCCTCAAAATAAAGGGAAGCAGATGAAGGACTTAGATCAGGAGGAACTTCTTCACCCAAAGGGTTGTGAATCTGTGGAATTCTCAGTCTGTTTGAAGCTACCTCGCTGAATGTTTTTAAGGCAAGGCTAGATAAATTTTTGAACAGTAAAGGAATTAAGGGTTATGGTGTGTGGGCGGGTAAGTGGAGCTAAGTCTCAAAAAGATCAGCCATGATCTTATTAAATGGCGGGGCAGGCTTGATGGGCCGGATGGCCTACTCCTGCTCCTAGTTCTTACGTTCTTGTGTTCTTATTGTAAAGACTACATTCCAATAGCGATTGCTGTGACATTTGCCCAGCTGCTAGTTGGTACTCTTATCAAGGTTTTCCAAAGGCATTTATTGAAACCAGTCTCTGCACTCAAGGCTGACTGCCTGCAGAAATTTAATTACAATTTCCACTATCTAATACATTAATACATTAAATACATTAATATATACATGATTATTGTATGAATATGTGCATGCACTGTAAAATGCAATTAGAATTATTTTAAAAGCCTCATCTAAGGTGGGTTAAGCTTTGTCTCTCTATTTTGTATAAAAATTAGAAATTTCAAGTCAGATAGTTTTTATCTGAGATATTAGGAACTGCAGATGCTGGAGAATCTGAGATAACAAGGTGTAGAGCTGGATGAACACGGCTGGCCAAGCAGCATCAGAGGAGCAGGAAGGCTGATGTTTCGGGCCTTGACCCTTCTTCAGAAATGGCGGATTCTGATATAAATCGGGAAAGAGGGGGAGGTGGATAGAAGCTGGATAAAGGAGAAGATAGGTGGAGAGGAGACAGGCAGGTCAAAGAGGTGGGGATGGAGCCAGTAAAGGTGAGAGGGGGTGGGGAGTTAGGGAGGAGATAGGTCAGCCCAGGGAGGACGGACAGGTCAAGGGCGCGGGATGAGGCTAGTAGTTAGGAGATGGAAGTAGGGCTTGAGGTGGGAAGAGCGCATAGGTGAGAGGATGGATAGGTTAGGCAGGCAGGGACAAGCTGGGCTGGTTTTGGGATGCAGTGGGGGAGGGGAGATTTTGAAGGTGTGAAGTCCACATTTTGTTGTCTGTCTGTGAATGCCATAAGAAATGCTGAATCAGCTACAATTTTCTTCACTGTTTTGTGTCAGTTAAGAAAAGCACAGGCAGCCATTTTGTCATATTCGGCCATGGGTAGCTGTAAGAAGTATATATTTACCTTGAAATGCACACTACCATCAATTCCAAGCAAGTAGGGATGTGGAAATTTCTAATGTCGGGAATAAACAACATCAACTTCTGCCCCACACAACAATGGTTGTGCTTGGTGCAGCTGGAATGTTCCCCACCAACAAGCCCAGTGGGAATTCCATTCGGACATCATGCCTAAGTAATCTTGCTAATCAACTCCTCTCACCTTCTTTTCACACTGTTATAGCTGCAGCCTTGTCATGGAATCAGAGTAGAGGCTGGTTATAAGCTTCATTGAAAGGGATTGCAGTGAGCAGCCAGTATGCAGTACTGCCAACACCAATCAGCATCATAATTCACAATAAACCTCCACAGGGTACATGTCGAGCCTTACCAGACTTTTGAGATTTCTACACTTTCAGCTTTGCAACCAAACACCTAAATTTGTCATATACCAACGCAGGGCACAATGTTTCAGAGATTACAAACGATTTAACTGTTCATTAATTGCTTAAGACGTGCTTGAGTACAATGCTTGTTGATGTTTGCTGATAGCCTGCATTTAATTAAGTAACATTTCAGTCAATGTAATGAAAACAAATTTGCTCACATTTTCAATAAAATATGAATTTTATCTCCAGAATTACAGATCTGCTGAACAAATGTTTTGATTCAGCTCTTTCCTTTGAATATTGTTTTAAAAATGATTTCACAATTATTTGTTTAAAATGTTGATTGTGTTCTCTGGTTAAATATAAACACTGACCAACAAATTGGTGCCAAATATTTGATAAAAGTTGTTGGTAGTAATGTATTGACAAAGCATGCTGAAATATTGCCAAACTATCCGATGGCTCATCTTGGTAATCAGCATTGTCTTTTCACATCATTCATGATCAAAAGCTTACATAGCACAATGATTTTGTTTATGGTTTTGGTCCCAGCTGGTATGACTACTGGATAAGTCAGGTCCCAGAATGAAACTTGGCCTGATTGATCAAATAACTTTTTAAAACATTTAACACGGTGGGAATTCACTGAAAAATAAGCACACAAGGCTGCCCCATTTTCCTTGACAATGAAACAGATGTTTATTACATAAAAGGAAAATAAAAGCCATATACACACACACATACACACACAGACACAGGCACACACACATATACACACGCACACACAGACACACATGCACACATACACACACACACACACACACACACACACACACAGTCACATTTCACTCATTCCCCAATTCCACCGATCCCATCACTTTTTGGAATGAAATCCAATGAGTTTACCTTTCTATCTCAAAACTTCAAATTCGATTTAATTGATTATTTCTATTTCTTTCCTATGAACTGCAAAGTCTTGTTGATTTCATAAAACTGAAAGCTCAGGCTTTCTCAGTCTTTTAATAATCTCTCGGTTTCACACACCCCTGTTGGAAGTTACTGAAATTAATGTTCTACTAAAATAACATTCCCTGAATAGTTTTATACTCTTTCTTAGGCAGAAACTGTGCTGTGCTTTTGATCCCAGTCAGCTCTGCTCCGAACTGCTCAAAACTTCTAATCCCTGTGTTTCCTCAGCTAAAATCAATCTTGGATTATCCTAAATGAAAAATAATGAAATGAGCCTTAATGTTTGCACTCCCAGTCACAAACTCAGCAGTTATTAACTCCAATAATACTCAGCCTTTGTCTGAGATTAAGTGGAGACACTTTGTCCTTATCTCCTAATTTTGTTCATTCTCCAGCAATGCAAATAAATTGATTCAAGAGACATAAAAGCCAGGCAGTGACGGAAATTTCCGGCATCTGCAGTATTTGGCTTTTGTTTGGTTTCAAGTAAAAATTGATTTATACTTTATTATCTTCTGCCGTATGTTGAACCAAAACCATATCTTTGAGATGATCAAGTTCCATCTAGCTTCCTTTCCTAATTCAAACTTCTTGTCTTCTAACATTAATACAAAAAGTAAAAACTGCCCACAATGGAAACAAAATTGGAAAATGTGTTGGTCAGGTGACATCTATGGCGCGAGGCCATTACTAACACATGACATTCACCCAAAACATTGGGCAAAAGGTTTACAGTATCATGGTGGTTAGCTCGGAGACAGCGGGGACGCTTAGCCAAAAATATCATGCAAGTCTGCCACATCAAGACACATCCTCAGTAAGTTCTGGGGAGGGACTCAACTCTGTTGCCCAAAACATGAAAGTGTGAAGCCTAATAACAATGTTGAGATCCCAGTGAGGACAATCTTGCAGCTTCTCTGGCATTTTTCCAGCAGTAGTGTAGCCACCAACTCAATGAAGGCACCCTCCCTCTGGAAATCCAGTGGGTTACTGATTCTGGAGTTTATACGCTGAAAAGTCGCCTGCATCTCATTTTGTGTGTAAAATATTGTTAGTATCCTTGCCCTCTTCAACCTGAAATCCCATCCTTTCTGAAGAATATTTTACTTCCTCCACCATGCCCTAATTCACCTCTGATATTCTGCAAAGAACATTCCACTCGACAAAAGTGGGGAGAATTGCTGTTCAAGATGGTCTTCCAGGCAACGTTATATTACCCAGGTAAAACTGATGGGTCCTGAACGGCCATTCTCTTTGCAGGGACTGATAGATGAGAAGTAAGTCTATTTATAAAGGACACGTTGGTGATTTCACTCCAATTACAGGCAGAACAAATGATTGTCTTCTGTGTATTGTATCACATCTATACTGCAGCCAACTTGAAAGTGTTTCATCTCACTAAGGCTGTTGGATAGTGTCCATTCTTGAATAATGCCAGTCCTCTGTGTTTTCAGCAGCAGAAGAGTGCTCATGATAATCACAAGAAGTATTGACAAAACTCCCCAAGCTTACACATGCCACAATGTGCACTACTTTAATAGGACTGATTCGTGCGCATTATTTATCTGGTGGTGGGTATCAGACAATCTGCCATTGTTAATTAAAACATAAAGCATCCAAATGTTTTTACATGAGCACACAGAGACATTTGCTGGAATATCAAATAGAAACTAGCCCTGCGATTTATTACTGTACCCTGACAGCCTGGCAGTAGACTTTAATAATACATTCACTCTCACAGCATGGCTTTGCTTTGAGAATTGACAGGGACATTTTTCAACTGGGAATTATTTGTATATTTTAATAATTATTACAGCTTCTATTGTCAGTCTTTTAATAGTAATCAAAAAAAATGACTCTCATGCCATGGGTATTTGCCACTTTGTGATATTAAAATAATTCTTAAACAATAAACTTTCAGTTAAAGCTATTCTGATATATTTATATTCCCTCCAGCAAAGCCTTGTGATGTATTTTGATGAATATGTTTAATGCTAATGATAAGATAACAGTTTTAAAATCCAGGAAAGGAACTTACAAGATGACCAGCTGTATCCATAATTACACATAAAGCCACTGTTCTTAATTCTATCTGCATGTATAGCCAGAGATAATGGGAACTGCAGATGCTGGAGAATCCAAGATAACAAAGTGTGAAGCTGGATGAACACAGCAGGCCAAGCAGCATCTCAGGAGCACAAAAGCTGACGTTTCAGGCCTAGACCCTTCATCAGAGAGCTGTCTGATGAAGGGTCTAGGCCCAAAACGTCAGCTTTTGTGCTCCTGAGATGCTGCTTGGCCTGCTGTGTTCATCCAACTCCACAGTTTGTTATCCATGGATGTATAGAACATAGAACATAGAACATAGAACAGTACAGCACAGAACAGGCCCTTCAGCCCACAATGTTGTGCCGACCATTGATCCTCATGTATGCACCCTCAAATTTCTGTGACCATATACATGTCCAGCAGTCTCTTAAATGACCCCAATGACCTTGCTTCCACAACTGCTGCTGGCAACGCATTCCATGCTCTCACAACTCTCTGCGTAAAGAACCTGCCTCTGACATCCCCTCTATACTTTCCACCAACCAGCTTAAAACTATGACCCCTCGTGCTAGCCATTTCTGCCCTGGGAAATAGTCTCTGGCTATCAACTCTATCTATGCCTCTCATTATCTTGTATACCTCAATTAGGTCCCCTCTCCTCCTCCTTTTCTCCAATGAAAAGAGACCGAGCTCAGTCAACCTCTCTTCATAAGATAAGCCCTCCAGTCCAGGCAGCATCCTGGTAAACCTCCTCTGAACCCTCTCCAAAGCATCCACATCTTTCCTATAATAGGGCGCCCAGAACTGGACGCAGTATTCCAAGTGCGGTCTAACCAAAGTTTTATAGAGCTGCAACAAGATCTCACGACTCTTAAACTCAATCCCCCTGTTAATGAAAGCCAAAACACCATATGCTTTCTTAACAACCCTGTCCACTTGGGTGGCCATTTTAAGGGATCTATGTATCTGCACACCAAGATCCCTCTGTTCCTCCACGCTGCCAAGAATCCTATCCTTAATCCTGTACTCAGCTTTCAAATTCGACCTTCCAAAATGCATCACCTTGCATTTATCCAGGTTGAACTCCATCTGCCACCTCTCAGCCCATCTCTGCATCCTGTCAATGTCCCGCTGCAGCCTACAACAGCCCTCTACACTGTCAACTACATATAGTCACCTCACTTTTCAAAGAGTTTAACTAATATGAGGTTAAGTGCTTTTGATTGTCGTCCTTCATATTCTTACTTGCATATAAATATAATCACCAGTCTTTCGAGATATGTAGTTGATATTTAACTCTTTTATATTCATTTCCTCCAGTTCTGCAAATGACTGTAAAAGTTTCAGTTATATAAATATTAAATTGCAGGATTTGGTGCATTAAGCAGGAAGCCATGGTGACAGGGAAGGGCAGGAATTTGGAGCTACAATGTTCTACATATTTCCTAAATGCAGTCTTCTTGGATTAGATCCTGCCTATTGGAAGTTTGCGATTAAGTAACTAATCTTAGCTTTTCCATGTCTTGTATACCACGAATGCACCTTAGTAAATTTTAACCTCTAATCATGTTACCTTTGCTGATTATCTCCAAAAAGGAACAATTTTTCAAGTTTCAAATGAAGATGTTGAGTAGTTCAAGAAATGTCATTTTGTTCTGAACTTTCAACAACACATGATGTCCTCTCAAATGTCATGGAAGTCATGCCTGTCAAATCTGTTCGAATTTTTGGAGGAGGTAGAGAGCAAGTGAGATAAAGGACAGCTAGTGGATATGATCTATTTGGATTTCCAGAAGACCTTTGACAAAATGCCTCACAGGAGGCTGCTAAATAAGATAACACCCCGCAGTGTTAGGTACAAGCTACTGGCATGCGTAGAGAGTTGGCTGACTGACAGAAGAGAGAGAGTGGAGATAAAAGGGTCTTTTTCAGGATGGCAGCCGGTGAGTAGTCGAGTTCTGCAGGGGTCAGTGTTGGGACCACAACTATTCATGTTGTATATTAATGATTTGGACAAAAGAACTGACAGCATGGCTGGTAAGTTTGTAAATGTCACAAAGATAGGTGGGCAGAGAGGTAAGCGTTGAGGAAGGAGGAGAGAGATAAAGGTTGAGGAAGGGGGAGACAGATAAGCGTTGAGGAAGAGGGAGAGAGATAAGGGTTGAGGAAGGGGGAGAGAGATAAGGGTTGAGGAAGAGGGAGAGAGATAAGGGTTGAGGAAGGGGGAGAGAGATAAGGGTTGAGGAAGAGGGAGAGAGATAAGGGTTGAGGAAGGGGGAGAGAGATAAGGGTTGAGGAGGGGGGAGAGAGATAAGGGTTGAGGAAGGGGGAGAGAGATAAGGGTTGAGGAAGAGGGAGAGAGATAAGGGTTGAGGAAGGGGGAGAGAGATAAGGGTTGAGGAAGGGGGAGAGAGATAAGGGTTGAGGAAGAGGGAGACAGATAAGGGTTGAGGAAGGGGGAGACATATAAGGTTTGAGGAAGAGGGAGAGAGATAAGGGTTGAGGAAGAGGGAGGGAGGTAAGCATTGAGGAAGGGGGAAAGAGATAAGGGTTGAGGAAGGGGGAGACAGATAAGGGTTGAGGAAGGGGGAGAGAGGTAAGTGTTGAAGAAAGGGGAGAGGGGTAAGGGTTGAGGACGGGGGAGACAGATAAGGGTTGAGGAAGGGGGAGAGAGATAAGGGTTGAGGAAGAGGGAGAGAGGTAAGGGTTGAGGAAGAGGGAGAGAGATAAGGGTTGAGGAAGGGGGAGAGAGATAAGGGTTGAGGAAGGGGGAGAGAGGTAAGGGTTGAGGAAGGGGGAGAGAGGTAAGTGTTGAAGAAGGGGGAGAGGGGTAAGTGTTGAAGAAAGGGGAAAGGGGTAAGTGTTGAGGAAGGGGAAGGATGCAGAAGGTCTTGGAAAGGCTAGGAGAGTGGGCAAAGAAGATGAAATAAAATGTGGGATAGGAACATAGAACATGGAACTACACAGCACAGTACAGGCCCTTCAGCCCAGAATGTTGTGCTGACCTATTATCCAACTCTAAGATCAAACTACCCTGAATATCCTATATTTTACTATCCTCCATGTGCCTATGCAGGAGTCGCTTAAAGGTCTCTAATGTATCTGACTCCACCACCACTGGCAGCACATTCCATGCATCCACCACTCTCTGTGTAAAGAACCTACCTCTGACATTTACCCTATACCTTCCTCAAATCACCTTAAAATTATGCCCCTCGTAATAGTAATTTCTGCCCTGGAATAAAATATCTGACTATCCACTTTATCTATGTCTCTCATCATCTTGTACACCTCTATCAAGTCACCTCTCATCTTTCTTTGCTTCAATGAGAAAAACCCGAGTTCCCTCAACCTTTCCTCGTAAGACCTGCCTTCCTGTCTAGGCAGCATTCTGGTAAATCTCCTCTGCACCCTCTCTAAAGCTTCTACATCCTTCCTATAATGAGGCGACCAGAACGGAATACAATATTCCAAGTGTGGTCTACTCAGGGTTTTATAGAGCTGCAGCATAACCTCGTGGCTGTTAAACTCAATTCCCCTGCCAAGGAAAGCCAACACACCATACGCCTTCTTAACAACCCTATCAATTTGGGTGGCAACTTTGAGGGATCTTTGGACATGGCCCCCAAAATCCTTCTGTTCCTCCACATTGCCGAGAATCCTGCCATTAACTCTGTATTCTGCATTTGAATACGGCCTTCCAAAATGAATCACATCACACTTTTCTGGGTTGAATTCCATCTGCCACTTCTTTGCCAAGCTCTGCATCTGGTCAATATCCTCCACAGCCCTCCACACTATCCACAACTCCACCAACCTTCAGGTCATCACCAAACTTACTACCCACCCCTCCCCTTCCTCATTCAAATCTTTTATAAAGATCACAAAGAGCAGAACTCCCAGAACAGACCCCTGTGCAACACCACCGGTCACCGAACTCCAGGCTGAATACTTTCCATCTACTACCACCCTCTGTCTTCTACTGGACAGCCAATCCTATATCCAGACAGCCAAATTTGGATTCCATGACTCCTTGCTTTCTAAATAAGCCTACCATGTGGAACCTTATCAAATGCTTTGCTAAAATCAATGTACACCACATCCTCTGCTCTACCTTCATCGATGAGTTTTGTCACATCCTCAAAGAATTCAATAAGGCTTGTGAGGCATGACCTGCCCCTCACAAAACCATGCTGACCATCACTAATCAAACTGTGCTTTTCCAAATAGACATAAATACTATCTCTCAGAAAATCTCTCCAATAGTCACCCACCACAGAAGTAAGACTTCCCAGGATTATCCCTATTTCCTTTCTTGAACAAGGGAATAACATTTGCTACCCTCCAATCATCTGGTACCACTCCAGTGGACAGTGAGGATGCAAAGATCATCACCAATGGTGCAGCAATCTTTTTCCTTGCTTCCCATAGAAACCTTGGGTATATCCCTTCTGGCCCTGGGGACCTATCTATCCTCATGTTTTTCAAAATCATGAGCAACTCCTCCTTCCTAACATCAAACTGTTCGAGCATATCTGCTTGTTTTGTGCTGTCCTCACAAACATTAAGGTCCCTCTTACTGGTGAATACTGAAGCAAGGTATTCATTGTGGACCTCCCCTACCTCCTCTGACTCCAGGCACAAATTCCCTCCACTATCCCTGATTGGCCGTGCCCTCACTCTAGCCATCCTCTTGTTATTGACATAAGCATAGAATGCCTTGGGGTTTTCCTTAATCCTACCAGCCAAGGCTTTTCCTGCCCCCTTCTAGCTCTCCTAATTCCATTCTTCAGTTCCATCCTGGCTACCTTGTAACCCTCTGAGCCCTGTCCGATCTGCACTTCCTCAACCTTAAGTAAGCTTCCTTCTTAACTAGATGTTCCACCTGTCTTGTCATCCAATGTTCCTTCACCTTACCATCCCTTCCTTGCCTTGGCGGGACAAAGCTGCCCAGCACTCGCAGCAAGTGGTCCCTTAACAACCTCCACATTTCTGTCGGGCATTACCCTGAGAATATCTGTTCCCAATTTATGCTCCACAGTTCCTGCCGAATAGTAGTGTAATTCTCCCTCCCCCAATTAAATACTTTCCCATACTGTCTGTTTCTATCCCTCTCCATCCTATAGCAAAGGTCAGGGAGTTGTGATCACTATCATCGAAATGTTCTCCCACTGAGAGGTTTGACACCTGGCCTGGTTCATTGCCAAGCATTTAATCCAATATGGTCTCCCCCTCTAGTTGGTCTTTCTCCATATTGAGTCAGAAGTTCTTCATGGACATACCTGACAAAATCTGCTCCATCCGATCTATTTGCACTTAAGGGCTCCAGTCAGTAGTAGGGAAATTGAAGTCACCTGTGACAACTACCTTACTACTTTTGCACCTTTCCAAAATCTGTCCCATTCTTAGGATGGAACTGTTCTTCTGAACTAAATACCAGCTACTAATAGCACCCGTTCTGTTTTATCTATGGGTCATTAAAAGAAACTTTGTATACACTTCGTCAATTTAACACTACAAAAATCCTGCTAGGCACTTAACTGAAGCCGGATAGCTTAATATTCTGTATTTAATTCACCGTTTCAAATGACTTTCTAATATCTCAAAACAAGCCAGCTGCTCTCACAAACTGAATTCAAAATCTATCTTGCCTCTACTTTAAACATCCATATTCCTAAATCATCACAATATGTTTTATGTTACATACCCTGCCACTGAAAAAAGTGAAAATGTATCCATAAGAGGCATTTTCATTTTGCTATCAAAGGTCCATCGTATCACTTGTTTATATTTACATTGATAGTACTAATATATTTACATTAAACACACAATCATTTTCATGACCATATTCTGTATAAGTCCAGTTTGAATATAGAATTCATTTTTTTCTATGTATTTTCTCCAAATTATCCGTCTTTTCATATGGTTGATTTTTAAGTTGTATGGATTGTAGCATTGCACATCAATGAAACAGTTTTGGTTGTGGAATCTCATATCTCTCCCCATGCCTCACCCACCATTCTGGTTTCATCTGATGTGATGATAGCATGACTTTAAGAGGTGTATTTTGCCTGGTTTTTATGAAGAAACGTTGAGACAGAGGTGGTGAGCAGTCTGCCCCAAAGCCAATAAAATGAACAGTTTATGAGGCCTTGGAGTTTATTTTTCAAGTTGGAACAATAGAAGCAGCCTGAATGGGTGGGGTCCAGCTCCCACAGAACCGGGATTTCTTTTTGTAGTAGCCTTCAGTAGCAGTTGCTGCTGGGGCATTGAAACTGAATGTGGCAGTTCTTATTCCTCTCACTATTACAGCTAAAAGCTGGGGCTCTCTTCCTTCAGCCAGAATTGCATGTGAGACAATGTGTTTTACTGATTTGCGTTTTTTAAAGGTGTGTTCATGGATATGTTACTATATAGGAACAATTAATTAGTAGTAATTTATATATTACTTTGTTGAGCACTCTGTTTCAGTTACAGTTAAGCCAGTTCTTTTCGTTTGTTTTTATTTTGTCTGTGTATTTTGCTTAAAGTCAATAGTTTGACTAATTGAATTGCATCTGGAACGCAACACCTTACACTTATCTTAAAAATAAGAAAATGTTAGGGTCTAGACTATCTTCGTAATATATTTTGAAATGGCTTGGACTGGTTCATGATGCTAGTTACAGCAACACCATATATATGTGTGATATCCAGCTACTATGATATGGTTCAATAATGTCACTGTTTGACATGAATATAATCTTTTTCCTCACTTGAGTTCATATTTCTGGGTTGAAACCATAAAGATGTAGTTTTACGGGTAGCAAATTCTGTCCATGTCATTGTATTTATCCTGGCAATTTTACATAAGTTAATTTATAAATCTGTAATAACTTCTTAAAGTCATTTTGATAATTATTGAAAAGACAACGTAACAATCCATCTGACTTTTTATACACTTCTGCATGATCCAATTTCATTCCTGTAAGTTCAAATTGTGAATTTTTCAACTTCAAATTAATTCTTGAATTGTTCTGATTTATATTTTAGCCCCTATCTCTTTCCCATTGTAAATATATTTCTGTTCTGACTATCCTTCCTGTCATACTATCTCTTAGAGTCTTAACATGACATACTCACTGAATTTTCTCCTCCTGACAGGAGATGTACTACGTAATTCAAGTAAGTGAGTTTATTTTTGATTTGCTAAGGTCCTGTGATATGGTCCCCCACAGACAGATGATAATAATAACATCTTGTCTCTAACAACAAAACTTTTATTGTGAGACGTTTAATTCATTCTAGTTTTAATTTAGTCTAGTCTATTGGTTCTAGGACAATTCTTAGGTGCTTGTTGTCTGATTTTCACACTTTTTGGTTTTACCTGCAAACTTGACACAAAGTGTGGGAGTGTAGTCCCTGAGCTTTGATTATAAATTTCCCTTTAATCAATGTAAGTGGTCGTCTCACCTCATGCTCATATATAAGTTTGAATAGACTGAAACTGGTGAACTCATTGAGGGTTTCCTAATAGTAAACTGTAACAAAGGAATTCCATGTGTTTTTTTTTCACTTGTGGGGTGTGGGTATCACTGGCTGGTCAGCATTTATTGCCCGTCACTAGTTGCTCTTGAGAAGGTTACAGTGAGCTATCTTCTGGAATCACCAAGCATTAGGACATCCCTGACAATTGTCATTAATCATGATCCTTAAAATTTGCCATTTTCCTGATGCTTCTTAAGATTGTAGGTGATAAGCTGAAGTTGTGAATTGTTTCATTTGAAAACTATCATTATTTATTTGAATATCTATAATGTTAAATTTGAACATTGATCCGATTGTATTTCTTTGGTTAATCCATACTTTGTAAAAAATGAAATGGAACTAATCTTTCCACCATCATTTTGTCATAATTCTTCCCCAAATAAAATGTTTGAGGAAATATTGTTGAAATGTCCTTAATTACAATAGATACTGATTTCTATCCCGAATAGAGGCCCTACACAGTCTATAAAGGCTTTGATAACTGGTGCTTTGAAAGCTGGTGTTTGAATTAAAGGTAATAAAATGTGAGGCTGGATGAACACAGCAGGCCCAGCAGCATCTCAGGAGCACAAAAGCTGACGTTTCGGGCCTAGACCCTTCAGATGAATTCTCCAGCATCTGCAGTTCCCATTATCTTTGAATTAAAGGATCAGGTTGTATTGATGATTGCTGTTTCCCCAGTACCTAACATGTATGGCAGCATCTGACAACATTTTTATGTCATTCTTGTCAATAAAAATAATCCTTGTATTTTAACCTTCGTAATCCCAACCCCTTTTTCGTGTCTATTACAGATTATGCATCTTACTTCTCTGTGTTTCTTTCGTTCTATGTGTCTCTCTCTGTCTCTTTTTGTTGAACAAAGGAATATAGCCTAAAGGCAGGGCTGAATGGCCTCCTCCTGTTTGTATGTTCTAATAAAATATGGGACTGTGCATTTCCCTTCAATAATGGACCTCTCCATTGACCAATGCAGAGAGATGGATCCTTTAGTTTGGGGAAGATGGCTATGTGCGAATTGCTTTTTAATAAACTATATAAATGCTTATGAAAGAACTGAATGTGCAATTCACATTTGATGGGGAAATCAATTGCAACACTGGTCATTCTAGGAATGGAAGTATTATTTTGTTTCTAATAGATATTCCCAGTTTACATATTGTTACAGAAATTTATTTAAAATACTCATCGAAGCTTAAAGCAGCACTTACTTTAAAGCCCTAAACAGAAAGCTACAGAGTTTAGTGAGATACTTACAATCCAAATAAAGGAGAATCCAGTTCTGAGGAAGGATCACTTGACCCGAAGCTTTAATTTCTCTCCACAGGCGTTCCCAGACTTGCTGAGCATTTCCAGTAATATCTATTTTTGTAAAGGAGAGCACAACAGTTGAAATTCTTTATACCCTTTAAAGACTAGTAACACTAGATAAAGGTCCTATGCATTTAACCAAATTCCCCACTTTCTACAGAAAAAAACAATCTATTGTGTTGGTACTTACACCATGGATTACCCAATTGCACATATGGTGGTGGATTTACGAAGAATTGATGTGCAAATGGGGCAAATTCATGAAAATCACAGGGGAGATACCATGGGGAAGAACAAGCTGTGACACTCTCAATTCATGGTTCTCCCAACGTCACTCCAAGTTTCCAGCTGATTTGTACTTTATAATGATCTGTGCCATTCAGATTTTTTGGTTTGTTCCAGCAAAATCTGCTCCATTACACAAATACTGTTATGGCATCCCCTATAAATACATCTTTTGAAACTTGTACCCTGATGCTTTTTTGCTTCAACTTCATTCTTGTTCCTCGTGCCTGTACCTTTACCTGTTTAAGGCTGGAGCGGTTAAATTCCTTCCTTTAAGTTTTTCCAGCTTCTCCCTTTCCCATTGTGTTTAAAAGCCTCGTTAAAACACATTCCTCCTACTAAACCTTTATTCTATTATACAGCGTGGGGCTGGAGAACACAGCAGACCAGGCAGCATCAGAGGAGTAGGAGATAACAAGGTGTAGAGCTGGATGAACACAGCAGGCCAAGGAGCATCAGAGGAGCAGGAAAGCTGATGTTTTGGATCTGGACCCTTCTTCAGAAATGGGAGAGGGGAAGGGGGTTCGGAAATAAATAAGGAAAAAGGGGGAGGTGGATACAAGGTGGATAAAGGAAAAGATAGGTGGAGAGGAGACATACAGTTAAGGAGGCGGGATGAGGTTAGTGGGTAGGAGATGGGGGTGGGGCTTGAGGTGGGAGGAATAGTTAGGGAGGCGGGGATGCGCTGGGCTGGTTTTGGGATGCGGTTGCAGGAGGGGAGATTTTGAAGCTTGTGAAGTCCACATTGATACCATTGGGCTGCAGGTTTCTCAAGCGGAATATGAGATGCTGTTCCTGAAGCCTTCGGGTGGCATCATTGTGGCACTGCAGGAGGCCCAGGATGGACATGTCATCCGAGGAGATGGAGGGGGAGTTGAAATAGTTCACAACCGGGAGGTGCAGTTGTTTAGTGCAAACGAGCATAGGTGTTCCACAAAGCGGTCCCCAAGCCTCTGTTTGGTTACCCCGATGTAGAGGAGACCACAACAGGAACAGCAGATACAGTATACAACATTAACAGATGTGCAGGTGAACATCTGTTTGATGTGGAAGGTCTTCCTGGGGCCTGGGATGGGGGTAAGGTGGGAGGTGTGCGTAACACCTCCTGCAGTTGCAGGGGAAAGTGCCGGGTGTGGTGGGGCTGGAGGGGAGTGTGGAGCGGACAAGGGAGTCAGAGAGAGAGTGGTCCGTCCGGAAAGCAGATAAGGATGGGGAGGGAAAAATGTCTTTGGTGGTGAGGTCAGATTGCAGATGGTGGAAGTGTCGGAGGATGATGCGTTGGATCCGGAGGTTGGTGGGTTGGTACGTGAGGTTTAGGGGGATTCTGTTTTGGTTGTTATTGCGGGGGGGGGGGAGTCTGAGGGATGAGTTGTGGGAAATGCGAGAGACATGGTTGAGGACATCTGGGGTGCCCGGGCCTGGAATGGCTCATCTCGGGAGCAGATGCGGCAGAGGCGAAGGAATTGGGAATAGGGGATGGCTGTTTTGCAGAAAGTTGGGTGAGAGGAATAATCTAGGTAGTTGTGGGAGTTGGTGGGCTTCAAATGGATATCGGTTTCGAGGTGGATGCCAGAGGAGAAGAAGAGTTGACGTTTCGGGTCAGGACCCTTCTTCATTCTCTCATCCGTTCTGTTATTAGTTCAACATTCATTTTTGACTATCCACTTGAGAAAGACTGGGAAGTTTACTTTTGTAAGTTGTCTTGCGATACATTAGTGACAAACAAAAGTTGGCCACTTTTGTTAGAATGTCCCTGATTAGGCTCGTACAAGTATTGAAATTTGAAGTCTTTTGTTTTAATGCTAACTATGAATCATATTTTGACATTGTGCTAATCTACAATGGTAGAAATGTAATCTGGCATGCATCTTGACTGTTCTTCCATCAATTGGCAGCTTAAAATACACTTTCTTAAAGAAATAAGAGCCCACAATTTAATCCATTGGAGCATTTTGCAGAAAATTAGATTCCTTTTCTGTGCTGTTCAGCTCCAATTTTTTTTTACCATGAAACGCTGGAAGTATGATTTAATAACAGTGCTGAAAGCACCTTGAAAACTAAGTCAAAATTTGAGGCATTTTGTAACTTATGGCATATCGCTTCTTCATAATAAATGAATATCCTTTTATAAATTAAATGGCAGGTACAGTGAACCCATCATGGACTCTATAGCAGTTTTTGCTCTAACATAAACTAAATACATATATTCTCATTTGTAAGTCACCACCTAAAAATTCTAATGTTTCTTGAATTTTTTTTTCCAGGATCAAACAGTGTTGTGATTATTAATTACCTACCATTAACTGGGGGGAGAAGATGGTTAGGATAATGGTAATGTCATTGGACAAGTAATCCAGAAACTCAGGAGAAAATCCCACCATTGCTTCAAATTGTAAATTTGGGTACGTAATTGTAGTCGGGTCTTTGTGTTTGTGAACATTGCTTGTTAAAAAAACCTCAGGTCATGAGGGGCATAGATAAGGTGAATGGCAAAGTGGCACAGTTGGTCAGCGCATGGTACTTATATGATAGTATAGAGGCGTGTGCAATGCCAAGGTTGTGAGTTTGATCCTCACCTGGAGCAGTGTTAATTTATTGTGGCTCAAGAGGGTAATGAGGAAAGCCAATTTTGAGCCAAGTTTTTGGGAAAATACTAGCTTCTGTGGATTGGGAAATGACTCAACGATTGATAAACATCTGGCAAATATTCAATATATGAAGAAGTATTTGGGGGGATACAAGGGGGAAGAGGAGAAGGAAGGGGGTGGCATGGTGGCTCAGTGGTTGGCACTGCTACCTCACAGCACCAGTGAACCAGGTTCAATTCCACCCTCAGGTGACTGTCTGTGTGGAGTTTTGCACATTCTCCCCATGTCTGTGTGGGTTTTCTCCAGGTCATCCAGTTTCCTCCCACAGTCCAAAGATGTGCAGGCTAGGTGGATTGGCCATGCATTTTCATTTTCTGGAGAAGGGTCTAGGCCCAAAACGTCAGCCTTCCTGCTCCTCTGATGCTGCTTGTCCTGCTGTGTTCATCCAGCTCTGCACCTTGTTACCTCAGATTCTCCAGCATCTGCAGTTCCTACTGTCTCTAGGATTAGGTTAGGTTGGGAAACTTTGTCAGCAAGGGCGACTTAGACCAAAGGGTCTGTTTCTGTGCTCTTTGACTCTACTACACTATAATATTGTCCATGTCCACAAGAAAGGCTCGGATGCATGAAGGTGTTCACAAGGAGTAAGCCTAAGAAATATGGCAGTGGAGACCGGTAGGACGACACAAAGAAAAAAATTTTGGGGAATTGTGTTCAAATTCCTTAATCAATGTGAGATCAACCTGTACCATTCTAGCAGTTAAACTGGATGTTGTTCTGCCCTTGGATATGCGTATGAATGAGCTTTGATTGTATCTGAAAGATCCGGAAATATTTGATGCTGGAAGACAAAAAAGAAAACATTCCATCAAGATGGCAACAGGGTAATTCCCTCCATTTGGAGCTCCACCTGTTTGCCGGTTCCCTTTCCTTTTCAACCTTTCATTCTCTTCTTCTCTCTCTTCTCTGCAGTAATTCTATCACAATCCCCCACTCCCTGACCTTTTAACTACCGACTGAAGGATTTGGAAAGGAGTCAGGTCGCAACCAGGAACTGTGAGGCGGGAGCTAAACATACAGGCTGTGTCCTGCAGCAAATGCACATTGAACGTGGTTCTACAGGAGTTCAGCAGTGTGAGCGGGGCAGTGAGGGGGCAGTCGGCAGTGAGAGCGGGGTCAGTGAGGGGGCAGTTGGGGTTGAAAGTAGGGTGGTTATGGGGCAGTAGGCAGTGAGAGTGGGGCAGTGAGTGAACAGTGAGCAGTGGGAGTAGGGCGGTGACGGGGCAATAGGCAGTGAAAGCAGGGCAGTGAGGGGGTGATGGGTGGTGACAGGGCATTTGGCAGTGAAAGCGGGGCAGTGAGGGGGCGATGGCTGGTGAGGGGGCAGTGTGCAGTGAGAGCGGGGCGGTGAGGGTGCAGTCGGCAGTGAGAGCAGGGCGGTGAGGGTGCAGTCGGCAGTGAGAGCGGGGGCTGTGAGGGTGCAGTCGGCAGAGAGAGTGGGGGCAGTGAGGGTGCAGTCGGCAGAGAGAGTGGGGGCAGTGAGGGTGCAGTTGGCAGTGAGAGCGTGGGCAGTGAGGGTGCAGTCGGCAGTGAGAGCGGGGCGGTGAGGGGGCAGTTGGCAGTGAGAGCGGGGTCAGTGAGGGGGCAGTTGGGGTTGAAAGTAGGGTGGTTATGGGGCAGTAGGCAGTGAGAGTGGGGCAGTGAGTGAACAGTGAGCAGTGGGAGTAGGGCGGTGACGGGGCAATAGGCAGTGAAAGCAGGGCAGTGAGGGGGTGATGGGTGGTGACAGGGCATTTGGCAGTGAAAGCGGGGCAGTGAGGGGGCGATGGCTGGTGAGGGGGCAGTGTGCAGTGAGAGCAGGGCGGTGAGGGTGCAGTCGGCAGTGAGAGCGGCGGCAGTGAGGGTGCAGTCGGCAGTGAGAGCGGGGGCTGTGAGGGTGCAGTCGGCAGTGAGAGCGGCGGCAGTGAGGGTGCAGTGTGCAGTGAGAGCAGGGCGGTGAGGGTGCAGTCGGCAGTGAGAGCAGGGCGGTGAGGGTGCAGTGTGCAGTGAGAGCGGCGGCAGTGAGGGTGCAGTGTGCAGTGAGAGCGGGGCGGTGAGGGGGCAGTGTGCAGTGAGAGCAGGGCGGTGAGGGTGCAGTCGGCAGTGAGAGCGGCGGCAGTGAGGGTGCAGTGTGCAGTGAGAGCGGCGGCAGTGAGGGTGCAGTGTGCAGTGAGAGCAGGGCGGTGAGGGTGCAGTCGGCAGTGAGAGCGGCGGCAGTGAGGGTGCAGTTGGCAGTGAGAGCGGGGCAGTGAGGGTGCAGTCGGCAGTGAGAGCGGCGGCAGTGAGGGTGCAGTCGGCAGTGAGAGCGGCGGCAGTGAGGGTGCAGTTGGCAGTGAGAGCGGGGCAGTGAGGGTGCAGTCGGCAGTGAGAGCGGCGGCAGTGAGGGTGCAGTCGGCAGTGAGAGCGGCGGCAGTGAGGGTGCAGTTGGCAGTGAGAGCGGGGCGCTGAGGGTGCAGTTGGCAGTGAGAGCGGGGGCAGTGAGGGTGCAGTCGGCAGAGAGAGCGGGGGCAGTGAGGGTGCAGTCGGCAGTGAGAGCGGGGCACTGAGGGTGCAGTCGGCAGTGAGAGCGGGGGTAGTGAGGGGGCAGTTTGGGGTGAACGTAGGGTGGTTATGAGGCAGTAGGCAGTGAGAGTGCGGCGGTGAGTGAGCAGTGAGCAGTGGGAGTAGGGCGGTGACAGGGCAATAGGCAGTGAAAACAGGGCAGTGAGGGGGTGAAGGGTGGTGAGGGGGCAGTGGGCAGTGAGAGCGGGTCTGGTGAGGAGGCAGTGGGTTGTGAGGGGGCAGTGGGCAACGAGAGTGGGTCTGCTGAGGAGGCAGTGGGTTGTGAGGGGGCAGTGGGCAGTGAGAGCGGGGCTGGTGAGGAGGCTTTGGGTGGTGAGTGGGCAGTGGGCAGTGAGAGCGGGCTGGTGAGGAGGCAGTGGGTGATGAGGGGGCAATCGGCAGTGAGAGCGGGGCTGGTGAGGAGGCATTGGGTGGTGAGAGGGCAGTGGGCAGTGAGAGTGGGGCTGGTGAGGAGGCAGTGGGTGGTGAGGGGGGCAGTGGGCAGTGAGAGCGGGGCTGGTGAGGAGGCAGTGGGTGATGAGGGGGCAATGGGCAGTGAGAGCGGGGCTGGTGAGGAGGCAGTGGGTGATGAGGGGGCAGTGGGCAGTGAGAGTGGGGCTGGTGAGGGGGCAGTGGGTGGTGAGGGGGGCAGTGGGCAGTGAGAGCGGGGCTGGTGAGGAGGTAGTGGGTGATGAGGGGGCAATGGGCAGTGAGAGCGGGGCTGGTGAGGAGGCATTGGGTGGTGAGGGGGCAGTGGGCAGTGAGAGTGGGGCTGGTGAGGGGGCAGTGGGTGGTGAGGGGGCAGTGGGCAGTGAGAGTGGGGCTGGTGAGGAGGCAGTGGGTTGTGAGGGGGCAGTGGGCAGTGAGAGTGGGGCTGGTGAGGGGACAACAGTTGGCGATGAGAGTGAGCCTTTCACATGGTGGCAGCAGCGGTGGCCTGCTGGGTGCCCTAACATTGGAGTGGAGTCTGTGTTATTATGGAAATGGGGCTTGGGACTTTCTTTGTTTTCTGACTTACCTTTTGTCTCTGTTCAATCTTTTAATTCTGGTCTTTGTAACCAAGTGTGCGCCAGTGAAAGGTGACTGTGTGCACTTTTCACTGTACTTCTGTATTAATATACTTAGCACATGAGACAAATAAATAAATCTAAGTCTAAATAATTAATGATGGACCTCTGCGAACACACTGACTGATAACATAGTGCCAGTGATTTGTTTTGGCATACAATGAGCGTAATCTAGTATGTCAAAAATAATGACTAAAATGTGTGACATCCAATATAACTGATGCTATTGCGGGCACTTCGTTCTGTCGAGTGATGATTTTGTGATGAAGCTCCTCACAACACTTCTATACAACCAGGAGTTGGGATGAATTGTTATCAACATGAATTGTTATTCACCACACATTGTTTTGGCCCGAAGAGAAAGCCAAAAAGATCGTCATGATGGAATGGAGTAAAAACCAACAATGCTAAAAATAAACAGCTTTTATCTACATAGCTAATAGAATGGCTGGATAAAGTTGCTGAAAGGGAGGGTGAACAACTAATAGTTGTGGTTTATGTCGGAGCCAGCGACAAAGGGAAGTACAGCTTGGAGGCAAGATCAGTTTGAGGAATTAGAGATCAGTGTAAAATGTAGGACCTCCAGACGAGTAATCTCAGAAATACTACTACCTGTGTCACAACTTTCACCATTTAGGCAAAGGTTGACTGGGGAGGTATATGCATGGCTTGATGGGTGGTGTATAAAGGAGTGGTTTAGGGTCATTGGGATCACTTTTGGGAAATGAGAAAGCTGTTCAGGAAAATTGGTTTTGACCTGAGCAAAAATGGAACTAATCCTTTGATTGAGAGAGCAAATACTGTAGTGGGGATGGATTTAAACGAGTAAGACAGGTGGTAGGTTGACTGATGGGCCTGGTTTTTATAAGTACCAGTGAAGGCAAAAGAGAGACGATGGGGGAACAAAATAATAAGGGCAGGGTTAATTGCATGTGTGCAAATGAAGAATCTGGAAGCAGAGAAATGGCTCTGGGAGATATGATATATCAGCATTGACAGAACTACGGACAACCCAGAAGAGGACTGGGTACTTAATAAACCGGTTGTAATGTTTTTAGTCTTGGTCAAATATAATATCATCTTGATTAGACGTAACTCCTAAATTAGAATTTATATGGTTGCTGGTGAGAAACGGGAAGGGACGGTGGCCTTGCTGTTTATTTATTATAGACCTCCAAACAGTGGGGGGGAAGTAGAGGAGGTTATGGAAATCTGTAGGAGAAATAGGGTTGTGTTAGTTGGCACTCCAGCGTAGACTGGATAAAAGTTAGAGTTTGGGGCACAGAAGAGGACAAATTCCTGCGATGTGTGCAGTCAAACTTTCTGAAACAGTACATTTCTAGGCCTACCAGGGAGGGAGCTCTGTTGGATCTGGTCCTTGGAAAATGGAGAATATCAAAGTGGGTTAGTATTTGGGAAATAGTAATCATTACATTATAAAGTTCACTATTAAGTTGGAAAAGGACAAAAATCAGTCAAGGATTAATATCCCAGACTGGAAAAGGGCAGATATTAAATATCAAAAAGTTGAACAGGACCAGCTGATTGGAAATGCATTTTGGTTGATTAAACAGTGAATGAGCAATGGGAGACTTTTCAAAGAGTACAAGCTAGGTACATACCTATGACAAATAAATACAGAGCATCCAAAACCAGGGCACTTGGATGACCAAGGATATTGATGAGAAACTAAGAAAGAAAAAGGAGGTATATGATGCATATCAGAATAATAACAGCAATAGAAATCAGGAAGAGTATCTCATGGGAACAAAGGAACAGAGTAGGCCATTCTCCCCTCAAACCTGTTCCTCCATTCATTAAGATCATGGCTGATCTTGGCCTAATTCCATATGCCTGCCTTGGGCCTATATCCCTTGATACCACTGGTTATTAAAAATTTATCCATCTCAAATTTAAATCTAACAATTTGAATTAACATCAATTGCCATTTGAGTAAGAGAACTCCAAACCTTTTCTACTGTTTGTGTGTAGAAATGTTCTTTAACATCTCTCCTGGATGGCTCTAATTATTAGGCTAAGCCACCAGTTCTGGAATCTTCAACCAGTGGAAGTAATTTATCTTTAGCTATCCTGTCTTTCCCTGTTAATAGACCAAAGATCTCCATTTCATCACCCCTTAAGCTGCTAAATTCTAGAAAATAAAAGCCTGAATTGTCTCATCTCTCCTTATAACTTAACCCCTAAATTCCAGGTATCAACCTGATAAACCTGCATTGAAGTCCCTCCAGGGTAAAAACATTCTTCCTAAGGGGTAGTGCCCAGATTTGCTCAGAGTACTCCCAAGTCCGCTCAGACTAGGGTTTTACATAACTGCAGCATAGCATCTACATCTCCATATTCCAGCTCTTTAAATATGAAGTCCAGCATTCCATTAGCCTGTGATAATGGGAACTGCAGATGCTGGAGAATCCAACATAACAAAGGATGGAGCTGGATGAACACAGCAGGCCAAGCAGCATCTCAGGAGCACAAAAGCTGATGTTTCGGGCCGAGACCCTTCATCAGAGAGGGGGATGGGGAGAGGGAACTGGAATAAATAGGGAGGGAGGGGGAGGCGGACCGAAGATGGAGAGAAAAGAAGATAGGTGGAGAGGAGAGTAAGGGTGGGGAGGTAGGGAGGGGATAGGTCAGTCCAGGGAAGATGGACAGGTCAAGGAGGCGGGATGAGATGGTAGGTAGGAAATGGAGGTGCGGCTTGAGGTGGGAGGAAGGGATGGGTGAGAGAAAGAACAGGTTAGGGAAGCAGAGACAGGCTGGGCTGGTTTTGGGATGCAGTGGGGGGAGGGGACGAGCTGGGCCGGTTTTGTGATGCAGTAGGGGAAGGGGAGATTATGAAGCTTGTGAAGTCCACATTGATACCATTGGGCTGCAGGGTTTCCAAGCAGAATATGAATTGCTGTTCCTGCAACCTTTGCGTGGCATCATTGTGGCACTGCAGGAGGCCCATGATGGACATGTTGTCTGAGGAATGGGAGGGGGAGTTGAAATGTTTCGCGACTGGGAGGTGCAGTTGTTTGTTGCGAACCGAGTGGAGGTGTTCTGCAAAGCGGTCACCAAGCCTTCACTTGGTTTCCCCAATGTAGAGGAAGTCACACCAGGTGCAATGGATACAATATACCACATTGGCAGATGTGCAGGTGAACATTTGCTTGATATGGAAGGTCATCTTGGGGCCTGGGATAGGGGTGAGGAGGAGGTGTAGGGGCAAGTGTAGCACTTCCTGCGGTTGCAGGGGAAGGTGCCGGGTGTGGTGGGGTTGGAGGGCAGTGTGGAGCGAACAAGGGAGTCGCGGAGAGAGTGGTCTCTCCGGAAGGCAGACAAGGGTGGGGATGGAAAAATATCTACGGTGGTGGGGTCGGATTGTAGATGGCGGAAGTGTCGGAGGATGATACGTTGTATCCGGAGGTTGGTGGGGTGGTATGCGAGAACGAGGGGGATCCTCTGGGGGCGGTTGTGGTGGGTGGAAACGTCAGATTTCCTGCTCCTCTGATGCTCCTTGGCCTGCTGTGTTCATCCTGCTGTGTTCCTGCAACGGACAACTCAGGAAACTACAGACCTGTCAGCTCGACATCAGCAGTGGCAAAACTGATGGAAGCCATAATACGGGATAAGGTAAATATACATTTACAGTAAAATAAGTTAATACTGGACAGTCGATATGACTTCATCAAGTAAAGGTCATGTCTGACAAATTTAATTGAGTTCTTTGACAAGGTGACACAGGCAATAGGAGAGGGTAATGCTGTGGATGTCGCATATTTGGAGCTTCGGAAAACATTTGATACCATGCCAAATGACAGGTTGGCTAGCAAATTAGAAATGCTTGTTATTAATGAGTGCTTGACAGCATAGATTAGAATTTGGCTGAAAGAGGGGGAACAGAGGGTAGGTAGAGATGGGCATTTCTCAGGCTGGAGACAAGTTAAAAGTGGTGTTCTTCAGGGATTGGTGTTGGGAGTTTTGCTCTTTCTGATTTATTTAAGTGATTTGAAGATGGCTATTAAAGGCAAAATCTCTAAATTTGCAGATGATACTAAGCTAGGGAGAATAATGAATTGTGAGGATGATACTGAATAACTTGAGCGAGACATTGACAAGTTGGCCAAATGGGCAGACACCTGGCAGATGAATTTCAATGCAGAGAAATGTGAGGTAGTGCATTTTGGCCAAAGAAACATGGAGAGACACTGCAGGCTCAACAGCACAACTTTGAGGTTAGTATAGGAAGAATGTTAATTCAGGGTTCAAATGTGTAATTCTTTGGAGTTGGCCAAGCAAGTTGAAACAGTTGATAAGGGTTATGGGATCCTTGGGTTTATAAATAAGGCATAGATTATAAAAGCAACAAAGTGATGCTATACCACTACAGATCATTGGTCACACCACATTTGAAGTATTGCATTCAGTTCTGGGCACTTTATTTGAGGAAGCATGTTAAAGCTCTGGAGAAAGTGCAAAGGAGATTTACTAGAATGATCCCAGGAATGGGGAATTTTGGATCCAAGGAAAGACTAGAGAAATTGGGCTTAATCTACTTGTAGTTGAGAAGATTAAGAGGTGACCTTAATCAGATGCTCAAAGTTAAGAACAATTTTGACAGGGTAAAGAAGGGTATTATGTCAGTAATTCGAGATCGCAATTTCAAAATTGTTAGCAAGAGAGTGAGGAGCAAGATGAGGAGAAACTTCTTTACTCAGAGCGTTGTTTAGGATTTTGAATGCGCTGCCTGGGAAAGCAGTGCAGGCAGATTTCACAGGAGGTTTCAAATGAGATCTGGATATATACGAGTAAATGCTGGCTTCAGAAGGCGACAGAGATAGGGATGGAGAATGAGATTACTTGGGTAGCTCTTTCTAAAGCGGGTACAGACACAATGGGTCGAATGGCCTCCCTTTGTACTATAAAATTCTATTTGTCTTTTTATGAGTTGTTCATTTTATAACATTAACAAAGTGTGCCTATTTATCTCTACATTTTCTGTTAGGCTATCTTATAGAGCTAAATACTAAACTTTATCCAATTTAATATGATATTAAACAAATTAACTACAACATATTACATTGAACTTTTACAAACTTACCCTGACCACTTCGTGAATCACTGAACAGGGGTTCATTCCGAATTCTTCTTCCAGTTGGGTCAGAAATCTTACATTCAGTGATCTCACACCTCTCAGAGTGACTCTAGGGCTATGCAGGGGTGGTCTGCCACAGTCTTTTTCAATAAGGTGTTGGTAATCCCACTACAACCTAAAGTCCTGCATCACAGCCATTTGGTCTAGAAATTTCATTTCAAAAATTCAACTTTTATATCAGCATACTATATATGGTAATTTAAGAAGCGCCAAAGGGACGTTAGGTAAAAAGAAATGCAATCTTGCTACAGATAACTAGTCATACTATTCTGGGAAGTTCTTGTTGATCTGAATTATCCTTCTTAACTTAAATCTTTTGTAAGTTACAACACATATGAAGACCATTTTAACAAAGCATCATAGCATTTGTAACTTAAGCTAATATTATGTTTCTCTGATCTCATTTGTAAGCTTCAAACTTTCTTTGGCGTAAAACAATACAACAGAGCAAATTTTTATGATGTAACTGTTGCAATTAATGAAGTTGGCCTAACATCTAAATGAAAAGTGATTTCAATTTAGTAAGATTTGGAATTTAACTCCACTGGGAGCCACATGATGGCAGACTAGTTAATGGCTACGTAGTAGCAAAGCAATAACCTAACAGGCCGGTTTGGTTAAAAATTGGAACGTTTGTGCTAATTTCGTGTAGTTTACAAAGCAGATATTTATGAAATATCCTTCCCTTGTTTAGCACAGCATGAGAAGTATAATAGAAGAGCCTTTGTTTTTGCTGGTAACTGTCTGAGAGCTCCAGAGATTGGTGAGTATGGGATGGCATAAACTGTTGGAATTGACTTGATCAGTTTCTTGTTAGTAGCTGAAGGATCATTCATTTCCTGATTTCCTCTCATTTGTATTTATTCTTCAGATATTACGTGCCACACCACGAGATAATGAACTAGGGCTAATTCATTTTCAACTTGACACTGGTGCTTGCTAAGAATCCCAAAGTGCCAGAGAACTTGTATGAAGCAGTTAAGGGGCAAATCCAGAGTCTTGTTGCAGTAAGGAGAGGATCAAGAACCTCGAAGTCAGTGAAGCCATCAGGGAAATGAAAACCAGTAAAGCTCTAGCACTGAATAGGAGATCTGTAGAAATGTGCAAAAATGGCTATTATTGACAACTCTATTAAAAGATATGATGCTGCATCTATCTTTCCACTGTGTTGTAGTTATTATCTTCAAGCAGACCACAGAAGGATCCAGTACGCAGGCTAATACTGTGTTTACTTAAACAATCTCAGTCTCAGATTGACTGAGCAGAATTGTGTTTTTTACTGTGTCCCAGCTCTGCCTGGTTGTGTTTTACCTCTGTCCAATCTCTGTCTGACATCTCTCGCATCTGTCAAATACGTACAGAAAAAACATCAACCTTAATACACATCCAATGTTATTTTTTCATTCTTGTGCAATAAACAGAAATTTTCCATCCTAAGCCTTTCTCTTATCCTGTCTTCAGGAATCTGTTTTACTCTAGTTTGCTCTGAAAGTTGAGATAGGTCTTTGGCTGTACAAGATTCCTCCACAGCTAGTTCTGCTGATAGGCCCCCTTAGGATGTTCAAGGTTTATTCCTAAAATATACCTTCCAGTACCAGCTTATTACTGAATTCAGTTTCCACCATCTGCCATAGCAGGATTCAAACCTGGGTCCCGAGAACATTACCTGGGTCTCTGGATTTAATGCCACTAAGCCATCACCTCCCTGGTCAAATTTGAGTTGACTTGACCAATATCATGGCTAGCGAGCAGAAATTTTGTCATTACCATATTTTGGTATAAAATGAAGCTCTATGTGAAAGACCTCCTGATGCATAGGACACTTGAAATACACCGTTAATAAAGTGTGTTATTCCAATATATCAAACTGAAGGGGCCAAGCGTAAAAAGTGCACCACACACTAGAATTCACCAAAACTATGATAGCGCCAGTAACGGATTAAAAAGAGAAAGAAATCTGGTATCATTGGCTCTGAGAGTATTGAAAAATGCAAATATTGGCAGCTGAGTGTAGGAGTAGGAGAAAGATAGGAAATTCCAGCTGAGAACAATTTGTTGATGTGGGAATTGATGTGGGGCTACACAAGGAAAAGAGATGGTGAAAACCAGAATCGAATGGAAGTTCTATTAAAAAGGAGATAAAATAAAAGAACATTGGATAAGAACATTTGCAATTCCAGGAACAGAACAGAAATAAAAACAAATATCACAGTGAAGTCTGAAATGAATCTTAAAGGAAAAGCAATCTTCCGAATCAACATCATTTTTTCCAGAATTTTCGCAGACAAATTGCATGTCAACCTAGGGTTGACCTTTCAGTTTACTTTTGCTTTTGCTAATTTTCTTAATTTTGATTCTGTTCAATTAATTGTTTTCCAGCAGCTACTTTGTGGCAAAGGTAGCAGTTATTTTACACAGTACAGCAATAGCTAGTTAACCTACTCGTGCAGTGTTAGTGTTGTATGTAACACTGAGAGAATGCTCTTAATACAGTTCTATGCACTTTATCACTTTATCATACTTCTAAAAGATCAGAGCAAGTATACTGCACTAATTTAATGTCACAACTAAAGGATGGCATCTCTAACAAAACTTCTAAAAACCTGCAGCCACAATCTCAATAAGAAATTAACCAGTAAGGTAACCATTAAAAATATTGGGTGCGTGCAAACTAACAGCGTTCATTGAGGATGTCATAAAAGTAAATTATGAGGCACATAAAGACCCTCAATGAAAAATCACCAGGAGATGCATTGAAACTAAGCTCAACTGAGGCCAATCAGGTAAGCCATCACAGAACATTATAAATCTACAACAGCATCAGAAAGTGCTGGGAATACACAGGAGGTCCAGCAGCATCTGTGGACAGAGGAACAGAATTAATGTTTTGAAGTGAATATGCATTTTCATAATACATTAATATAAAAGAAGTAACTGTGGATGCTAGAAATCTGAAGCAAAAGTGGAAATTGCTGGAGAAATGCTGCTCTGGCAGTATGTGTGGAGGATAAGCAGAATTAACATTTTGAGCCTTCAAAAGACCCTTGAGTCTTCCTTCTTCAGAACTATTAGTAGCTAGGAAAAGATGATTTACCTGCTGATGACAGGGGGTTGGGGGGTAATGATGTGAGCAAATAGGTGACGATGGAGCCCAGAGAGAGAGAAAGACAGTTAGGCAGATGAAGGGATAGATTTTAGTAAGCCAAAGAGAAAGAAAAGCTGATAATGGGGAGCCTAAGCAGATGGAAATGGGTTGACTCTGCACAAAGCAGCCCATGTCATGACAGGCCTGGGGTGTGCAGGTTGGGTAAAGGACTTAGAGGATGGTGTTCAGGTTCTAAAGTTATTGACCTTGATACTGAGTCCTGAAAGTTGCAGGGCCCCCAAGCGGAAATTGAGATCCTTCTCTTCCAGCTTGTACCGAGCCTCGCTGAAGGACTGCAGCAAGCCGGAGCCAGAAACATTGGTGGGGAACGCAGTGCTGCATTGAAGTGGCAGGAAGCTGAAAGCTTGGACAGAATGTAGGTGTTCTGCAAAGCTGTTGCCAAGTCTGCGTTTTGTCTCCCTGGTATAGAGGAGACCACAGCAAACACAGTGGACTAGATTTAGTAAAGTACAGGAAAAGCACTGCTTCACCTGGAAGGTATGCCCAGAACCCTGAATGGTGAGGAGGGAAGAGATAAACTGGCAGGTGTTATACTTTCTATGATTGCAAGGGAAGGTGCCATGGGAGTATGGGAGATGTTGGGAATGGCAGAGGATTGGACCAAGTGTCCTGGAGGGAATGGTTCCTGTGAAATGCTGACAAGGGAGGTGAGGAGAAGATGTGTCTGATGGTGGAATCCCACTGGAGGTGGCAGAAACGGCAGCTTATGATCCTTTGGATGTTGATGCTGGGGGGCGCGCTAAGTGAGGACCAAGGTGATGTTTTTGATGTTGTGGGAGGGAAGAGAAAGGATGAGTGCAGAAGGGCAGGAGATAGGTTGGACATTGCCGTGGGCCCTGTGGAGAATTCTTGGTTGAGGAAAAAGATGGACATTTCTGAGTCTCCCTGGCAGAAAATGGTATCATCGGAATAGATGTGATGGGGCCAGAGAAACTGGGCGAATGGAATGGAGTCTTTACAGGAAGCAGGGTGTGAGGACGTATAATGAAAGTAACTGTAGGAGTAATTGGGTTTGTAATGCTTGTCAGTCACCAACATATCACCAGAAATGGAAACAGAGATGTCAAGGAAGGGAAGGTAAGAGTCAGAGAGGGACCAGGTGAAGATGAGGGCAGGGTGGAAATGGAAAGCGCAATGGAAAATTTTTTTCAATTTTGATCCAGAGAGGGAAGCAGCACCAGTGATGTTATTGAAGTAACAGAGAAAGAATTGTGGGGACGATCTGAGTGGGATTGGAGCAAGGAATATTCCATGTACTCCATAAAGAGGCAGCCATAGCTGGAACCATGCATGTACCCATGGCCACACCTTTGATGTGAAGGAAGTAAAGAGTTAAAGGATATGTTGATGGTGGATGGAGATAGCTCATAAACTCCCTACAGTGTAGAAACAGGCCCTTTGGCCCAGCAAGTCCACACTGACCCTCAGACATCTCACCCAGACCCTTCACCCTATAACTCACCTAAACTATACATCCCTGAAAACCATGGGGCAATTTAGCATGGTCAATCTGCCCAGTCTGCACATCTTTGGACTGTGGGAGGAAACCAGAGCACCCAAAGGAAACCCATGCAGACACATGGAGAACGTGCTAACTCCACACAGAAAGTCACCCGAGGGTGGAATCAAACCCCAGTCCCTGGCACTGTGAGGCAGCAGTGCTAACCACTGAGCTACTGTGCCACCCTGGTTTGATAATCATTTCAAGTAGGAGTGAAGGGCCCTGAACTCATTCTGTTGGGGTGCATGTGTAAAGTGATGAAACTTCGTATTGGTTTCTAGTGTTCACAATGTTCTTTCTTTGATAATCTACAAATAGTACATTATGGTGCCAATGGTCCGTGATTGGCAGACTAGTCAGAGATCGACTGCTCTGCCCCATTCTTCTTCTTATATTCTTCTTTCTCTTCCCTTTCTTTTCTTCCTCTTCGTACTTTTCTTTCCTTTTCTGCTCCTCCTTTCTTTCTCTTCGACTCCCGGCCTCTGGCGACGATTCCTGGCCTGCTCTGGGGCAATGGCCTCCTGTAGTGGCCTCCTGGTGTGTCACTGGTGCAGTGTGCAGTCTGAGCCCAGTGAGGACTGGAAACTAGGTGTCAGCGTGGTCTGTTGTGCTGAACTTTTATTTCTGCAATGCTGGATATTTTATTTTTGTATTGTCTAAGATATTGAAACTAAAGAAATTGTGTCTGGATACTTTTTTTATTGAAATTGGCGCTTTAATTGGCTACAAAAAGCTTTTCACTATACTAATTGTGTAGATTTGACAATAAAAGACTGTTCTATTCTATTCTAAAAGCATCAATAACATGTTCCAATACTAATTTGAGATACCAAGGAGAAAAGATCCACAAGTTATGCTGGAGTGCATTAAGTTATAAATTATAAATAAAACTGATGAAGAACGAGCTTGGGAAAGGCATTAAAAGTGTAGAACTAAATTCGATTCTAAGTGAAGGAAAGAAATCAAGTTAATTCAATTCTGTTACGTAGATTAGGTGTAGTAAGAGGAACATTTCTCAAGCAGAAATTCATTGGCATTTTGAAGGAATTAACACTTTGATTAAAACAATGATCAGAGGAATGTCATACATATATTTTGTGCATTTTTCCATTAATTTCTCCAATGGTAATTTTAAACATCCAGAATGACATTGCTTCATCAATCATGTAATTTTGAATATGCTTGTGATTGAGTCTAATGATCAGAGAATGTAATTGTGAAAAGGACAAGATTTGGGAAAGCATTTTTGCAAGAGTTGGTACTGGGGCAGTTGGGGATACATATACAATTATTGAAAAGACCAGTGCACAACAAAAGCGTACGTAAAACATCTAAAAGAGAAGAATCGTCAAAGGGCTTCAAAGGCAGCTGAAATAAAATCTTGAGGAACACAGCAGGTCAGGCCTGTTTCTTTGTTGCAGCCTGACCTGCTGTGCTCCTCCAGCTCCACACTATGTTGATTCTGACTCCAGCATTGGCAGTTCTTGGTATCTTGAAATAATGTCTTTCAGCCAGACATACCGTGTGCATTATTTTGATAACTGTTGACCTTAGATACATCCACTATTCCACTTGCTGTTAATGACATGTGAATGCCCTGTCACTGTTTGGTATGATAGCGAAGTGTGGAGCTGGCTGAACACAGCAGGCCAAGTAGCATCTTAGGACACAAAAGCTGACATTTCGGGCCTCAACCCTTTATCAGAAATGGGGGATGGGGAGAGGGTTCTGAAAAAAATAGGGAGAGAGGGGGAGGCGGATCGAAGATGGATAGAGGAGAGGATAGGTGAAGAGGACATGGACAAGTTAAAGGGGCAGAGATGGAGCCTGTAGAGGTGAGTACAGGTGGGGAGGTAGGGAGGGGATAGGTCAGTCCGGGGAGGACGGAGAGGTCAAGGGGGCGGGATGAGGTTAGTAGGTAGGAAATGGACGTGCAGCTTGAGGTGGGAGGAGGGGATAGGTGAGAGGAAGAACAGGTTAGGAAGGCGGGGATGAGCTGGGCTGGTTTTGGGATGTGGTGGGGGGAAGGGAGATTTTAAAGATTGTGAAATCCACATTGATACAATCTCAGATGTCCTCATTCTTCAAGGACTGCAACTTCCCCCATAGTGGTTGAGAAAGCCCTCAACCGTGTCTCCTGCATTTCCCGCACTCATCCCTCACACCTCATCCCCATAATAACCACAAAAAGAGAACCCCCTTGTCCTCACATACCACCCCACCAAGCTCCGGATACAACACATCATTCTGCGACACTTCCGCCATCTACAATCTGACCCACCACTGAAAACATTTTTCCATCCCCACCCTTGTCGACCTTCCGGAGAGACCACTCTCTCCGGGACTCTCATCTGCTCCACACTCCCCTCCAACCCCACCACACCTGGCACTTTCCCCTGCAACCTCAGGAAGTGCTACACCTGCCCCCACACCTCCTCCCTCACCCCCAACCCAGGCCCCAAGATGACGTTCCACATCAAACAGATGTTCACCTGCACATCTGCCAATGTGGTGTACTGCATCCACTGCACCTGTTGTGGCTTTCTCTACATTGGGGAAACAAGGGGGAGGCTTGGGGACCACTTTGCAGAACACCTACGCTCGGTTGGCAATAAACAACTGCACCTCCCAGTCGCGAACCATTTCAACTCCCCCTCCCATTCTTTAGATGACATGTCCATCATGGGCCTCCTTTGGTGCCACAACGATGCCAACCTTGGGAACCCTACAGCCCAATGGTATCAATGTGGATTTCACCAGCATCAAAATCTCCCCTCCCCCCACTGCATCCTAAAACCAATCCAGCTCATCCCTGCCTGCCTAACCTGTTCTTCCTCTCACCTATTCCCTCCTGCCACCTCAAGCCGCAACTCCATTTCCTACCTACTAACCTCATCCCACCCCCTTGACCCGTCCGTCCTCCCCGGACTGACCCATCTCCTCCCTACCTCCCCACTTGTACTCACCTCTACAGGATCTATCCGCGCCCCTTTAACTTGTCTGTCTCCTCTCCACCTATCTTCTCCTCTATCCATCTTCTATCCACCACCCTCTCTCTCCCTATTTATTTCGGAACCCTCTCCCCAACTCTCTTTTCTGATGAAGAGTCGAGGCCCGAAACGTTAGCTTTTGTGCTCCTAAGATGTTGCTTGGCCTGCTGTGTTCATCCAGCTCCACACTTTGTTATCTCGGATTCTCCAGCATCTGCAGTTCCCATTTTCACTGTTTGGTATGGTGTTTGGTTCAGAAATCTTTTTATCAGGCTGAAGATAGATGTTTAGATTTTTAGTGTGAACAAATTCTTTTTCTGTTCTTGAAATAAATATACTTACTCAGTTTTACCTGCATTTTCTAACAGCATTTACTTTCTGCTGCATCTGCAACTTTTAAAGAAAAATGGTAACTTTTATGCTTTTGTTTCACATAAACTTTTCCACTTATCTTTTCACCCCCTCCTCACAGTTCACACTTCCTTTTGTCTTTTCCACGATGTTTGCATTTTCTTACTGATGCTCTTTGTATTGTCCATTTTCAGTTTAAAATTTGCACTTATCAATGTTGAAGACTATCTTACCACATATTTCGTAATTTTGATAAATGAGATGAATCCCATTTAATTCTAAATTCCAAAATCACATACACATTTCAAACAATAAATGTTGTGACCTGCTCTCATCCCAAATGATTGATGACAATGTTGAAAAGGAGCTCTGGCACATGGAGGGTATACTCCTTTTGGACTGGTAGCTAAACTAATCATGCTAAAGGCATCACCAGAGATCAGGCATAGAATGGCCTGGCTCAATGGAAGCTTATGGAACTCTTTGCACTTTGGTGGGCATGAGTGGAAGTGGAAAACTGGTCATGCATGAAGCCTAAGGATTTTCAGCCGCATACATTACCTTTTAGTGAATGTTGTTGGCATACACTTATGATGCAGCAAGGAGACCTGGGTTCAAGTCCCACCAGCTCCCGAGGTGTGCAATAACATCTCTGAATAGGTTGATTATAGACAGCCATAGAGATGTACAGTACAGAAACAGGCCCTTCGATCCAACTCATCCATACCAAACAGATATCCTAAATTAACCTAAGCCCATTTGGAAGCATTTGGTCCATATCTCTTCAATCTCTTCCTCTTCATATACCCATCCAGGTGCCTTTTAAATGTTGTAATCATACCAGTCCCCAACACTTCTTCCGGCAGCTCATTCCATGCATGCACCAATCTCTGCGTGAAAAAGTTGCCACTTTTAAATCTTTCTCCTCTCACCTTAAGCTTATGCCTTCTAGTTTTGGATTCCCATACCCTGGGGGAAAGGCCTTGGATATTCACCCTAGCCATGACCCTCATGATTTTATAAACTTCTATAAGTTCATCCCTCAGCCTCCTGTAGAAAGTGTCAGCGTGGCCACCAATAGTACACAGTGGTGTGGTGCATTTCTGGCAGCATATTCATGTACTCTTCATGCCTGCAATTTTAGGAACCGAGTTTGGATAGTAGATGAAGTACAGGTGCTATGAAGCCTGGTTTCGGAGTCACATTCTGCTGTTTCTACAACAGCAGCAATTCAAAGGGAACTTAAAGTTTAATTTCTTGAAAGCCATCTTCAGTGACAGGCTTGACTGATGTCTTTGTGCTCCACATAGTTTCTCAGGGGAGTGATTCACAAAGTACATTTTATCCTGATTGAGGTAAAAGAAATGAGCTTTTTATTACCGTGATAACTCACATTTTTAGAATAATGTTTAGTGGCAGATTCTTCCAAACTTTTAAATCTGGTTAGCTGTAATTAGAGTGCCTAATTCTGATTTATTTTTCCTTTATATTTCCATCATGAGTGTAGAGGAAAAGCACAATCCATGGGTGCAGAGAACAATCTGCATCTACAGACAAGTGGCCAGAGTTGATCGGATTCATTGGCTGATCAACCATTTGGGTTATCAGAGCCAAGCTGGTTATGTCTTCAGCTGACTTTCAGTAAGGGTCACTGGAAAAGTCATTATGTCCTTCTCATTTCAGGGCACTTACCAATACTATAGACTCAACCATATTATCTCTAAAGTAAACTGACTCACCCTTGTCCAAGGATTGATTTGGAATTCAACTTAAACTGCACAACTCAACAAGCCTTAAGACAATAAGACTTTATGGTTCTCCTTCACCCTACTCCACTATTCAATAGAATCATGCTGATCTGACACCTCTCGTGCCCACTTTCCTCCCTATCACCTTTGATTTGCCTCTTGATCAATAATTGCTCTGTCTCAGCCTTAAATATACACAAGGACTCTGCCCTTACAGCTCTCTGTGGCAATGAGCTCCAATGACTCACAACTTTTTGAAAGAAGAAATTCCCCTCATTTCTGTCTTAAAACCATGGCCCCTTTATGCTAAGACTGTGTCTACTGGCCTTAGAATCTCCCATGAGGGAAAACATCCTGTCAAGGCCCTGAAGAATGCCATACGTTTCAAAGAAATCACCTGTCATTCTTCTAAATTCTAATGAGTAGAGCCCCAAACTGTTTAACCTACATTCGTAAGACAACCCTTCAATACCGAGCATCATCTTCATGAGTCTTCTCTGAACTGCTTCCAGTGAAACGTTATCCTTTCTTAAACAAGGGGCCCAGCTGTTAACCAGGGTTATATAGCCAATAGACAAACTGTAAGGCAGCATAGAGGTTACTACTGTATCTCACAACACCGGGCACCCAGGGTTTGATTCTAGCCTCAGGTGACATGTGGCGTTTGCACATTCTGCCCAATTCTGCATAGGTTTCTTCTGGATGCTCCAAATTCCTCCCACAGTTCAAAGATGTGCGGGTTAGATGGATTGGCCACGCTAAATTTTATTCACAGAATCCCTATTGTGTGGAAACAGCCCCTTTGGCCCAAAAATCCACACTGACCCTCAGAGCATCCCACCCAGATCCATCCCCCTAAAACCCACATAATCTACACATCCCTGAACATTACAGGCAATTTAGCATGGCCAATCCACATAGCCTGCACGTCTTTGAACTGTGGGAGGAAATCCATGCAGACACAGGGAGAACATGCAAATTCCACACAGGCAGTTACTCAAGGGTGGAATAGAACCTAGGTCCCTAGCACTGAGAGGCAGCAGTGCTAACCACTGAAACACCATACCACCCCTGTGCCCATAGTGTCCAGGGATGTGTAGGCTAGGTGGATTAACCATAGGGAATGCAGGGTAACAGAGTTAGAGTGGGGGTGGTGGGTCTGGATGGGATGCTTTTTGGAGAGTTGGTGTGGACACGATGGGCTGAATGGCCTGCTTCCACACTGTAGGGATTCTATGATTCTATGAACCAAGCAGAATGCTGCGGATGGTAGAAATCTGACCGGGAAACTGAATGCTGGGGCCCCTCAGCAAGTCAGGTCAGTGGAATGCAGTTAACATTTTGTGTCAATGGCCTTCATCAGAATTGGGCATAATGCATTTCTGGAAACATTCTTATCAGAATCAACTAAAATCGACTACATGAGGCAGAAACCATTTCCAGACCGTATTCATTTCCATCCCTTTGCCAGAAACACTGACTCATGTCACTCCCCACACACTATTGGTACTTTGGTGGATGGTACATGATGCCAGGGACTATTTTTACTGCCTTTTTGTTGTATTATTTATAAAGAGCTAGGAAGTAATTGTTATGCGAGTATATATCCATTATTCACGCTCATATTTCAATGTTGTGCTGCGTAACAATATTCTGTAACAGTAACAGTCAGGCCACCAGTCACCTGGAGAACAGAGAGAAATATACACGACAAAGCAACAGCATTTTGAGTCTAAAGTGTTGTTTCTAAAATCTAAAAGTTATTTCTAACTTACAAGAATCAGATGTCATAAAATTGTGCTGGTTCTATCTGTGAGAAAAACCCAAACATCTTACTTTAATGATAAGTTAGATTGGAGGGAAAATCAACACAAATTAATTCCAGAGAGAAAAACTGGAAGTATCAGAGGAAAAAGAAATGCCCACTGCAACATTGAATGCACGGCTTCAGAACATTAGGGGCAGCTGGTGTCCTAGAGACACTTGAAACTTTTAAGCAAAAGTGCATCCCGAAATTTAGGAGCTTTCTAAAATACAACAACAAAGAAGAAAAGGTCAGCAACATCCTTTTGTGGACTAGGTTACAGTTGGTCAGTAGCTGCAGGGGAATGAGTGAAGACCAAGATTACACCCAACCAAAATTTCTTAAAACCCCACACATTTCCAGACAAAGTTAACGCATCAAAGCTATCAATGAGAGTTTTAAGGTACAGGCAGAAATCAGGCCTGCCTGTCGATAATTTCCTCACCTAACAAGTTGGGAAAATGCAGCCATAAAATGTAATTTTGTGGACATGCAAAAAGTTACTAGATATTATTTAAGGCTCTGCACGCTCCGACGAACAAACAAAAATTGGAAATTCATGATTAGAAACGTCACCACGGTTCAGCACAGTTTTTTTTTAATTCATTTGTGAGATCTGGCTGGCTAGTGTTTCTTACCCATCCCTAGTTGCCCTTTACAAGGTGGTGGTGAGCTGCCATCTCGAACCACTGCACTTCATATGCAGTAGGTTGACCCATGATGCAATTAGGGAGGGAATTTCATGATTTTGACCCAGTGACAGTGAAGGATCAGCGATATATTTCCAAGTCAGGGTGGTAAAGGGCTTGGAGGGGAACTTGAAGGTAATGGCGTTCACATATATCTGCTGCCCTTGTCCTTTTAGATGGAAGTGGTCATGTGTTTGGAAGGTGCTGTCTGAGGATCTTTGGTGTATTTCTGCACTGTATGTTGTAGATAGTACACACTGCTGCTACTGAGTGTCGGTGGTGGAGGGAGTGAATGCTTGTGGATGTAGTGCCAATCAAGCGGGCTGCTTTGTCCTGGACAGCATCAAGCTTCTTGAGTGTTATTGGGGCTGCACCCATCCAGGCAAGTGGGGAGTATTCCATCACATTCCTGACTTGTGCCTTACCAGAGACTAATGACATATCCTCCTGATGCTCCCCCTCTCTTCTTCTCCATTTGCATTTGGGACCTGGACTTGTAAAACCTGAAGAGGTAATGGATAGAGGTTAGGACTTAATGTAGATGGTGGACAGACTTTGGGGAGTCAGGGTATGTGTTACTCACCACAGTATTCCGAGCCTGTGACCTGCTATTGTAACCATTGTGTTTATGTGGTGAGTCCAGTTTAATTTCTGGTCCATGATAACCCTTCAGGATGTTGATAGTGGGCGAATTCAGTGATGGTAACACCACCAAGGAGTTAAGGGGCGGCATTCAGATTGTCTCTTATTGGTAATAGTCATAGCCTGGCACTTGTGGGGTGTGAATGTTACTTGCCATCCTTCAGCCCAAGCGTTGTCCAGATCTTTCTGTGTTTGGACATGCACTTATTTAGAGTCTGAAGAGTCAAGAATGGTGCTGAATATGGTACCATCATGTTACTAACATCCTCTTTCCTGGTTGAGATCTACATAGTTTGGTGGATTTACTCTCATGAAGAAAAATTACCTGGTACTCTCACAAAATGAGACTCATGTTCTCAACAAGGTGAGGTTGATCACATGACAGCAACTAGTTACAAGTCGCATTAGTATGGCCGACATTGTGACTGAGACTTTGAGGGAGATCACAGTTTTAGATGTTAATTCCTTTGAGATCATATTGGGTGATGTTTAGAACATGCCTCAGCAGTAACCCTTCCAGACTCATGTCCTCTTACATAAAAAAGCTTGCAGTCTGTAGACACTGTTGGAGTACATGACGCCTCATATAAAGTTGCTGAGTTTCCAGTTGATGAACTTTCAGCTTAGTTTAGCATGCCTTAAATCTTTGAACAAAGGCCTAGATTTATGGGTGGCATGGTGGCTCAGTGGTTAGCACTGTTGCCTCATAGCACCCGGGACCCAGGTTTGATTCCATCCTCGTGTGACTGTCTGTGAGGAGTTTGCACACTCTCCCTGCTTCTGCTTGGGTTTCCTCTGGTTTCCTCCCACAGTCCAAAGATGTGCAGGCTAGGTGGATTGGCCATGCTAAATTGCCCGTAGTGTTCAAGGATGTGTTGATTCAGAGGATGTGTGTGGGTGGGATGCTCCAAGGGTCAGTGTGGACTTGTTGGGCCTTAGGTCTGGTTCCACACTGTAGGGATTCTATGGTTTTTCTAAAAACTGCAGCTGCTGTAAATCAGGAACAAAAACAAAGTTGCTGGAAAAGTTCAGCTGGTCTGGCAGCATCTGTGAAGGGAAAAACAGAGATAATGCTTCAGGTCCAGTGACCCTTCCTCAGAAAGGAACTTATTGAAGGTGGTGAAGTGTTCAGTGTGTTGCTAACATACTCACACACCCTGCCTCAAAGCAGACATTTGTTTGTGGGAATGCTTCCCTACTTACAGAAACATCAACCAAGATCTGATTGTCAGAGAAAGCTACATAATGATATTGTTTTCTCCAGTTCCCTGATAGAAAGCTATTTCATGGAGTTCAATAAATCACTCTACAAAAAAAAGAGATTACTACCATATGTGTCATATCATGCAGTGTGTTTTTTTTTGATAGATTTGACTGTATTCGGTCTGTACTCAGTGTCCAATAGTACACTATCATATTCTCTGCGTGCTATACGCTACATATATTTAAATGCTGTGGCATGTACGTGTTGGGGCCGGATGGTTGATTGCACATGTCTGTCATTGACATCTATAGAAATCCTGGATATTTAAATACTTGATTTTTCTTTAGAAATTGAAGAATAATGCTTAGTTTGAACAATTGCATTTGAGCTCCTGCTTTGATCACCATGAAAGGGAACATGCAATGAATCAAAGAACTTCAGCAACTTTGTTCCTGTGAATACCTTTGATTCCTCCCTGTTACCCTTGCTCCTCTGCCAAACAAATTTCTTGGTCCACTGGACATGATTAATCACTTCTGCAAAGAATTTCAGTAGATTTAGGAGGCATTGATAATGGTGTTTGGGCCATGCTAATTTCTCATTACAGCTTTTGCATTCTTTAGCTGAACGACTAGTCGGTCTTCCCAAATGGTGGGTGGAACCCTCTATGGGGTCACCAACCACAATTTGCCCTGTCACTGCATCTATTCATCTCTGAATGGTAAATCAGTCAATGATCACCCCTGAAATTCACTCTATACGGTTTGTGGGCCATTGATTTCTAAGCTGATTTCTGCATTGGTTTGAGAGACTAATGACATAGCCTCCTGATGCTCCCCCTCTCTTCTTTTCTATTTGTATTTGGGACCTGGACTTGTAAAACCTGAAGAGGTAATCGGTAGAGGTTAGGACTTAATGGCATGGACAGGTACTGGCAGGCAGGCAGCAACTCTAAACAACCACAGATTGTCTGACAGAGTTTGCAAGAGAATTCATTCTCAGGGAAATCAACGAGAGGATGGCCAAACACCCTATGGAATATTTCCTCCAGCTTTACCATCTGCCACACCTTGCCTGGGAAGGAATCCAATTTGAGAAATTATGAATGCTTTCTCCATGCAGTTAAACAATTCAGTTACCTCTCTGATTGAAGGCAGGAAGATGCTGTGTAATTAGCTGCAATATAGAGACTCATCTGTCAGCCCACATCATGTGTTGGAAGTAAAAGCATACTTTTGTTGTAAAATTTCCTACTCAGTAACTGGGAGATGTAGCAATATCATTTTAATTATGAGTGGGTGCTAATGTTGGAAGGAACTTTGCTGAATATTTTTATGCAAAACATGTGTGAACAAATGACAGTTTGATCACAGCGGCCACGTTTTTTTTCTAACTTTGAAATCCCGAAAATGATGACATGGAAACAAGTTGTTGAACCAGATTAGTTAGTGTCACAAATGTTTCGTTTTATTGTGAAATAGTTTTAAAGGCAGATTAGCTTTCTTTACAAATGGTCCCAAGGTGTTTCATGAAATGATCCCAAAAGCCAAAACACCCCTCTTTTGGATTCACCGATAGCCAAAGGTAGATAGTCAGATTGTATTATCTTAAGAGACAACATCAAAAAGGCAACCACAAATAGTCATGAAATAATTAAAGGATTCCAGGAATATCCATTAAACCCTTAAAAGCTTCTGTAGCATTGATCAGGAGCTTTAAAGGGCATTTATGAGTCCACTTGCGAGAGCAATCTCCAAAAGCACGGTGGCTGATTGGTTATTGCTGCTGCAGGGACCTGGGTTCAATTCCACTCTCAGTTGGCTGTCTGTGTGGAGTTTGCACATTCTCCCCGTGTCTGCGTGGGTTTCCTCTGGGAGCTTGGGCTTCCTCCCACAGTCCAAAGTTGTGCAGGTTAGGTGGATTTGCTCTGCTAAATTGACCATAGTGTCCAGGGATGTGCAGGCTAGGTGGGTTAATCACGGGAAATGCAAGATTACAGGGTTAGGGTAGGGGACCAAAAGGTTGCTGTGGACTCGATGGGCTGAATGGCCTGTTTCCACACTGTAAGGATTCAATTCAGCAACTGAAACCATTACAGTTGCTGAATCTAATTTCAAGTTTTCAGTCCCTTCACTTTACAAAGATGATCTTCAAACAAGCCAGGTCAGCTGTGATAACAGAGACTGTTTAATTTTCACCCGCATTTACAATTTTTAATTTGTTTACTTTAAATCTAGAATCTGCATTTTAGCTAACAACTTAATCAGTTTTTACTAAAATAACAGCAAGCCAAAATGTTGTAATAAATTAGTTTTTCACCTTGTTTAAAATGTAAAGCTGTTCTGTTGTTATTTTTAATTTGAAACACTTGAGAACTAAAAGGGGGCCACATAAAAACTTATAGATTCTTAGTTGATAGACCAGTCTAAGGACCTGCCTGACGCAATTGTGTTCATTAGTGTATCCCCTCCGCACAAACAATTCCTCATCCTAAGTCCCAGTGCTCTTCTCACATTTCCTCATTTCCCTTTCTCTTCCACCACAGTGTTAACCCATTCTTAAATGTGAGCATGACCTCAGTTTCATTCATTTACATTCTAGGAGTGAATTCCACAGCCTCATGACCTTACAGCATTTTGCCCTGCTCTGTTTTCTGTCCCTTACATTCAGTTTTATTTCTCTGCTTCCCTTTTCTAATACAATAAAGCGGACGTTGATCCCCCTGCTCTCAGAATTGAAACCGAAATATCCAAAGAGGAGCACCGCGCTCTATAATCTGTCAGGAGTGCGAAAAGTTCTGTAACCTGCCTTTCAGCAACTTCTGAATAAAATAAATCCCTGACACTCACATTAAAATCAATAAGTAACAATTTATTTATCTAACTCTAACAGTGATCAAATTAACTAAACTATTAACAAACCGAATAAATCCCTTCTAACTGCTAACTATTCCCGAATAAAGCAAGATTCTAATGCTATGCCGTTCCAATTCCCAATTATGTATGAAAAAAAAATAGAATTTAGTCTCTCGAAGTTACAGCTAGGTTATGTGTCGTCCAAAATGGCCTGTGTCTTCTCCATCGATTCTTCTATCAGGAATATTAACTGGTTCAGCCAATAGTACTGTTGTTATTTAGATGGTGCTTTCTCTAAGATAAAGGAGGCTGTAAGAGACAGCGAGGGCCATTGGCTTTTGCAGATGGCAGCTAGGTCTGGGCTTTGTCCAACTGCCCCCACCTTGTTATACCCTTGATAACAAATCAATATTTCTTACAGTAAGATTAGTCCTATGTTGGCAAAACCATCAGACTTAAATTTAATAGGTTTTTGTTATCTAAATGTCTGGTTCAAATTGATTGGCTAAATTCAAAAGCCTATTGACTTGGTAAAAGCTGTTGTTTGGCCTGCTAACTATATGGCCTTTCAATAGAAATGTTCCAATTTGAGTGTGCTTCCCACCTGCTCTGGACTGGGGAACATACACATCTTCTCATGACTTCTCCCTCAATTCAGACTCAGGCTTTCACACAAAAATCCCTACACCATAAACATGTGCCCCCTCTTATATTAAAGCATCGTTTGGCACAGGCATCTCCATTTGCTGCTCATAGCTCAGCTTCAAGTGCAACATATTAGATGGAACTAAAACCAGATACGATGCTTGTAACCCAGTTGAAGCATCAAGCAGGTGGAAATAAGCAAGGTTTCGAACATTTGGACGGTTAGTTGGGAGCAAATTACTGCTGATGCTGGAATCTGTACTGAAAACAAAAAAACACTGGAAATCACAGCAGATCAGGCAGCATCAGTGGAGATAGAGCAAACTAACATTTTGGGTCTGTATGACTTTTCATCAGAGCCCATGGATGGTTAGGTGGTGATTTTGCTGAACAATTTTGTCTGTTCACATGCCACATGCAGTCATGCTTTCAGCTTATTTGAGAGAAAAAAATGAGACTGCAGGCAAGAAATGGGAGGAGGATGTGAACATGTTGTGAGCGAGTGATGTAATTGAATCTCTTGCAGCATTGGACTCTTGTCCACAGAGTGATGTTCCTCATAGTAACTACCTCTATCATCTCTTTCACTGTCAGGTTATTGGACGTCTGTCTGTGGGATCAACATCTCATCATTGCTGGTAGCGAAACCTCCAGATCTAACAACTTGGGCCCTTTGTCACATGATCATTGGGCAACTGTTCACTCCTAGCACAATGGAAAATTGTAGTGGCTGTTGGAGGTCAGTCATCTCAGGATATCTCTGCAGGGCAGTGTCCCAGCCCCAACCTCTTCTTCAGCTGCTTCTTCGATGACTTTTTCTCAGCTGAGAAATGTGAATGTTCCATGATGATTGCACAATGTTCAGTGCCATGCATCACTCCGCAGAGACTGAAAAAATCCATGTCCATACGTTCAGCAGCAATATTTCTGGGCAATATTCATGCTCAGGCTGAAAAATTTTTACCCTACAAATGCTGGTCTATGCTCATGTCAAACAGTATGAATCTAATTATCAAACCTTAGTATTCAATGACACTACTGTTGCTGAATACGCCACCATCAATGTCTTGAGGGTTACCATTGATAGAAACTGAACTCAACCATCCATACAAGTACTGTGATTACAAGAGCAGCTCAGAGACTTGGAATTCTAGGACTTCCTCACCTCCTGGCTAACCAAAGCCTGTCTACTACCTACAAGATACAAGCCAGGAGTGCAATGGAATACTCCCCATTTAGCCAAGGAACTTAACACCATCCAGGTCTAAACAGCCTGTTTGATTGGCACTCTATTGACCACCATCAAAATGCATTTTCTTCACCATTAATGATCATTAACAGCAGTGACTTTGAGAGCATCTTCTAAAGCTGGCCCCTACCACATAAAAGGGCAGGGCACCAAATGTAAGAGGATTGGACCACTTGCAAAGTTTACCTCTGAGAAGGCTGCTCACCATAAGATTCTCGAGGCAGTTAGGGATGGACAATAAATGCAGGGGCATGCCAGCAATGCCCACAACCATGAAAAAAGTCCAAAAAACCTAAACATCCTTGTCTCAGACTGATAATGCCACTACAGCCAAGCCATAGAGATGGACTCTAGTTGGTAATGCTTTGATTCGGTAGACATAAATATCAGACCTGCATCTCGCTAGTGTTAAATTACATAATTGTACAAGTAACACAGTCAGAAATTCAAACACATATGCTCAATTATAGATGTTTATAAAATCATGAGGGCCATGGATAGGGTGAATAACCAAAGTCTTTTTCTCAGTGTAGGAGAGCCCAAAACTAGAGGGCGTAGGTTTAAAGTGGGAGGGAAAGACACGAAATGGGCCTAAGGGATGGCTTTTTCACACAGACAATGGTGTGTGTTTGGAATGAGCTGCCAGAGGATGTGATGGAGTCTGGTACAACTATAATATTTAAAAGCCATCTAGATGGGTATATGACTAAGAAGGGTTTAGAGGGACATGGGCAAAAATCTGGTAAATGGGACTAGATTAATTTAGGATATCTGGTTGGCATGGATAAGTTGGACCGAAGGGTCTGTTTCTGACTGTACAACTCTATGACTCTAAACGAAAAGCACAGCCTACTGTGTATTTTTATCTGGCTTCATATTTTGAAGTCTATTCAACTTCCCAACAAAGCTCTGAGTTTGAAGTGAATGGTGACGACATCATTTTTAAACAAACCTTTTTGGGTTTGAAAGCACTTTCAATACTTTTGCTTAAATGGCTGCCATCCTACTTTATTTTCATTTTGCATGTCTTGGCTCTCTCCGACCTCTCAGACCCACAGTGTAAGGTTAAGGAGGAAAAAGAGTGTTTGGTTAATCTTGTTTGAATTGTATTTATAACGATTGATCCAAACAGCTCAGCTATACCGAACAACAAGAAGAAAAGACAATAATGGAAAATATTCTGTCACTGAAAGAAACCTTCAAACGCTGTTGTCTTTCATTTTCATGCCATGCAATATTAGCGGACTCCTCTGGGATGTTTCACCATAAACTGTTTCTGAAGATTTAATAGCTCATCATTATCCATTAGCTGCAGGCAGCCATTAATGGCACAGTTTAAAGTGGCATTTTCTGCTGAACAGTGGGGGCTTGGAAGGATTACCACTGCTGGAGATGGGGAAATGAACTCAGCCTTGCCTGAGATGACAGTGTTCAATAGTGAAGAATAAAGCACATTACTTGCTAGCAATAATAAAACCTGTACAGTTGCCTAGGCAATTCAATCTGAACATGCTAAACCTGCTAAAAAAAAGTTTGATCTGAATTGGATGGGGGAGAAAGGATTGATAGCCTCATTAATAGGAACAGGGGTCGTGACCTGGGATTAACCTGTGCCCATTGTATCCACTGTAAGGATCATGACTGCTAATTAACAGGTTTGCAGCATGTAGCTGGTGCTGATGGCATTATTAATCTGGCTGCAAGCCACAGGCTGAGGCTGCAAATCATGAGAAGCTGGCATCAGTTAAAGCAAGCCAGCACTACATAAATGGGGGGGCATCACACAATCATAGAGCTGGGTACTATGCAGAAGAAAGCCACTCAGCCCACTGTGTCTGCACCAGCTCATTAAATGAACATCGCTACCCAGTACCAATAGAATCTCTATAGTGCAGAAGAAGGCCATTCGGCCCATCAAGTCTACACTGACCTTTCTAAGAGCATCCCACCCAGACCCATCCCACCCTCCCCCCACCCGTAACCCTGCATTTCTCATGGCTAAACCTTGCCTGCACATCTTTGGACTATGGGAGGAAATTGAAGCACCTGGAGGAAACCCACATGGATACGGGGAGAATTTGCAAACTCCACGCAGACAGTCGCCCGAGGATGGAATTAAACACAGGACTCTGTGGCTGCAAGGCAGCAGTGCTAGCCACTGAGCCGCCAATCTTCCGGTGTTTCCCCACAACTTTGCACGTTATTTTTATCCAAATATTTATCCAATGCCCTTGTCAATGTTTCAATTGGTAGATGACAGATTTCAGTGACGAGTTCCTTAGCAATCGCACACATTAGCCTGAATCGTCTACGAGCATCAATCACTCTCGGATTGTCACTCCTCCTCCTACAGTCTTCTGCCATTACTGGCATCCAACTTTCTGACTGAGTCTCCCAAATCTGGCCTCTTCAGCAATGTGAAGAGTACCTAATGTTGGAGTTTTTCTTCATAGTGGAGGAGCACAAGTGAAAACTAAACCATATCTGCTTTTTGTGGCTGCATTCTGGTAAACTTTCATTCACTGGCACACACAAAATATTCAAGAGATGTAAACAGTTTAACTGTGAGCTAGTGAAATGAGTACAAATGAAGTCAATGGGTTCATTGATTGGCTGGGCAGTGGTGGGGTGGTTTGTTGGCAGCTGGGCAGGGTGACACAACGAATATGGTGCCAGGCTTGTAGGGGAGTGATATTGGGTTGGGGTGATATTAGGACCAGCATCATGGAAGAGTCAGGGGTGTTTAGAGAGTGGTAGAACATTGGGGGATGGTTCAGCAAGTCAAAGGGGATGGAGAGTCTGATGGAGTTGTTGCAGGGTTGGAAGCATGGAATGTCGAGGGGTTCAGTGGTGATTTGGAGGGTCAAAAGGGAGTAAGAGGGTTGGGGAAGGTGGTTAGAGGGTCAGGTGAGTCAATGGGGGAGAACAGCGGAGGTTATCTATTGTACAGTGAGTGAGGATTTAGATTTGGTTTTAATCTGTCTAACATTTCCTGGATAGCTAACTTGGTAAGGAAGTCAGATCTTTTCCAAATCTCCAATTCTACCTCAGAGCTGGAGATATTCACACAGGATCCCAGAGAGGTGAAGAATTGCCCATCAGAAGTTTAAACTTCCTGGAGATTTTCCATGGAGTCAGTGTACCAAGACTTCTGAGGAAGTCGGATGAGCTTCTTTGAAGACATGCCTCATCTTCAGATACCAGGAGATTGAAAGTTTTGACTTAAGTTTCTTGTTAAGCATCATTAGGAGAATTGGTCTATTTTGGTCACCACTTGAGAGCCCTCCTTCTCATGCTTCTAACAGTTTGTCCTATTCTGTGTCACATCTGTTCATTCTCCCTGTCATGCTGTATTTCAGAGGGCTTGCCTATGACAGGACACGTATTTAGGACAATTGTTTTGTGAGGATGGCTAGAAATCTATAAAAGAACATTCAGCCCTGTCCCAAACTCGCTTTTGCCTTTCAAAACTTTAAAGAATGCTAGAAAACCACCAAACTCTTGTAGATATTGTCTAATCAACTAGAGAACCAGACAGCAGAGATCAATCAGCAACCAATCTGCAAGTTGTTAATGACTCCTTTAAATAGACCGAGTTGTGGGTAGGATCCTTCCAGGTGTAAATAGCCATCCAGCTGTGTGTGATTGAAAGACACCATTAGATGTAGCGTTCAAAAAAGGCAGTACGGGTGTCATGATGATTGATGCCACAATCTGCTCAGTCTGGAAACTTCTGACAGTTGTAGCCTATGTTGAAATCTACCTTCCTTGAGGATTGACATTATGTCTGGTGTGACGGACATCAGCAGTGTGGAAGTGTCCTGCGGAAGCAACTTTGGACATCTAAGGTCACTTGTAGTGCCCGTAATGCTACACATCAAAACGATTGTGACAGTTAACTCACTATGCTTCCATTGTAATGAGATTCTAGAAGCAGAGATTTACTTTGTCTCCTGAAGTAAGCCTTCAAGAAATTATTTCACTGCAAGACTCAATAACTGCATCAAGTACCTGCCAGGATTTAAATATCAAATCTCTTGAGATGGAAGACAGCTGTCTTCATTGCTCAAGATAAAATGGGAAACCAGGAGGAATATTACAAATCTGAAAGGAAAGCTGTTACAATTGACTGGCTGTACATCTGCAAAATCCTTATTTTTTTTTTATTTCTGTGATATTTAATATTGAAGGATTGCCCAAAACAGTGTAAGGCCACAATTATATGATTACAGTTCTCCATCATGTTATTGACACAATATTAACAATGATAATTATCCTATGTAATATATTATGCTGGCAGCATTTTCGTCACCCACAGGGATTGTGTACTTTTAAAGGCACAAAATCCATTCAGGGCTATAGCTCAACATAGTAGAAATCTATCATTGAAGGTGATACCCTACTCTTCCTGTTTACCACTTCTTTCTGTATCCAGGCTGCACATCACACAGAAAAAAACACATCTGCTTTCCATAACAAAGTTTTAGGTTAACCCTTCCAATGCCCTTCCAATAGATCACCCATTTACACAGTTGAGGAGGAATTTCCTCTCACAGAGGATAGCGAACCTACAGACCTCCCTAAGGCAGAGGGCTTTTGAGGCTGGGTCTTTAAATAAATTTAAGGCTGACATAGATAGATAGACTGCAGTGGAAGGTTATCAGATCAGCCACAATCTCATTGAATGTTGGACCAGATTTGATGTGTCAAACAGCCTGCTTCTGTTCCAATGTCTTGTGGTCTAAGCATGTTCGACAGGAGACTGTCCCACTTTCATCATCAGCCATAGGTGTATCAGAAGAATTTACAGGCTGATAATCAAGTTGTTTGGCCATGTCATAAGAACCAGGAGGAGGAGTCGGCAAGTCAATCCCTCGGGCCTTACTGAATGCTTCTTCTGTGACCATCATGTCCTGGAGCTGGAGTTCACTGGAGAGAATCTGGCTCAAATGCAGCGATGCTACTCATTGTGTCACAAGATGTCTTTGTCTTTCTCAGGACACAACTCAACCATCCCTCATTGGCCTTTTTAAGTTCCATTTGTTCCGTTGCTCAGTTCCTAGTGTGAACGCTTAAAATATGTGGACTAATTAGTTACTATCAATCTGTGATGTAACTGATGCTTGAACAATGCCATAAGCAGATCAATCAGAAAGATGAGTCTGAGACACAGGTGGAGAGAGAAGCAACACCTTGTACTAGATTGTATGAAAGTTTACAGTGTAAACACAGGTTGGAGTTGCTGTCGCATGCCTAAATACTGATTACTTTTAGAGTAGGGCAGGTAAGGATAACTATCTTGTTCAAAATCAAGGGTACTGGGTCAAGTCAAGCTTTCAGTGAAGTGCAGACCAGACCTACATTCCATATTCACCTGTTTTCCAGATTACAATGGGCAGCCTTTCTCCTGTTTCCAGCAGATGAGCTTCTTACCATTTTCTGGAAATTCCATCAGCTGGGATTTCGGAGGTAACCAAAAATTGAGGTGGTCTGAGCGAGACAAGGGAAGGAAATTGCACTCAAAGGGCTGTGAGTCATTGAAATTCACTTTAAACAAGAGCTGTGGATTCTCAATTGTCAGATTTATTGAAGATAGAGATTGATAATTTGTTTTGCAAACTAAAGGAATTGAGGTGAATGGGGACAGTGTAGGAAAGTGGAGTTCAGATTAAAGATCAACTTTGATCATATTGAAGTGCAGAGCTGGCTGGATCAGTGGTAAGATGTGCACCAATTTCTCAAGTTGGATTGGTTTGAAAATGAATTTTTTTGACAGTGAAGCCAAGTGATAGATTACAGCTATCACTTGCCTATTGAGAAGTTACATTACAATATGTATGTACATGTATTTGACTCATCCTCAACAAACCCTGAGATTATAGACAATGATGGCCAATATCTTGCTCACTCTGTCCTCATATTGTGAGGAGGCTTCAAAGCAGAATGACTAAAATCAATTTAATTATTAGGGCTTTGAATTATTAATAGAATTAGACTTAACTGCAATGAAGAAAAGCAGATTAAAGGGGGCATAAGTTTAATCCTGGAAACATTAAGTGGCAGTAGAACATGCTGCTTGAGCAAAAAATTCTTGAAATCTTTTGATACTTTTGGGACTGCTAAGAAAAGAGATAAATATTCGTAGAATAATGGATATATAAACCAGACCGTTTATTAAAGTGTCTAAAAACCAGTTCAATAAATTATGCTTTCAAGAGCAGAGTTGATGGAGATAACAGTAACTTTGGATAAAGGCAATAAAACATTATATGGAACATGAATGACTTGTCAGTTGTTAGCACCATGTATAAGTCCTAACATGGACTACAACTTTATGTTAGGGGACAAGAAAAATCATGGGTGGAGTGGGGGACCTTCCCTTTTCTTGCTAAATGACAAGAGTATTGTAAGCATTGTAGAAAGATTTCTTCTGGTTGCTATTTCTAATAAAAGGGATCTCGGTCCTTTACAGAAAATTTGTGATTTAGTTAGAATAATTAGCTTAGGAAGCTAATGATATTGATAGCACACAGTGCCCTTTGATATTATTTTGGAAAAATGATACACTTTGTCAGTTTTCCATCTTGTACTCATCAGGATAATTCACAAGAAATATAAATGGAAATGGAAAACAAAATTTCTAATAGATGAGAGGAGATTGCTGATTGGTTAGCAAATATTCAGGTGATAGTATGCTGTGGGAATGTTAATACTTTGTCCATTTGTTTGAAATACACTCCTCTGCTATTTTTTGTTGAAGTGTCATTTTTATTTTAAATAAAAAACATCATCTTCAGTAAAAGAGAACTAAAAATAAGCCAGACAGCTACAGGAACACACAATCAGGATCAAATCATTTGACTCCACTATTCGGTTGCACCATGCTATCAGGTATACATCTCAGCTTGAGTTATTCTTTGATCCACATCACTTAATTCCCTCACCTAATAAACATCTATCCATTACTGTCTTGGAAATTTCATTGATCCATCATCTACAGCGAAGCAATAGCCTACTGATTGCACAGTGGAGGCAATTACGACTATTTATTTTGGGAAACATGGGCAGCATGGATGAGTTGGACTGAAGGGTCTGTGTCCGTACTGTCTGACTATGTCATTACGAAAGAGAACGAATAAACACAGGTTGAACCATAAACTCTATATTATCAATCCATTGAAAGATTGCTGGTTACAAGAAAATCTGGAGAAACTCACACACAAAACAGATCAAGCTCAGTAGAAACAGCTATAGAAACATTGGCTTGAGCTCAAAGAAATGCTGTAGAAAATGATAGACCCACAAACACAGGTGGAGATGCACAGTGCGCACAATAAGCAGTAAGGAAGTAGTTCTCTCAGCAACAAATACCAGAAATGATAGTCTACTGGAAGCACTTAACGGGATATAAAGGAATACCAGACAGCCAGTGAAGTAGAAAGTTCAAGAGGCCCAGGCTTCTAAGAAAACAAAATAAGAAGAAGTTAAGAGGCTATATAGGAAATCAGGTTAAGAAGGAGAAAATATGCTGGATGAATTGAAGGATAAAACTTCTGAAAAAATTAGGATGTAAAACCAGAATGTTCAAAGTGAGCTGAAAGCTCCTTCGAAACAAAACAATAATTGCCAAGGAGATTTGAACCACTTGACACAGCCAGATAAGCAAGATCAGACAGTAGCTAATCCAAAATGAAAATAGTTTGTCAAATGTCAGAATGATCAGTACCTGGAATAGGAACATGAATCCCTACAAACAGAAATTGACAACACAAACAAGAACAGCAGACAGTATGACTGATGACTACGGAAATCGATGGTACCTCCCAGATAAAGTCTTGCCCATGAGATTTGGCTATGTCAACAAATTACATAAATCTTATAGAGACTATACACTTACTTGGTATTGTAAATAGTTAATTTTTCTTTTGTACAGAAGGGGGATGTTTTGTGCGCAATTTTATTTTTAGGAGAATTCGCCTTTAAAGCCTCTATGTGCTGTCTGTGTACCATGTTATGACTCTGCCTGATTGTTAGCCTGTTTTGGATTTGAAAAGCTGTTCACATGGAAATCAATTGAAATGTGATAACATCTGATTCATGATTTGAAATGTGTTTTACAGACTGAAGCAAACCAATCCAGGCAGTTCATCAATCCCTGATTATTAGACCATTTGCATTGTTATTACAAGCTGCGCCACCTCTCGGTAGGGAATAAACTCATGTGGTCACATCAAAGCCTAATTCAGTTTCTTGCTGCAACGGTATGTTAACCTTTCGTGTTTCTCACGGCAGTGCGCCCAAATTCCTTTGAACATCAATATTTGCAAGTTTTATGCCTTCTAAAGAGTATTCTGCTTTTTTGTTTTCAAGACCAAGGTAAGTAACTTCATAACAATGTGTGGAGCTGGATGAACACAGCAGGCCAAGCAGCATCTCAGGAGCACAAAAGCTGATGTTTCGGGCCTAGACCCTTCATCAGATAGGGGGATCGAGAGAGGGTTCTGAAATAAATAGGGAGAGAGGGGGAGGTGGACTGAAGATGGATAGAGGAGAAGATTGGTGGAGAGGAGAGTATAGGTGGGGAGGTAGGGTGGTGATACGTTGCTTGGCCTGCTGTGTTCATCCAGCTTCACACTTTGCTATCTTGGATTCTCCAGCATCTGCAGTTCCCATTATCTCTAAGTAACTTCATATTTCATTAACTTTCACAGAGGTTAGATCACTAATCAAAGATCTTCATAATATTCACTACTAAATATATTGTGGACAAGCATATGGACGTACATGGAATAGTGTAGGTTAGATGGGCTTGAGATCGGTATGACAGGTCGGCACAACATCGAGGGCCTGTACTGTGCAGTAATCTTCTATGTTCTATGTTCTATATCTTTGAGGGTTTGTTAACTATTGTTCCACACCATTGGTTTATAGTCCCAATCATTGGAGCAAACCTTCCCCAAGTGTTTTAAAGGATAATTATAAAAAAAATTTCCAAAGTTGAATCTCCCAACCTATGTCCAGATGGCATCAGAGGAGCAGGAAAGCTGACGTTTCAGGTCTGGACCTTTCTTCAGTAAAGGTGGAGGGGGAGGGAACTCTGAAATAAATAGACGTGATCGAGCAGTTTCAGGACTGAAGAGATTACCGGTGGGTTGCAGTGGGAGAGAGATCCACTGAGGTCTTTTTGGAGGGAGGAGGATAACTTCTTCAAAGTAGGCATCCTTAGAAGAGGCTTCGAAGTGTGGCTAAAACTCACTCAGAGATAGTAGGAACTGACGATGCTGGAGTCTGAGATAACACAGTGTGGAGCTGGAGGAAGACATCAGGCCAGGCAGCATCAGAGGAACTGGAAAGCTGACGTTTCGGGTCTGAATCCTTCTTCAGAAATGGGGAAGGAGAAGGGGGCCTCAGCGGATCTTTCTCCAACTGCAACCCTCTGGTAATTTCTTCAGCCCTGAAACTGCTCAGCCGCGTCTATTTATTTCAGTATCGCCTTCCCCGCCAACATTTCTGAAGAAGAGTCCAGTCCCGAAACGTCAGCTTTCCTGCTCCTCTGATGCTGCCTAGCCTGCTGTGTTCCTCCAGCTTCACACATTGTTGTCTCAGACTCCAGCATCAGCAGTTCCTACTATCTCTCAACTTAAGTCCAGTTTTTGATGTCTCTTAGGAGAAGCTTTGTTATGACAGAGTGCAGAAGAACTCAAATTTAGGAACAGCAAGAACATTTTTACTCTGAGCTCAAGCTTTGAGGAGCTCAGGAAGAGATTATAAAAGACTTGTGATGTCTTTTTTTACGCACCCGAGAAAGATGAAAAGCTACTCAACTTGCTAGCACCTCAGCAAGATACTGGGAGTTGAATTCCTCAAAACCGAACCTCACAGCCCACACAAAATATAAATTCACACACCTTAATAAGGGATATTGCAGCAGAACACCCTTTCAACAAGTACTTGAACAAAGAACAATGAGATAATCTGTGGCATTTATAAGCGCGAAGATGAAATGACATGTAATCGCTTTGAGTTTTGCAAGCAGCCCTTTTAATATAAATATTTACCTGTAGATTACCATATGTTAATTCAGTCTCTCTCACATCCACACTCTCTTTCTCACACACACACACACACACACACACACACACACACACACACACACACACACACACACACACACACGGAATCTTCCTCATCACAAAAGGCCAGAGAAACTGAACTTTCTCTAATTTGTTTTTCACGTGTGCACAAAATGTGTATGAAAACTAGAAATGATTTCCTGAGGACGTTTACCCACAGCAAGGTCCCAATTGATCTTGCTTGTGCTCAGCAGATTCAAGTGGCAAGGTAAAAATTTAGATACACATTATGGGTCACGTACAATTGCTGAGCAAGCATCAGTCCACATGGCAGTTGTATACTGAAGAACAGGTTTCAAAATTACATGGAAGCGCCATACCTGCTACCAAAATAGAATTTATATGGAACATACTTTCGGGCCAAGGAAGAAAGTAACAGGGTGAGGGCTTTTAAAAGCAACTTAACTACAAAGCCTGGGTTCCTCATACTCCTGTGGAAATCAACAGCAAGACACTTATTCATTCATTTTTAACAGCTTTCCCACTCTCTTACCAACCAGATTGACAGCAAAGACAATAGTCATATCAGGTAAATTTGACATTGCTGCTGGTTGGAGGGATGGGAGTAGCCATTTTTGGGAGGAAGGATGGGATGGGCAGGAGTTACACTGAAGGGCTTCAATATCACAGGGAAGGTCGGTCAGACATCATCTAGGCTTCTGGTTGACCACTTGCAGAGGTCCAGTCTTATGGAAGAAAGCTGATTAGGCTTGGAGATAGGTACTAATGTCTTGTCTGGCCTTCACAAGTCAGGGTTTAACTTGTGCATCCAACTTGCCTCACTTTCTTTTAGCCAGGGAGTCTCATGAGGTCCAGGAATCCTGGCCTCCATGTGTTAAAAATTAGAAAGGGGCCATGCAGCAAAGGCACTGGCAGAATGAAAACATTGCAACAAAACTGTCATTCTCAGGTTCAGTAGAGTTAGGACCCTGCCACTCCAATGAAGTGGCACGACTGCACTCCTGACTGTCTGTTCTGCTCAGTGATAACAGGAACTGCAGGTGCTGGAGAATCCAAGATAACAAAGTGTGAAGCTGGATGAACACAGCAGGCCAAGCAGCATCTCAGGAGCACAAAAGCTGACGTTTCGGGCCTAGACCCTTCATCAGAGAGCTGCCTGATGAAGGGACTAGGCCTGAAACGTCAGCTTTTGTGCTCCTGAGATGCTGCTTGGCCTGCTGTGTTCATCCAGCTTCACACTTTGTTGTCTGTACTGCTCAGACTGCTACATGGATGCAAGACCCTGCAAGCTACCTCTAATACCACCAAACCTCCGTTCCCCCCTACCCCACCCCACCCCCCACCTCAATTGGGCTCAGATCTTCAGCCACAATAACAGCAGACACAATAGATTGACAGGAGATTGTGTTGCAGGGCCACTAATTGTGGGAGGTAATAGCAAAATGATGCAGATGCTGGAAATTGAAAATCAGAACAAAATGTGCTGGAAAAACCCAGCAGATCTGGCAGAACCTGTAACGAGAGAAACAGGGTAAACGTTTCAAGTCCAATGTGATTCTCCTTCAGAAGAATCTTGGTACGAATGATAATCAGTATTCTCCTTTATACCAGGAGCTGAGGTCCTCAAAATATTCTATAGCAGAACTTATTTGTGTTGGTCCCTTCCAAAGGAGCTGGCACCTTCTCCCAACTGTAACTGTGGCCCAGTCATGCTCAGTGATCTACTACCCTGACTCTATTCTTATCTCTGAGACTTGGCCAGTGCCTGTACCTGAGCAGCTGGCTGTAAGGGCCAGATCAAATGGTGCTTCTCCATCACCGGTATGAAGTTACCCTCTGTTCTTCCTGGGTGTGCTGTGGCTGGCCAGCTGGTTGTTCATGGGTATGTGAAAATATAAAATATGTGAAAGAGCTGGTGGTCAGGGAAAAGGCTGAGGTGGAAGGCAACTGTTCCATGATTACTTCATGCCAGTCAGCCAATGTTAGCTACCTAATGATTTCCTTGCTAAGGTAATCTTAACCTGTAAAACAGAGAGAACTATGTCATTGGTTACATTACACTCAAAGTTATAGTAGGTCGAATAAAGTTTAAGAAGGTACTATGGTGGTTACCATAGATATTCCTTTTAAGAGCACAGAATTTCTAAGATGAAGTTAGCATGACTTCAGACCTTAACTATTGTCTTGCACATCTACAAAACACTGAGGAAGTGATTGAAGAAATTCAGCCATTTCAGCATTCTGTGAAGATAAGCTGGGCAACTGTTTTGATGGTTAGAGTGGCATGGTAGCTCAGTTATTAGCAGTACTTCCCTTATATCAGCTGGCACCTGGGTTCAATTCCCAGCCTTGGACAACTGTTTGTGAGGAGTTTTCACATTTCCTGTGTGAAGGTGCTCTGCTTTCCTTTCACAGTCCAAAGATGTGCATGTTCGAGTGGATTGTCCATGCTAAATTGCCCATTGTACCCAGGGAAATGCAGCCTAGGTAAATTAACCATGGGATATGCAGGGCTACAGGGATAGGTGGGTCTGGTGTCATGCTGTTCGGAGGGGTCAATATCAACATAATGGGCTGAATGAAATAATGGGAACTGCAGATGCTGGAGAATCCAAGATAACAAAGTGTGGAGCTGGATGAACACAGCATCTCAGGAGCACAAAGGTTGATGTTTCAGGCCTAGACCCTTCATCAGAGAGGGTCTCTGATGAAGGGTCTAGGCCCAAAACATCAGCTTTTGTGCTCCTGAGATGCTGCTTGGCCTGCTGTGTTCATCCAGCTATACATTTTGTTATTTTATGATGGGCTGAATGACCTTTTTTTATTCTGTAGGCCTTTGATGATTAAATCTCTACATGTATCATGGTAAAATAACACTATAATTACCAAATGATGTTAATTTCTTGTTACATTTACAGCCTGGTCAAAGGAAACATTCTGATAGTGACCTTCAATGTGATTGTACATCATTTTATTTATAGGTCCATCTCTCTTGAAAGTGCATAGAAAGCAGGGTTAATATTTCAAATCTGACAACTCTTCATCCAAATTGAAATCAGCCAGGAGAAAGTGGTATTTATGTGGAAGACAAAGTTGGGGAGAGGTGGTGGGGAGAAGGGAGAGGTGAGTGGATAACTGGACGTGGGGTCCAGAAAGATAAAAGGGTAGGCAAGTGAGGGCATTAAGGATGACATGACTTGATATTGAGTCCCAAAGACAGCAGGGACCCCAAGCAGAAAATGTGATCCTGTCTCCATGTTTCCCTTTCCTCTTCATAACTCTCCCTATCCTGGCTCCATCTCCACCTATCTGCTCACCTCCCCTTTCCCCACTTCTCCCCCAACCTCGACTAAATAACCAGCATAAATATCATTTCTTCCTGGCTATTATCAGTTCTGATGAAGAGTCATCAAACTCAAAAAAATGTTCCTCTGCTTTTTGACAGATGCTACCGAATCTGTTGAGTATTGCCAGAAATTTCTTTTTTTTTCATCTCTCTAACATCTGCAGTTCTTTGTTTTATTCTCTTGAAAGTGATGTTTTGCATTGGATACGCTTGCTATTAATCATCATGCCTAATATTATGCAATGTCAAAGACTATTCAACTGTGGAAAGAAGTAGAACTCGGGCAATGGCTACATTGATTCACCTTCTGAACAAGTAATCTTATTGCTTGAAAATCAGGAAGAATGACTATTGTGCTTTTGCTCGTATTGTTCAAAGTCTCAATCTATAGTGACACGTGCTCGAGGCAAGAATATTAACAAACTGGATACCAACAGATATAAACCTAAACCTAGGCATTATTATGAAAAGTAGTTGATACTGGAGTAACTCAGAGATAACAAGAACTGCAAATGCTGCAGCCAGAGTCACAGTGCACAGCTAGAGGAACACACAGCAGGAGTAGGGAAGTTCTGAAGAAGGTTTCCCACCCGAAATATTGACTTTCCTGTTCCTCTGAAGCTGCCTGATCTGCTCTGGTTCCTCCAGCTCCACACTTTGACTGGTACTGGAGTACTTCTGATGCTGCACTCTTCTCATGTCAATGTGTGCTAGGCTTGTTTCATCTGGTAGCATGCTTACCATTGTTCATTGATCATGTTCCATTGCAGAGACCTATGCACAAAATCTAGACTGATGTGCTACTACAGTTCTGAAGGAGTGCTACGCTTTTAGCAGTATCATCTTTTGAATGTCATGTTTAGTAGAGCCCATATCTCCCTGCTTAGGTGGATGAAAGATCTCTTGGCACTATTTTGTAAGAAAGCAGAGGTGTCCTGACCAATGTTTAATTACCAATCAACATGAATAAAAGAGATTAACTTGCTTGTTCTCTTAAGACTGTGGGATCTTGCTGTGCTGATTACACTTCAAAAAAAACATTGTTTGTTGTAAAGTGCTTTGGGATGTCCTGCATGATGATAGGCCCTCTATAACTGCAAGTTCTTTCTCTCTGTCTTAATCTCTTCAATCAAACTGCACTGCAATGACTAATATTTATAATGATCAGCATTATTTTTGAATTTCGCTACGCTATTCTGTAGTTCACATAATCCATCATCTTAGATGTTTATGCTTGTCATGGCAAATGAGGTACAATGGTATTACTGTTATGCACCACACACATTATTGAGTCAATAATAAACAATTTTTATCTGAGTTTCCAAAAGTACAGATTTGGTATTTGGAACGTAGAAGGTAGATGGCAAAGGTATAATTGATTTCTATTTTGCCTGGCCCGTTATCAAAACCAGTTTTGTGTGTGTGAAATGTTTTTCACTAATTTAGGATCTTAAATAAAACAGTTGTGTTCCAAGTTTCACCCAGACTTGTTCGTATTTGTCACAAAAATTCTGAATGTAAGAAATTGGACAAAAGGAAGTACGTAAACTCGTAGTAAATTATCCTGTTGCATTTAACATGTGGGCTCATACTCATTGCCCTTTAAATTAAGTGTGACTGCTATTTGTAAAGGAAAGAATGCGAGCAGTGAGCACTCAGTTAGCTGAAAGTTTCTAATAGTAGCAATTGAAAAATTTCAGTGTATAACTAACTACAGAAGGGAAAATCTACTCAAATGCAACTGAAGTCGAAAGAAAATGACCGCTGGAAAGCTGATGGAGTTATTGTACTTTATCCACTGGTTTAAGACCAATACAACTTGACTAGTTTAAGAGATAGTAAGAACTACTGATGCTGGAGTCAAAGATAACACTGTCTGGAGCTGGATGAACACAGCAGGCCAGCTAGCATCAGAGGAGCAAGAAAGCTGATGCTTCGGGTTGGGACCCTTCTTCAGAGCTAGTTTAAGGCCAAGGTATAGGGATCCGCATTGTAATGCTGACTTTGCGTCAATCTCTAGACAATGAAATAGGGCAAAGTTGCTGAGAAGCAGCTGCTGGAAATCTCAAGTGCTGATTTCATTGAAGCTCACAAGGTCTGGGCACTCCATGTTCACTGAGATTCATGTTACAACATCTACTCACCGAGGTAGCTGCCAAATGCATTTCTGATTTCTAGGGCAGAAGGGAGAAGGAGAACACCAGGATCAGCTGGTTTCATCTTCCTTAGCACTGGCAGTGGTGCTGTGAGTATTGTCTTGGCCATTGAGGTTACTTAAAGTCTCTCTCCTCCCCTTACCACTCCAACAAACATGGGTTAAAGGAAGACAGATTTTGAGTGCTGTCATGACAGATGCTGATCCTGCCAGGGATCGGCTCCCCTTCCCTCTCAGCAAACCCAGGCCGGACACCCGTGCCATGGGGCCTTGGAGATAAACTCAGCTGAGATCCCGAATGCTCATCAAAAATCTGAAAGAACTGCAGATGCTGGAAATCATTGACTACAATAGAAATTGCTGGAAAAAACCTCGGCAGGTCTGACAGTATCTGTGGAGATGGAAACCAGAGTTGGTGTTTCAGGTCCAGTGACCCTTCCTCAGAACTAAATGCTCATGCAAACAACTCACAGGGTGTTCCAACCCCATTATACGGGTTAGAATAGGGAACTCACCATTACAGGGGGTAGTGGAGGTGAAGGACATAGACACATTTAAGGAGAAGCTAGGTAAACCAAGAAGGATATAGTTCAATGAATACAGCTGGAAGCTGCGCTTGTGAAACATAGGCACCACCAGTGAACAAGCTGTGGAGAATTGCCTCAGTTTGGACTGGACATTCCATATAGTTATTTGTTTTGAATTAGATCTAAAATTCTAGTTGCAAGCCTGAAACTAGGAAATTGAAATAAAAGCAAAATAAAGGGAAAATAAGTAAAATTACTGAAATTGTATCAGAGATAATGGGAACCGCAGATGCTGGAGAATCCAAGATAACAAAGTGTGGAGCTGGATGAACACAGCAGGCCAAGCAGCATCTCAGGAGCACAAAAGCTGATGTTTAGGGCCTAGACCCTTCATCAGAAACGTCAGCTTTTGTGCTCCTAAGATGCTGCTCGGTCTGCTGCGTTCATCCAGCTCCACACTTTGTTATCTAAAATTACTGAAATATTGGTTCTGTACGAGTTAACCAAAAATACATAGCCATTGCATGTTAAAAAGATAACAGTTTTTTCAGTCTCACAAAGTTTACAACAAAGTATCAAAATATGACTGCAAAACCATCCAGGTCCTTCAGCTTGAAATGGGAATAAAGATCAGTTTTATCAGGAAGGCGAGAAGCAGCTGGTTCCAGGAGTTAAGACTGAAATGTTGAGAACCTCAGAGTCAATGGCCTCTGATGAACTGTGAAATTGATGGAGTGCAGCAGGACTTAGGGATTCTTGACAGCCGCTGTGGTGCTGCATCAGGGAGAGACATGGCAAGCTGATTAATTTAAAACTAACTAATCATGATCAGAAAGTATTCCTGGGTGGAAAGGAGATTTAGCATGTGCGGGGTCTCCATTGATAGTCGCTTGCAACTAAGAGAATCTGTCAATTTGTCCTGACAGTAAACATCAGAACATTCAATCTCTACCGTCTGCTGCAGCAGTTGTGATCATGTTTTTCATCCTTACCAAGGACAACAACAATATGCCACCTTCAGAATATTAGGATGTCTCAATACTCTCCGTGGGTTTGCATTTTAATCACTGATGTCATGCCTCACGATGGAAACATTTATTAACATTTTTCAATGAACATCAGCATCAGGTACTTCCTGGGCAGATATGGCAAGAGCTAATTTTCAAAATAAAAACATATGAGTTAGGGCATTTTTCAGCCAGCTTGCCATCTGTTTAAGTCAAACTAAACTCCAACATTCCCGCCTACTCTAATAAACTTGCACCCTTTAGCTTGCTATCAATTTATCCACCTCTGCCTCAAAAGCATTGAAAAACTGTTCCCATCATTTTTGGAGGAAGAGATCTCCAAGGTGGGAGGGAGGGGAGATCACAGAGGGCTAGAAGGCACCCAAAAATGGAGATAAATAAATGACTCACAGGAGAAAGAGGTGTTACAAATATCCCCTTCTTCTGCGATGGGACAGCCAAACATATCAGTGCACAACAGATTGTTAGATCGGATTCAACCACTTTCAATGTGGAGTGAATGATCTTTCTTGGCCTCCTCCTGAGAGCCCCAGCTATAGGGCTGCTGGCTAAAACCAATTTTATTCACTGCACACAATATCAAGAAAGAACTGAAGATTCCAGATTTCACAAAGGCCCTGACAATGCCTCAGCAATGCTCCTAAAAGATTATGCTTCGCGCCAAGATGTTCCAGTGCAGTCACAACACTGGCATTGATCCAGCAATGTGGAAGATTATCAGATATGTTCTGTTATATGTTGTGGTACCAGCCACTGGTGTTTTAGTAGTTGTGGTAATGTGCTGGAGCACTTTGTGGTCTCCTATCTGTTAGCCCCATTTGTTAACATACCACAGAGAGTTGGGTTCTTGTTGAGATAGATGTCTTAATGTTTATTAACTTTGCCTACTTATAAACATGGTTACAATATCACAGGTTTACACATACAATCTGAGTTCAGTGGTTACTGATGTTAGTGTACATTATATATATATAAATGACTGATTAAAGACCCTGCAGTGCTTCACAACGCAGAGACATTGACTAAAGGCTGGGCAGATTCCTTTACACCGGAATGTCCTATGTTGTGATCTCATCTTACATACAAATCAGTAGCAGGAGAAAGACATTCAGTCCCTCAAGTCTACTCTGTCATTCAATAAGATCACGGCTGATCTGATTGTAACCTCAGACTCCATTCTTGTCTATCGCTGACAAGCTTCCAACCCCATCCTTTGTGGAATCTATTCTATAATACAACATGTCCCAGTTCAGTTCTCAGAAAGGCTCACCAGACTCAAAACATTAACTCTTATTTTTTTTCACAAATGCTGCCAGACCTGCTGAGCTTCTCCAGCAACTTCTGCTTTTCTTTCCTGATTTACAGCATGCGCAGTTCTTTTGGTTTTTTATGAAGTGCCCCAATCCACCTTTGTGATCTTTTTAATAAACATTGAATAACAAAATGCTTGTATCTGAGGTCGATGGGCAATAGGGAAGGCAAATGGAATGCTGACCTTTATTTCAAAGGTAATAAGGTATAAATGTAGTGAGGTTTTGCTGAAATTATTCAAGGCACTAGTCAGAACACAGCTGGAATAATGTGGATAGTTTTAGAACATAGAACATAGAACAGTACAGCACAGAACAGGCCCTTCAGCCCACAATGTTGTGCCGACCATTGATCCCCATGTATGCACCCTCAAATTTCTGTGACCATATGCATGTTCAGCAGTCTCTTAAATGTCCCCAATGACCTTGCTTCCACAACTGCTGCTGGCAACGCTTTCCACGTTCTCACAACTCTCTGTGTAAAGAACCCGCCTCTGACATCCCCTCTATACTTTCCTCCAACCAGCTTAAAACTATGACCCCTCGTGTTAGCCTTTTCTGCCCTGGGAAATAGTCTCTGGCTATCAACTTTACCTATGCCTCTCATTATCTTGTATACCTCAATTAGGTCCCCTCTCCTCCTCCTTTTCTCCAATGAAAAGAGTCCGAGCTCAGTCAACCTCTCTTCATAAGATAAGCCCTCCAGTCCAGGCAACATCCTGGTAAACCTCCTCTGAAACCTCTCCAAAGCATCCACATCTTTCCTATAATAGGGCGACCTGAACTGGACGCAGTATTCTAAGTGCGGTCTAACCAAAGTTTTATAGAGCTGCAACAAGGTCTCACGACTCTTAAACTCAATCCCCCTGTTAATGAAAGCCAAAACACCATATGCTTTCTGAACAACCCTGTCCACTTGGGTGGCCATTTTAAGGGATCTATGTATCTGCACATCAAGACCCCTCTGTTCCTCCACACTGCCAAGAATCCTATCCTTAATCCTGTACTCAGTTTTCAAATTCGACCTTCCAAAATGCATCACCTTGCATTTATCCAGGTTGAACTCCATCTGCCACCTCTCAGCCCATCTCTGCATCCTGTCAATGTCCTGCTGCAGCCTACAACAGCCCTCTATACTGTCAACGACACCTCCAACCTTTGTGTCGTCTGCAAACTTGCTGACCCATCCTTCAATCCCCTCATCCAAGTCATTAATAAAAATTACAAACAGTAGATGCCCAAGGACAGAGCCCTGTGGAACACCACTCACCACTGACATCCAGGCAGAATATTTTCCTTCTACTACCACTCGCTGTCTTCTGTTGGCCAGCCAATTCTGTATCCAGACAGCTAAGTTCCCCTGTATCCCATTCCTTTTGACCTTCTGAACGAGCCTACCATGGGGAACCTTATCAAATGCCTTGCTGAAGTCCATATACACCACATCCACAGCTCGACCCTCATCAACTTTTCTAGGCACATCCTCAAAGAACTTGATAAGGTTTGTGAGGCATGACCTGCCCCTCACAAAGCCGTGTTGACTGCATTTAATCAAGCCATGCTCTTCCAGATGGTCATAAATCCTATCACTCAGAATCCTTTCTAACACCTTGCAGACGACAGACGTGAGACTTACTGGTCTGTAATTGCCGGGGATTTCCCTATTTCCTTTCTTGAAGAGGGGAATTACATTTGCCTCTCTCCAGTCCTCAGGTACGACTCCAGTGGAGAGCGAGGATGCAAAGATCTTTGCAAGTGGTGAAGCAATTGCATTTCTCATATCCCAAAGCAGCCAAGGACAAATCTGGTCCAGACCTGGCGACTTGTCCATCTTAATGTTTAACAAAATTTTCAGCACATCAGCTTCCTCTATCTCTATCCATTCCAGCATGCACACCTGCTCTTCAAAGGTTTCATTCACTACAAAGTTGGTTTCTTTCGTAAAGACAGAAGCAAAAAACTCATTTAGGGCTTCCCCTACCTCCTCAGACTCCACACACAAGTTCCCTATGCTATCCCTGATCGGCCCTACTCTTTCTTTGACCATTCTCTTATTCCTCACACAAGCATAAAATGCCTTTGTGTTCTCCCTAATCCGTTCTGCCAAGCCTTTCTCGTGCCCCCTCCTGGCTCTCCTCAGACCATTTTTGAGCTCTTTCCTCGCCTGCCTGTAAGCCTCTAGAGCTGAGCTTGACCCTAGCTTCCTCCGCCTTATTTAAGATTTCTTCTTCCTTTTGACAAGAAGCTCCACCGCTCTTGTCATCCAAGGTTCCTTTATCTTACCCCTTCTTGCCTGTCTCAGAGGGACATATTTATTCATCACTCGCAACAACTGTTCCTTAAACAGTCTCCACATGTCTATAGTGCCTTTGTCATGGAACAAATGCTCCCAGTCCATGCTTCCTAACTCATGTCTAATCGCATCATAGTTTCCTCTTCCCCAATTAAATATCCTCCCATCTTACCTAATCCTCTCCTTCTCCATAGCCATGTAGAATGTGAGGCAGTTATGGTCACTATCACCAAAATGCTCTCCCACCACAAGATCTGATACCTGCCCCGGCTCGTTTCCGAGCACCAAGCCTAGAATGGCCTCTCCCCTCATTGGCCTGTCAACATACTGAGTTAGGAAACCCTCCTGAACACACCTTACAAAAACAGCTCCATTCAAATCTTCTGCTCGAAGGAGGTTCCAATCAATATTGGGAAAGTTAAAGTCACCCATTACAACAACCCTACTGCGTGCACACTTTTCCAAAATCTGTCGACCTATGCTTTCTTCAATCTCTCTGCTGCTATTGGGGGGCCTGTAGTAAACCCCTAACGAGGTGACTACTCCCTTGCTGTTCCTAATTTCCACCCATACTGACTCAGTAGGCAGATCTTCCTCGACAAAGGAAGCTTCTGTAGCTGTGATAGCCTCTCTGATTAGTAGTGCTACACCCCCTCCTCTTTTTCCCCCCTCCCTATTCTTTTTAAATGTTCTAAACCCTGAAACATCCAACGACCATTCCTGCCCATGAGAAACCCATGTCTCTGTTATGGCCACAACATCATAGCACCAGGTACTGATCCATGCTCTAATAAGTTCATCACTTTTATTCCTGATACTCCTTGTGTTAAAGCAAACACACTTTAACCGATCCCTTGGTTCCTTCCCAGGAAAATCCTTCCCACTGGCTGGTCTACCTCTTGCTATTGCCTCACCCGCATCAACTCTCACCTCCGGTATACAGCTCAGCTTCCCACCCCCCTGCCATACTAGTTTAAACCCTCCCGAACTACTCGAGCAAACCTTCCACCCAGGACATTGGTCCCCTTCCATTAAGGAAAGATGTACTGACATTGGAGTCAGTCCAGAGAAGGCTCACTGGATTGATATAGTATGGAGGAATTGTCTTATGAGGAGAGTTGTGTAGAATGGTCCTGTACCTGTTGGAATTTAGAAGAATTAGATGCAGCAGTACTAAAACGTACAAGGTACTTACAGGTTCAGACATAGAGGAAGTGTTATTTATTCTGTGGGAGAATCTAGGATGACAGAGCAGAATCTCAGAATAAGGGATACCTTTCCTTAATACTTGACATGGTACCAAACTGGCACCCTACCATCCTGGCACCCTAGCCTTACAAGTAATTTGCATATTTACCTTTCATAGGAGGCATCAAAGTGGCTGTGTTTTTGCACATTTAAATCACAGAAGACATTAACTACTACTGTGAAACAATGGGCGCAGTTTAACTTCTACTGACTATTTTACGCTATGAGGGACCTGTCAACTTTTAACTATGCTTCATATTTCTGAAGGAGACCCGGTCAGAATCTCGCGACAGAAACATGGAGCTTTCTCTTGGAGTGAAAATGAAAGAATGGAATGGTAAACTGAGTGAGATTGCCTCTCTTGGAATATGCAGCCCTTTGCGGCTGCTGCCAAGGCGAGGTAACTTTGGTCACATCCTAACTGTGTGTTCAAGAAGTGGAAACCTTTGCATCTCCTCAGTGAGGAGGGCTACTTCCTGCGCCACGTGTGTGTGTATTTGATGGCTTGTTTCACTGTGTGGAAATCCGATACTCTGGCAAAGTCATGTGCCCAATCCTTCTACTTTTCTTAGCAAAGATAGAAGACCTATGTTGTATGCCGCTACATCATAACTTCCCGACTCTTCTGATCATTGCCTTGACTAAGAAAGACAAGTATCCCATTTGCATTCATAACCACCTTGTCTATCTCTCCTGCTGCCTTCAAGAATCTGTGGACATGTACACTGAAGTCCCTCTGATCCTCTGTGCTTCCAAGTGTCCTGCCATTCGAAATGCTCTCCCTTGCCTTGTTAGTCATCCAAAATCGCATCATCTCACAGTTTTCGGGAATAAATTTCACTGTTCAGCCATCTGATCAGTCCGCCTGTATCATCCTACAGTCTAACACTTTCCTCCTTTCTATTTACTACACCTTGCCAGCTCTGTGGTTGTCGATCTAACCCAGGGAAGTGGCCTGGTTAACTGACCAGCCGGTTTGTGAAGTGTGGCAGCTGTAGACACTCCTCATTGTTGATGTGAAAGTGAGAGAAGTGGTTCCTGAATATCTTGTAGCAACCTCCTGTCTGATAAAACAGATATATTGCTAACTTGTATTGGACTTGGGAGGCCATGTTGCTGCTGTTCAGGACATTGGTTAGGCCACTTTTGGAGTATTGCATGCAATTTTGGTCTCCTGGTCTTGGAAGCAAGTTGTCAAGCTTGAAAGGGTTCAGAAAAGATTTACAAACTTGTTGCCAGGGTTGGAGGGTTTGAGCTATAGGGAGAGGCTGAATGGGCTGGCAGTATTTACTCTGGAGCATCAGAGGCTGAGGGGTGAATTTATAGAGGTTTATAAAATCATGAGCGGCATGGATTGGGTTAATAGACAATGTCTTTTCCCCAGGATGGTGGAGTCCAAAACTAGAGAGCATTGGTTTAAGGTGAGGTGGGAAAGATTCAACAGGGACCTAAGGGGCAACTTTTTCATTCAGAGTGGAGCATGTATGGAATCAGCTGCCAGAGGAAGTGGAGGATACTGGTACAATTACAACATTTAAAAGGCATCTGGATGAGTATCTGACTAGGCAGGGTTTAGAGGGATATGACCCAATGCTGGCAAAAGGGAGGGGGTTTATATAGGATATCTGGTCAGCCTGGACAAGTTGGACCAAAGGGTCTGTTTCCATGGTGTATACCTCTATGTCTCTATGACTCACGAAGTACTGTAACTTAGGGGCCAAATAGGATTAGAGTGGAGCTGGATGAACACAGCAGGCCAAGCAGCATCTTAGGAGCAGAAAAGCTGACGTTTCGGGCCTAGACCCTTCGTTTCTGATGTTCATCCACCTCCACACCTTGTTATCTTGGATTCTCCAGCATCTGCAGTTCCCACTACCCAGGATTAGGGATAGTATGTTTAGTATTAAAGACTATTGTAATTTTGTTCCTAATAAAATGGGAATGTTTGGATTTGGTACCAGCATGTGTTTATATTGATTTGACCGCAATGGTATTTTGGGACACCTGGGCAAATTCATTCATAACAGTCTGGTCAGAGTGGCCTGTAACTTGTTTAAAGAGGAGCCAGACAACAATCTTAAGGATTGAGATTTTTATGAAGAGCCTTCCTTCTCCTCCTCACTCTGCCAGAGGTTTCTCCTTCATGTTGTTTCAGCTCCATCTCCCTGCTTCACTTCAAGAAGAGCTGGATCTTCAGTTACCATAAGTGAAAGCAACCTTTCTGCTCAGGGGCATCATCTTTGCAATGGCTCAGCACCTTTCACTCTTGACTGGAGGAGGAAATAATATGAATCCTTCTTGTACCACAGTGCCCATGAATGGGTGTTGGTTTATTATTGGACACTCCCAGTGCCTCAAATGCATGGAAGTATACTCTTGTCACATAACTGCTTTAGTGACTATGTATATAAAGGTATTTTATGAATAAAGTGTATTTTTGAAATTAAAAAGTAACACACTGCATAGTAATTGTAAGCGCCTTGCAAAAGGAAGTCTGAAGCATCTCATCTGCAAGTCAAACTTTGGTTTTATTCCTTCACAGAATGAGGGTGTCGCTGGCTAGACAGCATTTATTGCCCATCCCTAATTGCCCAGAGGGCAGTTAAGAGTCAACCACATTGCTGTGGGTCTGGAGTCACATGTAGGCTAGACCAGGTAAGGATGGCAGTTTCCTTTCCTAAAGGACATTAATGAACCAGATGAGTTTTTCCCAACAATCAATTCATGGTCATCATTAATTCCAGATATTTTGTTGAATTTAAATTCCATCATCTACTGTGGCAGGATTCAAACCCAAGTTCCTGGAAGATTGTCTGGATCTGTGGATTAACAGTCCAGCAATAATATCACTAGACCATTGCTATGGCGATGCTTTTGAATTATACAGGGAAGGAAGATGTGGAGGTCCATGTACAGTTGTGAATGTTTAGGAGAGGTCCAAAATGGCCCTCGTCTCACAGTTTTCCATCAAAACCGTAATCGCATCCAAATTAAATACTATGAAATTGTTGCCACTGCTTGAAAAACATTTTTCTGCTGCATTTACAATGTTCGGACCAACAAGAAGCAGGCAGAAGCTTCCTCTCGATATCGCTTACTAATTAGGGCTGGTTTCGTGACCTGCACTTGTTTTTGCTATCAGTTCAGCCGAGACTGTCTCATAAGAATATAAGAAATAGGAGCATGAATAGGCCATCTGGCCTCTTGATCTTTTCATGGACTCTGCTCCACTTAACTTCCCGCTCACCATAACCCTTAATCCCTCACTGTTCAAAAATTTATCATTACCTTAAAGATATTCAGTGTGATAGCCTCAAAACAGCTTCACAGGGCAGGGAATTTCTAAGATTCACAACCCTTTGGGTGAAGGGATTCCTCCTCAATTAAGTCCTAAGCCTGCTCCCCCTTATTTTGAGGTTATGCCCCCAGTTCCAGTTTCACCCACCAGTAGAAACAACCTCCCTGCTTCTAACTCATCTAGCAACTCATTCTGTGCAGGATGTTTGCAGCCTCGAGAGCAGGGAGTTTTTATCCCATCGATCTAGGTGAATTCAAATGAATTGTGAAAGGATTGTGCATAAAATCTATTCCATTATCAAGTGCCATCTGTTCTACCATATGTTTAAATCACCCATTTCTCGAGGTAAAGTTGCAAGATATTTTTCCTTATTTATGAACCCAGGAGAGCTTAGGGACACAATCTGACCATGTGCACACATCTGCCACATCTGATTCATTAAAGTTGTATTTAAATAAATAAAAGTAACTTCAAAAAGTAGGCAGTGAGAGTGGTTGTACTCATAGAATTGAAAGTAAATTCCATTTCTTCAAACATTTTATTGAAAACACCAAATAGCGAAACTTCTTTCAAAATTGAAGAAATGTTATATTTTCTTCAAAGAGCCTGTGAACATGTCTCTTCTCAGCAGGTTCTATTAATATTCAATTGATTTTCATTTTAGTAAGGCGTATAAAGTATGCTCCTCTCATGGTTTGTTCTAAAACATATTTCAAAATCTTGGAAACTAATGAGCCCCTGGAGAGTGGAAAAAAATGGTTGGGATGGGAAACAAGTTGATTTGAAAATCTTAGATTTTACAATAATGAGAAGGACTTAAACTCTTGCTATGGGTTGATTAATCTTGCCTCTCTTGGGGGATTGCATGCAATCATAAATTAGTAGAGAACAGAGCGAATTGAGGAGAGGATGTAATTATTAGTCAAATGGTCAATAAATAAACAGAAGATGGTTGTTGACAGGACGTATGCTTGTGCACATAATTTTGGATGTGTTGTGTTTCTGATCCTTCAGATCAGGTGAAGGGGGGGAAAGAGTGAAAATAGTGTACTTCCCCACAAAAAGACGGAGAAAGAAGAAGGCATAAACTCGCTCTCATGAATTTCGAGCACCCCAATACACAGTAGAATTGGCAGAGGTATTAAAGCAAGATTTTAGCCTTCAGAATGCTTCCATGTTTCTCCAATGTAAATCTAAACCTTAAGCAATGAAAACAAAAACAAACCGACTTTTGAATTAATTCTGGTCCATTCACATTTGCAGTTTTTTTTCTCTATTTGCTTTTCACATTTCAAGAATTTACAGACACTGTTTCTCCCTGTAGTCTCACAGCAGAACCCAATCTGTCAGCTTCAAACAAGACATAGATAACAAAGGGCAGGAATAAACACAATGTGGTTCATTTACGTTTAGCAGGGGAAGAGTGAAGAAAGCATTCTTTTTAAATTCATCTCCAAAGATCTGCAGAGCAGATCTTTTCCTGTTGGAGATCTCCTGCTTACTGTGGATCACCCATTCAGTATCCTGCTCATTGTAGAATGCCTGTCCAAAGTAGATCTTTTCATTATTGTAGATTTCTTGTTCAGTTCCAGCCTCCTGCTCATTATAGACCTCATGCCTGCTTTAATACTCAAATGACACATTGCCTTAATAGTCATGATGTGGAGGTGCCCGTGTTGGACTGGGGTGGATAAGGTCAAAAATCACTCAACATCAGGTTATAGTCCATAGGGTTTATTTGAAGACATAAGCTTTTGGAGTCTTGACCTTCTTCAGGTGAAGAAGGAATGAGACTCCGAACGCTTCTGTGTTCAAATAAACTTGTTGGACTATAACCTGGAGTGTTGTAATTTTTGACCTTACCTTAATAGTGCAGAGGCTATGGAAAAGGGCAGCCACAGGTTAAATCGGGTAACTACCGTGTCAGAGTTTCCGTGTATAAAAAGATACCATTCAGGTTGTCAAATCTGTGCTCATTGCAACTCATCTCCTGAGATTTCTACTGAATGTTCCTCTCTCTATCACTCAACATACCACACCAGGGTTTGATCAACTGAGAAATGTTCTCTTTAATTTCTCACAGTTCACTGTAGAGCTGTTGACTCCTTCCAAGAGACAGAAAATTGAATTGTGGCTCCTTTCCTCATAAGGCAAGTGACTATGCAGTTCGGAGTCAGTTGCCCTGCTGACCTCCAGGAAATATGTAGTATCTTTGTAAGCTCTCACATTTCCATATTTCCATAAGCTATTTTCCTCTCTCCATTTCACAACCAGTTACTTGTTTCCGCAAAATTCTTCATGTCTCTCCAGTTAGCTTGAAAAGCTTCTGTGTCCCAAAAACTGCATTTCCTAGAAATATCAACCTATTATATCTTTCTGACTCTGTTCTGGTCGCTCATTTACTCTTCCTTTCTTGGCTGTAGCCAATGAGTAGTATTTCTTTGGAAACATTTGCTTATAGAATCTCTTCATGTAAGTAAGATGAACAATCCTCTGAATAAGTATCTTGGGCTGGTTTTTCGAGTTCTCTTCATCAACCACATTCCCAGACTGCACTCTTCATTAAATTATTTATATCCTTTTGAAGCTCTGTGGTGTCCTTGTACTTTGACCATCTTTTCACCATTAGAGAGTATCTATGACATCATGCCTTACTACAGTATTCTCTAGGACATCTCAGATATCCTCCTACTCAGGGGCCATAATTTCCCCTCCTCTGTAATTAAGGATGCCCTCAACTGCATCTTCTCCATTTCCTGCACTTCTGCCCTCAAACGCCTTTCTCCCAACAACAATAAGGATAAAGTTCCCTAATCCTCACGTACCAACCCACCAACCTCTGGATCCAACACATCATCCTCTGATATTTTCTGCCACCTACAATCAAACCCCACCGTCAAAAAAAATTTCCCTCCCCAACTCTGTCTGCTTTCCGCAGGGACCATTCTTTCCATGACTTCCTCGTCAGCCCGACACTTCCCACCAAATCCTCCACCACGCCCGGTACCTTTCCCTGCAGCTGCAAGAGGTGCAACACCTGCCTCTAAACCTCCCCCTCACCTCTGCCTAAGGCCCCAAACAATTCTTCCCAATTTGACAGACATTCTCCTGCACTTCAACCAACTTCATCTATGTCTCCTGATGTGGTCTCCTCTTTATTAGGGAGCTTAAATTCGGACTCAGGGATTGGTTCGCAGAGCATCTGTGCTCTGTATCCACAAGCCAACCTGACCTTCCCACTGCTGTCCACTTTAATTTCCCCTCCCACTCTCATGTCCATCCGTGGCCTCCTCCTCCTCGGCTGTCAGAGCGAGGCCAAATGTAAACTGGAGGAACGCAACCTGATATTTTGACTTGGGATCTTACAGCCTAATGGCCTTTACATTGACTTCACCAGCTTCAAAATGCTTCCATGCCCAGCTTTATCCCACATCCGCCCTCTCCCTCCTGACCTGACCTAATCTGTCCTTTCTGAGGAAGGGTCTAGGCCCAAAACATCGGCCTTCCTGCTCCTTCGATGCTGCTTGACCTGCTGTGTTCATCCAGCTCTACACCTTGTTATCTCATCTTCCTACTCACCCATCCGCTCCCTCAGACCAGATCACAATAACTCCCTACCTGCATTCACCTATCACCATCCCACCTACCCTTCCCACCATGTAATCCCCCTCCCTCTATTTATTTATGAGCACCCTTCATCCTCCCCAGTCCTGCCAAAGCATGGACATTTCTGCTCCTTGGATGCTGTCTGACTTGCTGTGCTTTTCCAGCCTTCCACCTTACTATTATACATGGAGAAGCAATGGGCGAACCTAAAATGAAAACAGGAAGTGCTGGAGAAGCTCAGCAGATCATGCAGCATCTATGGAGAGTGAAACAGAATTAGTCCTTCGAGTCCAATGTTATTCTTCTTTGGAACACTGAGTGAGTCTCATTGGCAAAGTGAATTCATTCTATTCCCAGACTCCAGCAGATTATCAAATGCTTCACTTGTTCTTAACTGACCTAAATCATGTTGCAGTTGAACCAAAGTAAATTGGTTTACTATCTTCTGGGCTTTCTCAGGCACAATTATGTGAATATTATGTGTCAAATGGTTTACTTTCGCATAACTTTCTTCTTATTTCCCACTATTAAACTCTGGGCCTATATTTATGCTGATATTGTTGATGTTCCATTTCTCAAGGCTTCCCATGTCATGTTCCATTGTGTCTCTAATCAAAGTGGAAGCTGCCTTTCCCATTCTCCAAAATATTGCAACCGTGACCATTCAGGGTAATGTCACGGAATTTGCCGAACAAGAATGCTAAATCACTGAGTTATCGAATGTATGTTGACTTTACTTGATCTTCAATGAGAAATGAATTGGATCCTGTTCTGACACTCAGCCTCTCTGATGAAGGGTCTAGGCCCGAAACGTCAGCTTTTGTGCTCCTGAGATGCTGCTTGGCCTGCTGTGTTCATCCAGCCTCACATTTTATTATCCTGACACTCAGCCTTCCTGTTGATTAGTTGTACCCCATGCGATCTCAATGTGTAGACTCAAATGAATAGGTGGTAACTGCACCAGACAGTGGCCGTGTATACCAGATGCAAGCATGCATATTATAGTATCTGAAGTACTCAGCATTTCTCACTCAAACTGTTAGAAAACATGAACTTGCCCTTGTTTGAACAAATTTCATCTTTTCTATCCCTCCTTGCAATGGAACTAGTTTTCTTCTCCACTGGCTTCAGATGGCATATGAAGTAGGCTGCCCACTTGCTATTAGTTATTTTTTCCTCTGTCTATATGATGCATGAGGCAGAAATTATAAGGTTTATGTCCATTTCTAGACTGAGATTTTACCTGCAACAGGTCAATATATGTGCTTCCAGTGGCAAAAGCTTGTGCCTTCCATCAGCCAATCCCTGTCAAACATGGGTGAGCAGGAGACTCACTTGATCTTACTGTCTGCCATTGGTGAATCTGAAAGATTCATAGGTTGATACTCAACCTGTGTGGTTACATCATTAATACATTGTCCACGGCCATCAAGTCCCGGATTTGCACTTGAACCCTGAACTTGTGGCTTTGAGGCAGGGATGCCACTATTTTGCCACAGGGCCTACTTAAATTGGTCTATCTTGTGTTATCACAATGGACCAATTTCACCCTCTATTAGTTTGCATCATTCCAGCTTGTTTTGAACCCAGACTCACAGAATTGTTACAGTGCAGAAGGAGGCCATTCAGTGCATCATATCTTTGCTGGGTCTCTGAATAGGCATTTGGCAACATTCTCCCACCTTGTCCGCGCAACCCTGCACACTGTTCCTTTTCAAATAACCACGTTCCTCTGTTTTGAAAGTCCTCATTCAGGTGACCTCTACCAGATTCACAGCCAGTGCATTCCAGACCCTAACCACTCGTAAAAAGATTTTTCCTCATGTCAGAGATAGCAGGAACTGCCAATGTTGGAGAATCTGACATAACAAGATGTAGAACTGGATAAACACAGCGGGCCCAGCAGCATTAGACGAGCAGGAAAGCTGACGTTTCGGGACTGGATCTCATATCAGTTTTGTTAATTTTACAGACTACATTAAGTCTGCTCCCTCTCATTCTCAATCCTTTCATGATCAGAAACAGTTTCTCCTTGTTTGCTCTGTCTAGTCCTCTCATGATCTTGAGTTCGTCTTTTAGATCTCCTGTCAGCCTTCTCTTCTTGAGGAGAACATTCGAAGCTCTACCAATTTACCTAAATAACTGAAATTCCTCATCTCTGGAACGACCCTCTTAAATCTCTTCTGCACTCTCTCAAACAATTTCGCCTCCTTCCAAAAGTGTGGCAGCCAGAATTAGATGCAATACCTCAGCTGTGGCCGAACTATTATCTTCTGTAAGTCCAACATTAGCCCCTTGCTCTTATACTCTATCCTGCTGTAAGTACAGTTCAAGATTCTAAGGCTTTATTACTCAACAATAATACAATAATCCAGTTTTATCGCTCACAAAAAGAACAATGAAAAGATTAAATGCATGGAAAGAATAAAAACCTAAATAATAGCTATGACACAGTACATCCTTTTATGTGTGCATATTTTTTAAAGTAATGATAATCTGACGCAACTACATACTTTAAAAAGCTCTGAAAGATACATAGGATAAAGTTATTTCAACTTTTGATTCAAATATCTATTTCAAATCCACATTCTATGTCTTATTCTTATTTCCTTGAATATTTTGTGATAGGAAAGTGCTCTTCAATCCTTTATTCTGACATGTCTGTGGGTATAATGAAGGCTGGGTATTCCACAGGACCTACAAAAGCCTGATTGAAAGCTTCACAAAAATTGACATAATTATTCACGTCATTAGATGTGAACCTATAAAAAACACTTTCTGACAGGTTGTTAAATGTAAATGCAAATAAGAAAAAGACAAAGACACGCGGAAATTTCATGCAGCACTGAAGAAATTCGCTTTCTGAATCAATGCAAAGAAAAGTTATTTGGTTACAAAAGTCTACATGGAGAACAGAAAGCATCATTGGGGGGATTCTAAACTCAAGGATTAATCATTTTCCTGATAAAGCTCAGTAGTTAGGATTCTTGGCTACATAATATTCAAAGCAGAGAGCTATCCTCTACAGATTATACCTGCCAAATTTTACTGGAAATCTATTTGCAAATGCTTTTATCCACTTGTTCAAAATCACTCAATATTCACATATTCAGTCAAGCTGTTCAACTACCATCAAATGATCAGGCATGCACTTTGAATATAATTGTGTCATCATGTTCTACAAAGACTCATGACAAGCCCTGGAGTATATTTCAGATGTAGTGATGCTGTGTTTGTTGAGCAAGATGTTGATCAACTGGAACCTGATTTATCCTATTTCAAGGGCTGTGAAGTTAAGCTCCAACACTGCATCAACCACAGAGAATGCTGGAGAGACTCAGTAGGTCTGACAGCCTCTGTGGAGAGAAAGCAGAGTTAATTTTTCAAGTCTGGTGTGATTCATTGACAGCATTCTCTTTGTTTGTTTCAGATTTCCAGCATCGGCTGTATTTTATTTTTATTTGAGTTCCAAAACCTGCAAAGGTCAGAATACGTGCAAAGCAAGGTTTTTTTTAAAAATACTAAAACTTTCTCTCCATTTCCCATTTTTTACCTGTCTCCATTTGGAATGCAGGCATATTTCCTATTCCTCAGACTTTGCTGCTGACATTACACTCACATAGCTCAGAAAATATCAAAAATGAGGAATAAATGGTCAAGTGTTACTCTCTATTTTTGTAGCCTGGCATACACATTGACCATTTATCTGTCTCAAAGTCAAAGAACAATTCCTCGTGACTGAATGTACTTTGCGTTTCGGGCTCAGATTTTGATTAATTTGTGTACAGTTCTTCAAAAACTTCATGTAGCTGCACATAAATCTTTCTTATTGATATGAGTTTTATCTTAAATTGAAGAGTTAAGCTTACATTCCTGGATTTGGAAGTTACCAGAGAGCTGCACAAGTTAGGTGCTGATGCATAAAGAAGGTACCATCTGATTTGAAGAAGAATTGCATTTTCCTTGTAAGACAGGGCAGACTGATATTGGCTCGCTAAAAATTTTCTCAGAAAATGACAGTTCTTATTGCACGACAGGTTATGTTCACATTTTAAATGAAAAGATACCATCGCAGGAAAAGTGAAAACAAACACTTCATTGACTGTGACTTCTCATTTAATATTCAACATGCTAATAAAACCAAGTTGGAACACAACTTTTAATTATACAGCTTAAGACTAAGGATAAAAAGGTGGAGGCATTTGTTGTTTGATTAATTTTGTAAGTTGTCTTTGAAATAACTCCACAGAGGCCAGTATCCAGTCATCTAGTTACCTTTATTTACACTGATCCAGCTCCCTCAGAACCAGCTCCTGAAGTGATTAGAACCTTCTGTTTATATCAGTCAGCCAGAGCTCCCTGAATGGACCAGATTAACAGTCGCAAGCAAGGAATTCATAATCTATGACATCCATCTGACTGACCTTACTACAATCACTACAGTTTTTAACATTTTACTCTTGTTAAATTGATCTTGCATGAAAATGTCAATTCATTAATTTGTTTAATTCTTCAATTGCTTTTTCAATAGAATATCAAAGGACTTCTCTGTCCACTTGAGGCCAATTGTAATTGGCGGGTATAGGAAGAAGTTGGACAGTAACCAAAATGCCACTTTATTGGTTTTGTTCGTTTTTCTTTTAAAGTTTTTTTTGTTATTTTACTGCTCCAAGAAGTTTTGCCGTAACTAATTAGTTTTCTTTTCGATTGTTTTAGAAGAGTTTAAGAGACATCCATCGAAACGGTGAGATGATGAATTTAACGTTTGGAATATTTCACTCTGTTTACAATTCTAAGCTAAAATTGATTCTGAGTCTCCTCGTTTTCAAATGGCTGTTCACCTATTACAGGGTTAATAACTACTGTGTAACAAAGCTCAAACGTGTGGAATTTTTGATACATGCAAAAAATCCTCTTAGGCAAATCCTTTAGCTTTTCAGAATAAAACTATAAATCACAAAAATAACAAATGCCAGAATAATATCCACATTATCAACACTTCAAAGTTAGATCACTGACTGTAAAGTGCTTTAGGACAGTGGTCATAAAAGGCTGTATATAAATGCAAGACTTTTTTGGGATAAGGGCTGCTGGCAGAGATTTTTAACAAGAAAGGATATTTCTTGATGACAATTTGCTGGACAAATAAAAGCTCAAGCAGTTTATTGCCATTTCAACAGTGAGATCAGATATCATTTATATTCATACCATGTACACGATGTTTTTACAACAAGTTTAATAATACAATTATAAGCAGGCTGATGTGCAGAAATGATTCATTTTCCACGACTGAAGTAAGCTGATGAGCTGTCCCATACAGTTCAGGAGTGATCACTGAAAGGTTCAATTTAAGATGTTACTGCTGTGAGGCTACTGGCAGACAACAGTGCTTTTCCACATCTCAAAATAAAAAAACATAAAAGCATCCTTCCATTTGAGACAACGCTTTTTTCTTTGCTTTGTCCAAGGGCGGAAGAAAAGAGTGAAAGTGCTTTACTTGTGATGAATTTCTCCCTTTCTTGGAGCCGTCCCTCCTCTACACTTTCAAATAAATTGGTATTCTCTTGATACATTCGAGAATTAGGACACTCCTTTCTGTCTGAGATTTAATAATCATTCCCACAGTAAATAAACTTGTTGCCCGAAAACCTTCTTGAAAAATGGAACATGGGGCAGAATCTTTGGTAGCGATGGGTTTTTCAGTGGTGGTGTAAGTAGTGTGTAAGACTTTGCTTGAGAGTGGCTTGGCTGACCATATGCATTTACACGTGCACACATGTGAGGAATGCAGGTGTCTAAAGCCCAGGGCCCTATTTAAAGGCATCTCACCTAAGTACTCCATCTCTGCCAACTGGAGTATTACCTAGCACCAGGCACACCCTGGCGTCCACCCATCCCATTGTAAACACTTCCAACTGGAGGATAGCTGCTCAGATCATGTCTTGTTGAGTGTGTGGGTACTGGAGCAGGAAACCTTACAATGGAAGTCATAATCCTGCATCCTTCCCCATTTGCCATCGAGCTCCCCCCGAACACCCTAAAGCCTCAGTCAATCACCGTTGCCCTGCCTTCAGATAAGTTCCACCCACCCCATTGTCAGCTAAGACCAGCTATCAGGGGCCATTGAGGCTTCCCCCCACCTCTAGCCCCATAAATATCAACTTGCGATCCAGTCTTCTGGGCACTTCCTCTATCAGCCACAGGGTTACCTGCAAGTTGGAGGACTTAGTGAAACGCTTTCCAAATATAACCTTTGCTCTCTTCACAGTCATTCTTCTAAGATTAAAGTTCCCTGCCTGGTCTAATATTTCACCTCTGCCCTCCACAAGAGACTGTAGGGCTCTCACTCCCCTCCTATCCTCTCTTGCATGGTAGGCAAGAACTATCCTTTAATGTAGCTTCCCCACTTTCACTCAGCCTTGCTGGAATCTCAATTAAGTGAGACTCATGGGTCAGACAGAAACACAACCTTGTTCAAAAAGTATTGAAAACAAACAATGCTGGAAATGACAGCAGGTCAGCTGGCATCCATGGGAACTTGTAATAACTCTTTATCAGAGCTGACGTGAAGTGTGGAGGGGCCTGCATTTATGCAATAGTGGGGGTTGGGGGTTGGTGCAGTACTAGAGGAGAAAGGGTGCTGATAGTGCAGGTTAGGTGATCGGAATGTGAGAATGGCAGAACGATGGTGCATCTAACTGCCAGGTTGGAAAGAACAGTCAGTACCACTGCAGTAGGGGGAGGGAAGAGAGAGCATGGTGACAAGATACAACAATTAAAGCTAAAAGAAAGGAAAGGTTGGGATTGGGTTCACAATCTGAAAGTGTTGACCTCAAATGAAGAATGTGACCATGGAATCAAGAACACATCGATTGTAGTTATCATCTATTTACCTCACAATTATCGGGGTATCCCTTTACTGAAAATGACAAATGCCGGAGATCACAGCGGGTCAAACGGCATCCATGGAGAGAGAGAAAGCTAATGTGTCGAGTCTACATGGCTCTTCATCAGAGCAGAAATGAAGATTGGAGGGGAGAGCATTTATGCTATAATTTGGTGGGGGCGAGGGCTGGTGTGTGGGTAGTGGGAGTAGAGTGCTGGCAGAGAAAAGATGTTGATAGTTCAGATTAAGTGATTGGAATGTGAGAATGGCAGAACAATGGTGCTTCTAACTGCCAGACTGGAAAGGACAGACGGTTCCATTGGGGTGAGGGGAGGGGAGAGAAGACATGGTGACAGAAGATAACAAGCTAAAACAAAGAGAAGAGATGGGAGTTGGTTCATAATTTGAAGGTGTTAAACTCGATATTAAGTTCCTCCAGTCTATGCTCAGACAAATGTTGCCTTTTTATCAATTTTTGCAGTCATCCTGATTCACCCTATTGAGTTCAGCATTTTTTGTCGTGTTTGTAACAAGCGTGTAATGATGTCAGGAGCTGGATGGCCCAGGAAGAAGCCAGACTGATTGTCAGTGAGCAGGTAATTGTTAAGCGAGTGCCACTTAACAGTACAAGCAATTATACATCCCATCACTTTGTGGATGAGCATCGATACTGTTCATTCTGACTATTCCACATGGTAGTAAGTTTTGTATGTTTACTCCATTTTGAGTGAGGAAACTTCACCTGAATGCTGGCTTTATTATTAGGTGCTATGTTGTCTGAACATTGGTATCTGTTCACACAATGGAATTGTGCCTCGATGCCACGGACATGTCTATCCACGGGCACAAGTGGCTCAGTAATGCAATTCCTTAGAATTAAAATGATTCCATAGTATTTCCTTTACATTTCCTGATGGTTGGTAAGGGATTATACAGTGCTTTGTCACCTCGTAAACTATGCTCACGTCAATAAATAAATGGGTCGATTATACGACGGTCCAATTTTCCTGCCTCTTCAATATTTTTGAATGCTCTTACTTTGAAATTCAGATCAGGGGACTGAATATTTCTGCTGCATTCAGAGAAGTAAATCTGTTTAATCCCTTCACAAGGATATTTGTCAAATGAAACACAAATCAAGACTGGCTTGTGATTTATTACTAAATTAATGTAAGGACACATTCAGCTGTCCAAAGCACCAAATATTGATGCTACATGCGTTAATGATTGCCTTCATTGTATGCAAGCACAACATTAGATTTGGAAGTCACATCTTTTGCAAAATAATTAGACAACCAACCAGCATCATAACTTTACGTTGAAGAGAGAATTGGCTTTTACCTCAAAATGTCTGTCTATTATGTATTGATTTACCATGTTTTAATATGGTCCATCAGTGGGATTTCATTCTAGGAATATATTATAGGTTTACAGAAGTAAGCAGAAATTGTAACAAGACCAAGTGGTAGAAATGTGCTTGAATATTTAAGGTAGGCCTGAAATTGCATTAAAAGGCAAAGTCACTCGAGTTCTATCAGACCATTGGTCTGCTTGGTCATTCAAGGAAAAGATTGGTGGAGATTTAGCTTGAGGGTCACCATGTTTTAGGTGAAGGAAGAGGTTGAGCCTAAGGGACTATACCGAGGAAAAAGACTACTATGCCTCTACAGATAGCTTGCCATTTCCAGTGTGTTCAGTTGCCACATGTGGTAATGTGATAATGACCAGGTAATCTGCTTTAGTGATGTTGGTTGAGGGATCAACATGAACTAGAACACTGGGGATATATCCCCTGCTGTCCTTCACATGGGATCTTTTACATCTCCCTGATGGGGCCTTGGTTCAACAGGTTACCTGAAAGTTGTCAATTCTGACAGTGGCCTGTACTTCATTGAGGAGTCAGTCAAGATTTAGTTTGCACTAATCACCATGTGATGCTGAATTTTACTTTGCTTTGAGCTCTAAAGATTATTTTAACAAAGTAGAATGTGCTGATTATTATGTTCTCAATGCCTGGAGTCAACAATTTCTTATTCTTAAATAACTTATAGTCTTTCAAGGACATTCTTAACATCACATCTTTCAATAAATTGATCTGCAGTTTTTCACAGTTGGATAACATGTGCCACAATGGTGACTGAAATAATGGGTTGGAAGGTTGGCATCTTGCCTTCAAGTCACCCTTTATTTATACACACATCGTACATTACATTGCCTCAGCCAACTCGAAGCCAGTTCTCAGAGTGGGCAGGACCTTTGACATAACTAGGTGCAGAATTGGATGAACACAGCAGGCCAAGCAGCATCAGAGGAGTAGGAAAGCTGACGCTTCAGGCCTAGACCTTTCTTCAGAACCTATGACACTCCTGTCAATATCTGTCAGCCAGGGCTCCCTGATTGAACCAAATTAGGTTCAGGCTTCAGTTTCATGGCGGCAGTTGCGGACCGAGGACCAAGGGTTGCTGGTTAGGTGAGTAAATCTTTTTTTTTGGTTTGGGTGGCAGGAAGACCCGAGACCCTACACCATAGGTTCTCCCTCCCATCTACTTCCTCTAACCTTAATAAGAGGCTGTAGACTTGGTAAGTTTTTCAGGTTTTGTCTTTTTTTGTTTCTCTTCCTAGTTTAGTACTGTGTGAACTTTCAGGTTAGTGGGGCATGGATGTTAGGACAGTTATATGTTCCTCCTGCAGAATACGGCAGGTGAGAGACACGACACATGCCTCCGCTGGCCACATCTGCGGGAAGTGCACCCAACTCCAGCTCCTCGAAAACCAAGTTAGGGAACTGGAGCTGGAGCTGGATGGACTGTGGATCATCCAGGAGGCTGAGGGGGAAATTGAGAGGATGTACAGGGAGGTGATCATTCCTCAAGCGCAGGATAAGGACAGCTGGGTTACAGTCAGGGGGCGGAAAGGGAACCGACAGACAGAACAGGGATCCCCTGTGGCCGTTCCCCTCAGCAATAAGTATACCGCTTTGGATACTGCTGGTGGGGACGGCCTACCAGGGGAAAGCCATAGTTGTCAGGTCTCTGGCACTGAGCCTGGCACTGTGCCTCAGAAGGATAGGGGGGAGAATCGAAAAATGCTAGTGGTAGGGGACTCAATAGTTAGGCGGATGGACAGGAGATTTTGTGGTCAGGAACGGGACTCCCGGAAGGTATGTTGCCTCCCTGGTGCCAGGGTCCGGGACGTCGCCGATCGGATCTACAAGATTCTGAAAGGGGAGGGTGAGCAGCCAGAAATCATGGTACATATTGGCACCAATGATATAGTCAGGAAAGGAATTGAGGATCTGAAAAGGGACTACAGAGAGCTATGTTGGAAGCTGAAGAGCAGGACGACTAGAGTAGTGTTCTCAGGTTTGCTACTGGTGCCACGAGATAGCGAGGGGAGGAACAGTCAGCAAGTGCAGCTTAACACGTGGTTGCGCAGCTGGTTCAGGAGAGAGAGCTTCAGGTAGTTAGACGATTGGGATGCCTTCTGCAGAAGGTGGGACCTGTACATGAAGGACGGGTTGCACCTGAACTGGAGGGGCACAAATGTCCTGGGTGGGAGATTTGCTCGAGTAGTTTGGGAAGGTTTAAACTAGTTTGGCCGGGGGGGTGGGAACCAGAACTACACACCTAAGGGGGGAGGGGGCGTAGTAATAGATGAGGCAGTGGCAGGATGCAGTGAATCTACCGGGAAGGTTTTTCATGTGATGGAACGAAGGGATCGGTTAAAATGTGTCTGCTTTAACGCAAGGAGTGTCAGAAATAAGAGTGATGAACTTAGAGCATGGATCAGTGCTTGGGACTATGATGTTGTGGCCATAATGGAGACGTGGGTTTCACAGGGGCAGGAATGGTTGCGAGATGTTCCAGGATTTAGAACATTTAAAAAGAACAGAGGGGAGAAAAGAGGAGGGGGTGTACTGTTGCTAATCAGAGAGGGTATCACAGCAAGAGAAATGAAGGTTGCCGAGGAAGGTTTGTGACTGACTCAGTACGGGTGGAAGTTAGGAACAGCAAGGGAGCAGTCACCTCACTGGGGGTTTTCTACAGACCCCCAAATAGCAGTAGGGAGATCAAAGAACTCATAGCCCGGCAGGTTGTTGAAAAGTGCAAACGTAGCAGGGTTGTTGTTATGGGTGACTTCAACTTTCCCAATATTGATTGGAACTTCCTTAGTGCAGATGGTTTGGAAGGAGCCGTTTTTGTCAGGTATGTTCAGGCGGGTTTCCTTACTCAGTACGTGGACAGGCCTATAAGGGGGGAGGCCATTTTGGATTTGGTGCTCAGCAATGAGACAGGACAGGTGCCAGATCTCGCGGTGGGAGAACACTTCGGTGAAAGTGACCACAACAGCCTCACATTTACCATAGCCATGGAGAGGGAAAGGAGCAGTTACCAGGGGAAGATATTTAACTGGGGGAAAGGAAACTATGACGCTATCAAGCAGGAGTTGGGAAGTACAGATTGGGAGCAATTGTTCCACAGAAAGGGCACAGCAGACATGTGGAGACTGTTTAAGGAGCAGTTGTTGCGAGTGATGCATAAATTTGTTCCTCTGAGACAGGTAAGAAGGAGTAAGATTAAGGAGCCTTGGATGGCGGAAACAGAGGAGCATTTCGTCAAAAAGAAAAAGGCAGCTTATGTAAGGTGGAGGAAGCAAGGGACTAGCACAGCTTTAGAGGATTACAGGCTTGCTTGGAAGGAGCTCAAAAGTAGACTGAGGTGGGCCAGGAGGGAGCACGAAAAAGGCTTGGCAGGAAGGATTAGGGAGAACCCGAAGGCATTTTACTCATATGTGAGGAATAAGAGAATGATCAGGGAGAAGGTAAGGCCGATCAGGGATAGCGTAGGGAACTTGTGCATGTAGTCTGAGCAGATAGGGGAAGCCCTAAATGAGTTTTTTGCTTCGGTGTTCACTAAGGAAAGGGACCTTGTTGTGAATGAGAACTTTGAGGAGCAGGAAAACAGGCTTGAACAGATCGAGATTGAGGAAGTTGATGTGCTGGAAATTTTGGCAAACATTAAGATTGATAAGTCCCCAGGGCCAGACCAGATTTATCCTAGGTTGCTCCGGGAAGCAAGAAAGAAGGTTGCTAAGCTGCTGGCGAAGATCTTTGCTTCCTCACTCTCCACGGGAGCCGTACTGGAAGATTGGAGGGAGGCAAATGTTGTTCCTCTTTTCAAGAAAGGGAATTGGGAAATCCCTGGAAATTACAGACCAATCAGTCTTCGTCTGTGGCCAGAAAGGTTTTGGAAAGAATTCTGAGGGATAGGATTTATGGCTATTTGGAAAAGCATAGCGTGATTAAAGGGAGTCAGCATGGCTTTGTGAGGGGCAGGTCATGCCTCACAAATCTTATTGAGTTCTTTGAGGAGGTCACGAGACAGGTTGACGAGGGTCGAGCAGTGGATATGGTGTACATGGACTTCAGCAAGGCATTGGATAAGGTTCCCCATGGTAGGCTCATTCATAAAGTCAGGAGATATGGGATACAGGGTGATTTGGCTGTCTGGCTTCAGAATTGGTTGGCTGACAGGAGGCAGAGAGTGGTTGTAGATGGTAAGCATTCTGCATGGAGGTCATTGCTGAGCGGTGTCCCGCAGGGCTCTGTTCTAGGGCCCCTGCTGTTTGTAGTTTTTATAAATGACTTGGATGAGGAGGTTAAGGGGTGGGTTAGTATGTTTGCTGATGACACAAAGCTTGGAGGTGCCGTTGATAGTATCGAGGCTATTGCAGGCTTCAGTGAGACATTGACAGAATGCAGAGCTGGGCTGAGAAATGGCAGATGGAGTTCAACCTGGATAAATGCGAAGACCATAAGACCATAAGACAAAGAAGTGGAAGTAAGGCCATTCGGCCCATCAAGTCCTCTCTGCCATTTAAATCATGGCTGATGGGCATTTCAACTCCACTTCCTTGCACTCTCCCCATAGCCCTTGATTCCTTTTGAGATCAAGAATTTGTCGACCTCTGCCTTGAAGGCATCCAACGTCCCAGCCTCCACTGCACTCTGCGGCAATGAATTCCACAAGTCCACCACTCTCTGGCTGAAGAAATGTCATCTCATTTCAGTTTTAAATTCACCCCCTCTAATTTTAAGGCTGTGCCCACGGGTCCTAGTCTCCCCGCCTAACGGAAACAACTTCCTAGTGTCCACCCCTTCTAAACCATACATTATCTTGTAAGTTTCTATTAGATCTCCCCTTAACCTTCTAAACTCTAATGAGTACAATCCCAGGATCCTTAGCCGTTCATCATACATTAAACCTACCATTCCAGGGATCATCCGTGTGAATCTCCGCTGGACACGCTCCAGGGCTAGTATGTCCTGCCTGAGGTGTGGGGCCCAAAATTGGACACAGTATTCTAAATGGGGCCTAACTAGAGCTTTATAAAGCCTCAGAAGCACATCGCTGCTTTTATATTCCAACCCTCTTGAGATAAACGACAACATTACATTTGCTTTCTTAATTACGGACTCTACCTGCAAGTTAACCTTTAGAGAATCCTGGACCAACACTCCCAGAGCCCTTTGCACTTCTGATTTGCGAATTTTCTCACCGTTTAAAAAATAGTCCATACCTGTATTCTTTTTTCCAGAGTGCAAAACCTCATATTTACTCACAACTGATGCAGTTTGGAAGGTCGAACTTAAATGCTGAATATAGGATTAAAGGCAGGGTTCTCGGCAGTGTGGAGGAACAGCAGGATCTTGGTGTTCAAGTGCATAGCTCCCTCAAAGTTGCCAGCCAGGTGGATAAGGTTGTGAAGAAAGCATATGGTGTTTTGGCTTTCATTAACAGGGGGCTCGAGTTTAAGAGCCGTGAGGTTTTGCTGCAGCTCTACAAAACCCTGGTGAGACCACACTTGGAATATTGTGTCCAGTTCTGGTCGCCCTATTATAGGAAAGATGTGGAGGCTTTGGAGAGGGTGCAAAGGAGGTTTACCAGGATGCTGCCTGGACTGGAGGGCTTGTCTTACGAGGAGAGGTTGATTGAGCTCGGGCTTTTTTCTCCAGAAGGAAGGAGGAAGAGAGGTTTCCTGATCGAGGTGTACAAAGTAATGAGAGGCATGGATAGAGTCGATAGCCAGAGACTTTTCCCCAGGGTAGGATTGACTGCCGTGAGGGGTCATAGTTTTAAGGTGTTAGGAGGAAGGGTATAGAGGAGACGTCAGAGGGAGGTTCTTCACCCAGAGAGTTGTGAGCGCATGGAATACTTTGCCAGTGGAAGTCGTGAAAGCAGAGTCATTAGTGACATTTAAGCGACTTTGGACATGCACGTGGACAGCAGTGAATTGAGGGGAATGTAGGTTAGGTTATTTTGTTTTTGGATTAGGATTAATCCACGGCACAACATCGTGGGCTGAAGGGCCTGTACTGTGCTGTACTTTTCTATGTTCTATGTTCTATGTAACAGCCCCAATCAAGGAACTCATATTCTTTGAGGTCCTTCTGGCCGATCTCATTCCATTCAGTGATCACAACCAACCTTCTCTTAATTTTGCTGCATCATCTTATGAACACCCCGCCACCCCAAAGCAGATTGACAGTCAAAGAGATAGCTCATCATAACCCAGGGTCCATTTGGTTAGATCAGAACACTATGCAGTGATAGGAAGAAAGTTTTATTAACAAGGAAATTTTCTGCAAAGCCCCTAAATTAGGCATGCCGTGAGGTAAAATTTTGCCTGTTTAAAATGAAACTTGCTGGGAGAGAGATTTGGACACTTTATGGCTAGGGGGCCAGCAATGTTCTGGGCTGCTGAACTTGACAACACAGTGGCTGAAATAAGCAGCTCTCTGAGTTAATTGTTTCCACCAGGTTGACAGTCTTGCCAGCAAACCATCAGGTGAATTATAAGTTGTTTTCGCAATCTATCATAGCTGTCGAGTGTTAATCAGCAAAGCCAGGACTTGCTAACCAGTTCTCCCTGCATTTACACAAAACAAGGGAGCTGTGCAGTTTACTATAATGAGCCACATCCTGTCAATAAAATTAAATTTTAAACCACAGGGAGGAAGGCAGCTGGGTTTCCAAATGTAGAGACAGAGGGGGTGATTCTTTTTATGGAGGAGGTGGTGGGTTAGGGAGGTTGGTGGCAGTGCAGAGACACCTTTGCAATAAAGAAAACCAGAAGGAAGAGAACTTGTCTGAAAAGGTGGAGTCAAATTGACCTCGAGGAAGCTAGGAATGATAATGATCTTGTGGTAAGTAAGTCTCCAATTGAATTTATCCTTTACCTTGTGAAGTAAGAGACATCAGCTGGGTAACCTGGCTTTATGTCTAACGATGAAGAAATTGTACTCTGTGGTGGGTAGAATACTTAATAAGAAGATGGCACAGATCTTATTTCTCACAATAAATGGGGAGGAGAAGTGATGATTTTTTACAGCTTCTGCTCTGTGTGCATGTAGCATTTGCACACACGCCATCAAATGACAGAAAATAGCAGCTCTCTGCTGTTGTACACTGCGTGGAGAATTCTATTCCCTTCTTACTTTGTCATACTGTTTCACATTGCAGATCTTTCATAGAGTGAGTGTGTTTTGTGTTTGCAAGAAACAAAACCAGACTTGCAATGTAATTTTCCAAGAATTGTATTCATTATGAATAAAGTATCCCTTGAAGGAATCATTTTAGATTCCAAGTCCCTGAATGATCTGTGCAGTGAGGAGGATGGTGAGGGCTCAGTGGGAGCTGGAGGAGGGGATCTAAAATTAATTCTGCAGGTATGCAAAATACTTCAAGAATATGTATCTCCATATCAAATCTTGGTGACTTTGTGAAATAACAATGTCTCTGTATAAAAATGACAAACAATGCATAAAGCACATCTAATCCTACTTATTTAGGGCATAGTGAAAAGTATTACGTATTCAACTGAAATCTGTATTTACCTTTTCAATGGGAGTACAGCAGAGTAAATCTGGGCTTTATTTTGGAAGAATAACATTGATGATTGTTATAATATGCTGTCAATTTGAAATGATCTGCAATGACCTGTATTAATTGAATCATACAACACTAGAGGAGGCCATTTGGTCCAAGATTTTTGAGGAGCTTTCCAATTAGACTCACTCCTTTGCTTTTGCCCAGTAGTTACACAATACTTTTCCCCTTTCAGCATGAAATAACGAACTGTAACATGATGTATTTTAGAAGAATGAATGGGGAGAGGTAAACTGTGGCAAATAGCACGATTATAATGAGGTTGCAGGAAGATGTATGCATGCAAAGACTGAGCAAGCTATTTAAAAGTACACAGTATAATAGCAAAGAAGTTACATCAAATTGTTATCAGAGATAATGGGAAGTGCTGATGCTGGAGAATCCAAGACAACAAAGTGTGGAGCTGGATGAACACAGCAGGCCAAGCAGCATCTTAGGAGCACAAAAGCTGACGTTTCGAGCCCACACCCTTCATCAGAGAGGGGGATGGGGAGAAGATTCTGAAATAAATAGGGAGAGAGGGGGAGGCGGACTGAAGATGGATAGAGGAGAAGATGGGTGCAGTGGAGAGTATGGGTGGGGAGGTAGGGAGGGGATAGGTCAGTCCAGGGAGGACGGACAAGTCAAGGGGGCGGGATGAGGTTAGTAGGTAGGAAATGGAGGTGCGGCTTGAGGTGGGAGGAGGGGATAGGTGAGAGGAAGAACAGGTTAGGCAGGCGGGGACGAGCTGGGCTGGTTTTGGGATGTAGTCGGGGGAGGGGAGATTTTGAAGCTTGTGAAATCCACATTGATACCATTAACTTGTTATATTTACATACAAAAACACTACCTTCCTTACAGGTAACATACGGTTCCAACTAAATTGCATTTGGGCAGTACATTACAAGCTAAACTGAAGCTGAGGTGAACTTGTAACAATCATTTTTTAAATGTAAAAACCAAAAGAACTGTGAATGTTGTAAATCAGGAACAAAAACAGAAGTCACTGGAAAAGCTCAGCCAGGTCTAGCAGCATTTGTGAAGAAAAAATCAGAGTTAAGGTTTTCGGTCCCATGACCCTTCCTAAGAACTGATGGGTAGCTGGGAAAACATTGGTTTAAATGCAGAAGATAAGGAGGGGGATTGGGGTAGGAAATAAATGATAGGATAGAGCCCATGAGAGAAGAGCAGTTGGATAGACAAACGAGTTATAATGAACTGACTGGGAGGATGAATAGTTGTTAATAGGAACTGTTAGTGTCCAACAATAGGTTGTGTATAATGGCAGACTATGTGATAACAAGGTGTGGAGCTGGAGGAGCACAGCAGGCTAGGCAACATCAGAGGAGCAGGAAAGCTGACGTTTCAGGTTGGGACCCAAGGGTCAGCTCCACATCTCATTATCTCAGACTCCAGCATCGGCATTTCCTACCATCGCCATATGATAACAAGGCTTGGTGTGTGGAGACCAATGTTTTCCCAGCTACCAACAGTTATGAGGAAGCGAAACTGGATTCAAAGCGAGTAAACTCTGAGATTTTCTTCACAGATGCTGCCAGACCTGTTGTGCTTTTCCAGCAACTTTGATTTTTTAGTATGTTTCATTTGAATTTTCTTTTTTAAAATATCAAGTTACAAAAATCTATGGGAACCTCTTTGCGAGCAACTGTGAAGTCGCTCTTGTCAGAGTGGTGAATGTAGATTGACTGTTACAGCAGGTTTCGTTAATTTGCTAATTGCAGCAGACAGCCCTATCGCAGTGAACATGCTGGTGAATGTTTAATAGAAACGCTGGGACTTTGGTGTGAAGGCTGTGGTACAGATGTGAGAAACTGTTATGTGTTTAATCTTTTGATGTGTGCTAATAATTAATAAAGAGAGTGCAGCGAAAGAGATGTTTGCTCCCAAGAGACTTTGCTATGTGCCCTGATTTTCTTTTGCTGCATTTTCTCTTCTCACTCCAACCCATTAAGAAAGTGTCGCTTGTGGGTTTGCTCTAAAGTTTCCCTAAAGTTGCAGGTATGAGGGGAATACCTATGTATTTGCTGAAGGTGTTGATTGCCTTCAGTCTTGAGCTCAAAACTGATTTATTTTATATGCACAAAACAGCCTGCTTCCAAAGAAATGGGATGTAAGTTGATCATTTCAACAAAAGGCTTTCTTCAACATCTTTTGTCACTCAAAGAAGGTTGCAGCTTGCATCTTTAACCTGCTTAACTGCAATGTTTTGTGTAAACTAGAAGATGCCTGTAGTTGAGAATGATAGTGGGAACTGCAGATGCTGGAGAATCCGAGATAACAAAGTGTGGGGCTGGATGAACACAGCAGGCCAAGCAGCATCTTAGGAGCATAAAAGCTGATGTTTTGGACCTAGACCCTTCATCAGAAAAGAGTCTAGGCCCGAAACATCAGCTTTTGTGCTCCTGATGCCTACAGTTAGCTGTTAAACGTGTTCACCAATCTTCGTAGTGATTTCAGCACAATGACTTTGACATTCAAGGAGAAACCTTCAGTCACTTTAACATGGAGACAAAGCAGTTTCACTAGAATGTACAAAACACAACAAGTTGTGGGTGAGATTTATACCTGGCTGTCTGAGAGAAGCAATACCTCTGTTGTCAAGTACCACTTGTCAGCCTCTGTACACCTATTCATTTTTATTACATGGAAGATCATTTTCTACACCTCAGTTTGAAGCAATGCGTTGCTGTCAGGTTGGGAAATGCTCTGCAATTAATCTCATTATACTTGCTGATTGGGTTAAAGAAAAAGAATTGTTTGTTTTTTAAATTGATGTGTGCTTTTTCCTTTTAATCAAATTTTCTGCCTCACCCTGTCAAAGGAATTCCTTTCCGGATGTTTTCAGTAACTATGACAATGAGCCAACATTGTTTCATGTGCAATGCAGCGTTACCTTCCACTGTTGGAACACAAATGTGGAGATTATGGCCAATTTATCCCCTGGATTTATTTAACTTGAATCCTGATTCATTTGCTTCAGAAAGACAAATCGAACTTAAAGTAGATGGCTTGGATGGCGAACCATAAACCCTGAATTTAGGAAATGAATTATGTATTCTGTGATGCAAATCCAATCTTCTGGTTGCACCTGTGAAATAGTGCAACAAAGCCCTTTGCTGAAAACTGGTTGTAGCAGCCATCAGGCCCCCCATCAGGAAAACATCACATATAATTGGGAGAGGATGGCTGTAACACACTATTTATAAATGTTTTGAGCTTTACTTTGGTGGTTTAAAGCAGTACTGTCCCACCTGAGTTAAGACTCATCAAATAGTCCCAACCAATGTTCTCAGGAATCCAGCTTCCAAAATACCAAAGGCCATGGACTTTCTATTTATAGTTTTCACTCTTGAATCAGTTTTCTTTTGAATTTATGTACAGATATACTTTGCAAAGTCATTCTCCAAACAAAGAAGTCCATGCATGGGGATGGTGGTGCTGACGGTAAAGGGGAGGTCAATAACATCTTGATTAAGAACTGCAAAACCCACAGGAGACTCAGTTGGTGCAGTTTAACTTGTGAAGGTCAGCTATGCATTTGTGGTGACATGAGGATCTTTATTGCATACTGTGTGTTTTTTTGTTCGAAATCCCCACCACATGTCATTCCGTGCCATTACTGTCATGTCATGTCTGTACTGATTTCTATCATCCTCCCCTATAGTCTCCACCCTGTTCCTCCCACATATATCATCCCTCTCCCTTATTTTGCATGTCTGATCTATTTCTGTTCCAACTCTGTCCTTCCCCGAGCCATATCCTCTCCCAAACCATTTCCTTTCCCTCCCCTGCCTTGTGGAAGCTCTGGGTCTGGGGTAAAAACTTGAGAGAAGTCAAACTTAAATTGTCTACTAATTTTAAAGCTTTTTTGGCCCCAAGTTGTGCTTGAATATCAGTGTAGAAGTTGCTCCAAACAGATTTTATTTCTGACAGATACTCCATTGTTGAGCTGTGTGTACACATCTTGACAACTTTATAATGATTAAAACTGGGTATATGAAAGTTTGCCCCAAATGTTGAAATGCCAGAAATAATAATTGGATTGTGTCTGGTGTGAATAAAATTCACTTCATCCTTTAGTTTTTATGAAATACATGCAAGCAAAGCAGCATTTAAAAGTGACGTCGAGTGAACCATGTCACTTTATAGCAACTGGAGTTAGAATTTGTTCAAATTAATAATGTATTCAAAATAGTTCACCAACTATTGACTTCCCACTAAATATACTCAGCATTGGACAGTTAGGGATAATGTTCTCAGTATTTGCTCTCACAGATGACAGATGCCCTACAGTGTAGAAAGTGGCCATTTGGCCCATCGAGTCTCGCTTTGAAAGGCATTCCATCTGGAGCCACCCCATAACCCCACACTGACTATGGCTAATCCACCTAACCTGCATATGTCTGGAAACTACGGGGTATTTTAGCATGGTGAACCTGCACAGCTTTGGACTGTGGGGGAAATCCAGATCATCCAGAGGAAACCAATGCAGACACAGGGAGAATGTGCAAGTTCCAAGCAGACAGTCGCCCAACAGTTGAGATTGACTTCAGGTCCCCGGCACCGGGAGGCAACAGACAATGTCGTTGTCGAGGAGAATACGGAAATACAGGCTATTAGACTAGATGGGATTGAAGTTCATAAGGAGGAGGTGTTAGCAATTCTGTAAAGTGTGAAAATAGATAAGACCCCTGGGCCAGATGGGATTTATTCTAGGATTCTCTGGGAAGCTAGGGAGGAGATTGCAGAGCCTTTGGCTTTGATCTTTATGTCATCATTGTCTAAGGGAACAGTGCCAGAAGACTGGAGACTAGCGAATGTTGTCCCCTTGTTAAAGAAGGGGAGGAGGGACAACCCTGGTAATTATAGACCAGTAAGCCTTACTTCGGTTGTGGGTAAAGTGTTGGAAAGTATTATAAGTGATAGGATTTATAACCATCTAGAAAGGAATAATTTGATTAGGGATAGTCAACACGGTTTTGTGAAGGGTAGGTTGTGCCTCTCAAACCTTATTGAATTCTTTGAGAAGGTGACCAAACAGGTAGATGAGGTAATGCAGTTGACGTGGTGTATATGGATTTTAGTAAAGCTTTTGATAGGGTTCCCCACGGTAGGCTATTGCAGAAAATACACAGACATGGCATTGAGGGTGTTTTAGCGGTTTGGATCGGAAGTTGACAAGCTGTAAGAGGACGGAGGGTGGTGGTTGATGGGAAATGTTCATCCTGGAGTTCAGTTACTCGTGATGTACTGCAAGGCTCTGTTTTAGGGCCACTGCTATTTGTCATTTTTATAAATGACCTGGATGAGGGCGTAGAAGGGTGGGTTAGTAAATTTGCAGATGACACTAAAGTCAGTGGAATTGTGGATTGTGCGGAAAGATATTGTGGGTTACAGAGGGACGTAGATAAGCTGCAGAGCTGGGCTGAGAGGAGGCAAATGGAGTTTAATGTGGAAAAGTGTGAGGTGATTTACTTTGGAGGGAGTAACAGGAATATAGAGTACTGGGCTTATGGTAAGATTCTTGGTAGTGTTGGATGAGCAGAAAGATCTCGGTCCATGTGCATAGAATCCTGAAAGTTGCCACCCAGGTTGATAGGGTTATTAAGAAGGTGTACGGTGTGTTAGGCTTTATTGGTAGAGGGATTGCGTTTCGGAGCTATGAGGTCATGTTGCAGATGTACAAAACTCTGGTGCGGCCGCACTTGGAGTATTGTGTACAGTTCTGATCGCCACATTATAGGAAGAATGTGGAAGCATTGGAAAGGGTGCAGAGGAGATTTACTAGGATGTTGCCTGGTCTAGAGGGAAGGTCTTATGAGGAAAGGCTGAGGGACTTGAGGCTGTTTTCGTTTGAGAGAAGAAGGTTAAGAGGTGACTTAATAGAGACATACAAGATGATCAGAGGAACAGATAGGGTGGACAGTGAGAGCCTTTTTCCTCAGATGGTGATGGCTAGCATGAGGGGACATAACTTTAAATTGAGGGGTGATAGATATAGGACAGATGTCAGAGGTGGGTTCTTTACTCAGAGAGTAGTAAGGGCGTGGATTGCCCTGCCTGCAACAGTAGTAGACTCACCAAGTTGAAGGGCATTTAAATGGTCATTGGATAAGCATGCAGATGATAATGGAATAGTGTAGGTTAAATGGGCTTCGGATTGGTTTCACAGGTCGGTGCAACATCGAGGGCCGAAGGGCCTGTACTGTGCTGTAATGTTCAATGTTTTGTTAACCAATGCACCACCATACCGCCATTATGATCTATATAATAGTGGCAGGTGAGTTTTCCCATTACCACACTACCGAGGAAAATACCCCGTCCCCTTTAAGCTACTGATTGTAATTGAAACAAATTGTGGAGGTGAAAAAGCCAACGGGATGAAAACACAAATCCTACTCTTCTTCTTGGCATTATAACTGTCACTGTGAAGGGTTGAAAGAAACTTATATCTTTCAGTAATCTTTAGCCATGTAGGATGTAATTACTTGGTCAACAGTTGTTCACTAATCTTCTGGTATAAGTAATTAGAAAGTCAAGTATTTGAAAGTGAATATGTTGATGAGAAGGACAAATATTTGACCGATGAGACTGTGTGTGTGTCTGTGGACTGATCATATTGATTACCATCAGACTAATGCTTATTTTCATTCTCTTCAAATTTTATGTGCAACCTTCTGCATTCCTTCGATCACTTCATTGAGAGATGTTGCACTTTTGCCAACAAACTATTTTCACATCCCCTTTCAGGTAACTAATGATGTGGATCATTAAGAAGAACAGGGGTTTTCCCCAGTGCCCTAGCCAATACTCTCCTTCAAATAATAGCAGTACCGGTGATGAAGTGTCACTGGACTTGAAAATTATCTCTGTTTTCTCTGAACACGTGCTGCCAGATCTGCTCAGAATCCCTGAAAAATCCATTTTATTTTTTTATCGTTAAAATAGATGATCTGCTCATCTTCACATTGCTTTTAACTGAGCAAGCTGAGCGCAAATAGGCTATTATATTTCTCAGCATTTTAAGAGCAACTAATCTTTTTAACCATACTTCAAAACATGTTCCATCATCTGCAAAGAACTTTTGTGGGTCTTGAAGTTCTGTGATTGAAAGCAAAGTTTCCAATTCCAGTCAAAATTGTCTGGACTAGTAAACAGGTAGAAAGCGTAACAAAAAACATGATTTGACCCATCCAATTCTCGAAAAGTAAACTGTATTTCTCTCTCCAGAGTGCTGCCAGACCTGCTGAGTTCCTCCAGCACTTTCTGTTTTTGTTATTTATGATAAAGATAGCCTATGTGCAACCGTGGCTCTATGTGCAACTGAGCATGGCCAATGCATCTAAACTGCACATCTTTGGATGGTGGGAGGAAACCAGAGCATCCAGAGGAAGCCTACACATACAAGTTTATTAGATGACATGGAGGCTAGATTTGGAAATGTTTTTTCCCCGGTGGGAGATTCTAGGGCCAGAGGGCATAATCTCAGAATAAGGGACCACTTATTTAAGACAGAGATGAGGTGGAATATTATTCTCCAAGAGGGTTGAGTATCTGTGGAATTTTTTTTACCACAGAGCAGTGTGGAGCTTGGCTCATTAAATTCATTCAAGACTGAAATAGACAGATTTATTTATCAGGCAAGTAAACAAGGGTTATCGGGAAAAGGCAGGGAAGTGGAATTAAAGATTATGAAATGTGACATGAGCTTGTTGAATAAACAAAACAAACAAAGAAACCTACAGCACAGGAACAGGCCCTTCGGCCCTCCAAGCCTGCGCCGATCAAGATCCACTGTCTAACCTGTCATCTATTTTCCAATGGTCTGTGTCCATTTGCTCCCCGGCCATCCATGTACCTGTCCAAATATATCTTAAAAGATGCTAATGTGTCTGTGTCTACCACCTCCGTTGGCAACGCGTTCCAGGCACCCACCACCCTCTGTGTAAAGAACCTTCCACGCATATCTCCCTTAAACTTTCCTCCTCTCACTTTGAACTCATGACCCCTAGTAATTGAGTCCCCCACTCTGGGAAAAAGCTTTTTGCTATCCACCATGTCTATACCCTTCATGATTTTGAGGACCTCAATCAGGTCTCCCCTCAATCTCTGTCTTTCTAATGAAAATAATCCTAATCTATTCAACCGCTCTTCATAGCTAGCACTCTCCATAGCAGGCAACATCCTGGTGAACCTCCTCTGCACCCTCTCCAAAGCATCCACATCCTTTTGGTAATGTGGCAACCAGAACTGTACACAGTACTCCAAATGTGGCCGAACCAAAGTCCAATACAACTGCAACATGACCTGCCAACTCTTGTACTCAATACCCCGCCCAATGAAGGAAAGCATGCCATATGTCTTCTTGACCACCCTATTGACCTGCGTTGTCACCTTCAGGGAACAATGGACCTGAACACCCAGATCTCTCTGTTCATCAATTTTCCCTCGGACTTTTCCACTTACTGTATAGTTCGCCCTTGAATTTGATCTTCCAAAATGCATCACCTCGCATTTGCCTGTATTGAATAGTAGAGCTGTACTTCAGTTTATGGTCTTAAAGACTATAAATTCTAAATAGATAATGGCTATGTTTTTCACTGAGATGAATAGTTGAACCACTTCTTTCTCTGAAGGGCATCTTTACAATGCTTAAGTATTGGCTGGGGAGTGGATCTCGTTGGGTAGCGCTTTCAGGAGCTGGTACATACACAATGGGTCGAACGGCCTCCTCAGTCCTGTAAAGTTCTATGATTCTAAGTAACATTGTGGCCCACTTAAAGAACAAAGAAGTTCCTGAATATTTCTAAAAGTTCTAACTTCCAGGACATGGGAACTGGTGCATACTAAATGAACTCATAAGGACTAATCAGATTTCGTCCAGACCTGAGGCATTGACTGGACAATTAAAGAAAATCACATTGCCTCAGGAGTTGGTGGGTAAAATGGAGATGGCAAGATAGCAAATTCATAGAAATTTTATGTACAAGCACAAAATATTTTCTACTGTTCTGAAATGGGAGCAAGACGTTGTTTCTTCAAGTTCTTTTTGCAATGAGGTTGGAGTCAGTCTCAAAGAGTTAATGAATGAAAAGCATCTCAGAGCAAATTAAATTGGGATTCTCAATAGCGTGAGACTGTGCCATGAGATACCGGGCCAGTCTGTGACTCAAGCAGTTCAATAATATCTTGTAAAAGTATGTATGTATAGAAGACAAGAGTTGGCATATTTTTACTTTTGGACACACTTAACATTTCAGTTCACTGACCGTAGGTAGCCATTGCCAATAATAACTAACAGCTGATCTGAAAAATGGTCTTAGAAAACTAAAGAAGGAACTGTAATCCATAATAATTAAATCTCATTAGAACATCCAATGACTGTACGAAATTCATTTTTCTCTGTTTTCAATCTAAAATCAAAGACTTTGTCTTTCAATCCACATGGGGATGGGGGTTTACTAAATCTCTGCACTCCATTTCCATTTGTTAGATAAATAGAGTAATTAAAATGCATTTAACCACTGAACTGTTACAGACTTACCTTAGAATTACATAATTTGAGAAAAATTATGGGTAGTTTAAAAATTATTAATGTTTGTTAGTTTATGTATGTGTGCTGATTAAATAATTTGAATCAGGAAAATGATGAGTTTGTATCACACTGAAATTTACATTAATTAGAATGGAAGTGTTATACTCATAAAAACTCGGCAGTCTTTGGGCTTTTATATTTGATATTTTAATTTTATACTGATACAGTGTCATGATCACATCAGTACATGCCTGATCTGATACTGGAGTCAGTTTTTTGTCATTTCCTATTTCACTCACCACTGTGGCAAGGTCCATAGGGCTGTTCTCTCATCAGGGAGAGATGGCTAGGGTCACTGCAACTCAGGCACATGGTGAAGTTGATAAGGCAAGAACCCAAGGTGAACTAAGCAAGAGCAGGAATTGAAGCCATGCTGTTGGCATCACTCTGTGCTGCAAACCAGCCAGCCAAGCTAACCCATTTTTCTCCATTATGGCAACCTTGCTAGCTGTACTTGTGTTGCCAAGCTTCTTCAATATGAGAGATAGTAAGAAGGGTCCTGAACCGAAACAGCACCTTTCCTACTCCTTTGATGGTGCTTAGCCTGCTCTGCTCCTCCAGCTCCAGATTGTGTTACATTTTCTTCTACATGTGCTGGAGGCACACAACAGGACACAGGAAAATCAACAACATGAACACCATCCTGGTGGAATGAACTTCCCGCAGAAGTGACGGATGTGGATACAGTTACAATGTTTAAAAGACATTTGGATAAGTACAAGAATAAGAAGGATTTGGAGGGATGTGGGCCAGGTGCAGGCAGGTGTGACTAGTTTAATTTGAGATTATGTTCGGCATGGACTGGTTGGTCCAAAGTGTCTCGTGCTGTGATTTATGACTCTAATAATATAAAGCTACAGAACAGATAACGAGAAAGTCTAGTTCTGCTTTGTCTCACATTTTCTTAAAATTATGTACCTGCCATATGTGCATTTGATCAGGTATGTGTGTGTAAAGGTACTTTGACATGGGGTAAAGTTCATTGTCAGTTGAGCTCAGATTGTACAATCAGAGCCACTCTGTTCCTTCAATTGAAAGTTCACCTGTACTTAAAAACATGAACACAATCAACTGAAACAAAAAAGACAAATTAAGAGGATGAGGTAAGAATGATTAAAAACAGCCAGTAACCGAAGGGCAGCTGAAGGAAAATGATAAAGGGAATAGTTGCTACTCTAATAGAAAACAATGCATCGACCAACGCCCCTCTTCTGAAACTGGGAACACAATCAGCATCTATGAATATTGTAAAGCGGCTAGATGGTGCTGGCCTACAGATTCCAGCACCAAGCAGTGTTTTTTTAATCACAATTCACAGGATTTTATTATTTCAAATTTTCAGCAATTGGTAGTTATGTTAACTTTTGCTTTGAAACCATCACGATGTTAGGTTTTGTTGGTAGAGGGATTGACTTTCAGAACCATGAGGTCACATTGCAGCTGTACAAAACTCTGGTGCGGCCGCACTTGGAGTATTGTGTACAGTTCTGGTTGTCGCATTATAGGAATGATGTGGAAGCTTTGGAAAGGGTGCAGAAGAGATTTACCAGGATGTTGCCTGGTCTGGAGGGAAGGTCTTATGAGGAAAGGCTGAGGGACTTGAGGGGCAGTTTTCATTAGAGAGAAGAAGGTTAAGCGGTGATTTAATAGACACATACAAGATGATCAGAGGATTAGATAGAGTGGACAGTGAGAGCCTTTTTCCTTGGATGGTGATGGCTAGCATGAGGGGACATAGCTTTAAATTGAGGGGTGATAGATATACGACAGATGTCAGAGGTAGGTTCTTTACTCAGAGAGTAGTAAGGGTGTGGAATGCCCTGCCTGCAACAGTAGTAGATTTGCCAAGTCTAAGGGCATTTAAATAGTCATTGGATAAACAAATGGATGACAATGGAATAGTGTAGGTTAGATGGGCTTCAGATTGGTTTCACAGATCGGCGCAACATCGAGGACCGAAGGGCCTGTACTGCGCTGTAATGTTCTATGTCTATTAGTTGGGTTTCATGTTACCAAAGTCATGTCAATGGCTAACTGAGATTTGCTCCGATTCAAAAGTCCAGGTATCAAACTGGATACCCACAGTAAGAGGCACATTGTTATGCAACAACCCCAGCAGTTTGTATTTTTAATGTTTTCTGATGTTGCAAAGAGAAATGGCAGTTAATTACAAGCAGAAGAGAAAAGTTGAAACTGGGTAAGTTTGGGAGTTGATGGGGCTGTTGTGAAGTATAATGGAAAGTTTAGAAAGGCAAGAAGGAGATGGCGGGTTGAAGAGAACTAAAGTAGCAAGTGCATAGTGACCTGAATAGGCACCAATAATGGAACACAAGACACAGGAGCAAAGTATAGGTAGTGCTGCGATCCCAGAGCAGAACACAATAAGCCACTTGCCTATTTCTGGGCAGAATTAACTGTTGACACATAACGATTTTGGGAAGTGCCTATGTGAAGACAAAGTATTTCTATTTTTCTCTATTTTTAATTGTGGACTGAAATGAGGAGCAAACTGTTTTAAGCCAAGGATAGGTGCAAGTTTTTAAAAGTGAGTAACTGACGCTCATTGTAAGCACTGTTTTAAACAGTTTTGGTTCAAACAGTCATAAACGTAGGTGCAGACAAACTGGAGCCAAGTGTACGTTCAGTTGGAGATCCAACTGGCCACGAGAAGCTGATTGGTATTTGGAATAGTGACCAATTAATGATTATAAAGGCCTTCTGCCTGCAAATAACCATGTGATTAGTTCTCAGGTAGCTGAATAGCTTAGGGCTGTGAGATAAGATAGTGAGAAGGCACATGGCCTTTAGCAGCTAAGTAACTCTTTTTGTTCTCTGCAGTAAAAGCTTCTTTACGACTAAATAAAACCAATGTAGTTCCCCTTCAGCAGTCACTGTAAGCTGTGGCTCTTAATTAATGAGCCAGAGACTTTCTGTAAATGTGAACCACCCTGTGCCCCTTGCAAATCAGTGAAAGCGTCCAGAGAAGGAAGACTGAGAAGCGGCAATAGGACCAGCACCAGAACCATCTCAGCACATCCTGTGAGCAGGGACCACTGAACTGCATTTTTCTCCTGCCCATAACACCCATTTTGTTTTTACCTGTCTGAGTGTGCCTGTCTATGTTTAAGGAGAGTTTATAAAAGGATAAGAGTTTTAACGAGTAAAGATTTATGCTGACAGTTCATAATTATTTACATGTTGCTAGAGCCAAATTACTTGTAATAATTGTAATCCCAGTTAAGTATAGAAACCTATGTATATGTGTGAGAGTCTCTAGGGTCATTGAACCTATACAGTGTGGAAGCAGGTCATTCAACCCATCAAGTCCATACCATCCCTCTGAAGAGCAGCCCACCCACACCTAACCCCCCTACTCAGTTGCTGTAACCACGCATTTCCCATGGCCAAACCACCTACTTTTGTGGGAGGAAACCAGCGTACCAGAGGAAACCCATGCAGACACAGGGAGAACATGCAAATTCCTCACAGACAGTCACCCAAAGGTGGAATCAAACCCAAGTCCCTGGCGCTATGAGAGAGGAGTGCTAACCACTGACTCATTGTGTCATCCCATGATCTGTGCTTTCGATCAACCTCGATCTAATAGACGGATAAACGGGAATCACATGTTCTGCTAAAACATCTTTAACTTTGGTGACAACTTCAGCAATAGCAGATCTTGATTTCCGGTGCATTACTCCAGTGAGGTGTGAGACCAATTCTGTGTATGTTCACAGCGATATATGGGTGGCTTGCTGAATGCAAAAAGAAATACATGGATCTAGCAAAAGGGTTTCATCACACCTGGCTAAAGGATATGAAGTGAAAATCTTTTAACTAACATCCTGGGATAATAAGGAAGAGAATTTTGAAGTTAATTCAAAGGAAGGGGAGCAAGTTGAGTTCAGGCCGAGCCGGTGGTAATGAAGATGGAGAGACCTTGTATGGTTGTTGAGACTGTTCCCCAATTTAATATGGTACCAAATCAGATACTCCAAACTGTCAAACTCCCAGGTGGGGAAGGATGAGCTGACTCCCTTTCTTTATTCACACACACCCTCCGTTGGTCACAATAATGTCAATTCAAAAAGATCCCTTCCTTTGTGCATACCTCTCCCCCAATCCAAATGAATTTGTGCTTCGCAAAAGAGAAATTTAAACAGGTTTTCTTGAGTTAATTAAAGAGCGGGTTTATCAGGTATATGATGTGAGAAGAAATAATATCACAACACGCAGAAACAGACTGGGAATGGGAAGGAAGCCCAATAAAAGAAATGAGTCGGAAGATATATAAATCAGTCTCTGGGTCATTTGTGAAGAGTGGAAAGTGTAACATTGAGAGCTAAAAAGCTCAATTTTTATTGCCCTATTTCCCTTTTGAACAGGCTTGTTAACTGGCTTCCAACACTCAGAGGAACAGAATTCTTTAACTACAAAGCAGGGGATGACTAATGAATATTTATTTGACTGTGAATTTCACAGCACACTAGCAATCAAATGCAAGCTAGTACACATGAGTATCTAAGCTCAATAGCACACACTAGCTCCACAGCACACTAACACACACATACGAGAGTTAAAACCCATGTCCTTCTTTATTCTCGAAAGGTAAAAACCCAAGTGTGTCTCTTGCCGAGTCTGCTGTTCTTTCTGAGGTAATGGGAACTGCAGGTGCTGGAGAATCCGAGATAACAAAGTGTGGAGCTGGGTGAACACATCAGGCCAAGCAGCATCTTAGGAGCACAAAAGCTGACGTTATTGCATTTGCAGATTAATCTACTTTGAGAGTGATGGGGTTCTCTCAAGACCTTTGATGCTACTTTTAGCCAGTATTGAAAAAAGTGTAGTTTTGAACTGAGGCCCTACAATTCCCAATGCAAATCCCTTCGTTGCTTTATCATGAGGGGATAATGATGAAAAAAATGGAAAATGTTAGGGTGGAGGTTCTGAGCATGCGTCATCTCTGAAGGCATTGTGGAAAATCAAACACACATTTACATAGATAATAGGAACTTCCGATGCTGGAGAATCCGAGATAACAAAGTGTGGAGCTGGATGAACACAGCAGGCCAAGCAGCATCTTAGGAGCACAAAAAGCTGACGTTATCGCTGCTGTTCTTTCTCTCTTCATACTCACAATCGGCAACACTCATAGATGATTTCAGTACAGTATGAAGTGCATTTCGCCCTTTTAACTTCCTTGATACCTTCAGCTGTAACTTTCCAGGGTTCCTCACCAAATAACTTATGAATTTAGGAACAGAAACAGAAGTTGCCAGAAAAGCTCAGCAGGTCTGGCAGCATCTGTGAAGAAAAAAATCAGAGTTAACATTTCGGGTCCCATGACCCTTCCTCAGAACTGATGGTAGCCTGGAAGACTTTGGGTTATATGCAGAATTCTCAAAGGACATCTGAAATAGCCTAGCAAGCCACTCAGATGTAACAATCGCTACAAAGTCTCAAATAAATGAAACTGGATGGATCACCTGGCATCAACCTAGGCACTGGAAGAGTCAACGGCAGAAACAGTCCTGTCAACCCTGCAAAGTCCTCCTCACTAATATCTGGGGGTTTGTGCCAAAATTGGGAAAACTGTCTCACAGGCTAGTAAAGCCACAGCCTGATTATAGTCATATGTCACAGAATCATAACTTACAGACAATGTCCCAGATACCACCATCACTATCCCTGGATATGCTCTGTCCCACCAGCAGGACAGACCCAGCAGAGGTGGTGGTACAGTGGTGTCCAGTCAGCAGGGTGTTGCTCTAGGAGTCCTCAAGATTGACTACAGACCCTATGAAGTCTCATGGCTTCAGGTTAAACATGGGCAAGGAAACCTCCAGCTGATCACCAAATACCGCCCTCTCTGAGTTGACAGATTAGTACTCCTCACTGTTGAGCAACACTTAGTGGAAGCATTGAGGATGGCAAGGGAACAAAATGTATTCATGGTGGGGGATTTCAATGTCCACTACCAAGAGTGGCTTGGCAGCAGAACTACTGGTCGAGCTGATTGGGTCCTAAAGGACATAGCTGCTAGACTGGGTCTGGGGCCAACAAGAGGGAAAAACATTCTTGACCTCCTCCTTCCCAATCTGCCAGTTGCAGATACATCTGTACATGGCAGTATCGGTAAGACTGACCACTGCACAGTCCTTGCGGAGACGATGTCCCACCTTCACATTGAGAACAACTTCCATTGTGTCCTGTGGCACTATCACTGTGCTAAATGGGACAGACTTCGCACAGATATAGCAGCTCAAGACTGAGCATCCATGAGGTGCTGTGGGCCATCAACAGCAGCAGAACTGTACTCCAGCACAATCTGTATCCTCATGGCCGAGCATATCCCCCACTCAACCATTACCATCAAGCCAGGGGATCAACCCTGGAGCAATAGAGAGTGCAGAAGGGCATGCCAAGGGCAGCACCAGGTAGATCTGAAGACGTGGTATCAACCTGGTGAAGCCATCAAGCAGGACTACTTGCACGCCAACCAGCGAAAGCAGCAAGTGATAGACAGAGCTAAGCGATCCCACAACCAAAGGATCAGATCTAAGCTCTGCAGTCCAACCGCATCCAGTTGTGAATGGTGGTGGACAATTAAACAACTCACTGGAGGAGGAGGCTCCACAAATATCCCCATCCTCAATGATGGAAGAGTCTAACACATCAGTGCAAAAGACAGGCTGAAGCTTTCGCAGCAATCTTCAGCCAAAAGTGCCGAATAGATGATCAATCTCAGTCTCCTCCAGTGGTCCCCAGCATTATAGATACCAGTCTTCAGCTAATTCAATTCACTCCACATGATATCAAGAAACGGCTGGAGACACTGGATACTGCAAAGGCTATGGGCCCTGACAATATTCCGGCAATAGTACTGAAGACTTGTGCTCCACAACTTGCTGCTTCCCTTGTCAAGCTGTTCTAGTACAAGTACAACACTGGTATCTACACGGCAATGTGGAAAATTGCCCAAGTATGTCCTGTAGAGAAAAAGCAGGACAAATCCAACCCGGCCAATTACCAGTCCATCTGTCTACCCTTGATCATCAGTAAAGTGATGGAAAGTGTCATCAACAGTGCTGTCAAGCAGCACCTGCTCAGAAATAACCTGCTCAGTGATGCCAGGTTTGGGTTCCACCAGGGCTGCTCAGCTCCTGACCTTATTACAGCCTGGGTTCAAACATGGGCAAAAGAGCTGAATTCCAGAGGTGAGATGAGAGTGACAGTCCTTGATATCAAGGCTGTGTTTGATCAAGTGTAGCAACAAAGAGCCCTAGCAAAACTGGAAATCAATAGGTTCAGAGATAGTAGGAACTGCAGATGCTGGAGAATCTGAGATAACAAGGTGTAGAGCTGGATGAACACAGCAGGCCAAGCAGCATCAGAGCATCAGAGGAGCAGGAAACTGATGTTTCGGGCCTAGGCCCTCTACATCGGGGAAACCAAGCGGAGGCTTGGGGACCGCTTTGCGGGACACCTATGCTCGGTTCGCACTAAACAACCTCCCAGTCATGAACAATTTCAACTTCCCCTCCCATTCCTCAGGCGACATGTCCATCCTGGGCCTCCTGCAGTGCCACAATGATGCCACCCGAAAGTTGCAGGAACAGCACCTCATATTTCTCTTGGGAACCCTGCAGCCCAATGGTATCAACGTGGACTTCACAAGCTTCAAAATCTCCCATTCCACTACTGCATCCCAAAACCAGCCCAGCTTGTATCGACCTCCCTAACCTGTCCTTCCTCCCATCTATCCCCTCCTCCCACCTCAAGCCCCACCCCCATCTCCTTCCTACTAACCTCTTCCAGCCCCCTTGACCTGTCCGTCCTCCCTGGGCTGACCTATCTCTTCCCTAACTCCCCACCTACACTCACCTTTACTGGCTCCATCCCCGCCTCTTTAACCTGTCTGTCCCCTCTCCACCTATCTTCTCCTTTGACTACCTTGTATCCGCCTCCCCTTCTCTCCCTATTTATTTCAGAACCCCCCCTTCCACTCCCCCATTTCTGAAGAAGGGTCTAGGCCCGAAATGTCAGCCTTCCTGCTCCTCTGATGCCGTTTGGCCTGCTGTGTTCCTCCAGCTCCACACCATGTTATCTTGGAATCAATGGGTATCGGGGGCAAAGTCTCTGATGTTTGGGATTATACCTGACATGTAGGAAGATGTGTGTGGTTGTGGGTGGTCAATCATCTGAGGTCCAGGGCATCTCTGCAAGAGTTCCTCAGGATCATGTCCTAGGTGTAGCCAACTTCAGCTGCTTCATCATAAAGTCAGAGGTGGGGATGTTTGCCAGTGATTACACAATGTTCAGCACCATTCATGACTCCTCAGATACTGAAGCAGTCCAAGTTGACATGCAACAAGATCTGGACAATATCCAGATTTGGGCTGACAAGTGGCAAGTGACATTCATGCCACACAAATGCCAGTCCATGACCATCACCAATAGGAGACAATCTAACCACCATTCCTCGATATTCAATGGTGTTACCATCACTGAATCCCCCACTATCAACATCCTGGGGATTACTATTGACCAGAACCTCAACTGGATTAGCAGAGCAGGTCAGAGGCTAGGAATACTGCTGTGAGTAACTCACCACCTAGCTTCCCAAAGCCTGTCCACCATCTACAAGGCACAAGCCAGGGATGTGATGGAATACTCTCCACTGGCCTGGATGAGTGCAGTTACAATATTACTGAAGAAGCTTGACATCATCCAGGACAAAGCAGCCCATTTGTTTGACACTACATCCACAAGCATCCACTCCCTCCACCACCGACACTCTATAAGTTACACTGCAGAAATTTACCAAAAATCCTCAAACAGCATTTTCTGATGAAGGGTCTAGCCCCGAAACGGCAGCTTTCCTGATCCTATGATGCTGCTTGGCCTGCTGTGTTCATCCAGCTCTACACCTTGTTATCTCACTTTCCAAACCCGTGACCACTTCCATCTGGAAGGACAAGGGCATCAGACATATGGGAATACCACCACTTCCAAGATCCCCTCCAAGTCGCTCACCATCCTGACTTGGAAATATATTGCTGTTCCTTCGGTGTTACTAGGTCAAAATCCTGGAATTCCTTCCCTAATAGCAATGTGGGTCAACCCACAGCAGGAGGAATGGAGCGGTTCAAGAAGAAGCCACCACCACCTTCTCAAGGGCAACTAGGGATGGGCAAGAAATGCTGGCCAGTCAGCAACACCCACATCTCACAAACGAATAGAAAGTAAAGTGCAGCAGGTTGGGTAGCATCTGTACAGACAAAGCAGAGTTAATGTTATGGGTCCAGTCACCCTTCTTCAGTCTGGAGAAGATTTGGATGCACCATGGGCCTAATGTCACCAAGAAATAATGACACATTCCCTACCACTGCCACACCTGCTGAAACATAGTCCCAAACTATCTTCTGAGACCTTTAAAGCCAAGTACTGTGTTGCTTAAAAAATGTTAGCGATCCCCTCACCCTGCCCCCATGAAAAAATCATTTGAAGTGAGCACTTTCTCCCCAGTTTAAATGCTAGAACTAGGAAGTCTAAATATTGCTATTTTTCATAAAAATGATTGGAGTGAAAATGGTTACTCATGCATCATTATTGACAAAGCAGCGGCTATTAAGTATTCTGATACTGATGCTTTGTTTATGCACATTGAGAGGCTCTCTCATTGTGCTTTCTGTTTTAGCTATTAGTAAATAATAGTTACTCGAAGTAAAGCAGCATTGACATGCATCTTATCACACGTTCCGAACACAACACCAGTGTCCAGCCTGTCATTACCACTTGTTTACACAATCTCACATTGCAACCAGGTGGCTTCATATTCATTATTAATGACCACCTTTTAAATGTGCAAAATGTGTTCTCACGGCCTTGGAGTTGTTGATAAGATACATTGTTTACAATTGAAAAATTTGCTTTCAAGGATAGGACACTTCTTTGCACCATTGATTGGAATATAAACAGTTTTTAAATATTTATTACCAGGTTTGCGGTGAGAAATCCTATTTGCATCTTACCAACGGGGGCAAACCCAATGCATTCTCTTGTCAATTAAGCTCATCCTGTCTCTTTTGCTATCACGCCACTGCCCACACCAGGCTCTACCAGCTTGTAGAATTCCTGGTACTTTATGGCCAAATTAATGTATTCTGTGAGAAAGAAACAAAAGAACTGAGGATGCTGCAAATCAGAAGCAAAAGCAGAAATTGCTGGAGCAACTTCACTGGTCGGGTACATCTGTTGAGAGAAATTAGAGTTAATGCTTTGGGTTGAGCGACCCTTCCTCAGACTCTTCGTTGAGTTTGTGTAATTTATTCTGTGTTTAACAGCTCCTGTTGTGGAATGAATTTGAGGCATGGAATCTGAGTGCATATCCAGTGAGGGATGCATTTGCTGGGGATACAGATGGAGTGCAGGTGCACAAAATCTTTAGGCCCACACACCCATTGAATTGTGAATCAACAGGCACTTTGAGATGGACTGTTTACATGAAGCCGGAAACCATAAGATTTGCAACTGGCTATAAAACAGTGTCTTCAGAGATGTTGCTTTGAACCAGGATGAGAGCCTATCAAAGTAGATTTTCAGCTCATTTGCACTGCTTTAGCAGTTACAGAACAGACACAGCGAATGCAAAAATTGCTAGAACTGGCTTGAGGCATAAAATTAATGGGCAGAAAATCTGCCAGCTAACCTCCACATTCAAGTTCCAACTATATGCTACTGGTGCATTTGGAACATTAATTCATAAAATGCACCCTTTCATCCCATCATGTCATTAAAACTCTGGAATATGTGCACAAGTAAGCTGTACCCAGCTCTCTACTTAGCTTTGACAGTCAGATTGCCTGTTTTTTCTTTCTGCATAGCTTACTTCAAATTAGTGAAGGGGAAGATTTGGAATCTTTTAATGTAATTTGTACACATTCTCATTCCCTTTCTTTTTACTGGCGAGATAGACCTGTCCGTTCAGCTGTCCAGCACTCATTCCCCAGGCACTAACTGGCGTGCTAAATCCCAAAGTGGTGGGCGGAAATATTTGGTTGGAAACAGAGAAGATAAAAGGCACCCTTAGATTCCATCTGAAGCTAATGTTATTCTATCCAAAGGACACATGCTTAAGGCTTTCACTTCAAGATTAGTTTGTCCTGAGGCCACCAAAGGAAGTCATGGCTTGGGGCCATCTCAACCAAGAAGGTAGCTTTTTCACTTTATTTACATAAAATAATGCCTTTCTCAGCTCCATAACTGAAATACCCACTGAATGCTGCCAATCCTGATTGCCAAGCTCATATATTCAATTTCCCTTTATTTTCCAAGATGTCTCCTTCTTGCATGTACATTGTATATTCTAGTGTGACTGTGAAACATGGGTGTAGGCTTGAATGGTTTTCCACAGAGAGAGTGAGGATGAATTGTTTGATTTTGTTGGTGTAACCTGGTCTTTCAAGATTACCTTTCGTTGTCTGTATTTTATCTGTGCTTTCGCGGGATGTGAGCATTGCAGCATTTTTTTTGGCAACCTCTGTATGTCCTAGGACTGAATGGCTCACTCGGGTCACTTTGGAGGGTAGTTAAGGGTCAGCCTCATTGCTGCAGGTCTGCAGTCACATGTAGGTTCAGCCTGGAAGGGAGGACACATTTCCTTCCATAAAAAAACAATAGTTAACCAGAGATAACACGGTGTGGACCTGGAGGAACACAGCAGGCCAAGCAATAACAGAGGAGCAGGAAAGACAACGTTTCGGGTTGGGACCCTTCTTCAGATTTTTCTGAAGAAGGGTCCCAACCCGAAACGTCAACTTTCTTACTGTGTTCCTCCAGATTCACCCTATGTTATCTCTGGCTCCAGCATCGAACATTCTTACTATCTCCTGGGGAACCAGATGGCATTTTACAATGATCAATGACAGCTTCATTGAGAAACTGAGGCTAGCTTTGCATTCCAGATTTCTCAATTAAATTCAGAGTCCATGAGCTGCTGTGATGTCATTTGAACCCACATCCCAAGGTCCTTAGCCTGGGTGTCTGAATCACTATGTGCAGTGATATTATTACTATGTTATCAGTGTAAAGTGTAATGTGGTGGGATTAGGTTGGCTTGCATAGCTGGTTTGTGATGTCAACAGTAAGGGTTCAATTCGCACACCAGCTGAGACTGCCATAAAGGTCTCATTTCATCAACTTCTTCCCCTTTGTCTGAGCCGTGGCGACCTTCACGTTAAACCATCATTTCGAATGAGAAAGCAATCGTGGAGCCTTTACCTTTCTACAACTTTGCCCCCTTTTTTGTTAAAAGAAACAATGGCACTAATGGAGTTCATTTCACAGATGAGAATGCATTTCATGTGGTACCTGTACTTGCTATATCTTCAGGAGGAAGTCCATGTCTTACAGATATAAGGGAGGGTAGGTATTACCACCGTGTTGTACATCATAAAATGAATTTGTTTAAGTTTGACATGTTGTTTGCTCCACATTCCTCGGTGCAGATGAGCAGATATTGAACTTGCTCTGGCATTTGCCAACCTATTTGCCAACCTCACTGTCAAAGGTGCAGACATTTCTGAAGGTTATGCTTCTGAGATCAGTAAAATTATTGAAAATCATTCAGGCTTGTATCATGGAACATTATCGTAGCTAGAGAATAGCTAGAATATGATGGGGGTTGCTGGAAAATATTGGTCCCGCATCAGCTGATTGGGAGCTCATTGCCGTCAGTCTGTTTTGCAAAACAGTCAATAATTTGTTAAAGGCTGCTTTCAGAATATGGCACAAGGGCACAGTCATTGGAAACTATAATTCATCTCTGCAAATTCCCCACCATCATATCCTATTTTCCCGATCCTTTTAATCTTCAGTCTCTTGGTCTCTGGCTCTTGGATTATTGGATCTAATTCCAATATCAGAAAGCCTCTGATTTGTGGAATTCCCATCCCAAATTCCTTCACCTCTCCACTTCCCTCTCATCTTCTAAGGCCCACATCGAGGACATAAGATTTGTAACTGAACCTGGCTTTGTCCTTAAGTGCTCCTCTTACCAAAGATGTTGGGACCAAAGGCACTAAAGGACCATAACAGCTATCCCAGCTGCCCTTCCAGCTCCTTTTACTTCAGTGCCAAACAAATGGCAGGCAAGAATAATCTCCAATAAGAGATAATCTAATCACCACCGTTTGATATTTAATAATATTACCATCATTGAATTTGCCATGATCAACATCTTGCAGGTTTCCATTGACCAGAAATTCAACTGAACTCAACATAAAAGTACAGTGGCTATAAAAGCAAGCCAGAAGCCAAGAATACTGCAGAGAGTAATTCACCATCATGTATAGGTGTGGATTGTGTTGGAATACTCCCACTTCCTGGATGGGTGCGGCTCCAATAACACTCAAGAAGCTTGATACGATCCAAGATAAATCAGCCCGCTTGATTGGCACTACATCCACAAACATTCACCCCATCCACCAGACGCCCAGTAGCAGCAGTATGTACAACCTACAAGATGCACTGCAGAAATTCACTTAAGATCCTCAGATAGCACCTTCCAAGTCCACAACCACTTCCATCTTGAAGGACAAGGCAGCAGATACATGGGAACACCACCCCCTTCAATTTCCCCTCCAAGCCACTCGCCATCCCCGTTTGGAAATATATTGATGTTCCTTCACTGTCGCTGTGTCATTTCCTCCCTAAGGGCATTGTAGGTCAACTCACAGCACGTGAACTGCAGCAATTCACAAAAACAGCTTATCACTACTTTCTCAAGGGCAACTAGGCACAGGCAATAAATACTGGTCAGCCAGTGATGCTCACAACCCATGAGTGAATAAAAGATAATGACCATGACAGCTGCCACAACTGACTTTCCTGCTTCTTTTACCAGCAGGTGCTGTGTCCAATTGTAAAGCCCCCAACATAGCACTAGCTGCTCTGAGAAACAAACTTGATATCAAGTAACCTGGATCATCCTTGAAACCAATGGAAGGATGCAAGTCTAAAGAAAATCATGCGCTATGTATGGTAATTATTCTGAAGTAGTTAACATTCATAAGCCATTGACTTCACCCATTCTACTGGTGTTACACAGTCTTGGGGTGGAGGAGACAAGGAGTTTTACTTTAGCTTTTGGAGAGAGAAGATGTATTTGTGCCAGTTTCGCAAAGTCCCAGCAACTGTAGCCACATGTAGCTGCATTTTTGCTATCATGCAATAAGCCTTCTTGTTATCGAAGAACAGTGCCCATTCTATGGATACTATACAGTGATGTGAAGGACTGTGGCAGCAAACCGCCTAAAACTACTCTTAACTAGTATGGATAGGGATGGTGAATATCACTAAGTACCAGGAATGGCCAGCTGAGAAAATACCATGCTGGGTGATGCTTGAGAGTTGACTTAAGGGGTGTCCTGCCATGACCTCCTACAAATCCATGACTTTGAGGACAAGACCATTTCCTGAGTGGCACCCCACCAGCTTGGTTAGTTTCATACAGAAATCTGTTTACAGACACATCACACTTCTGTGATTGGAAACAGGATTTCACTCTACACTTATACATTAAAGCATCACATACATTTACATTCATTAACCCCTCAAATCAGATCCACTAGTGATGTTGTCAGCATTCACTGGATCAATGAAAAGCTGATCATTTAAAATAGGTAGAAAGGAAAAAGTATGTCTACCTTATTTGTGTTTAAGTAATTGACTTTTTCGAAGAGATTTTCTTCTCATGCAACTCCTCTCACGCAGAAAGTGCTTCAGTTATCATTTCATATGATCTTTCCCTTTAATGTACTGTTAATTGTACGCCTATAGTGACCAGTGTGGGCAGCAGTCAACCTGTAAAGACAGGCTAATATTTCATCTCTGCCTAATATCTTGCAACTGCCAGGAAGAAGCTGTGTCCTATATGAAGGTACTCAATTCTAAACTCAGCAGTAGGTTTCAAGGTCATAACCTTTAATTTACTTCAGATGCGATTGAGTTTATTTGTTAATTTTGATGGTTTATCACTTTTTCTGAATTGATTTCCCATAGATAAGTGTGAACATACATTAGGTACATTGGCCTTAATACTATGGATGGTAGCAGTGACAGTGTCCGTAACAGTGGGTGAAATTTAATAATTCCCCCACCTACTGGATAAATGCGAGGTGATGCATTTTGGAAGGTCGAATTTGAAAGCTGAGTACAGGATTAAGGACAGGATTCTTGGCAGTGTGGAGGAACAGAGGGATCTTGGTGTGCAGATACATAGATCCCTTAAAATGGCCACCCAAGTGGACAGGGTTGTTAAGAAAGCATATGGTGTTTTGGCTTTCATTAACAGGGGGATTGAGTTTAAGAGTCGTGAGATCTTGTTGCAGCTCTATAAAACTTTGGTTAGACCGCACTTGGAATACTGCGTCCAGTTCTGGGCGCCCTATTATAGGAAAGATGTGGATGCTTTGGAGAGGGTTCAGAGGATGTTTACCAGGATGCTGCCTGGACTGGAGGGCTTATCTTATGAAGAGAGGTTGACTGAGCTCGGTCTCTTTTCATTGGAGAAAAGGAGGAGGAGAGGGGACCTAATTGAGGTATACAAGATAATGAGAGGCATAGATAGAGTTGATAGCCAGAGACTATTTCCCAGGGCAGAAATGGCTAGCACGAGGGGTCATAGTTTTAAGCTGGTTGGTGGAAAGTATAGAGGGGATGTCAGAGGCAGGTTCTTTACACAGAGAGTTGTGAGAGCATGGAATGCGTTGCCAGCAGCAGTTGTGGAAGCAAGGTCATTGGGGTCATTTAAGAGACTGCTGGACATGCATATGGTCACAGAAATTTGAGGGTGCATACATGAGGATCAATGGTCGGCACAACATTGTGGGCTGAAGGGCCTGTTCTGTGCTGTACTGTTCTATGTTCTGTGTTCTATGTTCTACTCCTGGGTTAAGTTTGGATTTGGGAATGGGTTTGGGGAATGGTGGTGTGTGAGATTAGGCAGGAGGGTACAGAATGGAGATGGTGCCACCTTCTCATCTTCCTTCATTTTAGTCCAGTGAGGGAATTCTTGTGGGCAGCGATGTGGCCTGCAATTGAGGCCCTTGGGTAAGTCAGCAGTGCACAGAGGCTAGATTTCCACCCCACTGGGCGATGTCCTGCATGCAAATATCCCTATAGATCTGGAAACCCCAAAGCAGTGTACCAAGTTTCTGCTTATTCTTTCCATGCCTGCTGCCCTGCCTCTACATGATGCTTCTCTGCAAATCTGTCTGGCTAGGGAGGACACAGATGCATGCCCACTTCCAATTAAACTTCCTGGCTCTCTGTTCACCATTAACAAGCTCCCTACTCACAAGTCCCCAGGCTTCTTCTCCTGCATTGTCACTTGCCAATAGCTTCTGATTGACCCTCCCCCAGTTTCCCAAGGACATTGCTCTTGTTTAGACAAGTTAGACAATAATAATAGGTTCTAATGAGCTAGCAAAATAAAGAAGAAAACCTACCTTCAAATGCAGAGATGCTGTTGGGTGTTGGTCTAGTGAAGTTAACTTGAGACCTATTGATAAGCAGCAAAGGCAACATTCATGTAGGAAATCCCTAAGCCATTTCTAATTTTTAACTTGCTCGATATCTTAAAAATAGTAGAGCTACCCTAAAAGGGAAAGCTGAATTTAGAATTAATTTCGTTAAGAATGTTCCATGGCAGCTGCCCCTATCAACTCTAGGAATCAGGATAATGGGTACAAGAAATGTTTTTGTCCTGACATATGTAAATAACAAAAGCAAATGTTGACTAATTTTGTTCGGTCAATGTTGCTCTCCATTACACTAGGAACAACATATTTCAGTTCACAACAATTACACTGGAGAAAAATATCACTATTTCCAAATTTAACTTTCTGATGTTGCATCAACAACTTTGTGGATTGTGGTTCCTCAATGCCAAAAAAAAGACATTTGAAATCTGTTTTCTAGTGCATTCAGTTGTGGCATTTTGCTTTGGAAATTAAGAAGCCGGCAAACTCAACCTGTTGATTTTAGTTAACAACTGAAAGAACTGCAGATGCTGTAAATCAGGAACAAAAATAAAGTTACTGGAAAAGCTCAGCAGGTCTGAGTTCTGAGGAAGGATCACCGGACCCGAAACATTAACTCTGTTTTATTCCATCACAGATGCTGCCAGACTGCAGAGCTTTCCCAGCAACTTCTGTTTTTGTTCCTGTTGACCCTAGAGCTTTTCGATGTTTTCGAATTTGTGAAGAAATATCTTATCAGAACTCTGGTACAATTTTAATGGTTACAACTTCATTAATCCTTGTAAAGAAGATAGTAATGTTGTATAATGATGATTGTAACAGGTTTCTGTTGCATGCAATATACTTTTCATTGAAGCTTTATGCTCCAGCACTAAATTGGAATTGGTTCTTCTTTAGGATGCTGAGGACCCCCACAGCTGTGCTCTGTGTTGTCCACCTGGCCACAGCATAAGGCTGAGTAAGAAGCTAAAGAACATGTGTTTCGTATAGAATTCACAACCTCTTCCAAAGGACACTCCTGAGGCATGGGGCAAATGAAGGCAAACATTGTAGGGTTCAAAATTTCTCATTGTATATATTCTTCTGATGGGGTCCATATCCTGATCTGTGGCCTGACCACAAAAGAAAAGAATCAGATTTCCACCTCAGCAATGCTTGCATCCAACAAGATGTTGCTCAGGAAGATTTTGCAGGGTTGACAGGGCTGAGTTAGCCATTATCTTTTACCAGATACTCAGTCCAGGTTCATTCCTTTTATTAAGACTTTGCAGCAGTTGATACAATTGAGTGGCTTTCTGGGTCATTTCAGAGGGCTGTTAAGACTCAACACATTACTGTGGGTCATATGTTACCTCCCATATGTCACTATCTGTGGCAGTGAATGATGCCCTTTCACAGTCATTAAATGGCCTCACAGTGCCATAAACTGGCATTTGGGCAGGAACATTGACCATGAGCCCCAGCGTCCAGAATCTAATTCACTCAAAAGACAGGGGGTGATCAGATTGAGCACAGCCCACCCAAATGAATGATCTTCCTGACCACAAACTCATCACTGACAAGAGCAAAAACTTCTGTTCAATGTTTGTGAAAATCCCCAGACCACATCTAGAGATTGTGCCACTACCTTGTTATCTTAGTGCCCTTTTGCCATCACAGTATTTCACAAAATCCCAATGTGCTGTTTCAGTGATGTAGTTGTCTCCATTTCCTAATGGGAAAATGTTGTTAAACCTCCTTGGGCAGAATTCTAGATAACAAAGTGTGGAGCTGGATGAACACAGCAGGCCAAGCAGCATCTCAGGAGCACAAAAGCTAACGTCTCGGGCCTAGACCCTTCGTCCCTTCATCCGATGAAGGGTCTTGGCCCGAAACATCAGCTTTTGTGCTCCTGAGATGCTGCTTGGCCCGCTGTGTTCATCCAGCTCCACACTTTGTAATCTTGGATTCTCCAGCATCTGCAGTTCCCATTATCACTTGGGAAGAATTCTACCTGTTTCCAGGTATGGGGTAGAAAAAGACAGTTATGGGCTAAGGGAGGTGGGGCATGGGTAGATAGTTGGGGAGTCAGTGGAAGACCAGTAACAGAGAGGGGAGTCAGGGTGGAATGGAATCCTGCTGATGTTTCCCATTGGTGGGTTGTCAGAAAGTGGACAGCTGAATAGCATTTGTTAAGAGCCACTTTACGGCGCTACCAACATTTTACCAACAGTGGGGCAACACCACCTTCATCTCTGGCATCGTAAGACTATAAATCCTTAAGTTGTAGAAGCAGAAGTAGCCTATTCAATCCATCCAGACTGTTCTGCTGTTCACTGAGGTCATGGCTGATCTGATCATCTCTGCTTTCCTGTCTTTTCCCCAAAATCCTTGATTCCCTTGCTGCTTCAAAATCTGTCAATGTCAATCTTGAATATATTAAATGATCCAGTCTCTACTGCCCTCTGTGGTAAAGAATTCCACAGATTCACTACCTGCTGATAGGGGAAATTCCTCCTCATCTCTGCCCGAAATGTGCAACACCTTACTTCGGGATTACACCCTCTGGTCCTAGACTTACCCACAGGGGCTGTTATGGAAGCCACTAAGAATCCTGTATGTTCCATTGAAAAGACATATCACTGTAGCAGTTGGGAGTGATGTTGGAGGAAGGGGGAAGTGGTGGGCTTTGGAGCTGGAGGCTCAATGGCTTAAAGAGGAGATGGTAGGCTGGGAGGTAGCTCCCACAGCTTGAGTGAATCCCCCTCAGGAGGTGTTCCGATATCACTTTGTGGCCTTTTGAAATTCATTTTTGTTTTACTTACCTGGTGATGTCCATGCCTATAACCTGCCTCAGGAGTGCCCACCTCTCTCATTGGCACTGCAAAGGCTTCAGATCCTGTTGAGGCTCTGACAGGCCTCTGATAGTATTGGAGTCCATGTGAAGTTTGCATGTTCTCCCCTCGCCTGCGTGAGTTTCCTCTGGGTGCTCGGGTTTTCACCCACAGTCCAAAGATGTGCAGGTTAAGTGAATTGGCCATGCTAAATTGTCCACAGTGTCCAGGGATGTGCAAGCAAGGCAGGTTAACCATGGGAAATGCAGGGTTACAGGGATTGGGTAGCCGGGTGAGTCTGGGTTGCATGCTCTTTGGAAGATCAGTGTGGACTCGAACTGCCTACTTCCACATTGTAGGAATTCTATGATTCAATGAAGATATTACACTTTAAAATATCACTTGCAAGTCACCCAATACCTAAGATACCTGAACACACAAGTTTTAGATGGATATAGACAGATTACAGGCAAATGGGACGAGTTTTGTTTGGGAGACTTGGTCAGCTTGGATGATTCGGACCTAAGGCAAATCATGATGTATAACTCTTTGGCTCTGAGTTCAAATCATTGAAACTATCCTGCAGCCACAAAATACAGACAGGGGACCCACTTTTCAGGCTGACTGCAGGGCTCTGCAGTCCAGGGTAAAATTTAACCCTTGTCTCCAGTTTGTAAGAGTGCTTCGATGGTCATCATTAATCTGCCTGATGATTCCTGTATCAATGGCAGTGCTGTACAGGCACAGAGTATGTCAGCATTACTGTGTCCAATGTTTCAGAATGCACATGAGGCAACTAGTGGAGCAATCCAGACACTTGCAGCATTGTTTGAAACAAATCAAACAGCACCTGCCCCACCTTGGGCTTTACAGTATGATACTTCAAACGTAGTGTAGAAATGCTGCAGAGAAACAAGGATCCCGAGATAACTAATACAGACATCATATCTCTCTCAGCACACAGCAGTCAAAGGTTTTCTACGATGTAAGTCAGATAATTATCAATCAATTGGCATGCAGATTTACAAAAGCAGGAGTTAGAAAACCTCCTGTGTACACATTATAACATGATAAGGCCCAATTGTAGGAGTGGATGTAAAACCATTAAAAGATAAATAATTACTATAAAAAGCCTAAGTTGTAACTGGTGTTTATTAATGTTTGAATTGAAAAAGAAACTTAATTGTTCTCTTAATCCATGAACAGAGCTTATTAATGATAACAACATACATTAATTAAAAAAGACAAAGTATTAAGAGTAAATGCTTCAAATCTTATAGAATAAATTATCTATCTGGATAAACAACTAATCATCATGTTTGATTGCTATATTGTGAGGCAAAGCTTTTTATCCTTAATCTATGACCTGGCTTTTCAGCGGTAGTTTATGAAACATCAAAAAACAAAATATTATTAATTGGCTTTGTTTGAAAAAGCACTGCTCTCAGCATGAGTAATTCCCATTTCTAGTATTTGATGGAGATAAAGCTACTAATGGTGATGTTTACACAGTCAGCTTGATCAGTGCCATAGAAACAAAATAAGGAGCATAGAGAGGCATCTACGGTTGCCATTGTCTTAGAAACATAATTTTCCTGATTTGGTGAGGGACTGGATATCCTAATTTGCCCAGGCAGCTGTAAACAGGAGCTTGTGGCAGAAAGCTGTAGTTTATCTGTGAGACAAATTGCATATGTGTTCCTGGCAGTAATGTGACAAATTTATAGCGTGGGGTATTGCAGCAACATTGAAACAGGTAGGTGACTTGTCCACACAGGAGACGATGATCTCAGGCATTCTGCAGAAATCATTTAGGTGGAACATGTACTGATTTGCTCAATTGTCTAAGGCCTTCCAGACAGTACCGAGTAATACGTCTGTGACCTTTAGTCTGTGTGAAGCTAAAGCAGATAGTCTCAAAAAAACAGATGAGATTGTGAAGTGTGATTATTCTGTGACCATTCATTGCAATGCAGTCAGTGTGCCAACTTGGTCCCTTCTTCCCATTTCAATGATTGAGCCAATTCTAATTGTACTCTTCCTTAAATCAGCAGTAGGTCCGACATCATAACCTCCTAATGCTAGCTAAAGCGAGCTCACTCTGCTTAAAGCTAACCTGGTCTTCTTCAAAAGGGGATGCCCAGTGACTGGAGGAGGGGCTGGCAATCAATCTGGAAGTGATTGTGATCTAGAAATCAGTGGAGAATGGGAAGCAGCATGCTTCGAGGCTTTTTTGTAGGTGTACTGGGGATCCAAGATGGAGGAGGACTAATGGTCATCTCCCATGGAGTCAGCATTTACCTTCTTGTCCTTAACACCCCATTGTTGTTTTCCTGTGAGCCTGGCTGTTGCTACTCAGCTAAAGATGGCACAAATTGCAGGTTAGCCTTCCACACCCAGAACTGCTTGAGGATCATCCTGCAAGAGCTCAGTCATTCACCTCCTTCACTGAAAGTCCACCTTCCGACAGCATGCTGCAGTCCAAATGGTGCAAAACAGTGTAGAAAAAGCAAAGACAAATGGAGTGCAAACTTTAGGATGATGCGCAAGAGTGATTAATTGGCAGTGTATGGAACGTGGCAGAATTTATGCAGAAATTTGGTTTGGAGTGATCATTTGGTGGTGTCCTTTAGTTTGAATTGTGGCGAAGTACACACTAGGATAGTCGGTAATGAAGGGAAGGTAAGAAGTGAGACCACTGAGGGCTGGGGAACAGGATTCCCAGTTGCTGCTATTGCAGTTGAATATATTCTTCATAGACAGGCAGGACAGAGCAGGGCTTTCTTCATTGCCTACTGTTTCCCCTTCCTCTTCCTTCTCATGATTCACAGCTGCAAGAAGAAACAAACAGCAACTTACTGACGGGGAATTGATTCTGTCTTTAAACAGGGCTGGTGTCGAGCTCTTCCTGAAGCTGAACTCTGGATTGGGAAAGGAGTTTGATCTCCAAAATGGCAAAGCTGGTGTAAAATCAGAATTTTTCCTTGTCCCCAGAATTGCTGTCAATTTTCTGCTAATGTTACAGCACAGGATCAGAAGAGCCTCTGTAGAAACTCCAGCTGGCTATGACAGTGGCCCATCAAGACAAATGTTTACTTTTTATCCAAACTAAAACAGAGTCTCGTGGCATTATGGTAGTGTTTTTATCACTGGGTCAGGAGAACTGGGTTCAAGTCTCATCTGCCCCAGAGGTATATCAAAACATGTGCAAACAGGTTAATTAAATATAAATTAATCTTAACTCGACTTGCTAATTTGCATGTGATCATTTACTTAGATACCTTGTCCCTTTTTTAAGCACCCATGGGAGTCAACATTGCAAGAGGTATTTATTTATGTTTCCCTTTTCAGTGTTTACTGCTTGTTTAAAGTTGTGGAAATGTTTCAATTATGGGTGAATTACAATAGTCTCCACATAGACCTCACATACTATTATCAAAAAGGAAATCATATATCAAAGTCAACACCAATTTAAAATATTTTTCATAATAGAAGTAACAACAATTAATAATAGAAGACAAAACAAAAAATAAAATGTAAAAATTGAAATAAAACGTAACGTTTTAAGAACGTCATTAGTCAAGGTGTTGCTGAGTGTTTTCCCGAATACATGTAATGGCCATTTGTGCCTTGAGTGACCAGAATATTGTACTTGGCTTCAGTTCAATCCATTGCATGACCAAATGAAGACTGGATCCTTCATTCTGAGATTGTTCTGGATTGGTCTCAAGATTCTGTCAGAGAACAGTGCTCGGCGTGAAAATTGCCCAGATTTGTATGGAACGTAATCAGATTTCAGAATCCCTTTGTGCCATTCGGATCCTGTGGCACTGGCCTCAGAAAGTGAAAAATATATCCTAACTTGTTTTATCCTCCGACAAATTCATTTGGAGAGATTAGCACCTTATTAGAAATTGATGGCCCATAGTTAAATGAAAGAGAATCCAACCCAAATGCGTGACTGAAGCAAAGCAATTAGTTAGCCAGTCACCTCTTAAAAGATCACATTGTAGCTGGGCATACTCCAAAGTCAGTCCAGTTTTTGCAGACATAATAAAAATAATAACTGGACAAAACATTAGATTATTAGTAATGTTCCTCTTTCAGTAAAGGCACTGACTGTTGGATGGGTTGGATCAATTCAAGAAAAGCATTTTTCTGTTTAATTCTTTAGATTATTACATTACATACAGCGTAACAAAGCAAAAATAAAAAAAAATGCCAGTCATTACGTACTACCACCCAAGTAGTGAATTGCCAATTAAACCAATTACTAAAGGGCAAGGATGACTTAAATAAGCCTATTACTGGTTTCAAGTTACGGTTTGAACGCTAATTTGCTGGAATTAAGGAACATTTGAAGTAGTTTTTAAATGCATCTTCTTTTTAAAAGAAATGCTTTGTGACATTTAATTCTCTCCTTGATGGGAATGCCTTAGTCTAAATCATTAAGAACACAGGTACAAAAAACAATCAAAAAGCTTAACATTGGCCTTAATCTCAAAAGTGACCCGACTACAAAGGGAAAGAATTAGGAATTTATGCATCAATTAAACAGACTGTGGAGAGGTCTCCAACAGTCTAGTTAAGTGCACTGCACTTCAATGGGAACAGGAAAAGTGCAGAATTACCAGTACAACACTGGGATTAAAGTGATAAAGCATTTATTTCCAAGGCCAGAATTGTACCCCTGCTGTTGAGTTTTCAGGTTGCAGGGTGAGGGCTAGTCCGTAGCAATCTCTGGATGGCCTTTGCACTGATCTGCTGCCTTATCAAACCTCTCCACAACTCAATAGAGAGGTGGGTGAAGCCTGGCCAGTTGCCTGTGTGCACACTTGCCCAGGTACCAAATCCTGAATAAAAACCAGAAGAACTGCAGATGTTGTAAATCAGGAACAAAAACAGAAGTTGCTGGAAAAGTTCAGCAGCTTTGGAAGGGACACTGGACCCGAAACATTAACTCTGACTTTCTCTTCACAGATGCTGCCAGACCTGCTGAACATTTTGAGCAATTTCTGTTTTTGGAGCAAAGACCTTTAGCTGGCCAGGTAAGTGTCCCTCGAATTAATAAGTTTGAAGGGCAATCTAATTAGAGTGTTTAAAATGATAAAAAGGATTCAAATAATAGTTAGGGTCGCACTATTTCTGGAGAAAACAGGAACAAAAGCCTTAAAACTGAAGCCAAGCCAATTGAAATTTCCAATACTAAAACTGATAGATTTAGATTTAGGTTTTATTGTCATGCGTACTCAAGTACAGGAAAAGTGTACAATATCTCCATTCCTGGCACCAACTCAGGTACCAGAGGTACCAGGTAGGAAATCTAATGTACAATAATAGAAAAAGAAGGAAATAAGTTAAGAAGTTCATCATTATAGCTCTTTATACTATAAAGTAAAAAAAAATAAAGTGAGAAGTTAAATATTACAGTCCTTTAAGGTAAAGGGATCAAGGATTATGGATCAAAAGTGGGTAAATTATGTTAAGGTTTGGATCAACCATTACCACACTGAATGTCAGAACAGGTTTGACAGGCTTCTCCAGCTATTTCAGGTCCTATCTTGTGGAATTCCTTCTCAGTGATTGCAATGCCATTGTGGAGGAGCTTCAGGATTCAAAAGGATCCTTTTCAGATATCACATGATTCTAAATTACCATGTTAAAAAGTTCTTTTGAATACAGTTGATTACAGTTCACTAAAATATTTCAACAGTAGTGTCTGGCACAAGACAGTGCAGATTCAGGTTTCATTAATAAGGGGATGTATTTGCAGCAGAAACAATTACCAGAATAATCTAAAAAAGAGAGAGCAGTATAAAACTTTCAACAGTGTTTTCACGATGTACTGTTATCTTTAATAGTTAAAGAGTTCCCAGCAAAAATGGGGAGAAGACCTTATTTAGAAATCATGAAAAATTAGAGCTACTTTCAAAAGTTATTCAATAAGAAAGTCTGTGAGTGCTATCTGCAACAGAAGGCATAAAAAGCAATGGTTAAACCACAACAAGATAATAAAATGTGAGGCTGGATGAACACAGCAGGCCGAGCAGCATCTCATGAGCACAAAAGCTGACGTTTCGGGCCTAGATCCTTCATCAGAGAGGGGGATGGGGTGAGGGTTCTGGAATAAATAGGGAGAGAGGGGGAGGCGGACCAAAGATGGAGAGAAAAGAAGATAGGTGGAGAGAGTATAGGTGGGGAGGTAGGGAGGGGATAGGTCAGTCCAGGGAAGACGGACAGGTCAAGGAGGTGGGATGAGGTTTGTAGGTAGATGGGGGTGCGGCTTGGGGTGGGAGGAAGGGACAGGTGAGAGGAAGAACAGGTTAGGGAGGCAGAGACAGGTTGGACTGGTTTTGGAATGCAGTGGATGGAGGGGAAGATCTGGGCTGGTTGTGTGGTGCAGTGGGGGGAGGAGACGAACTGGGCTGGTTTAGGGATGCGGTGGGGGAAGGGGAGATTTTGAAACTGGTGAAGTCCACATTGATGCCATTAGGCTGCAGGGTTCCCAAGCGGAATATGAGTTGCTGTTCCTGCAACCTACGGGTGGCATCATTGTGGCACTGCAGGAGGCCCATGATGGACATGTCATCTAAAGAATGGGAGGGGGAGTGGAAATGGTTTGCGACTGGGAGATGCAGTTGTTTGTTGCGAACTGAGCGGAGGTGTTCTGCAAAGCGGTCTCCAAGCCTCCACTTGGTTTCCCCAATGTAGAGGAAGCCACACCGGGTACAGTGGATGCAGTATACCACATTGGCAGATGTGCAGATGAACCTCTGCTTAATGTGGAATGTCATCTTGGGGCCTGGGATAGGGGTGAGGGAGGAGGTGTGGGGACAAGTGTAGCATTTCCTGCGGTTGCAGGGGAAGGTGCCGGGTGTGGTGGGGTTGGAGGGCAGTGTGGAGCGAACAAGGGAGTCACGGAGAGAATGGTCTCTCCGGAAAGCAGACAGGGGTGGGGATGGAAAAATGTCTTGGGTGGTGGGGTCGGATTGTAGATGGCGGAAATGTCTCGAGGATGATGCGTTGTATCTGGGAGGTTGGTGGGGTGGTGTGTGAGAACGAGGGGGATCCTCTTTGGGCGGTTTTGGCGGGGGCGGGGTGTGAGGGATGTGTTGCGGAACACATCCCTCACACCCCGCCCCGGCCACAACCGCCAAAAGAGGATCCCCCTAGTTCTCACACACCACCCTACCAACCTCCGGCTACAACGCATCATCCTCCGACACTTCCGCCATCTACAATCTGACCCCACCACCCAAGACTCTTTTCCATCCCCACCCCTGTCTGCTTTCCGGAGAGACCACTCTCTCCGTGACTCCCTTGTTCGCTCCACACTGCCCTCCAACCCCACCACACCCGGCACCTTCCCCTGCAACCGCAGGAAATGCTACACTTGCCCGCACACCTCCTCCCTCACCCCTACCCCAGGCCCCAAGATGACATTCCACATTAAACAGAGGTTCACCTGCACATCTGCTAATGTGGTATACTGCATCCACTGTACCCGGTGTGGCTACCTCTACATTGGGGAAACCAAGTGGAGGCTTGGAGACCGCTTTGCAGAACACCTCCACTCAGTTCGCAACAAACAACTGCATCTCCCAGTCGCAAACCATTTCCACTCCTCCTCCCATTCTTGAGATGACATGTCCATCATGGGCCTCCTGCAGTGCCACAATGATGCCACCCGAAGGTTGCAGGAACAGCAACTCATATTCCGCCTGGGAACCCTGCAGCCTAATGGTATCAATGTGGACTTCACCAGTTTCAATATCTCCCCTTTCCCGACTGCATCCCTAAACCAGCCCAGTTCGTCCCCTCCCCCCACTGCACCACACTACCAGCCCAGCTCTTCCCCTCCACCCACTGCATCCCAAAACCGGTCCAACCTGTTTCTGCCTCCCTAACCTGTTCTTCCTCTCACCCATCCCTTCCTCCCACCCCAAGCCGCACCCCCATCTATCTACTAACCTCATTCCACCTCCTTGACCTGTCCGTCTTCCCTGGACTGACCTATTCCCTCCCTACCTCCCCACCTATACTCTCTCCACCTATCTTCTTTTCTCTCCATCTTCGGTCCGCCTCCCCCTCTCTCCCTATTTATTTCAGAACCCTCACCCCATCCCCCTCTCTGATGAAGGATCTAGGCCCGAAACGTCAGCTTTTGTGCTCATGAGATGCTGCTCGGCCTGCTGTGTTCATCCAGCCTCACATTTTATTATCTTGGATTCTCCAGCATCTGCAGTTCCCATTATCTTGGTTAAACCACAACATTGACTAGTTTTCCAGTTAAACTGAGTAATGCTTAGTGTCTAGTTTTTACAAGAAACTTTGAAGGGATCTCTTGATCTCATTGTATCCAGGTCCTTCAGCCTGCAGGTCAGCCCTCCTGAAGGAAGGTTCTCTTTCAACACTGAAGCAATTTTCTATTTACCAGCAGGGGGTGCTCAGAACCTTTTAGAAAACTTGAGGCTCACTGGTATTAGTTCTACAAGCAGAATAAGGGTGAATTTCCCTTATTTTTACAATTTAGCAAGAATTTGCTATTTTACAATATTGTGATTAAATCTAGAAGTATCAACAGAGACATTCTCATTTGACTTCCTCCAGTAAAGTACCAGGAAGATCTTTCATATTCCAATGAGATAGTGGTCAGGGCCTGCAATAAGGAGAAAAGTGAACCACATGTGTATTTGAGTCATGGGGTTGAGTGGTAGCAGTGGAGGTGAATTTATGAATGAAATTGATCTTTAAAAAACAAATCACATGGTGCAAGAGGAGGTTATTCAGCCCATTGTGTCACAGCAATGAAAGAGACATCCAATTAGACTCACTGCCCTGATGTTTTTCTGAAATCCTGCACACATTTTTTTTCTTTTTTCAGCATTGTCTAGACACTGAATCATGGAATTAAAAAAGGAAATTTCTGAACTGCTATATAATTTGTAATCGTGCTTTTCTTGACTTTTCCCTAACAATTAAATCAAGTTACAGCTCTTGCTGGATCATTTTCAATAGTTATTAAGCCATTAAGTATTACTTGACTCGTTATACAGCAAGAATTCAGCACATTTTTGAACACAGCAAATAATCTTTCAGTGCTGATTGCAAATACTGGTGTCTGGCAAAATATGTAAAACACAGAAAACAGGTTGTGGGAAAACAAGTCCTGAAGAGGGAGTCTTTCAGCAGCATATTTTGTTGATGTAATAATGATGGTAATTGTATTCTTGACAAACATATTTAACAAAGTCTAATGCTTCTTGTATATACTGAGGAAGAAACTGGTAAATTTGAATGTATGGTTCACAAACTTATCCACCACTTTTTCTCATGTCATATCTATGTCTTTTGTAGACTTACTACAACGGATTGAGCAGGGTATTAGACAAAGAAACAGACCATTCAATGTAAGCTATGCTGGTCTATGCTGGTCCTAATGCTCCACTCAAACCTCCACCCATCCTACTTAATCTAATTCTATCTGTATACCTCTCTATTCTTTGCCTTCCCAAATGCTTGTTTAACATCTCTGTTAATTTCTACCTCACACTCTGTGTAGTAGGTTCCCCATTCTCATTCCTCTCTGGGTAAAGATGTTTTTAAATCCTGTATTGGATTTCTTGGGTGCTATCTTATGTTGTGACCTCTAGTTATGAACTTCCCCATAAATTGAAACATTCCCTCTGTATCAAATCTATCAACATCTTTCATAACTTTGAACACCTTTGTTTGGTCACCTTTCACCACCTCTTCCCTTAACAGAAAAGGAACCCAGTCTGAATCAACACAGTGTGAAGCTGGAGGAACACAGCTGGTCAGGCAGCATCAGAGAAGTAGGAGAGTCAATGTTTTGGGTCAGGACCCTTCTCTGAAGAAGTGCTTCAACCCAAAATGTTGAATCACTTACTCCTCCGATGCTGCCCGACATGCTGTGTTCCTCCAGCTCCACACTGTGTTGGCTCTGACTCCAGCATCTGCAGATCTTGATACCTTTGAGTCAATCCAGTCTGAACATCTTTTTTGAGGTGCTGCCCTCACATTTCAGGTATTACCTTTAAAAACCTCTCTGTACCCTCTCCAGACTCTATTTGATGTATATGGTGACCAGACCTGCATGCAGTACTCTAAGTATGTGCTAATCAACTTTTTAATTTGTTGTGTTTCAGGGAGAGAATGTTTGCCATATTTAGTCAATAACTATCAATTGCTGCCAATGTAGTGTTTGATGCACTCAATACTACAATATTGAACAATAATTGTTATTTTGACTTCATTGGTCTGTACGATGAGTATGGGAGCTGGGATGCCCTGTTGCAGCTGTACAAGACATTAGTTAGACCACTTTTGGAATACTGCATTCAATTCTGGCCTCCCTGCTGTAGGAAATATTAAACTTGAAAGGATTCAGAAAAGACTTACAAGGATGTTGATGGGTTGAAGGGTTTGAGTGAGAGGGAGAGGCTGAATAGGCTGGAGCTATTTTCCCTGGAGCATCAGAGGCCAAGGTGTGACCTTATAGCAGTTTATAAATCATGAGGGACACGGATAGGGTGAATCGCCAAGGTCTTTTTCCCAGGAGGGGGGAATCCAAAACTAGATAGCATAGGTTTAAAGTAAGAGGGGGACAATTGAAAAGGGACCCAAGAGTCAACTTTGTCACACAGGGGATGGTGCTTGTGTGGAATGAGCTGCGACAGTAGGTGGCGGAGCCTGGTACAATTATTACATTTAAAAGGCATCTGGAAGGGTACATAATTAGGACGGGTTTGTTGGGCTTTGGCCAAACGCTGGGAAAAGGGACTAGATTAATTTGGAATATTCTGGACATTTTGGACGAGTTGGACTGAAGGGTCTGTTTCCATGCTGTACAACTGTATGATTCTATGACTTTATGTAAAACTTGTCTTGATGTGATGTGTTTCACTGCATTCCAATACTTGATTAGGATTGGAGACGACAACCACTTTTTAAATTAATCCATGGGATGTAGGATGTGGGTTTCACTGGCTCAGCAGCATTCATTGACCATCACTAATTGCCTAAAGGGCAGTTAAGAGTCACCACATTGCTGTAGGTCTGGAGTCACATGTAGGCCAGATCAGGTAAAGATGGCAGTTTCCTTCCCTCAAGGACATGAGCGAACCAGATGGGTTTTTCTTGACAATTGACAATGGTCCTCACTGGACTTTTATTTCCAGATTATAATTGAATTCAAATTCCACCATCTGTCACAGCAGGATTTGAACCCAGGTCCTCAGAACATTACGTGGGTCTCTGGATTAACAGCCTATCAATAATGCCACTAGACCATGACCTACCCTTCAGATGGGTAAAAACCAGTCCCATAATTTATATCATCAGAGTATCATGGAATCACAGAGATATTGGGGTACAGAAAGGGGCCATGAGGGGCATGAAATCCATTCTCTTCCCAGATCAGTGTGAAACTATAAGGTGAACTTATTATGTTTTCATAAGATTCAGAGGAATTTGCGCACAAATTGCAGACACAAGGACTTGAATCAAATTCTCTTCAAACAGAGGCTGTGATAGAACAAAAATGATTGAACTATATTGACATTGTTCTTTCACAGAATGGTCCTAATTATCTGTGGCTGCATCAACATCTTTATCTCTTGATCAAAATATTGGGAGTAAAAAGCCTGAAGTAACCGAGACAGAGCTTTTCATGGCTTTCAGCTGTATTGGAGTAAACTTTCAGATAACATGAATAACATTGCTTTGGAACTAGTGCATGCTGTTCTAAGATATGTTTACTGCTAGGTTAGCATTTGATGTACTGAATATTCAAAAATAGTTAGTTATATAGGTCTTGCCATGACATGATGTGTATGCAGCCCTTTAGTGGGAATCATATATTCATAAATATGTATAAACCATGAAACAGAATAGTTGAATGCACTTTGAGTGCATAAACGAAACTCATTTGCACAACAGATAAAAAGAGCTATTTTATTGTGTTTTATCTTTACAGTTTTCTGTGCTATATTGATGACTTTCTTACAGAACTGGAGATTATGTGTACTGATTTATTTAAGGAAAGCATAGAAAAAATGTTTTATGCTATTGCACCATTCAATGAACTTTGTGAGTTTTCTGGAACAATCAGATTTATTAGAAATTATGCAAAACAAATAATGTTTTTGCATTCAAAAAATATTTCTTTTGAAAAGTATGGCAAATTTGGTGAACATGGCTGCAGTATTTCAGAGTTATGATTTATACCCATTAGAGGTGACACTTTAAACATTCAAAAGAATTACTTGGCCTGTTTGGATAAAGGATAATCAACCATACCTTAAATCTTCAATAGTATCCTAGACAATGATCTCAAATAATCTCATCACGTTAGACCTCCACAATTGGTTATTTTTTGATGATATTCTTTTGTCTCTCTTTTTCCCCAGATCCATGTACCTCTAAGCAATCAAATGGCAAGAAAACAGCCTATACTGTATTCCTCTGCCAATATTCCAGGTTTGGGGAACAAAAAACATAAGAACCAGGAGCAGGGGTAGGCCATCCGGCCCTTTGAGCCCACTCCACCATTCAGTATGATCATGGCTGACCTTTTCATCACCTCAGCTCCATTCACCCATCCTCTCACCATAACCATTAATTTCTTTACTGTCCAAAAATGATCTATCTTAGCCTTAAAAACATTCAATGAGGAAGGCTCAACTCCTTCGCTGGGCAGAGAATTCCACAGATTCACAACCCTTTGGGTGAAGAAGTTCTCCCTCAACTCAGTCCTAAATCTGGTCCCCCTAATTTTGAGGTTATATCCTCTTGTTCTAGTTTCACATGCCAGTGGAAGCAACCTTCCTGCTTCTATCTAATCTGTTCCCTTCATAATTTTATGTGTTTCTATAAGATCCCCCCTCATTCTTCTAAATCCCAATGAATGTAATCTCAGTCTATTCAGCCTCTCCTCATAAGCCAACCATCTGCACCCCCTCCAGTGCCAGTACATCCCTTCTCAAGTAAGGAGACTAAAACTGAACATAGTACTCCAGGTGTGGCCTCACCAGGACCCTACACAGCTGTAACATAATCTCCCTGCTTTTAAACTCTATCCCTTTAGCAATGAAGGACAACATTCCATTTGCCTTCTTAATTAACTTTTGCACCTGCAAACCAAGCTTCTGCAATTCATGCACGAGGACACCCAGGCCCCTCTGCACAGAAGCGTGCTGCAATTTTTATCATTCAAGTAATAGCCTTTTTACTGTTATTCCTACCAAAATGGATGACTTCACATTTATCAACATTTAATTCCATCTGCCAGACCTTCGTCCACTCGTCTGTGATTTTGAGGCAGCAAAAACAGCTTTTTCCCTCCATTAGAATTTGCCTGACTTCCAGAGTTAGTCAAGTCCTCATGTGACTTGAATTTGTATTAATCAACCAAAGCAATACAAATAGAAATAACAGTAGGTCAGACGCTAGGAATATTGCAGCGAGTAACTCACGTCCTGATTCCACAAATCCTGTCCACCATCTACAAGGCACAAGTCAGGAGTGTGTTGGAGTTCTCCCCACTTGCCTGGATGAGTGCAACCCCAACAATACTCAAGAGGCTTGACACCATCCAGGACAAAGCAGCCAGCTTAATTGGCACTACATCCACAAGCATCCACTCACTCCACTCGCGATGCTTAGTAGCAGCAGTGCGTACTACCTACAAGATGCACTGCAGAAATTCACCAAAGAGCCTCAGAAATCACTTTTCAAATCCACAGCCACTTCCATCTAGAAGGACAAGGGCATCAGACATATGGGAATACCACCAGCTGCAAGTTTCCCTCCAAGCCATGCATATCACGACTTGGAAATATATCGCCGTTCCTTCTCTGTCGCTGGGTTAAAATCCTGAAATTCCCTCTGTAATAGCATTGTGGGTCAACTTGCTGCAAGTAGACTGCAGCAGTTCAACAAGGCAGATCACCACCATGTTTGCAAGGGTAGCTTGGGACGGGCAATAAATGCTGGTCAGCATTCCACAAATTCATAAATAATAAAAAGTTACATCACATGACAGGTGAGCAATGGAAGCACCAAAACAGCAATGCTTAACAATTTGTCTAAGGCCTTTTCATCAAAGTACACCATCTGGCTGGAAGCTGTATAATCCCTTGGGCTGTGTGCATTACAAAGAATCTGTGTTTGAACATCAAGAATATTGAAATTGTGTTGAGGCACTTCAGGTTGCTCAAGGTGGCCATAGAAAACATTATTTACCATTTCATATTCTATAATCTTCAACTGGTAACATTTTATCCTTGGTCTGCATGCCTGACATGGAATATATTTTGTGATTATTAAGATAATTACAATCATATTAAAGCTTGTAAGAGTGGAACATGCTGAATTTCACTGCAAATTCTGTTATGTTGAAGTCAAAATGTTTGTAACATGCTTTTACAAATGTTATGAATAAACTATAATTTTGGAAATAAAATCTACAGAAGACCAATTTGATCCCATTGAATCTGTGAGAAAGCAGGCTGGATGAAATTATCATATACCTACATCAGGTATTAAATTGTTGGTGCTGGGCTTACAAAATTACATTGGACACAGTCAAGCCAGAATCATATGGAACTAATTAATTGTGTTTAAAATGTTTGCAGATACTCTCCAACTTTGCTTTGTTTCCTTTATGAAGTGAAATCTCTCCACGGCTTGAAGTGAGAATTGTAGATTTTGTCTTAAGTCTTGTGCAAGTTTCAGCCTTGGTGCAATTTTGGTTTTGTGAAGTCCCAGTGTTTTGCTCAGATATATTGTTTAATTATACTTGGATGGCTCTTTAAATTTCAAACATTTAAATAAATGTTAGATATTCATCCTACATTATTTTATGGCAGTGATCTGAACTTGTTTCAGTGTCAAGTCAGTTGTTATTTTTAATTTTCTTGCCATGAAAGTTTTTTTAAAAATAAGCACCACACAATGAATCAAATACACTAAAGACTTTGTATGGATATAACAACATAAAGAGCTGCAGATGCCGGAAATCTGAAACACAAACAGAAATTGATGGGAAAACGCAGCAGGCCTGAACTGAAGGGGTGATAGACCTGAAAAGTTAACTCTACTTTATCTCCACAAATGCTGCCAGACCAGTTGAGTTTCTCCAGCACTTTGTGTTTGCTACATTTAATGGATAGTTTCATAAGGTTTTTAAGTGTGGTACAATGAAAATAAGTTGCCAGTTTGGATGTTCTAAAGTAACCTGGTTTCAGGATCCCTGGTGCAGAAGGTGGTCATTTGGCCTATTGAGTTCATACTGACCCACCAAAGAGCATCCCACCCAGACCCAGCATCTCCACCATATCCTATAACCCTATATTTACCATGGCTAATCCATCTAGGCTACATATCCCTGAACACTGCAGTTTCCACATGGCCCATCCACCTGACCTGTACAACTTTGGACTATGGGAGGAAACCCACACGGTCACAGATAGAATGTGCATACACTTGTATCACAACATATTGACTTAAAGCTGTTGCAATGGTGCCAGAACTCGATTTTCCGATGCTCATGATCTACATGACAGACAGAAGCTTTCTTTTATCCTGAAGCCTTTGGACTATTTGACTCTTAGTTGCTTGGTGCTTTTCTTCAATTATTTCCAGGAAGTGTATGAATGACAGCTTAATGGTCACATTTTTGATCGAATACATGATGTTGATGATACCTTTTAGAAATTGGACTTGACAGTCTACAATTTTTTCTTAATATTTGATTGCCTCACATGTCTCACATCCACTTACATTTTTAGAATGACAAAACGCTGTACTGAACAAAACAAAAAGTATGAGTGTAACAAGGTGTAGAGCTGGGTGAACACAGCAGGCCGAGCAGCAGTGGAGCAGGAAGGCTGATGTTTTGGGCTGAGACCCTTTTCCAGAAAGGAGGTGGGGCGTGGAAAAAGGGAGTTCTGAAATAAATAGGGAGAGAGGGGGAGGCGGATAGAAGATGGATAGAGGCAAAGATAAGTGGAGAGTAGACAGACAGGTCAAAGAAGCGGGGATAGAGCCAGTAAAGGTGAGTGTATGTGGGGAATTAGGGAGGAGATAGGTCAGTCCAGGGAGGATGGACAGGTCAAGGGGGTGGGATGAGGTTAGTAGGTAGGAGGTGGGGGTTGGGCTTCAGGTGGGAGGAGGAGATACGTGGGAGAGAGGACAGGTTAGGGAGGCGGGGACGTACCGGGCTGGTTTTGGGACGCGGTAGAGGGAGGGGAGATTTTGAAGCTTGTGAAGCCTACATTGATACCATTGGGCTTTGGGACTGTTTTGTAGACCATCCGTGCTCAGTTTGCATGAAACAACTGCACCTCCCAGTCGCAAACAATTTCAACTCTCCCCCGCATTCCTTAGATGACATGTCCATCCTGGGCATCTTACAGCAGCACAACGATGCTACCTGAAGGTTGCAGGAACAGCATCTCATATTCCGTTTGGGAACCGTGCAGCTCATGGTATCAATGTGGACTTCACAAGCTTCAAAATCTCCCTTCCCCCTACCGTATCCCAAAACTAGCCCAGCTTGTCCCTGCCTCCCACCTACTACCTATAAACCTCATCCCGTCCCCTTGACCTGTCCTTTCTCCCTGGACTGACCTATCTCCTCCCTACCTCCCCACCTACACTCACCTTTACTGGCTCTATCCCCGCCTCTTTGACCTGTCTGTCTCCTCTCCACCTATCTTCTCCTCTATCCATCTTGTCTCCACCTCCCCCTCTCTCCCTATTTATTTCAGAATCCCCTTCGCCTCCCCCATTTCTGAAGAAGGGTCTAGGCCCAAAGTGTCAGCCTTCCTGCTCCTCTGATGATGTTTGGCTTGCTGTGTGCATCCAGCTCTACACCTTGTTATCTCAGATTCTCCAGCATCTGCAGTTCATACTATCTCTGAAACAAGTATATGAGTGTGGTTGTTCAGCTACAAACCAGAGGCCGAGGCTAACAAGTCAGAGAGCTGTATTACCAACCATGCTGCACAGTGGTCTGAGCATTTGAATTGTCTCTTAGAAGAAAAGATTGGAACTTAAATGCTGGTATCAGTTAAAGTGAACATGCAGCTGTTAGATTTTGTAAAACTCCTGCTAGTTCACTTTGGTCCTTTACAGAAAGAAATCCATTGCCCTTAGCGAGTCTGGTTTATATCTGTTTCCAGTCCCAAAGCAAAGTGTTTCCCTTTTAACTGCCTTCTGAAGGGACTGAGAAAGCCAACTAATTATATCAAACTGTTCAACGGTGCGACAGAAAGGCCTACTGCCAGTATGTAAAGATGCCTGGAACGGACAATAAATGTCACTTTTCCGACGTCCTGAGAATGAATATGTTAAACTTCACAGCAGAGATGTGTTTATTTGATACTTACCACAGTGTATGTTTATTCACTTTTCTCCAACTTACAACAGTCTAAAGGGGCTACATTTTGAAAATTCAGGGATTGGGCGTTTTTGAACCACTGGCCACTGTGTATATTTGGTATCCACTGTTTGAAATTGTTGGAATGAGCCACTGCTTAAAAATACAACCTAGTGTCCTCCGCAGGTTGCAGTGCTGTACAACTGGAAGGTGAGACATGGCTAGAAGGCTGAATGTAATTAGAGAGGCCTTCAGCACTACACAAGAGAGTTGTATTCAGTAATCTTTAAAATACTAATGTAAATAAGGAATATTGTCACACTTCGGGAGTGGAAGAGCCTTACGGTAGAATAAGGAGCCAGCAGATGTAAAGAATGCATGTGTACGTAACGAGGGCAGTGATACTAATGAGAAGCATGAAGAGCTAAGTCTGTTTCCACATGCACTCCCAGAAAAAAATTCCTCATCCTTTGGGAAAAGAAATGAAATCTCAGTTAGACAGCAATTGGACAGTTAGACAGCTTTGTCAGTGGCAGAACTGATACAACGCACTCAGAGCTGGGAATTGTTCCCAAACCAAATGGAGAACTCAGATTATGAATGGATCACAATCAGTTGGAGAAAGAATGAGAGAAGTAATCCATCCACTTGCCTCAGTTAATGATAGTTTGAACAAATTGACAAGAAGCAAGATCTTTGATCATTCCCACACAAACAGCAATTTTTGGTAGATACCTCTAGAGTGTGCGTTATGATTGCTGACTACACCCATTGTACCATTTAGGTGGGATTGTTTTAACTGTCTGCACTGCAAATCTTTGAGGAAGAATTCTGGATGGAGAACGAAGAACCATTTTTTACATGGACAATACCATGGTGACTGATCAGACAAAAAAAAGAAACATGATCACAGGGTCAGGGAAGAGCTCGGGCACTTGAGAGTGCAGACCTCACATTCAAAAGAGAAATGTTAAACTTGAAGGTGATATTCTTATTTCTCGGGCACATTGTTCAAGAATAAGGCATCTCTGTGAATTTAAATTAACATTTGAGATCATACAGAGTTGGAACACCTGAAGCTATGGTTAGGAGATTGACCTCACTTGAGCTGAGAAGAAAAACCCTGAGTAGAATCCTAAAAGAGATAACTGTACAATTTGGAACTCTGTAAAGGTTGGTAAGGTAATTGCAGGAATGGGCCGTGAAATGTATTTTCCTGTGTCAAAATAAACCCACTGAGAAAGGGTCAATGAGTCAGAGTTGCAGATCATCTCAACCTGTGAGATTCAGACTGAGACGTGGAAGGAAATTGTGATAATGATGTTGATGTTTGTAGTGGTGCTGTAAATAATTTAAACACAAATTTCTGAAATTGTATAAATGAAGCAAGAGAGAAACTTGAGGGTAGATGTAATTTCATGGAATATACAACTGATGATGAATCTAGTGATGGGGTTCTGACATCAGCAACACAGTTTGAAAATGAACATCAGACTAAAGAGGAATATGTAAGGAGTGAGGTCTTAGACACTGAAAACAACACAGTGGGTCAGACAGAATCCATGGAGAGAGAACAAGCTGATGTTTCGAGTCTAGTTGGCGCTTCATCAGAGCTGATGTGAAGTGTGGCGGGGGCAGCATTTCTCCTGTAGTTGAGGAAGGTGAGGCAGTGGTGGGGAGTAGCGTGCTGGTGGAGAAGATGTTGATAGTTCAGATTAAGTGTTTGGAATGCGAGAGTGGCAGAACAATGGTGTGTTTAAACTACCAGACTTGAAAGAACAGGCAGTTCCACTTGGGTAGGAAGGAGGGGGGAGAAGACATGGGATGGAGAATGCAATAAGTTAAAAAAGGGGAAAAATGGGAGTTGGTTTACTATTTGAAGGCGTTGAGCTCAATAGTAAGTCTAGAAGTGTGTAAAATGCCTAGTCTGAAGATAAGATGTTGTTCCTCTAGTTTGGGCTGTGATTCACTAGAAGCATGCCCAGGACAGGAAAGTGGTATGTTAGCAGGATGAATGACCAGCTATGGGAAGGTCAGGGTCATCCTTGCACACAGACTGGACGTGTTCTGTAGAGCAGCAAATATCTTATACATTTCTGTAGAGGGCTGTATATCTTAACATATAATGTATAAATGAAAATAGAGAAAGAGTGTTATAGTACTGAAAGGGTGGGAGACCAGATTCAAGGTAAGGTGAAGTCATGGTTGAGTAGTCACGGACAAAAGACAAGAGTGGCCCTTGGGTGAGGGTGTTCAATTGGGCAAGGGCCACATACATTCAAATTAGACAAGAACTGGGGAATGTGTATTGGGAGCAGTTATTTGAGGGTAAATCTCTGTCTGGCATGTGAGGGGCTTTTAAAGACCAGTTGATTAAATTGTAGGACATGCATGTTCTTGCAAAACTGAAGGATAGGAATGGCAGGATTCAGGAAAAATGGATGACATGGGAAATTTTCAACTGGGTCAAAAGGAGAAAGGAAGCATTCAATAGATCTAAGTAGCTACAAATTGACAAAACCTTTGAAGAGGATAGGGAAATTCGGAAGGAACTTAAAAACAGAATTAGGAAGGCTAAAAGAGGCCAAGAAATGTCTTCAGAAAACAGGCTGAGGGAGAACCCCAGGCTTTAAATGCATATATTAGAAGAAAGAGGGTAGCAAGGGAAAGAATAGACCCCTCAATGATAAAGGAGGGATGTGATGCGTGGAGCTACAAGAAGTGGGAGAGATGTTTAAGATGCACTTTGTATTGGTATTCGCTAAGGAGAAGGACAGGACTGGCGTTGGGGTCAGGAATGAGTATGTGAATACTCTAGAGAATGTCAATATATTAAAGGAGGAAGTTTGGATTATCCTAAATTGCATTATGGCAGACAAATCCCCAGGGCCAGATGGGATCTATCCCAGGTTAGTTTGAGGCACGGGAAGAAATAGATGGGGCATTAGCAGATATCTTCACATCTCCCTTGACCACAGGCAGGGTTCCAGAGGACTGGAGATTAGTTAATGTTGTTCCCTTGTTTAAGAAAGGAAGCAGAGATAATCTAGAAAGTATAGGTCAGTGAGTCTGACATTGGTGGTGAGGAAGGTCTTGGAGAAGATACTGAGGGACAGTGTATTGGCACATTTGGAATAAAATGGACTAGTTAGTGATAGGCAACTAATTTCACAATAATAAATGAGGAAGGTCATGTCTCACCAACATGATCGAATTTTTTGAAGAGTTGACGTGGATTATTGATGAGGGAAGAGCTGTGGATGGAGTTTATCTGGACTTCAGTAAGGCATTTGATAAGGCCCCACATGGCAGATTGGTACAAAAACTAAAATCACATGGGATTCAGGGAGGGCTGGGCTGGCTCAATGATACAAAACTGACTTAGTCATAGAAGACAGGGAGTAGCTGTGGAAGGGCGCTTTTCAGAATGGAGACCAGTAACTAATAATGTTCCACAGGGATCAGTCTTAGTTGTTTGTTGTATGTATGTGATCTGAAGGAAATTGTGGGTGGTCTGTTTAGTAAGTTTGCAGATGACACGAAGATTGGTGGAGTTGCTGATAGTGTTGATAATTGTGAAAGAATACAACAGGATGTAAATAGATTGGCAACTTGGGCACAGGAATGGCAGATGGAATTTAATCTTGACAAATGCGAGGTGATGCATTTTGGAGGATCAAATTTAGGTGTGAATTATATTGTAAATGGCAGAACCCTTAGGAACATTCGCATACATTCAGATCTAGGTGTGCAGCTCCACAGACGCCTAAAAGTGGCAACACAGGTGGCCAAAGTGATTAAGAAGGCATATGGCATGCCTGCTTTCATCAGCTGTGGCATGGTATACTAGAGCTGGCAAAACATGTTGCCGCTATACAAACCCTTGTTAGGCCACATTTGGAGTATTGTGTGCAGTTTTGGCCACCACATTACCAGAAGGACGTGGAAGCTTTGGAGAGAGAGTGCAGAGAAGGCTCACCATGATGATGCCCAGTCTTGAGTGTGTTGGCTATGAGCAAAGATTAAAAAGACTAGGATAGTCTTCATTGGAAAGACAGCAGCTGAAAGGAGCCCTGATAGAGTTCTACAAAATTATGAGGGACATAGATAGGGTGGATAGTCAAAGGCTTTTTTCCAGGGTTGAAGTTTCAGTTACGTCGGAGCACAGGTTCAAGGTGAGAGGGCAAAAGTTTAATGGGGATGTCTGAGAAAAGTTTTTCATACGGAAAGTGGAATGCACTGTCAGAGGAGGTGATGAAAACAGGCACATTGGTTACATTTAAGAGGTGTCTGGATGGTTACATGAATAGGGAAGGCATAGAAGGACACAGACCAAACACGTACAGAAAGTTTGTTTTAAGTTCAGTCAGGGCATGATGATCAGCACAGGCTTGGAGGGCCGAAGGGTGTGTTCCTGAGGCACACTTTTCTGATGTTGTTCTTGAAAGCAGCCTGTTATCAAGTATGTCTAGACATTCATCGCGCAGACAAAGTAGCTAACTGTTGGTTAATAGCAGTATTAGCCTAAAACATAGTGAATTGGATTTGTAGCATGTTGTGAATGGCCTGTGTCCTTGAAGGAAATCATTGATACCACTCCAAAAGCAGCCTAGATCATTTTCTCTGGAAACTGAGAGGACACGTTCATAGGTGGATCCAAAGAAAAGGAATTCATGGAATGTTTGCAGGATGGCTTTTTGGAACAGCTTGTGATGGAGCCCACAAGGGAGCAGGCTATTCTGGACTTAGTGCTATGTAATCAGCCAGACTGTATAAAAGACCTTAAAGTAAGGGAACACTTAGGAGGCAGTAATCATAATATGATAGAGTTCAGTCTGCAGTTTGAAAGAGAGAAAGCAAAATCGATGTAATGGTATTACAGTTAAATAAAGGTAATTACAGGGGCATAAGAGAGGAATTGACGAAAATTGACTGGAAGCAGAGCCTAGCGGGAAAGACAGCAGACCAACAATGGCAGAAGTTTCTGGGTGTAATTGAGGACACAGTACAGAGGTTCATCCCAAAGAAAAGAAAGATTATCCGGGGTGGGATTAGACAGCCATGGCTGACAAAGGCAGTCAGGAAATATATCAAAGAAAAAGAGACAGCCTATAAAGTGGCCAAGAGCACTGGGAAATCAGATTGGGAAGGTTACAAAAACAAACAAAGGAAATAGGGAAATCCCCGGCAATTATAGACCGGTAAGTCTCACGTCTGTCGTCTGCAAGGTGTTAGAAAGGATTCTGAGGGATAAGATTTATGACCATCTGGAAGAGCATGGCTTGATCAAATACAGTCAACACGGCTTTGTGAGGGGTAGGTCATGCCTTACAAACCTTATCGAGTTTTTTGAGGATGTGACTAGAAAGGTTGATGAGGGTCGAGCTGTGGATGTGGTGTATATGGACTTCAGTAAGGCATTTGATAAGGTTCCCCATGGAAGGCTCATTCAGAAGGTCAGGAGGAATGGGATACAGGGGAACTTAGCTGCTTGGATACAGAATTGGCTGGCCAACAGAAGACAGCGAGTGGTAGTAGAAGGAAAATATTCTGCCTGGAAGTCAGTGGTGAGTGGGGTTCCACAGGGCTCTGTCCTTGGGCCTCTACTGTTTGTAATTTTTATTAATGACTTGGACGAGGGAATTGAAGGATGGGTCAGCAAGTTTGCAGACGACACAAAGGTCGGAGGTGTCGTTGACAGTGTAGAGGGCTGTTGTAGGCTGCAGCGGGACATTGACAGGATGCAGAGATGGGCTGAGAGGTGGCAGATGGAGTTCAACCTGGATAAATGCGAGGTGATGCATTTTGGAAGGTCGAATTTGAAAGCTGAGTACAGGATTAAGGATAGGATTCTTGGCAGCGTGGAGGAACAGAGGGATCTTGGTGTGCAGATACATAGATCCCTTAAAATGGCCACCCAAGTGGACAGGGTTGTTAAGAAAGCATATGGTGTTTTGGCTTTCATTAACAGGGGGATTGAGTTTAAGAGTCGTGAGATCTTGTTGCAGCTCTATAAAACTTTGGTGAGACCGCACTTGGAATACTGCGTCCAGTTCTGGGCGCCCTATCATAGGAAAGATGTGGATGCTTTGGAGAGGGTTCAGAGGAGGTTTACCAGGATGCTGCCTGGACTGGAGGGCTTATCTTATGAAGAGAGGTTGACTGAGCTCGGTCTCTTTTCATTGGAGAAAAGGAGGAGGAGAGGGGACCTAATTGAGGTATACAAGATAATGAGAGGCATAGATAGAGTTGATAGCCAGAGACTATTTCCCAGGGCAGAAATGGCTAGCACGAGGGGTCATAGTTTTAAGCTGGTTGGTGGAAAGTATAGAGGGGATGTCAGAGGCAGGTTCTTTACGCAGAGAGTTGTGAGAGCATGGAATGCGTTGCCAGCAGCAGTTGTGGAAGCAAGGTCATTGGGGTCATTTAAGAGACTGCTGGACATGCATATGGTCACAGAAATTTGAGGGTGCATACATGAGGATCAATGGTCGGCACAACATTGTGGGCTGAAGGGCCTGTTCTGTGCTGTACTGTTCTATGTTCTATGTTCTATGTTCTATGTTCTATAACAAAGACAGTAATAAGGAAGGAGAGGATCAAATATGAAGGTAGGCTAGCTAGTAATATTAGAAATGATAGTAAAAGCTTCTTTCAATACATAAGAAACAAACGAGAGGCAAAAGTAGATATTGGGCTGCTCCAAATTGATGCTGGAAGGCTAGTGATGGGAGATAAGGAAATAGCTGAAGAACTTAATAAGTACTTTGTGTCAGTCTTCACAGTGGAAGACATGAGTAGTATGCCAACAATTAGGGAGAGCCAAGGGGCAGAGTTGAGTATGGTAGGCATTACAAAAGAGAAAGTGCGAGAAAAGCTAAAAGGTCTAAAAATTGATAAATCTCCTGGTCCCGATGGGCTACATCCAAGAGTTCTGAGGGAGGTGGCTGAGGAAATAGTGGAGGCTTTCGTCATGATCTTTCAAAAGTCACTGGAGTCAAGGAAAGTCCCAGATGATTGGAAAATTGCTATTGTAACTCCCTTGTTTAAGAAAGGATCAAGGCAAAAGATGGAAAATCAGAGGCCGATTAGCCTAACCCCGGTAGTTGGTAAAATTCTAGAATCCATTGTCAAGGATGAGATTTCTAAAATCCTGGAAGTGCAGGGTCAGATTAGAACAAGTCAGCATGGATTTAGTCAGGGGAAGTCGTGCCTGACAAACCTGTTAGAATTCTTTGAAGAGGTAACAAGTATGTTAGACCAGGGAAACCCAGTAGATGTTATCTATCTAGACTTCCAAAAGGCCTTGATACAGTGCCACATGGGAGGCTGCTGAGCAAGGTGAGGGCCCATGGTGTTTTGGAATGGCAATCGGTGACGAGTGGTGTCCCGCAGGGTTCAGTGTTGGGGCCGCAGCTGTTCACCTTACACATTAATGATCTGGATGAAACGTCTGGGGGCATTCTGGCGAAGTTTGCCGATAATACAAATATAGGTGGACAGGCAGGTAGTACTGAAGAGGTGGGGAAGCTGCAGAAAGATTTAGACAGTTTAGGAGTGTGGTCCAGGACATGGCTGATGAAATTCAGTGAGTAAATGTGAGGTTTTGCACTTTGAAAAAAAAGAATACAGGCATGGACTATTTTCTAAACGGTGAGAAAATTCATAAAGCAGAAGAACAAAGGGATCTGGGAGCGTTGGTCCAGGATTCTCTAAAGGTTAGCTTGCAGGTAGAGTCCATAATTAAGAAAACTAATGTAATATTGTCGTTTATCTCAAGAGGGTTGGAATATAAAAGCAGCAATGTGCTTCTGAGGCTTTATAAGGCTCTAGTTAGGCCCCATTTAGAATACTGTGTCCAATTTTGGGCCCCACACCTCAGGAAGGACATACTAGCCCTGGAGCATGTCCAGCGGAGATTCACACGGATGATCCCTGGAAAGGTAGGTTTAACATATGATGAATGGCTAAGGATCCTGGGATTGTACTCATTAGAGTTTAGAAGGTTGAGGGGAGATCTAATAGAAACTTACAAGATAATGTATGGTTTAGAAGGGGTGGATGCCAGGAAGTTGTTTCCATTGGGTGGGGAGACTAGGACCCGTGGGCACAGCCTTAAAATTAGAGGGGTTAAATTTAAAACTGAAATGAGACGACATTTCTTCAGCCAGAGAGTGGTGGGCTTGTGGAATTCATTGCCACTGAATGCAGTGGAGGCCGGGACGTTGGATGCCTTCAAGGCAGAGATCAACAAACTCTTGATCTCAGAAGGAATCAAGGGCTATGGGGAGAGTGCAGGGAAGTGGTGTTGAAATGCCCATCAGCCATGATTTAAATGGCGGAGTGGACTTGATGGGCCAAATGGCCTTACTTCCACTCCTATGTCTTATGGTCTTATGGTCTTATGGAATCATAGATCATAGAATCCCTACAGCGTGGAAGCAGGCCCCTCAGCCCAACAAATTCACACTGACCCTCAGGGAATCCCAGTCAGACTCATTCCCCAAACCCACCTAATCTACACATCCCTGAACACTATGGGCAACTTACTACTTACCCTGCACATCTTTGGACTGTGGGAGGAAACCGGAGCACCCAGAGGAAATCCACACAGAGGGAAAATGTGCAAACTCCACACAGGTCGTCACCCGAGGATGGAATTGAACCTGCGTCCCTGGGTCTGTGAGGCAGTAGAGCTAACCTCTGAGCCACTGCGCCGTCCCATTCAATAGCAAATGTTGTGGACATGCCGGGCTATACGTATGCATATTATTTCTCAGAGTGCCTTCCTCTGCTCTTCTTTTGCTCCTAACACTGGGCTCAGCTCACTCATGGAACTGTTGCATTTTCTGTCCTTATTGTCTACTCTATTCCCCATAAAATGAGCTCCTCACCTCTGTGGCTTGAACGTGGTGTTATTTCACCAAGTGTACTTGAGTGAGGCACAAACTCAAAATATTTTGGCTCTCTCACTCAAGCCATCAGGTCAGTAAACATTCGCACACACACATCTCCAATTCTAACCTTGGACGGATTTGGGTAAAAAGTTGAATATTAATCACTATCTCATAGGGACTGATGTTCAGGCTCTGTAGGAAAGAGAGGTGGGAAGGTGGATAAAATAGCACTACCAGTCCGCCCCCGATTCCTAGATCATCTCCCTGTTGGCAGGATAGGACGGGGGAGGGATGTGTTGCCATATTCAACTCATGACTGGTAACTGATTCAACCAATTATGGTCCTAAAGGACTGAAATGTTCTAGTTTGCCTCCAGGTTCTTGTGGGCAGCACGGACAAGCTTAGACACACTGAGAGGCAGGGCCCCTCAGCATCAGACCAAAGACAGGTAACTAAAGGCAGTCGTAGAGGCTCCCACGCCCCCATTCCCCTCCCTGTCTGAGTGCAGGGGTAACTGCAGGTTGGCATACAGAAGAGCTCACCCACTGCACCCACTACTGCCCCAGTGATGGCTTTCTACAGAATCTATATTTTTATTGAAAATTCAGAAAATGTAGAGAGAGAAAATGGACACTTCCCTTTGCTATACTCTCTCTTAACCTTCCATTATCATCGGCTGCTCCTTCCAAGCTGGAAGCTCTCTGATTGGACACTCATCTTCAAGAGCCCAGTTAACATCCTAATTTCTCAGAGCACTTTTTTGCTGCTTGGCGTGCTGTGTTCATACAGCTTCACTCTTTGTTATACTAATTTCTCTAACTGAGTAAAATCCTCTTGAGGCACAGTGTGAGTGTCTCCACCTTTGATCCAGAGTTCAAGTCCCACCTGTTCCAGACGTGTGTAATAACATCTCATGAACAGGGTTATTAAGAAAATATTAAAATCCCCTTGAGTAACAGTTCCTCACTAAATGCATGTTTCTGAACCATATTTGAGACTGCTGCTGGGGTTTAGAAGCCCACAGTGAAAAATGAAGTTTTTCCAGATCGGTCGACTTTAAAGTGGTCCCAACATTTCAAGACACTTGTAAACATTACTTCCCATCATTTAGCATTTTAAATACTTGTTTTGTTTCCAATCTCAGTGGGTGTGCGATGAGCATAAGTCTCATATATATGCATTATCGTCAACATTTTAGATAGAAAATGCTGAAGTCATTCATGCTTGATCTGTTTGTAATTGTTTAATGAATAGGAATTGCAGTAGACATTGCTAACATTTTCTGAGGCAATAATCTTGTACTGGAGAAACATAATTGACCTCAAATATTGAGCCCTTAGACCGTTCATGAAAAATGTCACACATCATTGCATTTTCAGCATTAATGTCAGAGGAAATAATTATCATCAGCTTCTAAAAAAAACTTCATCTTGACAATTCTTTTCTCATAGAAGAAAATTCATAGAATCCCTACAGTGTGGAAACAGGCCCTTTGGCCCAACAAGTCCACACCGAACCTCAGTGCATTCCACCCAGACCCATCCCCCTATAACCCACCTAAGTTACACATCCCTGAACACTATGGGCAACTTAGCATGGCCAATCCACCTAACCTGCACATCTTTAGATTATGGGAGGAAACCGGAGCACCTGGAGGAAACCCATGCAGACATGGGGAGAATGTGCAAACTCCACACAAACAGACACCTGAGGCTAGAATTGAACCTCGGTCCCTGGTGCTGTGAGGCAGCAGTGCTAACTGCTGAGCCACCGTACCACTGTAGTCTTGTCATACAACATTTCAGTTCTCTTTAAGATTAAGTAATATTTTGATTTCCCAATTCCTTCCTTTTCCCCTTTACCCCTCTCTTCTACTCCTTCCTTTTCTCTCAACATCTTCTCCTCTTTTGGGTTTAACTTGAGTCTGAGATGGATTGTGCACAGTGCTGCAGAAACAGTTTACTTAAGAAAGGACGTAACTAGATCAGAACAATGCAGAGAAAGTTCACTCTGGGAACCAAGGGATTATTTTATGAGAAAAGGTTGAGCAGGTTGGATCCAGTATTGAAGTTAAGGAGACATGATCCTGAGGTGACTTGCCAGGGTGGATGCTAAGAGCGTTTCTTTTTGTGGCAGCCTGTAGAACAAATGAACACTTTCAAAATTTGGGATCTCCCATTTAAAACTGAGGAGAATCCTTTTCTATCAGAGGGTCATTATTCCTCAGGATTCTCTTCAAAGAGAGTAGCTGAAGTTTGGTCAAGCAATATGTTCAAGACTGGCTTGGATAGATTTGTGGGAGACTAGATAATAAAGGATGCTTGGTGTCAACACTTTCAGACCTATGCACAATTGTAGATGTTTCAAAAAAAAAGCAGTCCATGTTACAACTCAACTCAACCATGAAATAGATTATCTCATGCAGGATCAAAAAAGTATAGAATTTTCAACTCAGGGGTGGTGCGAGGATTTGTGCTGTTGTGGGCAGTTGGAGTTGGAGGTATCTTGGCTATCTTGGCCAAGTATCTAGATCACACTGAGTTTCAAAGCTCTCGGCCACGATTCCAGGCTGACACTGATAGGGGACGGAGTCCAAGGACAGAGTACAGAGTCAGGTCCGGGAAAAGCTGGGAGCTGTCAGGAGAAGCCAGTAAGATGAGGAGGAATTTCTTCTCTCAGAGGCTCGCGAATGTTTAGAATCCTCTCCCAAAGCTGGTTGTTGAGTTTGGGCCATTAATTGTATTCAAGGCTGAGATAGATGGATTTTTAATCAGTAGGGAATTGAGGGTTATGGGGAAAGGGCAGGAAAGTGGGAGTTGGGGATTATTAGCTCTGGCATGGTCTCATAGAATGGCGGAGCAGACTTTATGGGCTGAATGGCCTATTTCTGCTCCTACATCTTACGACTTATACTTCTTATATCACGATTTGCTTGAATAGAATTAGCTTTATTGTCAATGTGCACTCAAATGAGTGCAGTGAAAAGTTTGAAATGTCACCACTTTGGCATGATCTTAGGCACAGGGTACCTAGGTACAGATACTTAAGTATATGATAGAGACTTGAAAGAAGAATAGAAGTTCAACATAAGTATAAAGAATTTTTTTTAAAATGTATTCAAACTTTAGTCTTGTCACCAAGTCTACGCCAGCATGAAGTCTCTAGACTGCCCGGGGCCAAGTATCTAGATCACACTGAGTTTCAAAGCTCTCGGCCACGATTCCAGTCCACAAGGGCCTCGCCCCCACTATGGGGCTCGCTTTCCCCCCTCACAGGCCCCCGGTCTGGGGCTCGCTTCCCCGCCCCACCAGCCCCTGCTCTGGGGCTCACTCTCCCACCTCCCACACTGGCTTGGTCTGGAGCCCACTTCCCCACCACCCTCACTAGCCCCCACTCTGGGTCTCACTCTTCCACCTCCGTCACTGGCCTGGTCTGGAGCTCACTTACCCCCCTCCCTCACAGCCTGGCCTGGGGCTCACTTCACCCCCTCTCCCTCACTGGCCTGGTCTGGGGTTCACTTACCCCCTCTCCCTCACTGGCCTGGTCTGGGGCTCACTCCCCACCCCACACCCCCTCACCAGCCCCCGCTCTGGGGTTCACATCCCCCCCGCCACCCTCAACGGCCTGGCTTGGGACTATCCAACAACAGGCTTTCATCTGGAGGCACCTCCTCTATTTCCCTCATGGAAGTTTTAAGATAAAACGTTTTTAAAAAATGCAGAAGGGAAAAAAAAACAGGAGGACGGAAAAGAAAAGACAGAAAAACAAAGAACGGATGGAGCAAAGGAACTCTGCCATCATCTTTGACACCTGTCCTTGTGGTACCATGATTTCAGCACCTTTAGAAAATCAAGCCATAAGTAAGTTAATGGTGTATCAATATTCATTAAGCCAGACTTTCACTGTGACTAATTATGTTTGCTAACAGTAGTAGGAAAAACAGCAGTTATTAATGTGAAGTATCTTCAACAACTTTGATATCAAAGCTAGCGCTGGAATACATTAAAAGGTGGACTTTTTAAAGATATTTTTGTTCTCGCTGTTTTGTGAAAGCCTTTGTAAGGCACATTGTGTTCAGTTGGAATTTGGACAAATTGCACCTTGAAGTTATCATTCAATGTTCTAACAGAAAAAAGCTCAGAACTTATGCTGAAATATTTCTGTGTATAAATAACCATAGTTACCATCAACTGCAACAATCCATATCTCTCGGATCAACACAAAGACTTACTGATGTTATCAAAATATTAGTCTTTTTCGTTTGTAGCTTCAGTAATCTAGTCCTCAAAGACTATTGTCCTTGCACATTTGATGAGACATTTCACAGTTTGAAGGAATGCATTAGCATGGAATTGTATCCTCCATCTCCAAACAATGTTGCTCTGTTGCAACCTCCGGCCTACTACTGAACTCTCCCTTAGCTAATGAATGCACACACTTGCATGCAACCAATCAACAAACCTCACTCACTCACGGCCTGGGCCTCGCATCTCTTCTACGCCTCTGGTAGGCACACTAGCAGGGTTAGTACTCAATGAAAAGAAGGAGCTGCTAGCCTCCTGTTGATCAGCGCCCTCATGGGGAGGCTGGCTTTCATCTCCTTGCATCCTTCAGTGCTGGTAAGGCATGAATTTGGCCAATAAATGCCTAAAGGGGGGAGGTCAGTTGGGATCAAATGACCAATGGAGGTGGTGTGGGACTTCTGCCAGTTGTCCAGCAAGGGGCAGGCGAGAGATCCCTTGTCAATGTTAAATTACAGGCATGTCTGATTACTTATACCTTGGTGCAGGTTTGCTGCACAATCTTGCTGAAATGCATCTCTGACATTTGTGGAACATTGCGTCTGTTTAGCCTTGTATGGCATGAACAATTGACACTGAGTTATTTGAAAACATTCATGCAAACATATAACAGAGGAGCAGAGGTGGGTCATTGTGTCCCTAGAGTCTGCTCCACTATTCATGGATGATCTATTTGTGTTCTAAATTGCACACTTCCATCTACCTCTGAAAATCTTTGGTACCACCACCCAACGAGGAATCCATCAAGCTCTACGTTAAGAATATTCAACAACCACACCTACACAATCTTCTGAGGCACAGAGTTTCAAAATTTTGCAACCGTCTGAGAGAAAAAAATCCTCCACATCTCTGTCCAGAAAAAAAATCTAATTTTTACACAGTGTCTCCTAGATTTGGGCTCTATGTGAAGAAACAACCTTTGCAGATGCACCTCAACAAAACCATTCAGGATCTTTTATGCTTCAATCAAATTGCCCCTTATTCTTCATAACTCCTGTGGAAGCACATCCAGACTGGAGAAAACTGACCTTATAAGACGATCTTCTCATCACAAGCATCAATAAACTGCTTCAGAATTACCTCCATTGCATTATCTTCCTCAAAAAGATGGTGCTGAAAATTTCATACAAAATTTGAGATGGAAAGATTCCATCGTCCAGGCATTGATGGACGTGGGCATTGGTGAGAAAGTTGGGAGAATTGTGTGAGATGGTCAGCAAGGAGTTTATTGTTCTCAAGAGCAAAATGTCCCATTTTCCATCCAAATGTTGAATGGCGAGATGTCATTCTCACTAGTGAGCGCGTAAGTGCCTAAATGCATTTATTAAAATGGATCAACATTTCATTATTAGTCAACCTCTTCTCATTTATATACAGTCTCCCTTCTCCCACCCACCAGCTAGAAACTAGACAACCGACTCTGACTGCTGGACTGGCTCTCCACGGAGGCAACCAGATAACCAAATGCTTGAGGCGCCTGGATCCAAATGCATATTGTTGCAGTCCCACAACAGGGGAATTTGGTTGATTGACATGTAGTGCATTTGGCGTGTTTGCATCAGGCACATAGTGCAGGCATGAGATTGATAATGCAGCAACATGTCCACTCCCTCGATTGGAGACTGGTGAAAACCATGGCGGGCTGTCTGGTTTTGTGTCTGCACAGAAAGTCAAATCAAGATGGAAGTATTAGGTGCTGTTGAGGGATCAAAGTGCCAAAAGGCAAGGTGGGTCAAGTTAAGGATGCAGTACACATAAAAAAAGGCACAAAGTGAATGAGCACTAAGAAAGTGAGTGAGGACCCTGAGACCCAGCCTGATTGAAACTATGAATCTCTGTACTGGATTTGTCCTTGCAACAATGTGCTGGTGCACTCCAATGCGCAACATTTAAGTGCAGATATGCACTGTAGGTGGGTCAGGGATGTGCCCTGGTGATGTCGTGAGACTGGTATATGTTGGACGCCAAGGATCTTTGTTGGATGCAGCCACTGCCCATGCAGTCTGCCCTGAGACATTGGTGAATCGTTTCCAATATGGCGGTCTGTAAGAGTAAGCATCTAGTTTCTATCCAGCAGGTAGTAGGTGGAAGATAGCTCATTAATGAGGTTCAATTGAGTAATAAAAAGGCTGTTAATAAATGATAATGCACATCAAAAAGCCTCTCACCTCTCTCTAACGAGGATCTTGTTTCAATGTTGAACATTTTGTTGTAAAATTGGACTTTTTGCATTTGACTTTGAGGTGGCCCTCATTGGCCATCATACCCAATTTCCCCAAATTTCTCATCATGAACCTACATTGTTTAAGGGCTGGAAAGATTCCATCAACTGTCTCATTTTTATCGCCTGCCCTCTCACTTATTTTTGTGTCAATTGCAAAGCTGGCGGTAGTATACCGCTCATCCGAGTCATCATTACATATTGTAAGTAATCGTAAATAATTGGCCATTGCAAGTAAATGGGAAACAGATGCTAACAATGTGCAAAGACTCCAGCAATTTGTACATTTTTCTTGCAATGTTCACCTGTGTGGTAGAAAGTACATCACCGAAGCCACGTCTACTGGAAATTATATTGCTAGAGAATTCAAAACAAAGAAACGGCTGCACTAATTTTGGGAATTTTGCATATTTTATATCTCTTAGCTATGCAAAGATGACATTACTGTCTACATGTGTAACAAGTTTTCCTTACACAATTTAAAATGTCAATTCCAAGCTGCCAGCTCTTAGTTTCAGAGCTCTTTTCATGCTTTGTTTACTTTATCCTAAATCCATGCCTACTCTTAGAAATCAAGCACAGTAAGCATCAATAGTAAACAGGCTCACACCATCAAATGCAAAGCAATTGAACAGTACAGTTAACAAAAACCCTCAACCCTGCAAAAAAAAAGAGGGGGCAGGTTAAGGATTGTTTTAATACAAGTGGCGCATCCGCCACGAGTGGTTGCCTTGACTTCTCTGAAAGTGTATGTTTCTGAAAGAGCATTGTACCATAGGATTGTCACTGAGAATCTTTATTTTCATCATGCAGTAAAAAATTAAACTGCTTCATTCTGATGCTTTAGTGGGCTCTGCAAGGTACTGTGGGCATTATCAGTCATGGTTTGTGTGGGAAGTTTCCCTATCACCGCACAAACTTTTTCTGATCTTCATTTCCTTTCTGTTTGTTCTTGTCTGACAGCTCTGGCACTTTCAAAAGCTGACAAGTATTTTAATCGCTGTTCTGACACTAATATTGAGAAGATTGAGCAGGGATTAAACTACTTAAAGCATTGAAAACGTTAACAGATGAAATAAAATGAATATAGACACCCAGTTCCTTTGATCGGGAAGTGAAGAATGAGCCATAGAATCCCTACAGTGAGGAAGCCAGCTATTTGACCCATCAAGTTCACACTGACCATCTGAAGAGTATCCTACCCAAAACCACTCCCCTACCCCTGTAACCCTGCATTCTCCCAGGCTAATCCATCTTGCCTGCACATCTCTGGCCACAATGGGAAATTTAGCATGGCCGATCCGCCGAACATGCACATCTTTGGGCTCTGGGAGGAAATCGGGGCACCCGGAGAAAGCCCATGCAAGAATGGATTGAACATGCAAACTCCACACATTCACTAAAGGCTGGAAATGAACCTGGGTCCCTGGTGTTGTGAGGCAGCTGTGCTAACCACTCAGCCACTGTGCTACCCTTATGAAGAAACGTTCTGCCATTATGAAGAAACAATCTTCAAATTTGAAGTCTTGTGGCACAATGGTTATTCTTCCATTTGGGCCAGAAGCTGAAGGCTTGAGTTCAATGCCAGGACTATTGGCCACGGAGAAAGCATTTGTAATGTGGTACATTCACAAACAGGTTGATTGTCAGCCTGAAATTCCATCCGAAGAGTTTGATGTCAGGCGATAAGAGTTGGAGAATCTCCAGGTCAGCCATCCTGCAGAAGGCCATGGCAAACCACTGCAACATTTTGACCATAATCGAACAGAAGTGCCTGGACCAACCTTTGGAAATGAAAAGGGGGGAAGAGACAGCCTGAACCATAAAAGTGAGAGCTGGGTCACTTGAGACTTAGAAAGGATACGAGGGCAACTTTTTAATCACAGAGTGGTTCATGTGTGGAATGAACTGCCAGAGGAAGTGATAGACAATAGGCAATAGACAAAAGGTGCAGGAGTAGGCCATTCGGCCCTTCGAGCCAGCACCACCATTCATTATGATCATGGCTGATCATCCACAATCAGTATCCTGTTCCCGCCTTATCCCCACAGCCCTTGATTCCACTATATTTAAGAGCTCTATCTATCTCTTTCTTGAAACTATCCAGAGACTTGGCCTCTACTGCCTTCTGGGGCAGAGCTTTCCATAAATCCACCACTCTCTGGGTGAAGAAGTTTCTCTTCAACTCTGTTCTAAATGGCCTACCCCTTATTTTTAACTGTGCCCTCTGATTCTGAACTCCCCCATCAACAGAAACATGCTTCCTGCCTCCAGAGTGCCCAATCCTTTAATTATCTTATACGTCTCAATCAGATCCCCTCTCATCCTCCTAAACTCAAGTGTATACAAGCCCAGTCGCTCCAATCTTTCAATATATGATAGTCCCACCGTTCCAGGAATTGACCTCGTGAACCTACGCTGCACTCCCTCAATAGCCAGAAGGTCCTTCCTCGAATTTGGAGACCAAAACAGCACACAATACTTCAGGTGCTGTCTCACCAGGGCCCTGTACAGATGCAGAAGGACCGCTTTGCTCCTATACTCAATTCCTCTTGTTATGAAGGCCAGCATGCCATTAGCTTTCTTCACTGCCTGCTGTACCTTCATGCTTGCTTTCATTGATGTACAAGAACAGCCAGATCTCACCACACTTCCCCTTTACCTAACTTGACTCCATTTAGATAGTAATCTGCCTTCCTGTTCTTCCCACCGAAGTGGATAACCACATATTTATCCACATTATGCCATGCATCTGTCCACTCACCTAGCCTGTCCAAGTCACCCTGTATTCTCATAACATCTTCCTCACATTTCACCCTGCCATCCAGCTTTACATCATCAGCAAATTTGCTAATATTACTTTTAAAGCCTTCATCTATATCATTAATGAATAATTAGAGAAGATGCTTGCACAGTATGGCTGTGTAATGACAGCCAACTGAGCAAACAGAGGAAAAAAAAATCTGGTGAGCAGCTCCAATTGGAAGACAGGGGCTTGCTCAGCATCAGTGGCTGCATAGAGAGCAATAACATTCGCACTTTCAACTCGGTTTCATTTATTTGCTACTTAAAATTAAGCAGGTCTGTAATGTGTGAAGTTTAACCTTATTTCATATGTTTTATGATAGATGCAGTTACAGTTATAACTGTTAAAAGACATTTGGATAATTTTATTTCTATGAAACATTTGGAGGGAACGTGGGCCAAGCACAAGCAGGAATGACTATTTCACTTTGAGAACATAGTTGGTGGAGACTGGTTGAACCAGAGTCTGTTTCCATTCTGTATGACTCTGAATGAATACAGAAAGTATTTACTCATGTAAAAGCAGCCCTGCAATTCTTTTCTTCAAAGAGCTTTGGGTAAGATGAGCTTTGAAGATTGACGGTCTATTCTTGACAGTAATGAGGAATTCAGAATTAAGACTGGTGAATTGAATTGGAGTACAGATTAGTTGCAACATGACAGAAGGGAAAGACAGGAGGGGCTGAAAGGCCTTCTGCTGTTCCAGTAAGGATATTACAATTTATGGTTTTGATTTTTTATCATCACTTGTACTCAAAATACAGAAGTACAGAATGGCAGTGAAGAGTGTCTAATATCACTACACAAGGTACCATCTCAGTTCCAAGAACCTAGGTACAGAATCTTAAGAACAAGTAGAAAGAAAGAACAAGGTTAAAAGTTAACATTATAGTATATCATAAGACATATGAAATAAGGTTAAACTTCACACATTACAGACCTGCTTAATTTTAAGTGGAAAATAAATGAAACAGAGCTGAAAGTTCAAACATTATCGCTCTCTATGCAGCTACTGATACGAAGCAAGCCCTATCTTCCATTTGGAGATGCTCACCAATTTTTTTTCTCTCTCTGTTTGCTCAGTTAGCTCTCATTACACAGCCAAACTCTGCAAGCATCTTCTCTAATTATTCAAATAAGCTGATCTTAAATAGGGAGCTGTCAGCTATAAATGCTTTCAATTAGCATCAGACCAGCAGCTGACCTATATTAGCTCCATTTCATTGGATTTGCGAAATCAATTGCCTGTTGATGAAAATTAATTGAAGACCCTTAATAATTAATAATTATCATCAATGGCGAGAACCAAGGAAATTGGATGTGCATTTTTAAATTTTAAACCATCATAGCTGGTTAATATTTAAACTGAACTCTTGTGGTGCATACTAGACCCTTGGCAACTTTCCCTGACCTGGTAGTTTCTTGGGATGTAACTTTGTAAACAAATAACATCAGAAACTGGAATTCCATCCCCTCCCCTGTCTGCTTTCCGGAGAGACCACTCTCTCCGTGACTCCCTTGTTCGCTCCACACTGCCCTCCAACCCCACCACACCCGGCACCTTCCCCTGCAACCGCAGGAAATGCTACACTTGTCCCCACACCTCCACCCTCACCCCCATCCCAGGCCCCAAGATGACATTCCACATTAAGCAGAGGTTCACCTGCACATCTGCCAATGTGGTATACTGCATCCACTGTACCCGGTGCGGCTTTCTCTACATTGGGGAAACCAAGCGGAGGCTTGGGGACCGCTTTGCAGAACACCTCCGCTCAGTTCGCAACAAACAACTGCACCTCCCAGTCGCAAACCATTTCCACTCCCCCTCCCATTCTCTTGATGACATGTCCATCATGGGCCTCCTGCACTGCCACAAGGATGCCACCCGAAGGTTGCAGGAACAGCAACTCATATTCCGCCTGGGAACCCTGCAGCCATATGGTATCAATGTGGACTTCACCAGTTTCAAAATCTCCCCTTCGCCTAATGCATCCCTAAACCAGCCCAGTTCGTCCCCTCCCCCCACTGCACCACACAACCAGCCCAGCTCTTCCCCCCCACCCACTGCATCCCAAAACCAGTCCAACCTGTCTCTGCCTCCCTAACCGGTTCTTCCTCTCACCCATCCCTTCCTCCCACCCCAAGCCGCACCCCTATCTACCTACTAACCTCATCCCACCTCCTTGACCTGTCCGTCTTCCCTGGACCGACCTATCCCCTCCCTACCTCCCCACCTACACTCTCTCCACCTATCTTCTTTACTCTCCATCTTCGGTCCGCCTCCCCCTCTCTCCCTATTTATTCCAGTTCCCTCTCCCCATCCCCCTCTCTGATGAAGGGTCTAGGCCCGAAACGTCAGCTTTTGTGCTCCTGAGATGCTGCTTGGCCTGCTGTGTTCATCCAGCCTCACATTTTATTATCTTGGAATTCTCCAGCATCTGCAATTCCCATTATCACTAATGATACCATGTTAGGTACAAAGGTACCTAGGTACCGATTCTCAAGTACAAATTCTTCGCAAAAAATTTTAGGAAAATGAAGGAAGTCCAGTATTACAGATCACAGGAATAAAGTTGAAAAATAAAAAACTAAAAAGTTCAGAATAACAGACCTTCCAACCCATTCCACTCTGGCACTGAGCCTCTAGCCCACAGCAGGCCTCGGCTCCAGATTGCGCTTTACTTCACCTCAAGGCGCTTGAGGCTGGGGCACTGTTTGGGAATCGTCTTGAGGTTAGAAGTCCGTGCTGTGGCCATGTGGGCTGCCAAGAGACTGCCGCGCCAGGCCATGAGACGGCCACACCAGGCCGAGAGACCACCACACCGGACTGAGAGACAGACCACCAGACAGGGCCAGACTACCATGCTGGACTGAGATGATGCTGGCTAAGCCACTAGATGCCTGGCCTGGCCTGGCCGAGAGACCACCATGCTGGGCCACCATGTTATTCATCCTGTACTTACCCTCATGATAAAGACAGTGGGAATTGAGGACAGGCTGGCCTATTGCTATGGGCTGCCCAGGTTTTCACAGTTTTTGGCAAAAGGCTCCTCACACAGCAAAATCTCAGTGCTGTTTAATCAATGATTTTGTATCCGGTGCCAGAAAAGCTTTTGATATCGCAGAACACAACAGACCCAATTTAACTGAGTACAGTCGGCCTGACCCAGGAGGAATGTCTCTTTCTGAAGGCTGGAAGCCAGCCCTTATTCAGAGATGTGAAATCAAAGAGATGTGGAATTGCCAATTTCATGTAAATTAACAAAATTAAGTTTTGAAATCTGTAGCAGTGAGGATCTTCAACAGTTTTTACACCATACAACTGACAGCTGAAACGACATTTATCTAAAGTTTGTTGAATCAGTTTTTTTCTGAAGTCTTTTAAAAAGATTTTCAGCAGAGTAGCTGACTGGATGCAGTCAGTTCCTTGCTTGTGACAAACAGCTCAAGGAATATACTGTTTGATATGATGCAACCAACTTTTTGACATACGGTCTACTCAAGGGGCTAAAATTCATACACTACCATACCCAGGTAGGCTGCACTTGCAAAACTGGTAGCACAATGTCTGACATTAGAAATGATTCTGCAATTGGACAGTACTTGCTGGATAATCCTGACTGTGCAAGGGATTACAATGACAACCGATTTAGGATTGAACTGAACTGAATTGAATTAGCTTTATTGTTACATGTACTCACATGAGTACAGCGAAAAGTTTACAGCTGCTGCATTCCAGCACCATCTTGGGTACATAGATACCTAGGTACAAATACTTAAGAACAAAGTCTTAGGAAACAAAACAATTAAAAAGTAAAGAAATAAATAGTCCAGCATTATAGGTTAATGTAAGATAGTTTCTTGATTTTCAAGGGGATCAAGGGTTACAAGGAGAAAGCAGGAGAATGGGGTCGAGGAACTTATCAGCCATGATTGAATGGTGGAGCAGACCTGATGGGCCGAATGGCCTAATTCCTGCTCCTATGTTTTATGATCTCATGGTAGTAAATTAGAAGAATAAAGAAGTTAAAAGTTCAGATCATTAGTCTTTTTGACCCCGTCCATGCTGGCACCTAGCCTTATGGAGACCTGCACTGCCTCACTGCATCTTGTGCAGGACCCACCAATGTGGGACTTTCCCCATTAGGTGCCATCTCTTCTCCACCAGGCCCACTTTGCTGGCACTTCTGAACCCACATTTGTCCCTTTGACCAGGAGTCCCTGGTTTCGCTGCCAGGCCAGGCCATCTCTGGGCCACAAACTCGCTTCGGCTGCAGATGCCACCTTGTTGGCACTGCCATATTGAAGAGACCACTGCCTCTGGCACTACTGTCCCCAATCGCTGGAGGAGCTATGCTGCTGCTGCCACCAGCTCCGACTCTGATTGTTAGTCAGGCTTGCAGTCTAGTGCACTTGTAATTATTAGAAACAACATATCCTAATAACAGGGCTCTATTCTTTACAGACAGAACATACACACACACTGTGTCTGTTTCAACCCTACAAAATTGGTGACAGCTGTTTGCTGGTTCATTTCTCCAAAGTAAAACTGTCTGTTTTAAAATTTAAACAAAGTCTGACAGTTAACTGTCAAGAAGCATAAATGGGAGCATTCTGCATGGCAGTGGTTCTATCATTTAGACTCCATTTGCCAGCCAGGCAGCACTTTCTGCTCAAGCAAAATAACTGTTGGTTTTCTTCTTGGATTACTATTGTTGCAAACTGTCCTGAAGAGTGCAACATGAGAAATTTCAACAAACTGTACCTTTTCTCAGAGATAACGGGAACGGCAGATGCTGGAGAATCCAAGATAACAAAGTGTGGAGCTGGAAGAACGCAGCAGGCCCAGCAGCATCTCAGGAGCACAAAAGCTGACATTTCAGGCCTAGCCCCTTCATCAGAAAAGGGGGGTGGGGAGAGGGTTCTGGAATAAATAGGGAGAGAAGGGGAGATGAACTGAAGATGAATAGAGGAGAAGATAGGTGGAGAGGAGAGTAAGAGACCACAAGAGAGTTGCAGTGGGAGAGAGAACCCCTGAGGTTGGTCCGGAGGAAGGAGGGTAACTTATTCAGGTTAGGCATCCTGGAAGAGGCTTCACAGTGAGGATAAAATTGTGATCAGTGATAATGGGAACTGTAGATGCTGGAGAATCCAAGCTAACAAAGTGTGGAGCTGGAAGAACACAGCAGGCCAAGCAGCATTTTAGGAGCACAAAAGCTGACGTTTTGAGATGAAGGGTCTAGGCCCGAAACGTCAGCTTTAGTGCTCCTGAGATGCTGCTTGGCCTGCTGTGTTCATCTAGCTTCACACTTTGTTATCTTGGATTCTCCAGCATCTGCAGTTCCCATTATCTCTGATCACAATTTTCACCTCACTGCGAAGCCTAGCTTGAAGAAGTTACCCTCCTCCCTCCGGACCAACATCAGGAAACCTCTCTCCCACTGCAACTCTCTTGTGGTCTCTTACTCTCCTCTCCACCTATCTTCTCCTCTATCCATCTCCCTATTTATTTCAGAATCCTCTCCCCATTCCCCTTTTCTGATGAAGGGTCTAGGCCCGAAACATCAGCTTTTGTGCTCCTGAGATGCTGCTTGGCCTGCTGTGTTCATCCAGCTCCACATTTTGGTACCTTTTCTCAGCAATGTATAAGTCCAAATGACTATATGTATCTTATCATCATTATAGCACCTCATTTATTCTACGGTACATCTACGGTACTGTGCTTCTTGTGTAGCTGAGAGTTAGATATATCTTATATTTATCCATGGTGAGTAGTGTGGGGATCTAAACAAAAAATGATGAGTCTAAGAGTTTATTAATTACAATCTATTTAAATAAGTAGAGTTTCTCTCATTTTCAAGGCTGAATTACTGCATATCAGTTTTGGACCAAAATGAGGGTAGCTCAAGTTTTGTTATATTATTTAATACTGAGATGTTGCCACGGTTTCAAATGAGTTGTAGCAATGATACGAAGATGGAACTTAGAAGCTTTGAGTTTTAAGTTATTGGCTTAAAGAAAAATATGATATTGAAAGAGAAGATTGCACTTAATGAAACTTCTTTGAAAAGGATAGTGATAAAATATATAATTAATGGTGCTTCCTATGTTGCAGCTTATTTGGATATTCTGAAGGCATTTGACAAAATCTTACATGAAGATTCCTAATTCCATGAAGAGCCACAGAGCTCAAAGTAGAAAAGAAAAGAAGTATAATGTCAGATGTTGGCATTACTATGTTAGTGAGTGGAGTTCCTAAGGGGATAGTTGGAGAATTCTAGTTGTTTCTAAGGTACCTTAATAATCTGGCTGTCAACATCACGTGTCAGGGCTTGTGGAATTCATTGCCATGGAGCGCAATGGAGGCTGGGACGTTGGATGCCTTCAAGGCAGAGATCGACAAATTCTTGATCTCAGAAGGAATCAAGGGCTACGGGGAGAGTGCAGGGAAGTGGAGTTGAAATGCCCATCGGCCATGATTTAAATGGCGGAGTGGACTTGATGGGCCGAATGGCCTTACTTCCACTCCTATGTCTTATGGTCTTATGGTGTAAGCTTGTCCCATCTGATGACACTTTAACTGATTGGTTTATGAGGCAGATTATCAATGAGCTCATTGTTCGAGGAAAATGGGGAGCTGAGAAGGAGTTTTAAATATTTAGATGACCCCATCACTTCCAACCGAGGATCCTGTAAAATCACAGTAAAGCCAATGCCACCAATAATGCATAAAACAAAAAGATTCCAACCCAGTTATTATGACACTTTACTTTAGTGCTTTCCAAACATTTTCTCACCATGAACCTTTCCAAAGGCTTGAAGATTGTCTTCACCCCTCAGCGAAGACCTTTAACCTTGAGGTGGGGAAATGGGGAGGGATTTGGGGGCTGGTGGAGGTGGTGGTGAGGAGATGAATACACGAGGTGGCCGGGGTGGGTACAATTGGTTAGAGACTATTTTATTCTTGGAGTTCCGAATTCCATGATTTCAGCTTCTGACTCTACTTGGGGTCCAAACCCCTACTTTGGGAAGCCCTACATTATTCTGCACTGGTAATGCAGACCTCTGACAAGCAAATTGGTGATTCACACCCCATTCCAGGAACATAAGTACAAAATCTAGGCTGTGACTCCGAAGCATTCTTGAGGAAATGCAGCAATGTCAGGAGTATTGTATTTCAGATGAGGCATTAAACTGAGCTTCTGCCAAGCTTACGCACCATAACCACAGGCAGAAATAAAAAGAATCGGGTACTTTCAAGATAAACTGATAAAAATATGAGGTAACTCTAAAGGATAATAAGAACTGCAGATCCTGGAGTCAGAGATAACACAATGTGGAGCTGGATGGCCACAACGGGCCTGGCAGCATCAGAGGGACAGGAAAATTGACATTTTGGGTCGGGAAGGGTCAGCTTTCCTGCTCTTCTGATGCTGCCTGGCCTGCTGTGCTCCTCGAACTCCACACTGTGTTTTCTCCGTTAACTCTAAGGATAGTGGGCACCATTAATCTTCAACATTATCACAGGAACATGGTAAGTGTTCATCATCCTTACATTTCCCACTTGGTCATTGAATTCACCATCAGACAGCCATGGTGGGTGGAGATTGCGGCATCACTACCAGTCAGCAGCCCTAGATCTCACAGATGGGAATGATAGGTCTTTTCCAGGTTAGAAAGAAATAACTAGAGGAATGTCAGAAGGATTGGTTCTAGGATCTCAACTATTTACTAATAATAATTTGGAGGAGGGATCAGAATGCATTTCATCCAAATTTGCTGATGATACAAAAGCATTGGAAGGCCCTACTGTGACGAGGGCATAAGAAATCTATAAGAGTTTATTTATAGGTTGAGTGAATGGTCACAAGATAAGATCGCTGAAGTTTAATGTAGCCGAGTGTAAGGTTATACACTTTGGTAGTAAATATCAAATGGCAGACTATTACATAAATGGAGATAGACTCCAAAACTGTATCAGAGGTAATGGGAACTGCAGATGCTGGAGAATCCGAGATAACAAAGTGTGGGTCTGGGTGAACACAGCAGGCCAAGCAGCATCTCAGGAGCACAAAAGCTGACGTTTCGGGCCTAGACCCTTTATCCCGAAACTTTTGTGCTCCTAAAACGCTGCTTGGTCTACTGTGTTCATCCAGTTCCACACTTTGTTATCATAGACTCCAAAATGCGCTCTTCTTATGTATGAAATGTTACGAGTTAAAATCCAAGTTCAACAAGTAATTAAGAAGGAAGTTAAACTTTGGCCTTTATTGCTAGAGTGTTGCTATTTAAAAGTGAAGAATTCTTTGTAAAATTATGCAGGGTTTTGGTGACACTCAACTGGAGTGTTTGTGTACTGTCATGGACTGTGAACAGAAGAAAGGATGTAATGACATTGAGGCAGTTGAGAGGAATTTTATTTGATTGATTCCTGGGATAAATGTTTGACATATAAAGAATGGCTAAACAGGTTAGGACTTTATTCATGAGAGTTTAAAGGAATGAACCTTATTGTAACACAGACAATTTTGGGGGGCTATTTCATGGTAGATGTTGAACTGCAGAACAAGTGGAAACCTAAGCAAACTTTGATGCCAAGATAACAAAGTGTGGAGCTGGATGAACACAGCAGGCCAAGCAGCATCTCAGGAGCACAAAAGCTGATGTTTCGGGCCTGGACCCTTCCATCAGAGAGGGTCCAGGCCTGAAACGTCAGTTTTGTGCTCCTGAAATGCTGCTGGGCCTGCTGTGTTCATCCAGCTCCACACCTTGTTATCTTGGATTCTCCAGCATCTGCAGTTCCCATTCTCACTCAAACTTTGATGCCGTTAGGCCAGATTTAAGGTAATCTCGCCCTCTGTCATTGAACTACAGAATGCCAATGATATTTGTGTCTGTGTACACTCTTGTGCTGAGCTTCAACCTTTCATTGTTCACAATGCACTACCCTGTCCCCACCCCTGCCCTGGTTATCAAAAACCATGACAAGACTTTGAACAATGTCAACCTCCTTCCATTTCTTGGAAGAACACATTCAATATGGGCAGACATGCTTTTTGAAGATCAACCTGTCTGCTTTCATTGTGCTAACACCACCTTTGGTCACCTCACTCAGTGCTTTGACATGGTAAGCCAACACCAGGAAGGCATGGGGGCCCTTTCAAGGGCAGTCTCAAAGCTTCCTTGTAAAGATTCAATATCCCCATCGACACCTGGGAGTGTTTGACAGTTGGGGCGTCCCATTCTCCCTACCACTATCTGCCCCACTTGTTATAGAAACTGTGGGTCATGCATTGGCCTCTTCAGTCTCCTGGGAACATATTATGTAGTGTGGAAACAGACCATCCCCATGAGGGCCTGCCAAAGAAGAAGAGTAGTGCCAACTCTAATCTACCTACTGACGAAAACCGCAGAGGTATCGTGTAAGTTGGATGCCTTCCACCAGTGTTGTCTGCGCAAGACCCAGGGCATCATTTAGAGAGACAACATCAGCCATGAAGTGGAGTTGTTGAGAACTGCTCACTGTGACAGAGTTGATTGGCAAGACATTTATTATTTTACCTGCCATATAGAGGCCCCATCAGAGTAGCCATTAAATGGATACCTTCAGTCAGGTAAAGAAGCCAGGGCTGACCAAGGAAGACCCGGCAAAGCACATTTAAGCAACACTTTCCAGGGTGGGCTGAATTAGAAGAGTTTGTGAATGGATTGGGGCTAGTGGTAGAGCCTTGTTGTCCATTGTCCCATAGGGGATGGAAGAAACTTAGGCTAGGTTTAATACATTGCAACAAAAATGTAGTCCACCTTTATATGACAGAACCACCCTTCAGTCCAAGGCTCTGAAACAAACACTTCGGAGTGACACCAGAAATTTCTGAGCATGAACTTTAAGAATCACAACTTTTGTTCACAGTGTGAAAGCACCATACTATTATAATGTAAATACAACACAAATGCAGAATTCATAATCAGCACATTCATCAGTATTAGTCATTTTAATTTCACACCCATTAAAATATTAGCACAAACCCATTTGGTTCTGACATTTCTATCAGAGGGAAGGTGAGCAGAACATGATCTATATAATTTATTTGCTCAAAGCAGGCATGATTTAAGTGCTTGAAGTCAGGAGGCAATCTAAATTTTCGCTGACACTGCTCAGACAGATAATTGCTCACTTGCCTTTCCAAATAACATGCCATGACATTTTAGTTAACCCTAGTTTTGAATAGAATGGTTTGCATTCTTTTGTCAAGGATGTCATATGGCATAAATATTTGGGAAACATAGTAGGTCATATCTTCTGTATGTCTATCTGGACTCACCGGTAAGGAAGGCAAGGCTGGTTAAGAGCACAAAGCAGGGACTAAAATGGTAGAAGTAGAAGCAATCTCTGGAGTATCAATGTTAAGCAAAGCCCCTGAATGTTCGAAGCTTTAGAGGCTGCAATATTGGCACAAATGCGTGAAAAACAGAACAAGCAGTGGTAGGAAAGAGTAGTGCATGCAGTGTGATGAAAACCAGCACAAGCAGCAAGTTTTGAAAAGGTTTTATAGATGTCACAAGGTTGGCTGTGGTATGTGAAGGCTCAAGTACCGAATGCAGATTTTCAAATGATTCTTGTCAACTGATTGATATGTTGTGTGTGTGTATGTGTGTGTGTGTACATATGTGTGTGTGCTTGTATGTGTCTATGTACATACGTGTGTGTGTGTGTGTGTCTGTGTGTGTGTGTATGTGTGTGTACATATGTGTGTGTGTTTGTATGTGTCTATGTACATACGTGTGTGTGTTTGTGTGTCTACATGTGTGTTTGTGTTTGTGCACACACCATGATAGGCACTTGTTCATAGAAAGAACATGCTCATAGTGTCACTTCATGTTGGGAGGCTGTTTTGCTGCATTGTAGAAGTATTTGGTTCCAAAATGGTTAAAGCTGTGGATTACATTTTGCTACACTCTGTATATGATGATTATTGTTTTATATGTCACAATATTATGCCAGTACACCTGGAAGAGGTGTATTCATGACATCATCACTGTATCATAGCATGTAACCAGTAAATGCACGACAAACTGATAAAAGCCTATTATTTTCGTAAGCTAAAAGCTTAGCACCAAAGTGCCTGTGAATATAATGGTTAAGTATAACAGTGGGCTAATAAACATTCCGTTGGATTCTTCAATACTATGTGTAGGCTCATGTCTCGGCTTTTACGTTACATAGAATGTAGAACAGTCCAACACAGGAACAGGTCCTTCCACCGACCACGTCTTTGTTGATCATGATGCCTTTCTAAGCTAATTCCGTTTGCCTGCACACGGCCCTATTCCTCTATTTCGGGCCTGTTCATTTGTCTGTTCAAATGCCTTTTAAATGTGTCTGTCATTTCAGCTGCTATCGCCTCTGCTGGTAGAGTGTTCCAGGCCCCTACCACCCTCTATATAAAATCCTTGTCTCACACATCTCCTTTAAATCTTCACCTTTCACCTCTACCCAAGCCCCTTGGTGTTTGCCATTTCTACCTTGGTAAGAAGATGCTGACTATTCACCCTAAAGGTTACAACTATCCATTATGCTGCAGGAGAAAATACCAGCACTGCTGCACCACAAATATCTCACTCGAGACAAAAAGCAGAGGATAGTGAAGGGTAGTAACCATTCATAAGGACAATTGCTGGGTCTTGGCAGCAGATAGTTTGAAAACCTAACTGAAGATCAACTGGACAACAGCACTGTGCATCAAGTAATTCAAACAGTCAGCATTATCAGTTTCTATGAGTACAGATGAAAAAGTTAATTTCTTTCTAATTAGATTCTAACTTCTTTCAAGCTGTGTGCAATTCTGATCTCCCTGCTATGGGAGGGAAACTTGAAAAGTTTCAGAAATGATTTACAAGGATGTTGCCAATGTAAAGGGTTTGAGACATAGGGAGAGGCTGAATAGACTGGACTATTTTCCCTGGGACGTCAGAGGCTGATGGATGGCCTTATTGAAGTTTATAAAATCTTGAGGGACTTGGATAGGGTGAATAGCCAAGGTCTTTTCCGAGGGTAGGGGAGTCCAAAACTAGAGAGCAAAGGTTTAAGGTGAGAGGGGAGAAATTTAAAAGGGACCTAAGGGGTAACTTTTTCACACAGAGGGTGGTGCATGTACAGAATGAGCTGTCAGAAGAACTGGTGGAGGTTAGTACAATTACAATATTTAAAAAGCATATGGGTTTAAAGGTTACCGTCCTGTATTGAAGTGGTGAGCACTAAGTCTCTTTATCTCTACTCTTTTCTTTACAAAAAGGAGCTTGCATTTCTCACCATATAGCTGCAAAACTTGCTTAAAAGAAAATGCATAAAACTGTTTTCTACATTAACAGGTTTTACTTGTTTCCAAATATTTGTTGGCAATTTTTGTGCCTCCAATTGTGTGCAAAATTAGAAGGAAGCCCACGTGACATCATCATTCCTTGTTTGGCACGAGTGAAACCTAGTGACTGAAACCCATAAGCTTGCAATGTTAAACCCATAAATAAACCAAAGAACTCTGGACGCTGGAGATCGGAAACAAAAGCAGAAATTATTGGCGAAACTCGCAGTTCTGGCAAATCTGTGGAAAGAAAGCAGAGTTAACATTTCAAGTCCGGTGACTTTTCATCAGAAGAGTAATGCTTGAAGGGACTAAGGCCGAGGGAGAAGCAGCAATAGTGAAAAATAAAAGGGAACTGGAGCAAGAGAGAGACAAATAAAAGGAGGCAGGAGTAAAGCAAACCAAAGAAATAAACAAACATTGCACTGTATACAGAGATAGTAGGAACTGCAGATGCTGGAGAATCTGAGATAACAAGGTGTAGAGGTGGATGAACACAGCAGGCTAAACAGCATCAGAGGAGCAGGAGGGACCCCACCACCAAAGACATTTTCCCCTCCCCGGCCTTATCTCCTTTCCGGAGGGAGCACTCACTCCGTGATTCCCCTGTCGAGTCCACGCTTCCCTCCAGCCCTACCACACCCGGCACTTTTCCCTGCAACTGCAGGAAGTGCTAGTCCTGCCCCAACACCTCCCCTGTTACCTCCACCCCAGGCCCCAAGAAGACTTTCCACATCAAGCAGATGTTCATCTGCACATCTGCTAATGTGGTGTACTATATCCGCTGTTCCCGTTGTGGCCTCCTCGACAAACCTATACTTCGTTCTGCGGAAACCTATACTTCGTTCGCACTAAACAACTGCACCTCCCAGTTGCGAACCATTTTAACTCCCCCTCCCATTCCTCAGACAACATGTCCATCCTGGGCCTCCTGCAGTGCCATAATGATGCCACCTGAAGGTTGCAGGAACAGCAACTCATATTCCGCTTGGGAGCCCTGCAGCCCAATGGTATCAATGTGGATTTCACAAGCTTCAAAATCTCCCCTCCCTCTACCGCATCCCAAAACCAGCCCAGCATGTCCCCACCCCGCTAACCTGTTCCTCCTCTCACCTATCCCCTCCTCCCACCTCAAGCCCCACCCCCATCTCCTACCTACTAACCTCATCCCACCCCCTTGACCTGTCTGTGCTCCCTGGGCCGACCTATTCCCTCCCTAACTCCCCATCTACACTCACCTTTACTGGCTCCATTGCTGCCTCTTTGACCTGTCTGTCTCCTCTCCACCTATCTTCTCCTCTATCCATCTTCTATCCACCTCCCGCTCTCTCCCGATTTATTTCAGAACCCCCTTCCCCTCCCACATTTCTGAAAAAGGGTCTAGATCCGAAGCGTCAAGCCTTCCTTCTCCTCTGATGCTGCTTGGCCTGCTGTGTTCATCCAGCGCTACACCTTGTTATCTTTGCACTGTATTCAATTTGTTACAACAGAAAAGTCCTTCAACAAGACAAGCACTTAACTATAAACTGAGTAGCCAAAACTACTTTGAGTGAATTATAACTTTCCGAGCAATGTATGCAGTTTTATGTTACAAATCAAATGATAAAAGACCTCTGCAAATCTTGCTAGCCAGCAGCAAGGTGGGGCTTCACAGAATTAATAGATAGCATCTTTCACAGAAAATCTGAAAGATCCAGAAAAGATCTGAAGACCTGCTCAAGACAATAATTAATTTTAGGATGAACAGGCTTCAGCCCATGTCACACACAGACAGCAACACTAAGGGGCATTTGACCAGTTCATTGACGGATGTTGATGCAAAAAACCCATGTGCAACTTTTCCAGAAAGGGGTTCATTGAACTAGTAATTGCTTTTAGAATCATAGAAGCCTTCAGTAAGCCCCTCTGTACATGCTATTAATATAGTACTTGAGAATGGACACAAGTATGCAACTGTAGGGCGGGCCAGCAACAGTTTCATGCTTTAGGTGCAGCTAACACTATTGCTACGGTCAACATAGTTCACCAAACCAATAAGCTCTATAACAAATGTGGTTTGCCATACCTACCCAAAAGCATTACTCGCCTGCAAAGCATTGGTATTAAAGGACATTGGACATTCGTATGCAAGAAGTCTGGTAACAGAGGCCAAGCCAGATCCTAGAACAAAACAAGTAACTAACAAATCTGTACAGCACCCCAAACACTAGCATCAAGTCTAAGGAAGGTACGCAAATGTAAAGGTTCAGAATCAACCAAGTGAAGGGCAAATTTCAGAAGACGATCAAGCTTTCTGCATTGTTAACCTTACATACCGTGTTGAACAGGTGATCAGAATTGTTTGTGACTTAAAATATCATACATTGTCACTACCCACAGGGAAAGTGCGCTGACACTTGAGCTCCATGACTCCGGGGTTGTCAAGATAATAGAAAATATTGACCAGGTTTCTCTGTTTACAGTGATCTACTATTTATTACAATTAAATAAATTCTGACAACGGACAAACAAAAATATGAATTATCAACATATAACACTGCTAGATGAAACTCCAACCTCCCTCTGAATCTCCAACGCAAACATACATTCAGACACAGACAAAGATAGAAATGTGGATGTTATTGATCGAGATAAACCATTGCTGGAGAAACCAGGACCAGTGCACAGGATTTGATGAGATGTCCCCTTCAAGACCCTTTGTTCTTCAGTCTCCTTACTTCCAGCTTCTTCCAGTCCGTGTCCAAAGATGCAGGTAGTTGACAAAGTAATTGTTCAGTGTTTCAGTCGCTGGTTAAAAGCAATAGTGCATAGCCAGTACTGGGAGAGAATAAGTTTTTATTTTCCAACTTCTGGCTATTCCACTGCGGGGAGAAATTAAAAGACCCCGTCTGCAGGTTTCTGACCTAGGAATTGTTCACACACGCTGTGTCCTCTTCCATTGAACTGGTCAGGATTGCATAAACTTCAGTCAGTAATGTGTCTCTTGATGAACCTTGCTCTGCACACGCACCCAAGGTGTTGTGGCTTCTTAGACATCTACCATTGTTATAGTCTTTTGTGTTCTATCAAATTAAGTTATAGCTGAGTGCTATCATGCAAAACTATATCTTAGTTAAGAGAAAAACCTCTTTCCGTCGGACCACCTAATGACTTTCTTTAAACGCTCAAGGCAAAGCAGGCAGTGCAGTTCCCAATCTGAAATGAAGGTAATGGCAGCAAAACTATTGAATGGTGTCAATGAGACCAGCTAATTCAAACAACCTGATGTTCAGTGATGAGAGTCTATCATACAACGTTCTACAGCTTGCCACATGGTCCTGGATGAATAAGAGGATCCCCTGCTCTTGCTGCCTCCAATAGGCACATGGAAAAGATTTACAGTTTGATAATCAATTTGCTGGGCTGTGTTAAGACACATCTTCTGTAGCCAAGAAGTCCTGGGGTGAGACTTGAAGCTGGAGCTTCTGGACCAGAGGGGGGGAAACTATGACCTTGTCTCCTCCTGCCTCTATGTTTGCATGGTGCCAATGCAAAGATAAATGAGCCAAATAACTGAGCAGGGACCATCCACAGCAACATCAGGTCAGGAGGAAATTATAAATCAGCAGGCGCTTCATGAATGATAGCCACAACAGCTATTGCCCGGTCCCTTGGGTATAAAAGATTTCCAGCATTTAATAACTTAATTTGAGTTGCAAGGATGATTCTAAAACTGCCAATTACTGCAGGTGGGAGAGCACAATGGTGATGATGAAATGAAAAATGAGCAGCAGAGATTTGGATGAGCAAGAGTTTCTGGTGAGTGGAAGCTAAGAAGCCAGCAGGAAGGCACTGGGATAATCGAGTCTCAAGGTAACAAAGTCATGGATATGGGCTTCAGTAACAGATGAACTGGTAAAATGGAAGCAGGCAGCCTTGATAATATAAGTGGCTAAAAAGTTCAACTTTGGTTCAACATCAAGATTGCTGATGGTCTGACTCAAACTCAGACAAGTGTTAGGAATGCAACTGGTGTCTAGGGAAAGTAGTTGCTGCCATTACCCCTTTCTTCTCCCAGAGAATTTTTGGGGTAGGCACTTGGAGGAAATAGTTGCTCATCCTGTATTAGATGTATTTGTTGCACAAAATCCAAATTACTCCTGACACGTGGAATCTCGTAGAATCAGAGTTATTGCCTGCCGCCTGGAGAGTCTGTTTTTAGGGAGGGACCATGAACCACGAGGCAATGAAACATTGGCGAGGCCATCAATGGGTCTTTGTCACGAACCAACACCCTAGGGTGGAGGTCCTCCCTACGGTGACAACTGCTGGCCAACCAGAGGCTAGCAGCTCTTGTGCTCAGCAGCACAACTGAGTAGACAGTGGCTGCTGCGGGAAGTGTAGGTTGCCTTGGATCCCAAGGATCGCTGTGGATCAAAGTTAGAGGTACGCAATGTATTATGGGAGTTCTCAAGATGGGGCACACAGAGAAAGAGGTCATGCATCAGAAGCAATTGCAAGGGATGTAGCTTGCATTGCCCACCCACTGCCCTCTTTCCAATGCCCGGTCCTTCAATCAGGCACTGATTGTCTCCTCAGTCAAAGTCAATCAGATGGTAACAAGCCCACTTGTTGCTGGTCAGTCCTAGTGGCTGCAGGCTGAGACCCACAACATATCCTTCTTTGGCCATTTAAGTTGGCAGTGTTGTTGAAAAGTTGGCTCCAGACCTTACTTCTAGTGGTGGCAGGAAGGCTGTGAGGTTTCAGTGCCCTCCCACTTTTTAATTAAGAGCCCTTCCTACCTCTAATCAGTGAATTTAAGTGGCACACTATGACTCTGAACAACCTGAAGCCCAGGCCAGGAAGGCCTTGTCTGGTTTTCTATTAAAAGTAGGACAATAAGCCTCCTTATCTTGGTTCTGTAAAATCTTTATGTTATATTTGTTCGTGCTTTGTCACTCTCCATGTTATGTAACTGCATTGAGGACAATGTCTGCATTTTGTTCAGTAAGGTTAATGCAATTTAAAGATGCAAGGAAGACATAGCTGACTGCAATTCAGTTAAATCCTTAATCTACATCCTGTCTGTCATTTTTCCCTACTGAAATTTCTCAAGGTTTTAACAGTGGTAGGAATGAAAATATGAAGTGAGTGTCAGCAAATGTAGCAGGTTACAGAAAAGCCTGTCTGAAGGAAAATATAAGATTGGAAGTAGCCATAATGTGCTTTGGATGGAATGGTGGCTCAGTTGTTAGCACTGCAGTCTCACAGTACCAGTGACTTTCCTCGCGGAATTTGCACATTGTCCCCATGTCTGCATGGGTTCCCTCTTGTTGCTCCGGTTTCCTCCTACACTACAAAGATGTGCAGGCTGGCTGGTATGGCCATGCTAGATTACCCATAGTATCCAGGGATGTACAGACTGGTGGATTACCCATAGAAATGCAGGGTTTCAGGGATAGCGTGGGGAATGGTCCTGGCTGGGTTGCCCTTTGGAAGGTCAGTGTGGACTTGATGGGTCGAATGGCCTGCTTCCACACTGTAGGGATTTAATGATCCTATGAAGTCCAGAACAAAGCTTGTTGTTGTCCTGAATAATTATATCGAGAGCTGTACCAACATTATTGTGAAGAATTTCTGAAGAAGGGCCACTGGACCTGTAACGTTAACTTTGCTTTCTCTTCACAGATGCAGCCAGGCCAGCTGAGTTTTTCCAGCAATTTCTGTTTCAGTTTCTGAATTCCAGTATGTGCAGTCCTTGGTTTCTTTTTGTTTAATATACCAACAGATTTTGTCATGTACATCACAGGATATGAAGGAAAGAAGCACTTAAACAGACACAGAAACTCAGCAGGTCAGGCTGTGAAGTGGGCTGTGAAGCAGAGTTAACATTTTAAGTTCAGTATGACTCTACTTCAGAACTGCAAGAGCTCACGTCCTCGGAGACTGAGTTCTGAAGAGACATTGGACTGAAAACATTAAATCTCCCTCTCTTTCTCTATGGATGCTGCCTGACCGGCTGAGTTTCTTTTGCCATTTTCCCTTTTATTTCAGATCTCCCAGTAGGTCTTCTGATTGGAACAGACAGCTCTGTTCTGGATAGTGTTGAGCTATAGAGTGTTTTCATGTTTGCACTCAGCCAGGTGAGTGATACACTGTGGATGTGGGAGAAAGGTTTTCAGGGGAGTCACACATTGCTGATGATGTCAGCTTCTGCCCTGCTTGGGCTGGCCCAGATTCCAGTTGACCATAACCAAATGTACATGGACTGTTTCATGGGAAAAGTGCTGCATGTTTTTGGCAGAACTTGGAGTCTTTCTGTTGAAAGGAAAACCACTGAAGTGGCTGAGGAACCAAAAATCTGCAATACGTGCAACAAATTATGAAAATTTGAGAGCTTCCAAAGGATTGTGGAAATGACATGAAACTATATAAATTCAAAATGAAGGAGAAAACACAGAGCTATTGAGGAGACATCCTCCTGAGTCATAATAGTAAAGTACTCAGGGCTGTCTTGGCAAATTGAGTAACTAGTACAGTTAATTTGCTTCTTAATTAAGGACACGGTGTGTTTAGAGAAAACTGAGGCAGAGCGTACCATCTCTTTATCCTTATGGAGGCGCTTAACAATAATAAGGAAAATAAAAACTGATCTTCCACAGTAGCTGTATTGATTTAAAATCATTGTCTTGTGGTGTCTGGAGAAAGATATTGTCAGCAGAATCATAAAACCAGTCGGGAACGTAGTAAGAATATGCACACTTCCTGAGACCAGCACCTAATAACATGTCAGATAAATTCAGGAAGTGCTGGAGAAACTCAGCAGGCGTGGCCGCATCTATGGAGACAGAAAGAGAATTAATGTTAAGAATCATACTGGATGCAAAACTTTAACTCTGTTCCTCTCTCCACAAATGTTGCCTAGCCCGCTGAGTGTCTCCTGCGTCCTGTGTTTGCTTCAGATTTCCAGCATCTGCGACATTTTGCTTTTACAAGGAGTCCAATTTCTGGTTTATGATAGAAGAGTGAGTCAGACAAGACTTCTTTCTATCTATAATGCTGCTCAATGAAAAGGATGTTGTCATATGTGCTGCCTTTTGTATTTTCTAACTTTGTGGGCTCTTCATGAGGTCTATTCAGAGTGGTCACGTTCTGATCTAACCTTTTCGAGTGAAAAAGGTGCTTATTGCCTCACTGCAACTTTTAACAGGTTGTGAGAATAGAGTCTACGTCTAACTGCAAACATGTTGGGAGGACCTCGCCATAGCTCTGTCGCCTACAAGATCTGACTTTATTCTCCCATCCAGCCCTCATGGTGTCAACACAGTATGTGATCCTTGACGCACTCTTTTAGCACCTTCCCATACAACAGATGCTAATATCAAAGTCTCGCTGTACAATCTCAAGGTGTTTGTTAAATTCAGCCAACTCAGTTTGACATATCTGCAGATACTGCCATTGCTGCCAATGTGTTTTACCTCCAGAAGACAACAAACAGAATCTGTGAAACTATCAGATAGTTTAGCTTAATCTGCAACACAGAAGAAAGTCCTTATACCGACGGAAGTCACGATTACCATAAATAGAGAAAAAGAGCTATTGTATAAATAGGTTTGACATCACAATTTCAGAAGGTGCAAGTTATTTTACCAATAATAAATGAAGGGCTTGGCATCTATTGCTTAGACATTTGCAGGGTCATAATCTACTCTTGGCCCGTATCCCTCCAAACCTTAACGAAAACTGAAATAACTGAGGATGCTGTAAATCAGAATCAAAAGCTGAAATTGCTGGAAATGCTCAGCAGGTCTGGCAGCATCTGTGGAGAGAAATCAGAGTTAATGTTTCGGGTCAAGTGATCCTTCCTCAGAGAGTCAGAGAGACTCTCCAAACCTTTGTTATTCATGTATTTATCTGAATGTCTTTTAAACATTGTAACTGTGCGACATCAACCTCTTGTTGCAATTTGAAAATGATTTGGGAAGCAATGAGTAGCAAAACTTCATATTATGAAGACCTGATGTCAACCTGCTTTGATTTGTGGTAGTGAAATATGTACATAGAAATTTAGCTTTGAACGTAGCTCAAAATATTTGGTACCTTTTTGTCAAACTGCCTTCCAACTCTGCTGTTGAACCCTAACTCGTGATCAAGTCCCATTTACCCTTCACTTTGGTGCTCACTGGCCTACACTGACTCCTGTGTAACAACATCTTGATTTTCATCCTTGTTTCCAAATAGATTCACAGTCTGGGCTGTCCCTAAATCTGTAATCTCCTTTGAGATATTTTGCCAAGTTCCCTTTGGAACCCACCATCCAAAATCATCAAATGTACTGACTGAGTCCCAAATGAAGAAATTACCAAGAAGATTCCACTTTTTGAAGATATTACTTTTTAACGACTTGGAACTAAAGTGAATTAACTATGAATTAATGGGCAAATAAACAGGTACATTTCATTTTAACTGGTCAATTCAGCAACAATTGAACAACAACAAGCAATTTCCTTCAGCATGTGTGGCATTACCTGCATACATAGTTCCACAAGTTACACAGAGTAGGTGAAGAGTCTGATCTGAATAAAGCTTTCATCTCCAAGTTTCATGAACACAATTATTGTCAACACAGCAAGGTTCCCCTAGGTTCATGACAATCCTGCTGGTGCAGTTTTCCAGTGCTACCTCGCAGCCAAGCAATCAGTAGGACTCAGTTGGAGCAGCAGTGGGAGAGGAGCGGAGTGGGTGGAATCCTAAGTGAATACCGAGGCAGAACTCCCAAAGTGACACCATGATTGAAAAAGTGACGTCAGGCAGGAAGATTGGGTGCTTAGGAACCAGCTTTAGGGACTGAGTGAGTAATATTGCCAGAGAAATAGAGTAGGAAATCTTTATCTTTGTTGTTTGTACTTAGGAATAGAGAGACGGAGAGAGAAACTGAGGGAAATTTGTTTTGGTGAGTAGTGGGCAAAGCTGAGTAATTGGTTCCTATTTTATTGTCTGTAGCTGATAAGGTTCAAAATGGTAAGTGAACCCAGACCTGTGAAATGCTCCTGCTGGAATATGTGGGAAGTCAGGGATACTTCCAGTATCCATGGTGACTCTGCATGCAGGGAGAGTGTTCAGTTGCAGCTCCTGATTGACTGCATGGTGTGTTTGGAACTGCAGATGGTTTCAGTATGGAACATCCATGATGCTGGGAATGTCATAGTTAGCATGTTTAGCCAAATGGTCACACCACAAGTAAAAGCTACGTTGACAGAAAGTCTTGGGTGACCACCTGGAAGACTAGTAAGCATGGTCAAATAGTGCAGGGGTCCCCTGTAGCCATTCCTCTGTCAAACAGATATCCTCTTTTGGATACTGTTGGGAGAAACAACATTTCAGAGAAAGCAGCAGCTACCCACATTTGTGGCACCATGGGTGGCTTTGTAAGAAAGGAAAAGACCTGGGAGAGTTTTAGTGATGGGGGACTCGATAGTAAGGGGAACAGACAGACAGTTCTTGCCAGCAAACGAGAGCTTCAAAATGTAGATGGCCCTCCTGCTACCAGAGTCAGGGAGGTCTCAGAATGGTTGCAGGGCATTCTGAAGGGAGAAGATGAACTACCAGCAGTTTTGGTATGTGTCAGTAACAATGACATCGACAACTAAAGAAGTGAGGTCCTGCAACAGGAATTTAAAGAGTTAAGTAGTAGATTAAAAAGGAAGGCTATTAGGATTGTAATCTCCAAATTACATCCAGTGCCATGCATTACTGAGTCTAGGAATAGGAAGCTACGTCAGATGCTTAAGGGACGGTGCAGGAGGGAGGGCTGTACATGTTTGGATCATTGGAGTAGGTGTGACCTGTAAAAGCTGGTACAGGTTGCACCTGAATTGGAATGAGTCCAATATCCCTCCTGGGAGGTTTGCTCATGCTGGATATCAAGGGATATTGAGAATTTGATAAAGAAAAAGAAGGAAACATATGTCAGGTACAGCACATTAGAAACAGGGGGTGCCTTTCACAAGTATAGGGAGTGTAGGAGGTTGCTTAAAAAAGAAGCTAGAGGGGCAAGGAGGGGCCACAAAATAGCTTTGGCAGATGGCATCAAGGAAACCTCTAAAGCTTTTGTAAGTATTTTTATTCAGAAACAAAAACAGCTCTGTGGAACAAAAACAGGAATTGCTGGAAAAGCTCAGCAGATCAGGCAGCATCTGTCCAGTCACTGGACCTGAGACATTAACTCTGATTTCTCTTCATAGATACTGCCAGACCTGCTAAATTTTTCCAACAATTTCTGTTTTTGCTTCTGATTTACAGCATCTACAGTTCTTTTTTTTTCGTACAGTTCTGAGAAGGGTCAGTTGACCAAAAGCATTAACTCTGATTCCTCTCCATAGACGCTGCAAGAACTGCTCAGCTTTTCCAGGAATTTCTGTTTTTATTTCTGATTTACAGCATCCACAGTTCTTTCAGATTTTCTTTGTATTTGTTTGGCCATTAAAATAATCCTTTGTTTTACTTATAATTCATGCAGGAGGAGCATTCATAAATTTTAAAGCAAAATGTGATCGCAAAATAGCTTTTGGCTCAGTGGTGGGACTTCTTCTGTTGACAGGTTTTGTACAAAAGATTGATTAGAAGCTCACATGGGAGAAATTTCAACCTCAATATCTGCCATTTCAGAAGTGGACTTTGATCATTTCATTTGTGCATTTATGTGGAGTGGAATTACGCTTTTATTTTTAACCTCCTTCGATGTGTAAAGCAAATGGAACAAAGAACACCTTCCAACACTAATTTATGTGAATCTTGGTTTGAAGACTATAGCATAATATTATAATGTTATGGTCCAAAATGGGAAGATAGAACATAGAACATTACAGCACAGTATAGGCCCTTTGGCCCTCGATGTGCCGACCTGTCATACCAATCTGAAGCCCATCTAACCTACACTATTCCATATACGTCCATATGCTTGTCCAATGATGACTTAAATGTACTTAAAGTTGGCAAATCTACTATCGTTGCAGGCAAAGCGTTCCATTCCCTTACTACTCTCTGAGTAAAGAAACTACCTCTGACATCTGTCCTATATCTTTCATCCCTCAATTTAAAGCTATGCCTCCTCGTGCTCGCTGTAACCATCCTAGGAAAAAGGCTCTCCCTATCCACCCTATCTACCCCTCTGATTATTTTATATGTCTCAATTAAGTCACCTCTCAACCTTCTTCTCTCTAATGAAAACAGCCTCAAGTCCCTCAGCCTTTCCTCGTAAGACCTTCCCTCCATACCAGGCAACATCCTAGTAAATCTCCTCTGCAACCTTTCCAAAGCTTCCACATCCTTCTTATAATGCGGTGACCAGAACTGTACACAATACTCCAAATGCGGTCGCACCAGAGTTTTGTGCAGCTGCAGCATAACCTCATGGTTCCAGAACTCAATCCCTCTATTAATAAAAACTAAAACACTGTATGCCTTCTTAACAGCCCTGTCAACCTGGGTGGCAACTTTCAAGGGTCTGTGTACATGGACACCGAGATCTCTCTGCTCATCTACACTAACAAGAATCTTACCATTAGCCCAGTACTTTGCATTCCGGTTACTCCTGCCAAAGTGCATCACCTCACACTTGTCCGCATTAAGCTCCATTTGCCACCTCTCAGCCCAGCTCTGCAGCTTATCTATGTCTCTCTGTAACCTACAACATCCTTCGTCACTATCCACAACTCCACCGACTTTAGTGAGGTCTGCAAATTTACTAACCCATCCTTCTACGCCCTCATCCAGGTTATTTATAAAAATGACAAACAGCAGTGGACCCAACATTTCCCATCAACTACCACCCTCTGTCGTCTTTCAGCAAGCCAATTTCTGATCCAAACTGCTATATCTCCCACAATCCCATTCCTCTGTATTTTGAACATTAGGTGGCGCTGTTTTAAAATTAAGGTAGGACCTTTTACGAAGAATAGAAGGGAATTATGTTTACTCACTGAGGGTTATGCTCACTGAGGAAATTTTATGCCTGAGAAGGCAGTGGAGTTACGATCGTTGTGTATTTTAAAGGTATAGGTAGATTATTGCTTAGGCAATGAAATTAAGCAATCGGGGTGGCACAGTGGCTCAGTGGTTAGCACTGCTGCCTCACAGTGCCAGGAACCCGGGTTCAATTCCAGCCTTGGGTGACTGTCTGTGTGGAGTTTGCAAGTCCTCCTTGTGTCTGCTTGGGTTTCCTCTGGGTGCTCTGGTTTCACCCCACAGTCCAAAGATGTGCAGGTTAGGTGGATTGGCCATGCTAAATTGCTCTTAGTGTCCAGGTATGTGTAGGGTAGGTGGCTTAGCCATGGGAAACGTAGGGTTACATGGGGCTGAGTTGTTCTGGACTTGTTGGGCTGAATGGACTGTTTCCACACTGTATGGATTCTAGGATATCAGGTACATAGTATTGTGAATTCCACATTCCAAACAGATAAGTCATAATCATAGCCTGCTTCTTGTCCTAGTTCACCAATTTGCAGTCTGTTTGTCATGTCCCTTTCACCTTTGATCACTCAAACACATATGTACCATTAGCAAGGCAGGATCAACCAGTTTTGTCTCACTTTCAAGGTTGCCTTCTCTCACTGTCAATGTCACTGCGACCAACAGGGAGGAAGGGGGAGACGGGTGAGAATGAAAACAGCCAAAGTGTGAATGTGGAGGTCCATCTGCTTTGAATATTGTACCCAAATGAACTTTGTTATGTGCGTGAGGTTTCATAAAATTGGTTATTTAGATTTAGATTTAGATTTAGATTTTTTTTAGATTCCCTACAGCGTGGAAACAGGCCCTACGGCCCAACAAGTCCACACCGCCCTTTGAAGCATCCCATCCAGGCCCATTCCCCCACAACCCTGAACACTACGGGCAATTTAGCATGTCCAATCCACCTAGCCTGCACATCTTTGGACTGTGGGAGGAAACCCACGCAGACACGGGGAGAATGTGCAAACTCCACACAGACAGTCACCCAAGGGTGGAATTGAACATCAAGCCCCTGGCGCAGTGAGGCTGCAGTGCTAACCACTGCGCCACCGTGCTGCCCCTGTTTTGAAATGCCACTTCTGATCGAGGGTAAAACAGAACGCCCTGGAAACAGTGAATGAAATGAAATTGTATCGGACTTGGCCTGGTAACAGGGCAGGCAATGGTTGCCATGGGAACAGAGGACCCGAGTCAAATGCAGCTTTGCTGTGCAGTTGTGGCTTACAAACTCTGAGCTGGTCTGATTGAAAATGCCTGGACAGATGGAGACGGAGAGTTCAGAGAGTGAGGCAGGACAGCAACTTACAGGATCAGTTGAGGAAAATAGACAGTGGAATCTTTTTTAATTAAGTGTGAGTTGTATTGAGTTTGGTGGAGTCATTCCTGTCAAGAGGTTGAATGAGTTTTCTCTCCTTATCTTACCAAACTCGCTGCTTTAATTGGTCTTTGAGGCCAAACAGTGAGAATCACATCTGAATTCCATCCCATCTTACCATATGCCATTCCTGCAGTAACTCCCTACTCACGGGAGACCCTGAAAATGACCAGTATTTCTGGCACCAGCGCCATCTTGACAAGGCCATTGTAAATTTGGACAGGCACTCCCAGTCTGGAGCTGCCCTGCATGGTTTAGAACATTTGTCCTGGACATGGCAGACAGGGTTAAATTGGCATTCCACTCTGCAGGCATTGTCCTGAAGAGCCTGGGGGAGCAGAGACAGGGCTTCCTCCTACCACCAACAGTGGACATCATGACACTGGACCATAGATAACACAATGTGGAGCTGGAGGAACACAGCAGGCCAGGCAGCATCAGAGGAGGAGGAAAGTTGTTGCTTTGGATCAGGACCCTACTTCAGAAAAACGTCAACTTTCCCGACCCGAAATGTCAACTTTCCTGCTCCTCTGATGTTGCTTGGCCTGCTGTGTTCCTCCAGCTCCACACTGTGTTATCTCTGATCACAGCATCTGCAGTTCTTACTATCTCTGAATGACACCAGACCATGCAACCTATGTTGAAATAAGCAGTCTTACTCACTAGGGGAATGCACAGCAATGTAGGAAGAAGGTCAATGTCCTTTCTCACTCCTCCAGCACAAGTGCCTCCATCCTCTATCCAATCCCTTACACTTACTTTGTCTCGAGTACTGCACAGGCCTACCAAGACTCATGTTCTACCACTCTCACTACTGCATGCAACAGCTTTTCTCCATCATCCTCATCCAACCCAAACTACCACTAACCCTGCATGCCCAATCACTCAGTCAGGAAACCTCTCCATCTGCAACAACAGTTAAAGCTGTGCCACCCATTTCTATCCTTATGTTCAATTATGGGATATGGGTGTTGCTGGCTGGGCCAGCATTTATTGCCCACCCCTAATTGACCTTGAAAAGGTGATGGTGAGCTGCCTCCTTTAACTGCAGCAGCTCTTGAGTTGTAGGTAGACCCACAATGCTATTAGGAATTCCAGGAGTTTGTCACAGAGACACAAGGAATGTTTATATGTTTCAAAATTAGGATGGCAGGTGGCGTGGAAGGGAACTTGCAAGTGATGGTATTTCCATATAACTTGCAAATATCTACCTTTCTCTCTCTTTCATTCCAAAAGCATAACTGCCTACAATAGGGCTGGCCAATACAGGTGGTGTGCTGTTGATCAGTTTGCTCGTCACTCCTTAGCAGCAGACGATCCTAACTCTGATTGTCCTGAGCAGGGTTTGGACTGGTATTGAAGGCTGAGCTTGACAAACTGTGTGTGGCAAGCTTCCTAACTATGTGTCTGTACTAAATGTTACAGCAAGACGGTATAATACAGGGCAGACATCTTGTGGCTGAGGGGATAAAGTGCAAAAAGGCAAGGCAAGTCAGGGATGATGTGAGCATCCAGGTGTGCCCAGAGTAAGTGAGGGCTTTTAAAGTGAGTGAAGAGCCCAGAGATACAGGCTGGCATAGTCTATGAGCTGGGTGCATCATCCTGAGTGTGAAGTGTCCTTGCAGTACAGAGCCTTACATTGATAGCCGCCAATGCAGCCTAAGGGGCAGCAATGATGTGCAGATGTGTCCTGCAAGTAGATCCGAGATGTGCCGTGAAAGTTTAAAATTTAAAATAAGGTGGTGCTGGAGACAAACCAAATGGTTGGAATAACTTGCTAGGTACAACAGTTGCATGCCGATCTTGGGTTCATGTTTGCACTACATGTAACTCCACCATGCTATTCTGTGTCTGTAAAATCTTCCGGACTGTCCTGTTTTGACACCATCACGTTTGTAACTTGCTTTGTTCTGTCTACCTTAATTAGTTTGAACAGTTTTGGATTCCTTGTTACTTTGGTTAGACCCTTGGCATGTAACTCTTCTGCCTATCATGTTATTCCAGCCATTTTGTTCGACTCCAGTGCCACCTTATTTTTAATTTTTTGAAACTATCTCTGTGCCTTAATTAATCAGATTACAGATCACCCCCTCACTTGCTATGCAGCTGTTGGAACTTTATGCACACTGTCTGACTCTTGATCACCTGTAGAGACTTATTATTCAGCCTGTCAACAATCCGCTCACATCATTTGTATAATCTTTTGATCCCTCTGCCTGTAAATTCTGTGTTTGTGTGCTACTCTTCACTTCACCTGATGAAGGAGCTGTGCTTCAAAAGCTTGTGATTTCAAATAATTTCAAATAGCCCTGTTGAACTACAATCTGGTGTCTTCTGACCTTGTCCTCCCTAGTCCAACACTGGCACCTCCACATCAGGCTAAATAGGGATAGGGTGATGTTCTCCATCTGGTGAGGCAGTACTCATAGAAATTTAAATATTCTAGGTAATTTGTCCTGGCGTGGTCAGGGGAAGAAATCTCTGCAACACACTTTGCTACTGGAAGCAAGTTTGGGTATTCTTAGAAGACGAAGGAAACTGAACATCACAATTTAGCAAAATCAGGAGAAGTGAGCCTTTTAGGGTCTGGGAGTAGATTCAGATTGTATTTGTAAGGACTGCAATTTTGTAGTGTGCTGTAAAGCATAAAAATGGCATAGTGTTTTTGAAAGTATTAACATAATGATAAGAGATATCATAACTGTAGTTTATGATATTAATTACCTGCTAAGCAATGTTTATTCAATAATTAGTTTGTTACAGTAAAAATATTAAAACGTGAATCTTTTAATGCAATTCCTTTAAGTTGGTCACTGGGAATTCATTTAAAAGAAATGTCAACCCAGGGATCCAAACAACACCTTATGGCATTGTCTCCTACTTGTCCATAGGGCTGGTGGAATATCATTGGCAAGAGGTTACAATCAGAAACTCGGATCTTGATCTCTGACAACTAGAACAGGGTGGAAACGGTCAGTTATTGAACTGGAGTTGGGACGAAGATCAGATGTTGAAGATGCACATCTAAGAGTATGGCGGTTCTTAAAGATTGATGACTGAATGGTCAAAAATTCAATGTGGGAGAGACCTGTGATTGGCAGTTCTTGCAGAAAATTACAAGTCAGGGGACTGGGGGCAGTGGGGAAGGCTGACCAAGAGGGGAAAGGCTTCCATGAGTGACTATCGGGGAGAGCCCTTGTTCCTCCTGGGAGGAGTATTGAAACAGCTACATGTCTGGGATAACACTGATCTCCCCCTTCCTATTACACTGTTGAATTTACAAAAAACAGTAACTTTGAATTGTGATATCTATGATTTAGATATTTTAGTTAAACACCCCATCTCTCTGGGACAGAATGTTTGAACGCTCCACTGTGGACCACCATAATAATGGTGCTGTTGGGAGAATTAATATTTCAGTGAAAATCTCTGAAACTGGGAATACAAGAGATTGATTGACATCACAATTTAAAATTCTCCTTTGACAAATAATCATCAAAAATGGATTTGAAAGTTCAGTGATCAGATGAAAGAATTACATAACAAATGTTACATTTTAAACTTTTATTGTGGTTAATATGTCAGGGGCACTACTGGCTAATTGCTATATTTTTGTATGGAATTTAGACTTTAAACTACAGGAAGGAACAAATTCCTGCAGTGTTTCCCTTTTTATACCCATCATAGATTAGTCGCAGCAAACAGCACAATGGCTTCCTGTATCCTTGCTCCTCTGAGCAGGATGTTCATATGATTGTCACCAGTTTACAGCCGGTTTCTTAAATGCACTTGCAGCACTAAGGCCTGTTTTAATGATTCTCCCTTCCCAAAACATAGTGGATCAAATCTCTTCGAATCTGCAGATGCCTGCAGGAATCATCTCTCCAACTAGAGCCTGTTTCTTTGCTGCCTCCAGTTTGGTAACTCAAAAAACCAAGCTGCTTTATCCCTCTGCTCTCTGTCCATCAGTGATTTATAAGAAAGACTGTAATCTGATTAAATAATGACTTCCTCTACCCTCTTCCCTATCGCAACATGAAACACATTAACCTCGATTCCAGGTAAACACATTAATCAGCAATGTGTGATTCAATTTCCTTTCATCTTAGATACACACAGGCAACTTACAGCACTCTGTTTCTGACCTAATTCCAACAATACCTTTCTGAGACTTTTGGAGAACATTAGGCTTTTTCTTGCCATCTCAAGGATGGCTGCCATGGAGTGCCTTGCACCTTGTTCTTAATAAAACATTCGAAGCATTCACTTAATCTCAAACAATGGAGCTACCCAGGCTTACTCCCTGGCAGACTTCAAAACAGGTCACATGACCCCCCCTTCACTTATCCCAAATTTAAAGCCGCCATCTCAAATTTACAATAGTTTTACAGGAATTATAATTGTAATAGCTCCCTCCAATGAACCACTGTAGCAATTAATTTTCATTAACATTATCCAAGAATAATGCCATAACACCAGGAGATATGGGAGCATAATTAGGCCACTCGGGGCATCAAGTCTGCTCCATCATTCAATCATGGCTGATAGTTTTCTCAATCCCATTCTCCTGCTTTCTCTCAGCAACCTTTGATCCTCTTACTAATCAAGAATCTAAGTATCTCATGACTTGGCTTCCACAGCCTTCTGCGGCAATGAGTTCCACAGATTCACCACCCTCTCACAGAAGCAATTCCTCCTCTCCTCCTCCTCGAAAGAATCATTCCTTCCTTCACTCTGAGGCTGTGTCCTCAGGTCGGAGTCTTCCCTTCTAATAAAAATGTCATCTCCACTTACCTTATCCAGGCTTCTCAGGATTCTATAAGTTTCAATTAGATCACCCCCTCATCCATTGAGTACAAACTCAAGGTCCTCAACTACTCCTCATAAGACAAGTCCTTCAACCCCAGGATCATGTTTGTAAACCTCCTCCAAGGTCAGCACTCCTTCCCTAGATACAAGGCAGGAAAAGGAAAATCTACAGCTTAACAGAGCTGTAAATGAAAAAGAAAGGGACTTCTCTTACAAAAACCAAAGGTGGGACAAAATTCAACTGTTCATTTTACTGTTTTTATTGATCTTTCATGCTAGCTTTCTCCCTTTGAACATGTTGTTTTTCACAATATGGAGAAATTCCCTTTCTGGTGTATTGCCAAGTGGTCATTCTTCTTTAGTGAAATTGCACACAGTTGTCCAAATGTGGGCTGATCAGAGCCTTATACAGCTTCAGCAACATTCCTGCTTTTGTAATGAATGCCAGCATTGTATTTGCTTTCCAACAACTTATTACATTGTATACACTTTAACAACTAACTTAACTATATCCAGGAGAATGAATATTTCCTCCATCCCCCTGCTGCCACATTGTTCATTACAGTTTATTTGTAGCATCACAAAGTTCAGCCTATATCAACCAAATGCCCGTGAAGCTAAAATTCTTATTCTGATGATTTTTAATGTACTTCCTCTGAAATGATGGAGAATTTGCTTGTTGTTAGTATCTCTTCTCCTTTGATGATTAAATTCCATTTTGTATCCAAGTCAAAGAACAAAGAACAATACAGCACAGGGACAGGCCCTTCGGCACTCCAAGCCTGCGTCGACGCATTTTGCCCATGCGTACTTCCAAAGTATCTTCACTTACAGCATCTGTATCCCTCTATTCCCTGACTATTCATATATTCTTCCAGGTGCTTCTTGAATGCTGCTTTTGTATCTGATCCCACCACCTCCTCTGGCTGTATCGTTCAGGCACTCACCAACCTTTGTGTGAAAAATGTGCCTCACACATCTCTTTTAAACTATCTCCCTTGAACCTTGAACCTGTGTCCCCCAGTAACTGATGTCTCCACCCTGGGTAAAAGCCTCATACTTCCTGCTCTATTGATGTCATTCACAATCTTATAAATGTCCATCAGGTCGGCCCGCAATGTCCTGCTTTCTGGTGAACACAAACCCAATCTATCCAACCTTTCTTCATAGTTACAAACCCCTTCATGAGGCAACATCCTGGTAAGCCTTTTCTGTACCCTCTCTGAAGCATGCACATCCTTCTGGTAGTGTTATGACCAAAACTGTATGGAATATTCCAAGAGTGGTTAACTAAAGTTCAATAAAAGTGCAGCATAACTTGTCTCTCCTCATGCTCTATGCCCCTTCCAAAGAAAGCAAGCACGCCGTGGGCCTTTTTTTAATCAACCTTAACTACATGTGTGGCCACCTTCAGTGATCTGTGGACGTGCACACTCAGATCCGTCTGCGTATCACTACTCCTAACAGCTCTGTCATTCACAGGACATTTCCACCTGTACTTGACCTCCCAAAATGCCTTATCCCCAAGTTTGTCCAGATTAAACTCCATCTGCCATTTTTCTAACTATGCCTCCAACTGATTGATATCATGCTGTATCTTCTGACAATCCTCCTCACTGTCTGCAACTCCACCAATCTTTGTATCATCTGCAAACTTACTAATAAGACCAGCTATGTTTTCCTCCAAATCATTTATGTCGACCACGAACAGCAGAGGTCTCAGCACTAATCCCTGTGGAACACGACTAGTCAAAACCTTCTATTCAGAAAAGGATCTTTCCACCTCTCTCTCCTCTGACTACGCCAGTTCTGTACCCATCTTGCCAGCTCACCCCTGATACCACGTGACTTCACCTTTTGTATTAGTCTGCCATGAGGGACTTTGTCAAAGGCTTCCCTGAAGTCCATAAAGACAACACCAACTGCTTTCTCCCCATCAATTTTTCTTTGTCACCTCCTCAAAAAACTCATCAAGTTAGTGACACATGAATTCCCCCGCACAAAACCATGCTGTCTATCACTAATCAATCCTTTTGCTTCGAAATGCATGCAGATCTTATCCTTGAAAATCTTTTCCAATAAGTTTCCTACTACAAACATGAGGGTCCCAGGCTTGTAATTTCCTGAATTATCCCTGTTACCCTTTTTCAACAATGGGACAACATTGGCTATTCTACAGTCCTCTGGAACCTCTCTTGTTGGCTAAAGAAGATATAAAGATGCCTTTCAATGCATCGGGAATTTATTCTCTACCCTCCCCCAATATTCTGGGATAGATCCCATCAGGACCTGGGGATTTATTTACCTTAATACTTTTTAGGACACAAAACGCATCATCCTTTTTAAAAGCAACTTGAGTTAAAGATTTGAAAGTCCCTTTCCTGAGATCACCCTCCACTAATTCTTTCTCTTTGGTGAATACCAGTGCAAAGTATTTATTTAGGACCTCACCTACATATTCTGCTTCCACAAACAGATTACCTTCTCTGTCCTTGAGTAGGCCAGCCCTTTCCCTGGCTACTCGCGCGCTTTATCAAAAACCTTGGGATTCTCCTTAATCCTGTTTTCTAATGGCATTTCATGACCCCTCTTAGTCCTTCTAATTCCTTCCTTAACTTAAGCAATCACATTTCTATTAGTTTCAGGACATATTACTGCAGTACCATTCTGCTCAGCCAACTCAAAGTCAATAATTCCATGAGCTTCATTGAATAGCTGTTCTGACCAAATCTAGCTCTCTTAGACCCCAAACCCAACATATACAGATCTAAATCTGGACAAGATGCAGTCATTAACCCAGCCTATGCAAGCCCTATGGTTCGAAGGAACTGGATTGACGTCAGAAACAGGTAAAATTATCACCCAGCAAGTGAGCACAATTTCAGCAAGGTAAATTAACATCAGGCATAGATGCAATTATTTACCCATAGAGTGAATGAATCCTGCACAGTGTGAGAAAGCAGGATTATCAGGAATAAGCACAGGCATTAATCCAAATAGCTTCTGAATGCATACAATGAAGTCACAAGATTGTTTAACTACCTGGAAATTTTGGATTCTCTTCTATAAGATACTGAATTACACTTTGATCTGCATCTGCCAAGGAGTGACAATTATTGTTAGATTGCTGTTATACCTAAATCCTAACCTGACTGATGCTCCTCAGCATTATTCCAGACACTCAAGTCCAAATTTCACAGAAACGTGAAGCTTAGTGTTCATCAGAATGTCCCTCAGTCATTGTACAGCAAAATCAAAAGAAAAATAGGACACATGACTTTTACAGCAACAGCTGCCATACAGCCAATTTAACTATCCAGGGTGAATTGGTGAGTGAAAGAAAAGAGAGTGGAGGAAAGGGCAGATGAATGGATTGGTGGGTCAAGGGGAAGTCAGGTCAGATCATACTGGGCTTCAGTCAGGGGACGGTTATGCAGAGAGTCAGCAAGGGGAGGGAATAGGCTGGGGATGGAGTGGATGGTCTGCTAGCTCAGGGTAATCTGGGTGGTCAGTAAGAGTGATTGCAAAGGGTCTTTTCTGTTTGGGAGTGAAACTAGTATCTCTTCATTTAACATTTCCTGGAAAACTATCCAGATAAGTACATTAGAACTGTTTGGAACTCTAGCTCAGAATCAAAGATTTTGTGGACTGTCCCAAGGAGCATGAGAAGTGCATGTCAAATGTTTAAATTTCCGTGGTAATCCCCTTAAAGCTAAATGCGTTGGGATTTCTGTGGGATCCTGACATGCTCATTCAGTTGTAAAAATATAGGCTGATGATGTGAAGACCAGAATATTTGGGGGATTATTTTCAAATTATCCAGAAGAAACTACCTTTGAGAACACAGAACATAGAACATAATAATGCAGCACAGGCCTGTCGGCCCTCGATGTTGCACCGATCTGTGAAACCAATCTAAAGCCCATCTAACCCACACTATTCCATTATCATCCGTATGTTTATCCAATGACTATTTAAATGCCCTTAGACTTGGCAAATCTACTACTGTTGCAGGCAGGGCATTCCACGCCCTTACTACTCTCTGAGTAAAGAACCTACCTCTGACATTTGTCCTATATCTATCACCCCAGTTTGGATTATATTTTACACTGCAGAAGCATTTTCAGGTGTTAATTTGTCTGCACTATTATTTGCCATTTCTTGTAGACAAATCTTGGCCTTCTCTTCCCGATGTTCTGATAGTTCTTGTAAATCAGCCATTGCTTTTTCCATTGTGCTAAGTGGTGCCAGGCCAACCCTAGAGTTTAAGAGATTTTCATGGTATCTAGAGTGATTCTGGCAGGTTCCAGGAGGGTGAGACTCACTTCATCAAGTCAATTAGCCTGTTTAAATGCTGCTTCAGTTTAGACATTTCCTGAAGCTCCATATATAACCCAGAGCCAAGTTCAAGCAGCAGTTATAACTTGGATGATAAGGGATTTCATCTGATAAAGCCTCTTTACAACACCCGTGGAACCACTCCATATTGTCCAGCAATTCCTTGACCAATCAAGTCCTTGGTTATAATATCGTATGTTTAATTCAGCCTGGGAAACATTGTCAGTTGCTGAGTTCTGCTAGTCCCTCTGCAATGTGAATACCGGTAGATCAAGGAAATTCTCTTTCATGCTTTTATTTTCATTTCTGAGATAGGTCTTTAGAATTAGTCTGTGAATCACTTGGCCCAAGATTTAGCATTTGCTCTCTAATTTATTTTATGCCTGCAGGATTTAACTTTCAAATCCACATAAAACCCTTCAGCTTGGCAAATATTGGAGGAGCCTATCTCCCACATAAAAGCAAGGTCACCGTTCTCTTTCATTCCTTAAAGTATCTTGTTAAGATTGCATTTGTGTTCTGACAATAAAATCTTGATATCCTTTTTTTTAATGGTCTCTTTCATTTCTTTTCTACCTTCTTTTTGCTTTTCTTCTCACCAAGCCTCAGTTTTGTTCAATTTTCTCTGAGCAAGTGCTGCATCTTCTTCATTTTGGAGTTTCATTTCCTACTGGAAGATTTTAATGCAGCACTATATTTCCTCCGCATCAGCATTAGCTACCAGTAAGTGCTTTTGCTTTAAAGCACTGTCTTTCTCCGGTTGATCATGTCTTGAGCACTGCTACTGTTATTCTGTTTTGGCATCTGTGGCTTAGAATCAGCAGGCAAGCTCAAAGTACACATTTTCAGTTTGTTTGCTTTTTTAACTCTTTACTGCCAGGTGACGGTTTCAAATATCCCTTACTCTGAGAAGTCTGGGATTCTGAATCTCTCGACTCATCTTTGTCAAAATTTAACAGTGGGGTCCCGATATACAAACATCCAATATACAAATGTTCATACATATGAATATGATCCCACATAGGGATGTAATTTTGAACATATCAACATTTTCTGGATAATGATTTATGAGTGAACTCTAGAACAGAAGTTCTTCCCAACTCAGGACTCACTCTGCTTTCGACAGCAAAATTGCACATAGTTCCTGGTTCTTTGAGCACATTGATAATTTCAGTAGATCTACCTCCTGTTCCAGGAGATGGCCACACCTTGTTCTCTGTGAGCTAGTTCCCTTTACATGAAACCAACATGATGAAGAGGCAATTGCACTGCTTCCCTACCATAAAATGACCCATTGAGCACAGTATCGTTTAGTTGTATGATATACAATGGGATGGGGAAACAATTTCCTTTAGTACCCCATATCAATACAGTTCTACTTCACAAACTTTCTGGAGAAAAGGCTTTTGTTAACATCATGCTTTGAGCTGCCCCTGTGGCCCTAAGCACAATAATCTTTATGGGGTCCTTTGTCAGATAAAAGTGGAATAACTTCACCCCCTCAAATATGAGATGATTAAACTATCCAGGCCTACTTTCAGACAGACACATAACAAGTACAAGGTTTTGGAGAATGGTGCCATTTTAAATGTAGGCCAGTAGTGCTCACTTTTAAGACTACGTTAAGAAGGACTGTCCGCAGCATCAGCATTGCTAGCAGATGAAGATGTCATTAAGGAAAAGCTAACTGATTCTTTCCGTCAACACATATTAAAGCTCCTCAGTTTGCCTTTTATTCCATTCAGCTGGTGGAAGTAATTTTTTAATACAAGTTTTAATTTGCAATACTATTGAAGCAATTTGTAGCCATGTCTCAGAGATATGTCACAGTGCTGCATTATTCTAGTCAGTGATCAAACCTCCTGTTGATTCAATTTATTGAGCACAACAGGGAGTGCTCATTCTCCCCACAACCTTTGTCTGGCTTCAACTAATGGAATTTGAAATGTGACCATTAAATGGTTTTAGCACTTGTTCAATCTTGAGCTGGCTCCCTTCCAGGAGTGTTTCAGAATATTACCTGTGATCCATAACCTTTGGATCCAGTTTTTCGAAGATGCTTCACTTGCTTGTCAAAACACATAAGTGAAATAACTGGCACAATCCTTTTTGTGGCACTACATCTTTAAATGGACATAATAACAGATAAGAGTCAATGAGTTGCTAAACTTGCTGACACTGGACAACATCCAGGCTTAGGCTGATAACGGGCAAGTAATGTACATGCCACAAAAAGCCAAGCAGCTACCATCTCCTGGAAAAGAAGATCTAAGCATTACCCATGATTCTCCATGGCTTTCATCGTGGTCAACATTCTGAGGCTTATTGTTGTCATAACCTGAGCTGGACCAGCCAATAAATGTTATGGCTATAGAAGTAGATCAGATTAGGAATTTCCAACGAGTAACTCATCTGGCGTCTCCTCGATGCCTATCAACCATGTGCAAGGCACAAGTCAGGAATCTATTAGCATTAATACAGCTCCAACAACACTTAGAGAGTTCGACTCAGTTGTATGGATGATCCTCACCGAAAACCTCCATGTTTTACGAGTCTGCAGGCAGCACTACTCAGGGAAAGGTTTACTGCCAACATCGTCTTGTTAGGTTGGGATCTACAGGGCCTGCTTGGTCTGGTATGGTAGCTGAAAAACATTTACAGGTCTAATGAGAAGAGGAACTTATGATAAACAGGATGTAAATTATTGCATAATAGCAATGTACAATTTACTTTGATAGGATAGACAGTGACCTCGAGGAGAACCTAGAGGCACCCCTTAATCCTTCATAATCCCCACATCCATATGACATCATCATAGTGGATGGTGTTTAATGGACGGCTTAGTATTAACACTTCCAGACCCTAACACTGTTATATAACAGGAACTATCCAAGTCAAAATAGCCAGCTTGATTGGCACCATATCTGCCACATTCAACGTTCACAATCCTGCCCTCCAATGATGTACAGTGGCAGCAGTGCATCACTTTGACAAGATTCACTGCTGCAACTCAACAAGGTTGCCATCCAGACAACAGATATTCAGCAGCAAGATCACTTGCAGGTTTCCCTCCAAGGTAAACACCATCCTGACTTGGAAATACATCACCTTCACTGTTGCTGACTCAAAATGCTGCAATTTCCTTTCTCACAGCATTGTGGGCCTACTTGTATCAAATGGACTGCATTGGTTCAAGAATGCGGCTCAGCACCACCTACTGAAGGGCAGTTAAGGAATGATCAATAAAAGCTGGCCCTGCCAGTGAAGCCCCAAATCCTCCAAATGTACAAAGAAAAAGCTCCCTTACTGTTTACATAGCCCTGCAGATATTTTCTTTTTAACTATAAACCCAATCTCCTTTCGCAGTTTACCACTTCACTTGTTTCAACCAGCCTTGCAGTTAGTGCATTCCTGATTATAACATGTAGTATGGTTAAACAAAGAACAACACTTCCTGATGTTTTTTACTAATTATCCTTAAAGTCTCCCTTGTGGTTCTTAGTGTTTCTGCATCTGGGAACGGTTTAGAATTCTGAAGATGTCTTTTGATCTTGCCTCTGCTTAAGCATCATAGAATCCCTACACTGTGGAAGCAAGCCATTTGCCCCACTGAGTACACATTGGCCCTCTGAAGAGCATTCCACCCCCATCACGCTGCATTTACCATGGCCAATCCTCCTTACCTGCACATCTTCAGATTATAGGAGCAAGCCAAAGCATCCAGAGGAAACTCATGCAGACACAGGGAGAATGTGCAAACTTCACACAACAGTTACCCAGGGCTGGAATCAAACCTAGGTCCCTGGTGCTGTGAGGTATCATGGCTAACCACTGAGCCACCGTGCCACACAATTTTTAAAGAAGAGCAATCCAAGCTTTTCTAGTCTTCAGGTAACTGAAGACCCTCATTCCTGATTGCATGCTGACAAATCTCTTCTGTACCCTTTCCAAGCCTTGATATCTTTCTAAAAAGCAGCATTAAGTATTGGATGTGATACTTGAGGTGTAGTCCAAGCACCCAGTATATTATTAATGCTAATGTTCAGTGTTAATAATAAAGGGAAACAAGAGTATCAGGCCAAGACAGGAAAGTGGAGTTGAGGATTATCAATCAGCCATGATCTTATTGAATAGTGGAATAGACTCATTGGGTCAAATATCCTACTTCTCCCTTTACAACTTATGGTCTAATATTCACCTGATACTTCGTCTGATGATGGAGCAACACACCGAAAGCTTGTGACTTCAAATAAACTAGTTGGACTGTAACCTGGTGTCATGTGACTTCTGATCTTGCCCATCCTATCCAGCACTGGTATCTCCACAGCAGATCTAATGTCAGTACTGGATGATGTACAGATGTTCATATTCCTTTGATCTACCTGTCCTTGAAAGACATTGAGGTTCCCTTCACTAAATTTAAAGGGGAAAGGAAAGAATACAACACTCCTGAATTACATACAAAAGCCAAGAACTACATACAACACCCGAGAATGACACATAACACCGATGAATGACATATAACACTCATGCCAGTTCATTGCAAAACATTCAGGAATGCCTGTTGTTTTTAGAAGCAGGATAACAGCAGCAATTTCCATTGAGATAATCATTTAGCCTAGAAAAAATTCCTTGCTATATGGTTTTCTCCTCATAGGGACACCACCAGCAGGGCTGCACTTACTGCTGGTCATTATTTCCGTGAGAAGGGGAGTTTAGATTTGGCTTTCAAACTGATCATGTTTCTGTGGTGATGATTTTATTTCATGAGGAGACAGATTTTTATTTTTAAAATCAGGCTATTTTCCCAGTTAAAACATTCTGCAAAGGGAGCTGGAGGTGATGAGCTGAAGTGTCTTTAAAATGTTTCAAAATTCTACAACAGAAAGGCCAAAAGACAGTAGTAGAATTTTTTTTTGCATTTTGAGCTTTTAAATTATGGCATATCAAATGATTGCAAGATTTCTCCTCTGTGGGTGCAGCAGCTAATGAGTAAAAATGTCCATGCATTAACTCTAAACCTAACCTTTACTATTTTTGGTCATTTTGTGTCTGTGGTTCTTCATCTTAACTGCTGTTTGTGCTTCCCAAATCCACCTTGTTGTAGTTACTCATATCTTCAGAAGATTGATGTGACACACAGCAAATAATAAAACATTGCAAATGCTCAGTAGGAAAAGCAAAAACCAGTTTAACTGTTAATAGCCATATTAGCTCAGAGTGACAGTTTAAGATGAAGGTTAATAATGCTTACAGATTGAAACACGTTCTAATTCTCTCACACTCTGTCTCTCTCACACACACACATAATGATCACTTGGACCTCTCGCAAATTTCAGCTCAATGTCTTCTTTTTGAATGTTTTTTACACATGTCATAAAATGCTGGACACTCTTGCTGGGTCTGATAATCCACATTTTATACAAGATTTGGAGTTTTTTAATTTAAACTGTTGATGGCTGCAATTGTTGTGCAGAGTCAAGAATCTGTGGTTACTGGTATTCTGTTAGGATTGCTTTGAACTTTTATCTTACATATAGTAGTGTCTAACAGTATTAGGTTTGTGCAGGAGTGTGTTTCAGAAAGAGATGTTGGATGGAGGGGTAACAACTATTTCTGTCACGCTTTCAGTGAAGCTAGCTTTGGTGAAATCAAATTCTGCATGTACATTTGGGAATGCATTTGTCAGCATTTTCAACTGGCTTCTTGGCCATCTGATACAAACTCCAACCTGTGTTCCAGAAACTGACACAGACTTTAAGCAGATCCCCTAAAACTTGGAAAAAATTATTTGAAACTTTCTGGTGTGCACTTGAAGCACAGGACAATTTTAATCTTTTTAATCCTTCATTTCCATTTCCCAAAACAATAAGAAGTTTGACTGTTTCCTTTCATCAGCTAACTGTTGATCTAAGTAGTGAAGATTCATTCTTTCCTTGAATAACTGAATTTTGACAGAATGTTACTGGAGTGCCAATCTATGTTCAGATGTTTGCTTTTCATCCTTATGTGTTGCTTAGTGCTGCACATAAAAATAAACCCCTCTACATAAAGATCTGTATTACATTGTAAAGCATTTCTTATTTTACTGGCTTTTCTGCTTTTGTTTCTCTCTTTGATTCTGCTTCATGGGTTGCTGCTCTCTTTCTTCTTTTATATTTTCTGCTTTTGAAAGAAATGGCTAAGCACTGACTATATGTTGAATTTGCACCAAAAACGAAATAGAGTGATGTCACAACTACCTTTTCCCTGCTTTCGCACCATTTCCAAAGAACACAAAATTGCAGAATTGGCTGATGATGCTGTACAGGTGAGTCTTAACAAAATGCAAAACATTTATTTTGCTAGTGTTTTGGTCTGTACTTTGGTCAGAATTGCTTTGCTGACTTAAGACTATTCAGGGCCTCTTGTATACTGTTTATGCATTAAAACTCGCAGAGCGTGCCCTCCTATTTTCTTTTTTCTGAGGTAGAGTGTATCTGTTAATAATTTCTCCTCTGTTGGGGTTGCTGTTCTTGATTACAGTTTGTAGGCTTCGGTCTTGGTTGTTAGGTGTGTGCTTCAGCTCTGAACTTAGACATTTCACAGATGACTATTCTGAAAATAATCTTTCACAACTGTGTCACTTCTGGTATGACCTTGTAGCCATCACTACCAATTTACTGCAACTGGCTTTTAGTACACACATTTGTGGTCACAATCTTCTTGTGCTTTTCTATGTGAGGCAACATAGCATACAGTACAGAGACTCAGGATCTCATTGAAGCTGAAATCTTGAAGTTTATTAACAACTAACCATGTACATGAATATGACACACCTCTCAGACTTACGTGAACAGTCTGGTTTGCATGCTTACTTTATTACTAATATGCTATACCCCTCGTGGACTAACTGACAGACTGATGATCTGGCTGGTTAACAGACTGGCTGCATATCTGTACAGGGAAAATGGTGGAGATGTTTTATGCCAGAGTGTCACAAATCATGATGTAATCCAGCCATCTCAAAAGTGTAGAACCTTTCTGAAATTTGTGCATTAAAACAGCAGAACCCACACAACAAACTGTCCCTGGAGGCCAGCATAGATCAGTAGTCAATTGAATTGTAACAGAAGTATGCTCTTGTATTCTGAAAAAAATGAGCAAACAAGCCCATGACCTATTCTCTGTCTTTTGGTGAGCCTACCATTAGTGACTTTGACTCTGAAATTCTACCTCCTCCTGTCACTCTATGTGCTTCTTTTCCTTTAAGGCCCACACATAGGACCAAACTTTCAGACCAACATATATCCTTCTTCCTAACAAAAACTGGAAGAACTGCTGATGCTGTACATCAGACACAAAAACAGAAATTGCTGGAAAAGCTCAGCATGTCTGGCAGCATCTGTGAAGAGAAATCAGAGTTAACGTTTTGGGTCCTGTGACCCAGAAGGGTCTGAGGAAGGGTCACCGGACCTGAAACATTAACTCTGATTTATCCTTACAGATGCTGCCAGACCTGCTGAGCTTTTCTAGCAATTTGTGTTTATGGTAGTTTTATATCCTTCTTCGGCATTGGACCTATTTTTATAAACTAATATTTCAGTTAATTAACTTGGAGTGTTGTTTTTCTATGCTACACAAATAAATGTGTTAATGCTGGCTAAGTCAATCCAGGTGCTGGGGCGCATATACATGATATTGTTCTGTGAAGGGGATTGTGGTTTTCTGACAAGCGCTATGTTTTTTCCAATTAGTTGTTTATAAAATCTCTGATGGAAAAATCAATGGCAACAAAACTAGTTCTGACTCTTTCTCTCATCTCTTGCTGGAAGGTGCTTACTGTTTTGGATTACTGCTCCTCACATACAGGAATCCATTTAAATTTCTCTCCTCAAAAGACCACTCTCCAGCCAAGGTGGGAGGGAGAGTGACTTTGCCCAGGGAGCCTGTTATAATCGCTGCCTGATCTTCAGTTCTTTCAGTTTGCGGGGTTGGGGTGGATAGTGGGGTATCTCGTGCCACATTGTCTTGTGGATGTTGTTGTCTGTGCTGGATCTTCACCCATCCTACTGGATACCTAGCCCCGGAATATTAGCAGGCTTGACAACTGATGAACTTAATACAACCAAAGCCACTCATATCATCAATTGGAATCCCCTTCAGCAGGAATCAGCAAGTGCTGATCGTGGCTTGGAGCACTGACCTATCTTTCACTTTCCATCTCAGGTTGGCAGAAGCAGAAAATGATGGGGAAACTTGGTCAGTCTGGCAGCATCTATGCAGAGAGAGAAAGAGAGACAACATTTCAAGTACAAAGGCATCGTCTATGGAACAAAGGGAAGGTTGCTGCACAGCCCCCTCATTGCAAATAACTTAGCAGTGAATTTCAGTGTCAAAATATTAACTGTAAAATACGAAATGCTGCTGAGAGTCAGAGGTGTAGTGGCATTGTCAAGTAAAAGGGCTCTGAACTGACTGCAATTCTTGTGGATCTGCTGTCGTCAGTCCTAGGGTCAGTTTGTGGGCACAGAGGTTTTGACAAACAGCAGATCAGAGACCTGCCAATACCTGTGACGCTGCGCGGGCGGGAGACATCGCCACAATTTCCTTGTCTGTTTATCTTTAAGCTGTTTCACCTTGAGATCAGTGCAGGTGCCTGAAACGGCTGATAAGGAAACAAGCTGCTGTGCAAAGAGCTCGGAGATCTGTACTACACTCCAGGTCAGTGAAGTAGCCAATGCAATCTAATATGTGGAATGTAAGGTATTGGTTTTGTTAATAACTTACAGGACTGAGTATGATGCTTAGAAACTGTAATCCCACAGAGTTTCTTCTGAAAACTCCTCTAAGTGGTATCCAAACATATTTCTGCACCTCTGCTGTAAATCAACATTTTTACTAATGTTGAACAAATTATGCATGACTCTAATTAACATAAATTTCCATATAAAATGTTGCGAAATGAATGACTCCCATGAAAATCAACCAGCTTTGCTTGGAAGAAACAGTGCAGAGATCCTCTAAGATCACTGACTTGCCATATGTTCAGGAATATTTTCTTTAACTTAATTGCACTGATTTTTTTTAACGAATCCATGGGATGTGAGCATCTCTGGCGTTTAATGCCTGTCCCTAGCTGCCCTCTGAAATGAGCATTATAACTGAATTGCTTCCAAGGCAGAGGTAGTTAAGGGTTAACCACATGGTGTGGGACTGGAGCGACATCTTGGTCTGATCAGGTATTACTTTCATCCCGACAGACTTTCAAAGACAATCAATTCTTCTTCAAACCAAATTCTAGTTCTCCATCCAAGTCGAACATTTGAACTGATATTTTCTGGATTGCTAGTGTCACTAAGATAACCACTGCATTACTGTACACTCTGATTTATTCCAGCAGCAATCTAATTAACAATGCCTTCTCGATAGGTGACTTCACTATATATTTCAGAGATGTAGCTACATTATAAAGGATATTTACAGAGAGGTGAGTTGAGACAGGGAGCAATGGAAGGATCAGAAAACAAGGTGAGTCTGGGGATTGGAACTGAGCTCTTGCTCCCTCTGACCTACGAAGATTGCAGTAAAAGATATTTACTAGTAGTTCAATGTGGAATATACATGCTAGTGACACAAAGTGAGATCAGATGGTGTAATACTGACATCCACAGTCATATACTGCAGAGGTAGTGAGAAGACAGAACATATACTTTGGAGTGTACTGCATAATAGTGTGTGAAGAAAAGAGTTAGAATTCCTGACTGTCAATCTAAATAAGACAGGGGCATTGATTCAGCGCACGAAGAGGGGAAGCAGTTCATTCAAAGGGATCAGATACTCTGTGTTGCTCCCAGAGTCTCAATCCTCTTTATTGCCTGGCATATAAGGTTGGATCAACTGAGAATCAGCAAGATAGATCAAGATATAAATTGCTGTTGTGCAAATTGTTCCTAGGAAGAAAGGATTGATGTATGAAAAAAGACTAGATTGGTTTGGAGATAGTAGGAACTGCCCATGCTGGAGAATCTGAGATAACAAGGTGTAGAACTGGATGAACACAGCAGCCCAAGCAGCATCAGAGGAGCAGGAAGGCTGACATTTTGGGTCTGGACCCTTTCTTCAGACACAGTCTGAGGATATGGGCTAGGCCATTTAGGACTGAGATGAGGAGACATTTCTTCATCCACGGAGTGGAAGCCTGTGGAATTCTCTGCCAAAGAGAGTGATTGAGACCAAAACAGTGAATATTTTCAAAAAGGAGTTAGTCATAGATCTTAGGGCTAAAGGGATTAAGGGGTATGTTGGAGAAAACATGAACAAGATATTGAGCTACATGATCAGGCATGATCATATTGAATGGTGGAGCAGGCTTGAAGGGATGAATGGCCAATTCCTGCACCAGTTTCAAAGTTTCTATTACCTCCAGTAGCCCGAACTGCAGTCTTTTTTTTAGTGGTCAGTTTCTTCAAACGTAAATTGGGCTCCCAATGGTACTGTGGGAGTATTTAAGCATGTTGGTATGGTGCCATGCCTCACCAAGGTAGGAAATTCACATTCCGGGAGATTTACTACATGGAAATGGCGGCTGGCACAACCTTGTTAGATTCTGTTTGTATTTTGGATTTTTTTAGGTTTTATACCTGATCCCTATAATGTGGCGTTGTGGGGAGTGATGAGCAAGGGGCTGCTGCATTGATGGTACCCCATCATTCATAAAGGTCTTTCATTTAATTGCTCACGCCCAGATTAAAAATAATCATAACTAGGGTTTTCAAGTGACAGGTGTGTGAACCACTTGGAGTCTGAAAGACAGACAGAAATTGCTGGAAAATCTCAGCAGGTCTGGCAATATCTATGGAGAGAAAGGAGGCTAACATTTTGGGCCCAGTGCTTCATCTTCAGAACTTGTTTCTGATTTGCAGCATCCGCGGTTCTTTGTTTTTTATTTACCATTTGAAGTCTGTTTAGTCTCTTTAGTCATCAGTCAAGGCTGACAGTAAAGGAGTTCAATGATGTTAAATTATTGCATTCTTAATACCCACACTTCCTTCATGATCCTCAGACTCGTCCCTGTGATTGGCTCCTTTAGACGTGGCTATCACTTCTGTTGTTATTAGTTCGCTCAAAGTGTTGCTTCACCAGACTTAGCCAATTTGGTCGTACTTTCAAACAGTACCATTTGGTTCGATTGTTCCCATAGCAACCCAAGATTTATTCTTTGCAGCAAACTACCTTTGTCCATTGTAGTATTTGCTCATCTTCCCATTCCTCAGAGTATACTTTATTCTGCTTTCGTCATCATTAAAGTTCTCTTATAGAATAATGTTCTTATGGAACAAGACCTTTAAAGTAGATTCCATTTCATCTTCCAAAGCTTTCAGACTCTCAGTATTAAAAGCATCATGCTCCTATGAATTTGTTAAACACACACTCAACTAATGGTTGCAGTTGCCGAAGAGAAGTGACTTTTGATATCCTTTAACTGGACAGATGTATATCTTACAGTGTCAGAATGAAATGTTTTAAGAGGGTAGTGTTGATGTTTCATGTATTAGTTCATAAAATCATAGAATCATTAAGATGGAGGCAATTGGCCATTGTGCTTATGTTTGTACTTTGAACCGGGTTGAACCCTCTGCTGCTTTCTTTTCACTGATCTGCAATTTTCATTTTCATTTTCAAGTAAATATTTTGAACCTGCTTCTGCAATTGAACCAACTGGTACGGTTTGAAAATACAACCAAATTGGGCAAATCTGGTGAAGCAACACTTTGAGCCAACTATGCATAACAGATGTGATAGCCATGCCTGAGGGAACCAGTCACTGAGATGAGTCTGAGAATCATGAAGGAAGTGTAGGCATTAAATTCTTCCATACCCTAACAACTTTGTGTTAAAAAAACTCTCTTCATCTCCCTTCTGATTCCTCCACAAATTATGCTGAACCTTTGCGCTCCGGTTACTAATTCAACTGCCAGTGGACATTATTTCAGAAATAATGGGAACTGCAGATGCTGGAGAATCCGAGATAACAAAGTGTGGGGCTGGATGAACGCAGCAAGCCAAGCAGCATCTTAGGAGCACACAAGCTGACGTTTCGGGCCTAGACCCTTCATCAGAAAAGGGGGATGGGGAGAGGATTCTGAAATAAATAGGGAGAGAGGGGGAGGTGGACTGAAGATTCTTTATTGCATAAAAAAATTCTCAGGTCGTTGAATATTTCTATGAAATCTCCCCACAAACTTCTCTGCTCAAAGGAGAATAAACCCAGCTTCTCTAACACCTCCAGTCATTTAAAGTTCCTCATCCTTTGCATAATTTTCACTGCCAACTCTCCAAACTATTTTTAGTTTAATTTTTAATTCCCTGTTCTTTGGAGGGATTTGTTTCACTCATAGGTATTTTGGACTGGAAGTGTAAAAGTTGCTCTTATGTGGGAAAACATCTTATATTTGTAGGCTCACCAGTGTGTGTTCTATTAATATCAAAGTTGTTGTACATAATATAGTTGGGGAACATCTTAAGAAGGAGTACAATGAAAGCGTATATCTGGACTTCAGGGGTTAAAATTGGAGGGCAGATTATCTAAATCAGGTCCGCTTTCTCTTAAATTTAAAAGGGTAAAGAGCGATTTGATCAAAGTCTACAAGATTTTTACAGGAAAAGGCAGGGTTGTTAAAGATAAAAAATACTGAAAGACCTACACATGCTGGAAGTCAAAAACAAAACCAGAAATTCCTGGAAAAAAAACTTAACAGGTCTGGCAGTATCTGTGTAGAGAAATCAAAATTAATGTTTCAGATCTTTGTCAAAACTGATGGCATAAGGGCCTGGGCCCGAAATGTCAGCTTTTGTGCTCCTGAGATGCTGCTTGACCTGCTGTGTTCATCCAGCTCCACACTTTGTTATCTCGGATTCTCCAGCATCTGCAGTTCCCATTATCTCTGTATCCGGAATAGGCTGGTATTTAAGCAGAAGATAGACTGGGAGAAGGGTGAGGAGTAAATGATAGGTGAAAATAGAGCCCAAAGAGAGAGAAGAACAGTCAGATGGACAAAAGAGTGGTTACAGATTGATTTGGGAGAATGAATAGCTGCAAAAGGGTGCTATTAGTATCTGACATTGGGTTGTGCGTGGCAACAGTCCATGTGATGATAAGTGTTGGTGTGTGAGGTTTGGAGTAACGACATGGGAAAAGATGCTCAAACTCTAAAATTATTGGATTCAGTACTGAGTCTAGAAGGCTGCAGAGTTCCCAGGCAGAAAATGAGGTGCTGTCTTCCCAACATCTTAAATGTATAATAAATGGGAACTTAACATAATGGATGAGTACTCTATCATGACCTGTGAAGGGTAATAACCACCTCTTTTTTAATAATTCAAAGTGTGATTTATAATAATGAATGTGATTGTGTGATGCTAGTTCAATAACAAGGCCAGACTATAGTTATGTAAATTGCAGATCTTTCTTGATAACGATAAACTATATCCACTGGTTGGAAATTCTAGAACTAAGGGCCAGAGCATTCAGCAGAGATGTCAGGAACCAGTTTGACACACAACGGTAAGGAAAGACTTGGAATTCATTTTTCTTCCACAAAAGGCAGTTGATGCTACTTCAGTTGTTAATTTTAGATCTGGGTTGGATTTTTTTTGTTAAGCAAAGATATTTCGAGATATGAGTCATAGGCAGGTACGTGGAGTTAGGCCACAGATCAGCCATGCCCTCTTTGAGTGCCAGTACAGGCTCAAGAGGCTGAATGGCCTACTTCTGTTACACTGTTCCTAAAACATATTGAGTTTATTTCAGTGAATAGTCTTAAAATTGGATGGTCCTTTGACTCATTTTACAAAGTGGCTTCTACCTCTATGTATATGATTTCATGCAACATCTTAGATATATAATAAACACAAACTTAACATTCTGGATGAGCGCATTATCATGGCCTGTGAAAGGTAATAGCCACCTTTTTTTAACAAAGCCGGAGTGTGATTAATAATTACGAGTGTGATTACAATGTACTTGTTCAGTAACAAGGCTGGATTATAGTTACATAAGTTGCAGAGCTGACAGTTTTAATGCGTGTGTGTGCTATGCCAAAGCAATTCAGAGCAAGAAATTTAAATGAGCTCTGCACCGAATTATTAAAATATGTTATGCTTGGTTCATTGCCTGAGCAAGTTGAAGCAATGATTATAGAAATGGTGAGCAGCCTTGTTCCCTATGGCTGAATAAATGATGCAAATGAGGGACACTCGGCCAAAACAAAATGAGGATTTGAATCTTCATTCAAATAATATCAATTCTAACAAAGAATAAAGATTGAAACAAGATTCAGTCTTGCTGATTAATCATAATACATTGCAGAAATGAAACTTAAAGTCATTCACTGAAGGTTTCTATATTGAATGGTCCTGAGAATTTTACTTTATTTAAAGTCAAAAATTGTAAGACTATTTAAGGGATGTCTCACTTGTAAATGACATGAAATGATCAATCTGTGCATTTTGTCCGAATATCTTGAATGTTATTCATGGACGACTTGAACCACATGCTTCAAATACTTAGAATTGAGCTCGAATCCCTTAGATAATGAGCTGCGCAGAGCTCACAAATGTATGTTAGGACTCTGCAGTATTTACTGCAATATTTACGGTATAAATGTTAGCTGATGGTGCATATTCTGTGCTTTCACAAATACATGTTTGTCTTTATTGCAGCAAAAGAGTGAATGTGGCATTCAAAGATATTACCACTGGAAATATTTGTTTGTGATTGACATTGAGGGGCAATCTGCCCAATATTCATGGCTGACTTTAAAGAAGATTGGAACAAGGGGGATGGCAGAGTGAGTGATCCATTTTGCACTCCACCCAAAATGGAAATCTCTGCCCTTGGTGTGAAAGTCAGTGCAGAATATTTTAAAGAAAATGCTCCAACCTGTGGTGAAATCCTCTTTCGGACTTCATTCTCAACACTGCTTATTAACCTTTTGCTCAACAAGAGGAACGGTTTAAGAGATTAATTAGGAATTTGCTCATCTTCACCATCATTAATAGATATGGTCCTCTAAGCAGTATCACGAGGTCAAGAATGCATTAAAATTTGCATCAATGGCCTTTCAGCATTCACTTAGAAATGCAAGGTGGCAAATGAATCAACTCACCTACTTTAAGTTGCACAGCTTTATGTAAAGTACTTGGAACTGATTATTACAGCATGAGCTATGCTCATTTAAGCCTGCCTATTGGCAGTTTTTGTTCTTCAACTGTTACATTTCAGTTTAAATGCCATGATTCTTAAACTTAGAGCGTAAAAATAGGCTCAACTGGACCTACAATACGAGAAGCAAAGGAAGCAATGAATTTTACTATTTTGTATTTTGGTATTTTGCTGTTGGGTTTGCAGCTTAGAAATCCCAACACAGCTGCCTAAAAAAACAACATATGGCACTTTTAGCCACAGAGGATGGGAGAGCGAATCTTCAACTAGGTCCAAATGTACAGCATGTTCCTGTACTATTCATGATTAGTGATTGGTGAGAAAGAGCCATGTAACGGTCAAAGGGTACACCTGAGTCTCCATCAGCCCTGTCTGGTGAACATGAAAAACCATGAATTCTCTCAGAGGTAGCAGGAAGTAGGATAACAGCGGTGGAATTCTCTGCTGCATTCATCTCCCAACTAACATCACCAAAGCAGATTATGTTCTCATTATCCCCTCACAGTTTCTAAAGTCCCCCATCTCTCTCAGCATCCCAAGAGAAAATTGGGTACTGTGCTTCTTACACTACAACTGTGACTTTCTTTCAGAAGTACATTATTGTGTGCAAACCACTTGGAACTCCTCAAGTTCTGAAAGGAGCTATGTAAATGTATGATAACAAGGTGTAGAGCTGGATGAATACTGCAGGCCAAGTAGCATCTTAGGAGCAGGAAGGCTGACGGTTCGGGCCTAGACCCTTCATCATTTTTCGGATTCTCCAGCGTTGGCAGTTCCTATTATCTATGTAAATGTGTGTTTGATGTTCCACAATGCCTTCAGAGACGACGCATGCTCAGAACCTCCACCCTAACATTTTCCATTTTTTCATCATTATCCCCTCATGAGAAAGCAACGAAGGGATTTGCATTGGGAATTGTAGGGCCTCAGTTCAAAACTACATTTTTTTCAATACTGGCTAAAAGTAGCATCAAAGGTCTTGAGAGAACCCCATAGCTCTCAAAGTAGATTGATCTGCAAATGAGGTACCACCTACTGTAAATTGCAGCAAAACCATAGGGCATCCCTGGGCTGTGTGCAGTCAGGTGTATTCCACTGGCATTCCTGTAGAGTGGCGGTAGGTTTTGGCTGAAGACAAGTCAGAGACTCATTCAAATGAAAGTGAAGGATCTTAGTGAACGCTGGTGGCTTAGTTTGTAAGAATAAGTCGGACAGTTATTTTTTGAAGTGTTAAGCTTTACTATTGCATGCTATTTTATGTCACCTCAAACAGATGCAAGGAGCTTGACTGTTAAGTTGGGTGAACTTATAGCATTGACCAGCACATGGGAACATAAAGTTGTTGAAGTCACTGAGGCATGGTTGAAGGAAGTAGAGGGCTAGCAGCTCAACATTCAGGGAATAGAAGTTTTAGGTCCGGTAATGGGTAACATAGGAGAGGTTGGGGTGTTGTATTATTCATAAAGGAAACCATCACAGCAGTATTGAGGAAGGGTGTCTTAGAATGGACTTCAAATGAGGACATCTGGCAGGAGCACAGAAATAAAAAAAAGTTCAATTACTTTGCTGAGATTATCCTATAGGCCTCTGAGCAGTCAGGGGAAGCTAGAAGAACAGATACGTGCTCACAGAAAGGGAAACTGTGCTATGCTTGTGGAGGATTTCAGCTTTGCTAACATTAACTGAGACCAGCTTAGTGCGAAAGGATTGGATGGGGTGGAATTTTTAAAGTGCATACGGGAGGCCTTTATTGCCAGTTCATAGATACAGCTACTAGAGATGGAGCAGTACTATTCCTGATCCTAGGGAATGAAATTGGTCAAGTGGCTGAAGTTTATAGTGGGCAAGCATTTTGGGGATAGTGATCATAACTCTCCCAATTTCATTGTCATCATGAAAAGAGATATGATTAGTGCAGAAGTTGTATCTAAAGCAGAGGAAGGCCAATTTTAATATCATCAGGCAGGATCTGGCAAACACAGACTGGGAGCAATTACTTGCAAGTAAGTCTACATTTGGAAAGTCAGAATCTTTTTAAAGTAGTATGATGAGAATTCAGGGCTATCATATTCCTCTAAGAGTAAAGTGCAAGGGCAGCATGCCCAGTAACCCTGGATTGCCATGGGATATTGACAGTTTGACAAGGAAAAACAAGGAAGCATACGTCAGATATTGCACAAAAATCACTCAACACCAGGTTATAGTCCAACAGGTTTACTTGAAGACTCGAGCTTTTGGAGTCTCCCTCCTTCTTCAGGTGCCAATGAGAGAGGTGGCATCAGGATTTATAAGCAAAAGATCAAATTCTGTGTCTGCGTCACCTCTCTCACTGACACCTGAAGAAGGAGTGAGGCTCCAAAGCTAGTGTCTTCCAATAAACCTGATGGACTATAACCTGGTGTCATGCAATTTTTGACTTTGTCTACCCCGGTCCAACACCAGCACCTCCACACCATGTCAGGTACAGAGCATTAAAAGACAGTGGAATACTTCAAAAGTGTAGAGAGTGTAGGGGTTGCTTAAAAATAAAGTTCAAAGTGCAAAGAGGGGCCACTAAATATCTTTGGCAGAAAGGATCAAGGAAAACCTCAAGGCTTTTTATAAGTAAAATGAGAATAAGAAGATTACAGGGGTAAGTGTGGGATCTATTCGAGACCAAACCTGTGTGAAATTAGAAGATGTGGGTAGGATCTTAAATGAATAGATGTTGTGTATATTCATAAAGGAGAAAAACATTGTAACCAAGGATTTTAGCTGTGATGGCGAGGGCCTGGATCATGTTCAAGCAATTAGATATTTTAATGTGCATAAAGATATATAAGTCCCCAGGGCCAGATGAGATATATCCCAGGCTGATGGGTGCAAAGGTGTTTCGATAGAATGTTGCCTGGGATGAAAAGTCTCAGCTATGGGGAGAGGCTGGATTGGCTGTGTTTCTTGGGTGGCATGGTGGCTCAGTGGTTAGCACTGCAGCCTCACAGCACTAGGGACCCGGGTTCGATTCCAGCCTCAGGTAACTGCCTGTGCAGAGTTTGCACACTCTCCCTGTATCTGTGTAGGTTTCTTCCAGGTGCTCCGGTTTCCTCCCACAGTCCAAAGATGTGCAGGCTAGGTGGGTCAGCCATGCTAAATTGCCCATAGTGTTCAGGGGTGTGTGGGTTATAGCGGGATGGTTATGGGTGGGATGCTTCAGGGGGTGGTGTGACTTGTGGGGCCAAAAGGCCGGTTTCCACGCTGTAGGGAATCTAATCTAATCTTTTCCTTGGAGAAGTGGAGGCTGAGGATGGATCTGACCGAGGTATACGAAGTTATGAGGAGCATAGACAGAGAGGATCATGACATCCTTTTTCCCATTTGCATTTGTATCTAAAACCAGAGTCATAGGTTTCTGGTGATGAGTAGGTTTATAGAGTAATACAGCGTGGAAATGGAACCCTCAATCCAACTAATCCACGCTAACCATGTTCCCAAACTAAAGTAGTCCCATTTGCCTGCATTTGGCCTATATCCCACCCAAACCTTTCCTATACATGTGCTTATCCAAATGTCTTTTAAATGTTGTAACTGTACCTGCATTCACCACTTCGTCTGGCAGTTCATTCCACACATGAACTACTCTCAGCGTAAAAATGTTGTCCCTTGTGTCCTTTTTAAATCTTTCTCCTCTAACCTTAAAATTATGCCTCCTAGTTTTGAACTCCCTACGCTGGGATAAGACCTTTGCTATTCACCTGGTCAGTGCTTCTCACAATTTTGTAAACTTCTTTAAGGTCACATCTCAACCTCTTATGGTCCAGTGAAAACAGTCCCAGCCTGTCCAGTCTATTTTTATAACTCAAACCCTCCATTCCCAGCAACATTGTACTAAATCTTTTCTGAACCCTCTCCAATTTAATCAAATCCCTCCTTTAGTAGGGCGACCAGAACTGCACATAGTACTCCAAAGAGGCCTTAGCAGTGTCCTGTACAACCTCAATATGACGTCCTACCTCCTACACGCAAATGTCTTAGCAATGATGGCAAAATGCCTTCTTAACCTATTGGTCCGCCTGTGATGTAAATTTCAAAGAATTATGTACCCAATTTTGTAGGTCTCTTTGTTCTACAACACTACCCAGGGCCTCACCGTTAACTATGTAAGTCCTGCCCTTGTTTATTTTGCTAGAATGCAATACCTCACACTTATCCAAATTAAACTCCATCTGTCACTCCTCAGCCCATTGACCCAATTGATCAAGATCTCTTTGTAATCTTAGATAACCTTCTTCACTGTCCACTATACTACAAATTTTGGTGTTATCCGCAAACTTACTAACCATGCCTCCTATATTCTCAGCCAAATCGTTTACATGAACAACAAAATAAGTGGACCCCGTACCAATCCCTGTTGAATACCACTGGTAACAGGGCTCCAGCCTGAAAAACAACCCACCACCACCGTCTGTCATCTTCAAGCCAATTTTGTATTTCATTGGCAATCTCACCCTGAATCCCAGGTGAATTAACTTTACTAATTAGTCCACTATGTGGAACCTTGTCAAAGGCTTTGTGAAATTCCATGTAAATAACGTCCACCACTCTGTCCTCATCAATCGTTTTGGTTACTTTCTCAAAAAAACTCAATCAAGTTTGTGAAACACAGTTTCCCTTGCATAAAACCATGCTGTCGATCCCTAATCAGTCCTTGCCTCTCCAAATGTATGTAAATCTTACCTTTTAGAATTACTTCCAACAAAAGTATCCACCACTGATGTAAGACTCACAGAACTATAGTTCTCAGGCTTCGCATTGCAGCATCTTAAATAAAGGATAACATTAGTTAATCTCCAGACCTCCAGTACCTTACCCATGGTTACAGATGATATAAATATTTATGCGCGGTGTCCGTCAATTTCATAGAACATAGAACATTAGAACATAGAACATAGAACATAATTTCACCCTTAACTTCCCACAGTGCCCTGAGATACACCTGATCAGGACCCAGAGATTCATCCACCTTTATATTTCCTAGTTTAGAGGCAACCTGAGACAATTCTTGTCAGCCAGAGGTTGGTAGAAATATGGAATTAGTGTAGTTTGGTATTTTTCAGTTGGCATATGCGTGGTGGGCTGAAGGACCTGTTTGCTTTTTGACTCTCTGACTCTATGATAGTAATTAATAGAAAATTTAAGTCCCTAGTGTTTATATTAATCCTTTTCATGTCATGATCATCAACGACAAACATTTTCATCTCTTTGGAAATAAATGTTTACCCTTTGAGAATGAATACAAAATAATCAGAAAAGCAGTTCTGTCCTTCCCTCCATACTCTGGTGTATTATTCTGCTTCAAAGACACTTCTGTGTATGAAAATATGCGCACAGTGTTTCCATATTGCAGTCAATGACTACATTGGCTGTATTCATACCATATATGACTAAAGAATGTTCAAACTACACACAATGTACTTTGAATCTGCCAATAAAAAGTGATAAAATGCACTTCACTTTGTTCATTTTGTTCATCGGCTTTTCTCTTTGTTCATTTTGGTTTCACACTCCTTTTACACACACATACATACGCTTACACACGTAGAGACACATAGATATACTGGAGTGTAAATACGAGACTGATAAACTGCACTGAATATTGATGAATTGGGTAATGGACTCTGGTCTATTGTCGATTGTAAATATTTCTAACCAATCTACTCCAAGCTGTTAAGACACACATCTGGAGAAAGCGGGACTTGAACTCTAGTTCCTGGCTCAGACGTAGGGACACTATTACTGCATCACAAGTGCCAGACTCAGGATTGCATTGAAAACCAAAATTAATTTCACTTATGTCCATGAACAGTTCATAGATGGATACTTCATTGCCTTATCTGTCTCCCTGGATGGATGCCCAGCCTTAAATGAAAATGGTGTTTTCCTATAAATTTCAATATTTTTTATACCCTGTGTTACATTTTGAGTAAGAATTTGTTAAAAGAAATGCTAGTTTTATCTCTATTTTGTTATGATCAGGAATATTTAGGGGAAATGCCTTCTCAGTCTTTTTCCTCAAATGACCCTTAATTGGCCAGATGTCTTCTTGGTTCATATTTTACAAAGCTCAGCTCACCTCCCCGCTCTGATATAACTCCAGCTTTCTCCAAGCTAAGATCAGCGTTCGGCAAAAGAGACACATCCAAAACCACTGCTCACATTCAAGGAATAACTGGGTATCTTTTTAAATAAGCAAATGATTTTCTCAAGTTTAGTTGCCAATTTTTGTCCCAACCTCTCTCTGAAAGGTCCGTATCGTGGCAATTGTTAGCTTTTGCTTCTTCACCCATTCATTCTGGAGCATAGCTACTGTGTGTTGGCAGTCTGTTCAACCACGGGAGGATGCTACATCTTGTCAACCAAGGCTTGTTGATTTCACTTGGAAACATTCCTGGAAATTTCATTGCATTGTCTTCCCCCACATTTTCACCATGGTATCCAACATGTCCATCCACATGGTGCACCACCTTCTTACACCTATTGAATTGCATGGTGAGTCAGTGGTTAACATTGCTGCCTCATTCGATTCCAGCCTCAGGTGACTGTTTGTATGGAGTTTGCATGATTTCCCCAATGTCTATAGGGGTTTCTACCAGGCGCTTTCATTTCCTCCCGTAATCCAAAGGAGCTGTACAAGCAAGGTGGATTGGCCATGCTAAAAATTGCCCTGTCCTGACATAGATGAACAGGTTAAGTGACTTAACCATAGTAAAAGCCTTTTGTGGGTTTATGGGAATGGCGTAGTTGGATACACTTCACAGTGTCGCTGTGGACTCAATGGGCTGAATGGCCTCTTTCTGCATTGCAGGAATTCTATGAGAGTAATCTCGATACTTAATTGAATAATGCTTCAATCTCACTCAAACTTTCATCCCATCTCTGGTTATTTTATAACTAATAAAGAGACATATCCAAACAAATTGAAAAAAACCTGCCACTTTCTCTGGGGTTGCTCACAGTCTTCATAGACAGAGGGCTGAGGTGGCTCTGGTTTGCTGGACTCTGAGATAGCTGATAAGTTCAGTGTGCAATCTACAGAGCTCTGCCAAATGTGGGGCTGGTGTTGTTTGGATAGCTGGCTGAGTGCGTTGTTGGAATGTTCTGTCTTCTCTCCAAAGCCTCAACTTCAATTCTCTATATTATTGATGAAGTCCCTCATTGTGTTCAACGCCTCCTTGAATGAATCTTTTCCACTTCGATCAGTCACACAGCAGGGGCTGCATGAATCTACAGCAGATGCTTGATTTCTTTAGAAATGCTTTGAGGACATTCTAAGCCTGTTTCCTTTGTCCTGCTTGGAATTTCCTGCCTGACAGAGTACTGAGTGGAGCAGTAGTTTTGGGGATCTTGTTGTCAGGCCTCCAGACAAAGCTGGTTTGGTATGATTAGTACCTCAGTACTGGTCATGGTGCGTCAGTATAGTATTTTAGAAGTAGCCAATCAAGTCCTGATGATGTTAGGATAGTTCAGAAGGATTGGTCTTCCTTATTTATTGTTTTCAGATGTGCAGACATATAGCGTGATGATCAGGAGCAAAAGGCCTGCTGGATTCTCTCCTCCTTAATCCATTGCATTAAGTTTCATTACAGATTTCCCTAGATTCCCCTAATTGAGATAGACTGTAAATTTAACCTGGATTCCTCTCAGCCTTTGTGGCTCATACAATTATTGATTAAATGCGTTGACCCAGAGAACTGAGATTTCTGATTTGAATTCTATATTTATAAGAAATTTGATGTTTGAGATACATTTGCAAGCCAGTATTGGTAAATCAGTCAAGTTTCCCTGGTGCCACAGTTGACCAGTAGATGGTTTGAATGAAATGCATAAAATTACTAATTTTGTTATGGAGTGATCTATTGCACTCAAGAGACCAGAGAACTGCCATTCCCAGAATATTTCCTTTACAGTTTGCCTACCTATGTTGAATTTCTTACAAAAGCTTGACTAGAAAACTTTATAATGTTATGGTAGAGGTTAATTATCCAGATTCATGCTCCCTGTGATGAGGCACATTCTGAGGCCTTATACTGTAAATTACTAACCATTTAATCTATGGCCAGAGAATCTTCTAACAAAAACAGGAGACATTGTGGCTCAGTGGTTAGTACTGCTGCCTCACAGTGCCAGGGACCCAGGTTCAATTCTAGCCTCTGGTGACAGTCTGTGTGGAGTTTGCACATTCCCCCTGTGTCTGTGTGAGTTTCTGGTGCTCCAGTTCCCTTCCACATTTCCAAAGAAGTGCCAGTTAGGTGGATGGACGATGCTAAATTGTCCATAGTCTTCAAGGACATATAGGTTACGTGCATTAGCTATGGGAAATACATGGTAGGGGGATGGTTCAGGATGGGATGCTGTTCACAACTCAATTGGAACAATCTCAAAATTCTCAACCTGTACAAATGTTTACAAATTTCTGCTGAAGTGATCTTGTGAATAAGTTTGGATTTCTAAGTTTTGCAAAGGGAAGCTGATTGGACATTATTCCCATTATTATAATCTGTTATGGATCAGACCAGACCCCCTCAAAATATTTTAAGAAGGTAGTGCAGCCCTAATTTTTTCTTATTTTAAAGGCAAACATAAAATGCTGTGTTCCAGATGCAATTCAACTGGCCAAACTACTCAATGTTAAGCAAAACACTATTTGTTCAAACATTATGGTTAAATAAAACACTATCAAGAGGGTCTTAGAATAACCTAACCCAACTGAAATAGAGAATAGTAGATATGGTAACTACCATAGATTAACTATTCCAATATAGTAACATCCCATAAACACACGCTTTGGCCAAAAGGCAAATTCAGAAATCAGATTTTCTCACAAACAATCTAACACCAGAGAGAGACAAAAAAAATTAAGCAAAAACTCAAAGAGACTGGCAGCCAGGAGACATTTACTGCAGCTCCCAACCCTGTTGAGACTCCAACAGCAACTGACATTGAATCTCAAAGCTAAAAACTAAAAACTAGAAATCCTGTCTGAGACAGCTGGCCACACTCATCCAGGCAACTTCTATTATTCCAGCTTAAAAAAAAAAGGCTTTACATTCTGTTTACGTTACCACACACTGCTCATCAACTCTCGTTCAATCTCTATCTTAAAAGAAACCAGGACAAATACACCTCTTAAAGCCACAGCATTGTTACAGATCCACTTTGGTAAGTATGGCTGTGTAGGTGATAATATGTTTTGAACCAGGTTAAACTTGCCATATTTTAAAGCACTAAGATTTGCTGCCTTTGCTTGCACATTAAAGTAACTCAGGCCAGCTACTGGGGTTCCACAGTCACATGAGAAATTATATTCCACCAAGGTACACAATGTACTTTAAAGGTATACGAGTATATACGAGTGAATTTCTGCTATGCTGCAAAATCCAGTGGGAAAGGCAATCATCATTCACCACCTCTAATTTTCCCTTGAGAACACTTACTCCTTCAACGCAGCCGACATTCTCTTCAGGACGGGATGAAGCTCTGCGGCAATTTCCTGTGTCTGTTCACATACCAGAGAAGTTAGCTTCCCAGTCAATGTGTGAAAAATGGGAAGAGTCAGTTTTTACACCAAGTATAAAAGTGAAGCACGGCCATGGATGTGGATGATCTCCAGTTTAAAATGGCCTCTGCTTCCAGAGTTGATATGTCTTAAATTCCCATGAACCTTAGCTAAACAATCTGCAGTTCCTGCTTAATCACATGCACCCAATTGTAAAGCGCTGGCAAATAAAACATCCTGTTTTGGGAATTTAAATTGAATCCGATGACAATTGTGAACTGAAACAAGTCCTGCCTTGAACAGACCTATATGCCAAATATATGCTAAAGCATGGTTTTTCTGGTACTGGTAAAAAGAGGTCATCATTTAAACTAAGATAACAAAATGTGGAGCTGGATGAACACAGCAGGCCAAGCAGCATCTCAGGAGCAGAAAAGCTGACGTTTCGGGCCTAGACCCTTCTGAAGGGTCTAGGCCCGAAACGTCAGCTTTTGTGCTCCTAAGATGCTGCTTGGCCTGCTGTGTTCCTCCAGCTCCACATTTTGTTATCTTGGATTCTCTAGCATCTGCAGTTCCCATTATCTCTCATCATTTAAACTGTTGTGACTTATACACCACAAACCCCAGCAGATCCCTCATGTCATTAGCAGGAAATAATACACATTCATGGTGTTGCTGTATTTTGGAAGGGTTTGCTGCTTTTAACAAGGTTGGACTGGGGAGCTGGATACTCTGGGCACATTTGAAATTATATTTCAACAAGATGAGTAATGTGAGTTACAGGATAATTCATAGACAAAATACTACTATTGGGTAAAAACCAGTGGAGATTACAGTCCCTACCCTAAAACTAATGATGCATTTTGACTGGAAACAGCTCACTGGAACTTTGAGCTGGGAGATGACATCCGACAACTTATTGCAGCCAAACCTTCTGAAAAGTCCTTTCAACATCTAGTAGCCACCGTTAACATGAATATTTCCTTGTTAAGGGCATGGGGCAGCAGTGGTTCCTTCCTCCTGAACACTGTGTGCTCTCTGTTGAAAAGGTGAATGCTTTTGAGGAGGTGTGGAGGCATTGGTAGGGATGGAGGATGATTTTCTTCCTTGGACAACTCAATAACCTATGCAATGTTACTTGCCGGGATCGTTCGAGCCTAATGGGCAATTAATGCTGAAATGTTTCCACCACCTTCAGAAGAAGCTGAGCATGAATGCACCAACTTGTTCGCCATATATTTAGTGATTCTATCCTATTTTGGAGCCTTCTATTGGCTGGGACCAAGCTTTATCTGGAGATTGTCTGTGTTCATTGACTCAACGAAGGCAATAGCTCCCCATGTTGGTGCATTGCCCTCGCCGTTACTTTCTCTGTTAGCCTTAAGAGTTTGGAACAGTTGAGCATGAATGAAATGCTTGGTCTGCTTTTTCCAGCTTCTTTTGAATTCTTTGTGATTTGGCTTGAACACTGTATGGATTGTCGTGCAGGAAATGTAGCAGTAGGATCGACAGAGGATCATTTTACATATGACTAAATTTTCTTCCTACTGCTCAAATAAGCCTCTCAAGATTCTGAGATCAAAGACATTTTATTAAACCTGTTGTACATGTGATAACACAAAATCATGCATTTTAGAAAGTGCACATTCAAATGTACCCGATGATGACTTGCTTAGGGGCTTAAATGGGTTAAAGTACTGAGCTCAGTGTCTTAGACCTTCGTATATTCAAATACTTGTTGCAAATTGTGTTTTCTTAAACTTTTCTCTCAACCCTTCCATTGACAATTCTGAGTTACATGATTGTACAAATTGTACTTCCTTACAAGGAGAATTTAATTGAATTTCTTCCTTAACAATTACTTCAGTTAGTCACTGGCTCCCTTACTTGCCAAGCTCTTTCTCCTCAGGCTAATGAGATTGTTATAAGCATTGTTATCATCACTTTCACTCTCGCCACATGTAATTGCTATTCCACCAAGTGGAACCTTTCATTGTGCATCTGTTTCTGATTCTGTATTATGGAGAACCAAGTAACCTTCTGTTTCTACAGAAACCACAATTAGAAGGGATGATACATCTTGTTGCAGGATTAGCTTGCTCTGAAAATAATTAAAATGATTATAGAATCTGGAAATTTTAAGAATGATCTGCAATGGCACCTCCTTCATCTTCAATCTTCAACATTCAGGTGAATGCTGTATCTTGAAACTGAAGACTATCTTGTCTCAATGGTGTTGCTGTCATGACTTTAATTTGATTTAGACTTTGCTGCTTAACAAATGAAGGCTAGACCTCAATGATAATTCATAATTAAAGGAGGAGGTGCTGACGTTGGTCATTTCTGGGTGTTTGAGAAGGTTCCTGCTGTTACATAGAGACTGCTAACGCTGATCTTAGCACAGAGGATCTTGCTGCAAATGGGAAAGGATACCACAGAGGGTTTTTTTTTGTGTGAGCTGCTGGTTCAGGACCTCCTCTCCTTGCAGTTTCTCTCTGCCTTCAAAACACACTTACTTTTGAAGAAGCCCACAGCACTTTTTATTTGGCACATTTTATGACCTTAGATGAGTGTAAAAAATTTGCTTTGGTCAGCAAGTGTCAGGTAATCTGGCTACATGTCCTGTTTGCAACCCAGTAGTGACTGATTCAATATGGTTTGGCCTGCCATTTCCGACAACTTGAATTGAATTAAATTGAATTAGCTTTATTGTCACATGAACTCACATCAGTACAGTGAAAAGTTTACAAGTCGTCACATACAACACCATCTTAGGTCCAGATTCCTCAGTACAGATTCTTAGATACACAATTTATCGGTTTGTACACTGAAATATACCAACAGTTCCATGGAGATACAGGTGAAAGCTCTGGGATGGTGGGGATCAGCATGGGACAAGCCATACAAAGGGGCATGCCAATCTTTTGGTGAGAGTTAGTGAGACTCCTATAAGGTCAATAATGCTGCAAACATAATATAACATTGCAATACTGCATAAAGACAAACCAATGGTAACGTCATTATTGATCTCAGGACAATCTGAAATGAGATTCAAAAATAGATAAGAAGGACAGTGTGGGTAATGCATGACAGCCTTTGCTTTTAACTTTGAACGTATAACTTAATAAGTCTGAGGAGAAAACTGGAGTTAATTATGGTGTCAGTGCCAATCCATTTTTAGCAAGCAGCAGTTGTAGAAGGTGACAGTTCTGAAGGAGTTAATTTTATGTTACATTGCCTAAATCAATTGTATCGATGTGGCCGTCTACAGAAAAGAGAAGAATCTTCCCAGACACTGAATGACTTGGGCATTGTGAAAGCAACTGGGTAAAGTGCATCAGGTGGCCAATCAAAAGTATTGAATAACAAGACGAGATTCTCATTAGTGAGTAATGAGAGGCTTATTTGTGTGTATTAGTGTACAGCAACATCTCAATGTTACCTAATTTCACCTCATTTATTTTCTCACGCCCTCCGAGCTGAAACTAGATGCCAGTCCCCGAAGTGAAAGTCTGAGCTGGTGACTGCATTTGCACCTCCCAACCTGCACTTGGGGCACCAGGCAGGGCACACTCTATGGGCAGCAACTGCATGCTCCCACCGCCAATAATGTTTATTTCTGATACATAGCAACCTCACTGCACCCTCAGGGCAGACTCTGGTCCACTTACAGTACAGTTCTACACTTTGATGCTACACTTTTGAGTGTTCATTACACCTTTATTGCCAGGACACCCTATGCACAGGAACAGGCAGCTACCACATGGATTCAACTAGGAGTATGTCAAGATTCCTCGCTCAATCTCTTAGTGCTCTCTCACTTTGTGCCGACTTGGCATGTCACAGTGTCTCTGTATTGGCTCGCTTTGCCTTTTTGCGTTTGTCCACCTCATTCAGAGCTTAAATACTCATAGTACCTGTGTCTTTCTTTGCTGTTTGGTGCAGACACACAGCTAGACATCTTGTCATGGTTGTTCGCAGTGATCTGTTAACAGAATGGACCTGTTGCTTTACAACACGATGTTATTTCAGTCTCATACCTACGCCAGCTGTGAATATGCCAACCACACGGTATATATGTCAACCAGGTGGCCACATCTTAAAGTCTAAGGGGAGTAGTCCTCAGTCAAATATAGAGAGACACCCTTCAGTCGGGGGTCCAGGCACAGTAACTGAAGGAAGCCTCTGATATGTAGTCTCGGGGCTTGGGTACAGTCAGCTAGCCACTTGGGTCAGGTGGTATATACCTCCACAGTGGCCAGTGGGCCTCTCCTGGCCCTGCATATCTAGTACAACCATTCTGGGGAGAGTCATGGGAGATCATTTGGGGAGCTGAGTCTTGGCGGCAAAGTCTTGTAGCAACTTCATAAATCCAGATGTCTGTGAAGGGAATAAAAGATGAACTTCATTCTAACTTTGTTTCAATTATTGCTTTTTATAATTTCTACAATGAAAATGGGACCAAATTATGGCAACTTATACACATCTAACTGTAATTTCCTAAATATAAACAACAATAAATTACTATTCTATTCTTTTCAGTCATCAGATGGGGCTGTCAATCCAAGATCAGTTACAGTCGTGGCTGACAGGCAGTACAGCTGGGTGCCCATCTGCTACAAGTCAAATGAACGGTTATTAGGGGTCACTGTTGGTGAAGGGAAACTGGGCACTTCATTGTGGGGTTTGGAAGCAGCAATGTGGAAGGTTAATAATTGTGAGGAGAGACAATTCAATACGTAAGGTGGGGTTGTCGGTGGAGTGTTAGATAGACAGCGTCTGTGAGGACTGAGGGGCCGGTCAAAGCTGATTGGGAATGCCAGCAGAAATGGAACATTCAACAGCTCACTGAGGACACGAGGCTGAGCCAGAGACTCACTGTGTGAAACATGTTTCCTGCCATCATTCTGTACATAACAAGTGCCCAATGGAGCTAAGAGTGGCTGCCAACACACCCACTGTAGGTGGGTAAACACTTCGTTCTGGTGAGGGGGAGGGAACTTCAATTTTGAATGATGTGAAGCCCTTCAAAGGGCTTACCAGATGACAGCCTTAGCCATTAACCTACAATGTGGATGCTGGTTCCAAGCATTCTTAACACATTGCACAATATCAGTAACCAATCCCTAGGATTCGGCATATGGTGCACAAGCAATGTGTTGATGGCTATAAAGACTGCATCACTGTTGGTCTGTTCTGAAGAGGGATCACTGGACCTAAAATGTTACATCTGCTTTCTCTTCACAGATTGCTGCCAGAGTTTGCTTAGTTTTTCCAGCAATTTCTGTTTCTGTTTCACTCAGTCTGGAGGTGTCCTTCACAATTTCCAACATTTGCCTCAGGCATAATGCCAGGGAGAAATCAGTGCCCCACTTTTGGGCTGGGTCCTAGAGACCCTCACAGTTTGGGCAGTGCCAGTGAGGGACATCATCCTCCCCAGAACTAGTGGTGGAGGCCATGGCACTGGGCCATGCCAAATTGCTCCAATGTTGCCATGCAGGTTAATCAGCTGTCTGAAAGAATATGTGGCGGTGTGGGAAAAAATGTCAATCATTATTTCACTAGCGTAAGTGTCACTGTCTTTTTATTTTTTTTTATTCATTCATGGGATGAGGGTGTCGCTGGCTAGGGCAGCATTTATTGCCCAACCTAAGTGACCAGAGGGCAATTATAAGTTAACCACATAGCTGTGGGTCTGGAGTCACACGTAGGCCAGACCAGGCAAGGATGATAATTTCCTTTCCTAAAGGACAGTAATGAGCCAGATGGGTTTTTCCAACAATCAGCAATGGATTCATGGTCATCATTATACTCTTAATTCCAGATATTTATTGAATTCAAATTCCACCATCTGCCACGGTGGGATTCAAGCCCAGGCCCCCAGAACATCACCTGGGTCTCTTCATTAACTGTCCAGCGATAATACCATGAGGCCATTGCCTCCCCTACCTCTTCATTGCCTCTTGCTCACTCTAACACTGCCACTGCACTCTCTTCCCATGAAGGTTCATTTTCTACGACTCTATCACCCACAACATCTTCCTCATGTCCCCTAAACCCCGACACCACTGCACCCTATCCTCTGCTGTGCCTACTCACTCTCTTGAGATGCTTCTCCAGCTGCCCTAAAGTTCAGTTGTGCCACCCATGTTCATCTCCATTCTCGGAGGGAGACAGCCCACAGTAGGGCAGAAAGGCTGAAGATGATGGTGTGCTGCCCAATATTCAGCTGTTTATGTGGAGAGGATCCTGACTCTCACAGCCTGAGCAGGGCCTGAACTAGTATTAGAAGGTGACCTTGACTGACTGAGCTGGGCATCCCTGAGCAAAAGCTATTACCCTTGACTTGACTGAGGACATGCTGACAACCATGACAAGCTTCCTGGATCCCTGACTGTGCTAAAATGTCACACTGATTGTGGGCGGCACGGAGGCTCAGTGGTTAGCGCTGCAGCCTCATAGCGCCAGGGACCTGGATTCAATTGCAGCCTCGGGCAACTGTCTGTGTGGAGTTTGCATATTCTCCCTGTGTCTGCATGGGTTTCCTCTGGGTGCTCTGGTTTCCTCCCACAGTCCAAAGATGTGCAGGCTAGGTGGATTGGCCATGCTAAATTGCCCATAGTGTTTAGGGATACGTGGGTTACAGGGGAATGGGCCTGGGTGGCATTCTTCAAGGGGTGGTGTGGACTTGTTGGGCCGAAGGGCCTGTTTTCACACTGTTGGGAATCAAATCTAATCTAATCTAATCTAAATGACATGACAAGACAGCAGTAATATGAACCTGGTATGTCTGGCAGAGGGGCAAAAGTATCAAAATGGAAGGCAAGGCATGTGTGCTGTGAGCATTCAGGAGAGTGACAGCAAAGGAAAGGCTCAGAGATGCAGGCTGACCTAGTGTGGATGTGTGTCCTGGAGTGCATGGTGTCCCTTCAGCCACAATACAATGATAGTTGCTGATGTATACCGTCGTGGAGCATCCTGTAAGTAGATTAGCAGTGTGCACTGAGGGTGCTGAGAGGCTGGTACATGTCAGATGCCTAACTCCATGTACATGGAGTGCATGTACCCAGTACCCACGGGCAGTGCCTTGAAATGCTAGTGACTGGTTTCTAACCTGGAAGTCGCTTGCAACAATGTGAATGAGGTAAGTGGTGATGTTAGCAAGGTGATTAACATTAACGCCAGTCAACTGGCCTCTCACTTTTGTCCAATGAGAATCTTGCTGCACTGCTGATAAAGACCATAAAAGACAGAATGATATGTTCCTTGCCCCAATTGAAGTCTGATTCAGCCACAAATCTCACCAGAGCCCACGTCACTCCGACTTCATAAGATTCTGCCCTTGGAGTTGCAACAGGTTAAAATACAAAGGGTATGTGTGCATAAAATACGAATTGTCAGTCCTCATTAATGAAACAGAATATCAGTTCACAATTAGACATCAATTATTCTGAGAACATCTATTAGATCCAGCTTAAAGGCAGAATGATTGAGCCATACCTGGGCTGTACTCAAAATATATTTTCCATATTTAGAAACAATTGGTGTTTGATTGACTAAACAAACGAAACAGGATTGAGATTTATAATGTGTGAATAGAGTCTGTCACCTGAGAAAGAAAGGGTAGTTCCACTGACATGCATGCAGCAGAAATTGATCAATGAGGCAGTCATTAGTATGGCTTAAAACTAAGCATAAATCCCGATAGTACATTGGATTCATTTTGGCTGTTTTGCTGTTGCAGGTTGATTATTGAAGCACAATGCAAAGAGCAAACACATTTTTGCATGTGAATTGGTGCGAACAATGACTTGCCATGCATTGTGCCTCAATGATGAATGAACAAATGTAGTATATAAAACCCGAAAGAACTGCGGAAGCTGTAAATCAGAAACAAAAACAGCAAATGCTAGAAAAGCTCAGCAGGCCTAGCAGCATCTGTAGAGAAAAATAAGAGTTAACATTTTGGGTCGAGTGACCTTTCCTCAGAAATGTAGCACGTATACTGGTTTAAACAACATCTGCTATTTTCCAGTGGCTGTTATGAGAAGTGTTTTTAACCAGAACTGCCAGTAAATCCGCATCATAAATAAAAGTATTGTGGATTGTGAAAAACAGTCCAAAAATCGCTGGAAAACTCATCAGGTCTTGCAGCATCTGGGGAGAGAGAAATAGTTAATGTTTTGAATCCAATATAACTCCTTCATAGTCAACAGCTTGTATTTTTTGAGGTTCTAAATATATGATTGTGGAAAATATCACCTGTTCACTATTAATTCTACAAGGGAAACTTCATGCATATGAATTTGCTCTGAACTATGATGAGAAATACTCATTTCTTAAACATGATGGAAAATGAAGGGAGGAGAATATTAAGAAGGAGGTGGTGTTGGGTGTCTTGAGAAACTTTAAGGTAGATAGGTCTCCAGGACCTGATGGGATCTATCCCAGGACATCGACGGAGGCAAGGGGGGAGATTGCTGAGGCTTTGACAGAGATCTTTTTATCCTCTTTAGCTACAGGAAGGTTCCAGTAGACTAGAAAACAGCCAATGTTGTTTCCTTGTTTAAGAAGGGCATCAGGAATAATCCCGGAGGTAGGGAAATTATTGGTGAAGATTATTAGGGGCTGAATTTACTCACATTTGGAAAAGAATTGATTTATTAGATATAGTCAGCCTGGCTTTATGCAGGGAAAGGCTTAGATCAAAAATTTGATTGAGTTTTTTGAGGAAGTGATGAAGGTGATTGAGGATAGGGCAGCGGATGTTGTCTATGTGGACTTTAGTAAAGCATTTGATAAGGTCCCTCATAGGAGTTCGGTCCAGAAGATTGAGTCATATGAGATCCATGAAAGTTAGATACAATATTGGCTTGGTCACAGAAGGCAAAGTGTAGTTGTAGAGGGGTGTTTTTGGTGTCTGCTTGTGTTCCACAAGTATTAGTGCTGGGACCTCTTGGTTTGGAACATATATAAATAGTTTGGATAAAAATATATGTATCTGAATCAAAAGTTTGCAGGTAACATGAAAATTTGTGGATCGTGAGGAAGATAAAGCAGGATACTGATCATCTAGAGAGTCGGGCCGAGAAATCGTAGCTGGAATTTAATCTGGACAAGTGTGAGGTGATGCATTTTGGAGAGTCAAACGCAAGATGCAAGTATACTGAAAATGGCTGAACCTGAAGCATTGATATACAGAGGGATCTTGGAGTGCAAAGCTATAGACCCCTGAATGTGGCAATGTGAATGTATCGGATGGTAAAGAAGTTATACAGTATGCTTGCCTTCATTGATCAGGGTGTTGAGTGTAAATATTGTCAAATCATATTGCAGCTATATGAAAGGTTAAATAGGCCACATTTGGAGTATTACGTGCAGTTCTGGTCATCACACCATCGGAAGAATGTGGAGGTTTTGGGCAGGGTGCAAAAGAGGTTTACTAGGATTGTATTAACTATACAGAGAGGGTGGACAAACTTGGATTGGATGATAAAATAGGCCTGAGTAGCCATGGCTTCATCAAAGGGAAGTAATGCCTGAGAATTCTTTGAGGAGGTAATGAACAAATTAGGTAAAGGAGAACCAGTGGACATGATTGACTTGGATTTTGAAAGCCCTTTGACAAGGTGCTGTACAGGAGGTTGCTAAATAAGAATGGAACTCAAGGTGTTAGGGGCAAGGTACTGGCATGGATAAGGGACAGGCTGATTGGCAGAAAGCAGAGAGTGGGAATGAAGGGATCTTTTTCAGGATGGTAGCTGGTACGTAGTCGAGTTCCAAAAGAATCAATTTTGGGACCACGACTATTCATGTTAAACATTAACAATCTGGATGAAAGATCTGAGGCATTTTGGCTGTTTGCAAATGACACAAAGACAGATGGAGGGGAAGGTAGTGTTGAGGAGGTGGACAGGCTGCATAAGGATTTGGACATGCTAGGAGAGTGAGCAAGGAAGTGGCTGATGGAATACAATGTTGTAAAGTGTGACGTTATGCACTTTGGTAGGAAGCCAAAAGGCATAGATTAAGGGCTAGAATACAAGAGCGAAGCAGTACTGCTGAGGTTGTATAAGGGTCTGGGCAGCCTGCATTTGGAATACTTGGAGTGGTTATGGAGCCTATGTCAAAGGAAGGATGTGTTGGCACTGAGGAGGGTTCAGAGGAGATTTTGAAAAATGATCTCAGGGATGAAGGGCTTGTCTTACACAGAGCAGTTGAGGACTCTGAGTCTGTACTTGATGGAGTTTAGAAAGGGTGATCTGATTGAAACTTACTGAATATTGAGAGGCCTAGCTAGAGTGGACATAGAGAAGATGTTTCCACTAATAGGAGAAATGAGGACCCAAAAGCATAGCATCAGAGTGAAGGGACAACCCTTTTGAAGCGAGATGAGGAAGAATCTCTTCAGCCAGAGGTTGATGAATCTTTGGAACTCTTGCCACAAAGAGCTGTGGATACCACAACATTGACTGTATTTAAGACAGATAGGTAGATTCTTGATTGGCCAGGGGATCAAGAGTTAGAGGAAAGGTAGGAAAATAAGGTTTAGCTACATATCATCCATAATCAAAAGGTGAAGCAGAATCAGTGGGAGGAATGGCCTTGCCCTGCTCCTATATTTTATGGTCTTATGGTTTATAGATTGTTACTGCTAGAGTATTGGAGGCTGAGAAGTGACACATATACATTTTAGTCCAAATTAAGCACATATTCTAGTTTGGTGAGTCTAAGTGGTCTCAGGATATGGGCTGGCCATTTGAGTCTGGGAAAATACTTCACTCAGTGGGGTATGCATTTCTGAAACTTACGACTTCAAAAAGTTTAGGAGCTCAGTCAGTGATGCCATGATTTGGATGAATAGATTTTTAGACACAAAGGAAATCAAGGGAAATGGGAATATGGCAGGAAAATGGATTTGAGCTCAATGGTCGACCATGACCTTGTTGAAAGACAAAAGTAGGGACTGTATACAGTCATAAAATTAAAGAGATGTACAGCACAGAAACAAACCCTTCACTCCAACTCATCAATGCCGACTAGATAACCTAGATAAATCTAGTCCTATTTGCCAGCATTTGGCCCATATCCCTCTAAACCCTTCCTATTCAGATGCCTTTTAAGTGTTGTAACTGTACCAGAGTCCATCTCCTCCTCTGGCAGCTCATTCCATACGTGCTCCACCCTTTGTGTGAAAACATTGCCCCGTGGTTGTGTTTTAAATCTTTCCCCTCTTACATTAAACCTGCGGCATCTAAATTTTGATTCCCTCAACCCAGGGAAAAGACCTTGTCTATTTACCCTATCCATGCCCCTCATGATTTTATAAACCTCTATAACGTCACCCCTCAGCCTTTAACACTCCAGGGAAAATAGCCCCAGCCTATTCAGCCTCTCCCTATAGCTCAAATCCTCCAAACTTGGCATCCTTGTAAATCTTTTCTGAGCTCTTTCAAGTTAACCAACTGCCGTTGCTGTTTCAGTTTCTTATATTTGTTGATCCTTATATAGTCATTAAGATGGCTTCTGGAATTCATTGTGTTGTTTGGTTGAAAGTGATGAGGTGTTGACATTTTTTAATGCTAAACATCCACATTTATGAAGTGAAGTTTTGTCAGCGAGGGAATAATCACCCTTGGAATTACAGGTGAAGTGTTTAAATTCTGAGGTTTTTTGTGGTGAAGTGAACATGGATAATTCACTGGCAATATGTATGGCACACCAGGAATCATTAATACAGATGAAGCTACTAAGTACTGCAGATGCTGGAGTCAGAGTCAACACAGTATGGAACTGGAAGAACACAGCTGTGATCCATGGTGTGTTGACCATTGATACAGACACTTAGGCTTGTCAGCATTATCATTTGAGTTCAGCTGTGTTTTGCGGGAATGAATCAGTGTAGTACAGATATTAAATATTTCAGAAGCATTCCCTGTGGCAATTAAAACCTTCTCAATGGTCTCCATCGTAGCCCTTGGAATTCCCCTTCTCTATTGGTGAACACTATCATCCATATCTCGAACAATCAGTGATGCCAGCATTTATTGTCCATCTGTAATTGCCCTTGAATAGAGTCACCAATACCCATGTTGTGCAGGGGCTGGGAAGATACCACCATGATCTCACAAATACCCTCTATAAATGAACTACAAAGTCCTTAGTTTTATGTTTATTTCCACTGATAAGAAAGGATATCATTTAATGAGCCTTCTTGATCACTTGCTGTTCCTGCATACCAATCTTTTGTGACTCATGCACTGGATCCCACTGCACTTCGGAATTTTGCAGTCATTCCCTGCTTCATTCATACACCACCATATTATTCTTCTCACTGAAGTGAACAATGCCACATTTTCCCACGTTATATTCCATCTACCGGATTTTTGCTCACTCACTCAACCTATCAATGTCTATCTGCCTCTTTGTTAGGTCGGTGTTAACTGATTGTTGTGCTATCAACAAATTTGAGCCCCTTTTTGAGCTCAGTCACACTTACATACCCCAGTCTGGCTTGCTGGTGTCAGCCTTGCATGTTGGCCTAGTTACGTTTCACCCCTAACACTGCAAGATCTTGGCAACAACAAGCCGGGCTCCTATTGACTGAGACTCTTCATGGACTTCTTGGCATGACACTGTCAGTGATTGTGCAATGAAATGCTTGGTTATGAAGGAGCCAAGTAACTGAAGAAGTGTGTACTTTATGGAGCTTAGACGAAGGAGTCTGCTCCATTACTTATACTCCTCAGGGAATTTGAAATGTAGGAAAGCAATAGCTATTATTGTTGGTAAAATGTTTGTTGGAACGACTCGTTGAAAATAATGTTATTTCCATAATGAAACCTGAGTTTTTAAAAATTATTTTATGGGGTGGGGGCATCATGTATATGCAACTGTCTCCCCTTGGTGTCATCACTCTCCCACTTCCTCAGTCTCCATTACTCCCTATTCCTCAGTCTCCATCACTCCCTCTCCATTCCTCAGTCTCCATCACACACCATTCTTCATTTTCCATCACTCACCCCCATTCTGCAGTCTCCATCACTCCCCCCTTTCCTTAGTCCCCATCATTCTTCCCATTTCCTCAATTCCGATCACTCACCACCTTCCTGTCTCCATCACTCCACCCATTCCTCAGTCTTCATCGCACACCCCCCATTCCTCAGTCTCCATCACTCCCCCATTCCTCAATTTCCATCACTCCCCCAATTCCTCAGCCTCCACCACTCCCCCCATTCCTCAACCTCCATTACTTGCCAATTCATTGGACTCCATCAGTCCCAACGCCATTCCTCAATATATAACACTTCTCAAGAAGTCCCCATTCCCCAACTGTCCCCAACTCTCACTAACTGACAACTTGCAGGGAGACCTGCTTCATAATTTCTGTGACCCACCTCCATCCCCCTATCCCCACTGCTCCTGATACCAGGCAGTGGGACCTGGCTCTGTTTGGTGTTCAGTATTGAAGGAATTATTTCACATGGGTGCAGCCTCAGGCAACGTTTACAGACAACTGGGTGGACATTGAGATACCTCAGTGTGACACCTCGGCCCCAGCACTGAGACACAAGGTAACTTGGAGAAACCTGGAAATAGAGGAAAGGCTGAAAGGTGCAACCAAATTTAATAGTACCTCTTTAAAATATTTGTACTCACTCGGCAGAATTGGAAGCCAGAAAGTCTGTGGAGTGAACACCACAAGTGAAGGGTGGATGGCATGGTGGGAAAGGGATAAAACCAAAATACTGCCGATGCTGGGAATCTGCAACAAACATTGAGGATATTGGAGTAGCTCTATAGGATTGGTAGTGTCTGTGATTAGAGGAAAACAGAGTTCATGTTTTGAGTGTAGCATGATTCTTTGTCAGATGGTGAGAGATGATAGGGGAATAGTGGAGTTGTGGGAGGAGGCTCCGATGCTAATATAAGGTAAAAGCTGTGACTCTCCTGTGCCTCTTATTGATTTTCACACATGTGAAGGTTACGTTAATCTGATTGTTTACAAAACTAATTTAACACCAAGAGTTAACAGCCAACCAGAGATGATAAGGGAGAGATGGGGATGGTATGGGGAGAAATGGGGGTGGCAGGGATTTTTCTGATGAAGGGTCTAGGCCTGAAACATTAGCTTTTGTGCTCCTAAGATGCTGCTTGGCCCGCTGTGTTCAGCCAGCTCTACACTTTGTTATCTCGTGGCAGGGGTAGAGATGGGGCAACATGGGGAGAAATGGGGGTGGTGTGGGTAGAGATGGGGGTGACATGGGGAGAAATGGGGGTGATGGAGGAGATGCAGGGGTGACATGGGGAGTAATGAGTGTGGCAGGGGTAGAGATAGGGGTGACATGGAGAGAAATGGGTGTGGTGGGGGGGATACAGGAGTGAATGGGGAGAAATAGGGGTGGTGAGGAAAATACAGGAGTAACATGGGGAGAAATGGGGGTGGTAAGAGAGATACAGGGGCAGCATGGGGAGAAATGGGGTGGTGGGGGAGATACGGAGGATATGGGGACAAAATTGGGTTGTGGGGGAGATACAGGGGGGACATGGGGAGAAATGGGGGAGCTGGGTGGGAGATGAGAGAGTGGTGTGGGGAGAAATGGGGGAGGCATGGTAGAGATGGTGTGGTGGGGGAGAGATGGGTGTGATGGAGGTGAGGGAGGATGGCAGATGCAAAAAAGAGGGTATTAGGGGAGAGGTGCAATTGTAGGGAGAGAGGTGGGGTAGCTACTGCTCCAAACAGAGTTTTATTTCCATGCTCTCCTCCCAGCCTGCACGTGGCCAGAGCTTTAGTTGGGGTGGGGGAAGATGGGGGCGGTGGGGGGGGAAGGGTGAGGGGCAATATTTTAAAGTTACTGTGCTAAAATGGACCCGAAATAGGAAGATAATAGTGTTGGAAGACCTTTAATCCTCCACAGCTAGTGTGATAATTGGATGGTGCTAGTGATCACCCATGTATGATCAGCCACAATCATAGCAAATGGTGGAGCAGGCTCAAAGAACTAAAAGGCCCAGTCCTATTTGTTAAGAGTATGCCCTTTGGCCAATTAAACGAAATGTCTGTGGGAGGTGGGGCCCCCATTTGATTGAATGTCAGCGTCTCAAACCGACTGACAAATCCAGCCCCACCAGAACAGGTGATCAAAGGGAAGATTGGTTCAAACGACAAGGATCGACATGGCTGGCCAGAGAGATGGAAGGACAAGCTACTTCAGCAAGGACGCAGAGTTTCATTGCTCAGTCCTTCCATGGACCCTGCAGTTGGCCAGTATCCCATTTCATTTGACATTGTTACAGGCATCTCCCTCATTAAATGGCACTTATTCTGAGGGTATTATCTTTACACTAGCACCAGCTGCAGGCCATGTGACTGAATTATGAACTTTGGAAACAGAAATTAGTTATAAAGAAAACCTTTTTTAAAGAGAAAGGACTTGACTGGCGGGAAACAGCCTAGCTGTATAAACTGGCACTGTTGTTTGCACAAGCACTTTAGGAGGAAGCTCTCCAATGTGAGTGCAGTGTTAGTTTATGCAAATAGAACATCTCCAAAAATATTTCAAAGGCAAATGTTACACATTTTGAGCAAACAGATGGCTTTTATTCTCTCCATTTTCTTGTAGCAAAATAAATATTCCGTCATTTGATGTATTTTGAAGGATTGTCAGCTGTAAGGAAACACATTTTGCCGTGAAGTGGGGAGCTCCATTGTCCCAACACTGTTGGATACAGGTATAAACATGTAGAACTGTGGCAGCTTAGACCATGAGGAGTCCATTCAGCCCACTGCGTCTCTGCCAGCTCTTTGTCAGAACAACTCAAGAGTAACTTTACCATTTAGCAATCACCACTACAATACCACCATCTTTTGATTCAGATAATTTTCAAAGTCAGGGTGAACTCCAAAAGGAAACACTGATCTAAGCTGGCAGAATTTTATGGAGGTGGCATAGAGTCTCTGCTGCCAACTGGAGGACTGGCAAGAGAACCGCCCCCTATGTTGCCTCTATCCGCAAAGCTCTACCACTCAGGCACTTGACTAGGCAGAGATTGGGGTTCCCTATGGAATCGAGGAGCCCAGAGCTTGGTGGGAGGGAAGTGGTGACCATTTAGAGGCCAGCAGCTCTGTGGAATGGCATTCCTAGCAGGGAAGTGGAAGCTGCTGCTATTATAATGCCCACCTGAGGTCTGCAGCCTGCTGGTCGATCCAGGCTAGAGTTGAATGATGGCGTTGCAGAGGTCACAGTGATGGTGCCTGCAGCAAGACCAAGATAGGTGGCTCCCACACCAGCTCACCATAGCTCCCAAGCAACCCTCTCCATTGTCAGGTCTATCAGAAACTGCCATTCACAACCAAACTTATCAGGGTTTGCCCATTGTGCTTCCTCCATTGCAGACTCCTCACCCACTACTGGGTTGCTTTAGCAGGCTCAGACCCTCACATGGGCTACCATTTGTGCCATTGCAGACAGCAGACAATGAGTATTTTTTTTAACAGGGTTCCCATGGACATGTGGGAGTTGGTTAGCTCAGATCGATAGCTAGGGTTTGATATGAAATGATGGTGTGGTAGTTCATGGAGGCCTGCTTCCCCACCTTTGTTCTATATTGACTGAAGACTGGTGCCCCTTCAGCAATACAACCACTTGTCTCTTCCTAACTGCGAGACCTTCCTATGGTCTCTTGTTCACTACAGCCCATAAGTTTCCCAGTGACAGATTCTTAATCATTCAGCAAATTTACTTTGTGTTTTGCCAGCAGCTGCGTAAAAAGTGGGGACATGCAGGCGTGGCTTGTGTATGACATTAAAATAATAGAAAAACAATTTAATGTGGAGAGTTAGATGTTTATGCATCTTACTCAGCAAGTGTGGGTGTTAGACTTCTCACTAATGGCCTTAGTTTCTGCACACTGTCAAAGAGAGCTGAAGGCAAGAAGACAGCACGCATCTCTGTTTAGTGCTCCCCTCCCGGGGCCTATCCCTCATTGTGATAATGCTAATAATGTGTGTGATGTTTGCATTAATGCTGAAAGGTGCCAAAGTATTTCATGCAAACTGAGCCCAAAGACACCAGCCTAATGCAGCATGTCACTTCTAAACAAACATTATTTGTGTTTCTTTCTGCAGTTGCATCTTAAACACATAGTGCAGTCAAATATTGCAGTTGAAATGGATCTTCATTCCACGTCATAGCTCCTGAGGAAGAGATGATTTCGGGCTCAGCGAGATGTCAAAAATTGAAACAGAAACAAAGTTATGCTCTCAGCAGTATCTCCTACACAAGTAAGTTCAGATGTGGTCCAAACTGATTTGTAGTTCCATGTGTATTCTGCACATTGGAAAGATGACTATTCTTTTCTGCTGGCTGTTTGTGACTGGTAATAGTTTCCCCTTTCCTGTGAATAACTGCTGTCTTACTCCAGTATGATCATGCAAACTCTTTTATTTTGAACTATTACACATAATACTGCTCACTGTAAGCAAATCTCTCACTGGCAAAGAATAATTCCATCTTTTCTTCACAGTCTCTTGGTGATATGCTTCGCCAGCTCATAATGATATTTCTTCACTTTATACTGCACAAACCAATCTTGTTTGATCACATTGCAGGCTATAATATGGATCTGTTGTTCTCCTTCGATAGACATTATTAAGTTAATTAGTCAGTTTACATTATTAAGTTCATTCCATCATCAATTTTAGAAAGTGAAAGGATTGCCAATTCTGCAAGTCCAGCTGCTAATTGTTGTATAAGGGCCTGAAAAGCACCACACACTACGATGATGGACTGGTGAACTGAGTAGCTAAGGGGAGAAAAAATTCACATCTGGGAGCTCCTCATAATCTCTGTAACAATGTCTATTGTGTCAATGTAATTTCTAACTTGTGACTAGTTGTTAACATGCAACAAACAATATTTTGTTCAAAACAACTTTGTCTTCTAGATAGATCAGTAAGTGGTTTTCCTCAGCCACACTTGACCCAACAGGATCTGATGGTCCACATATTTAAAAGAATGATGGCACAAGCCTACTACAGGTGAAGTGCAGATTCAGTTTAGCTCTACATACAACATGGTGGCAGCAGCACTGATTTTGTTTAGCAACCTCATGCAACAATAATCACATGATTTTTTTCTCTGTTGCACCCCTGCACTCGTCACATCTTTAGCTGTACCTGTGAAAACTCAATGAATAGAGTCAAGTCCCTGTGTTCTCATTGTACTATGGATTAACTAATTTTAATCCAGTCTCTGTATAATTTGCATGGTAAGCATATGCAGGAACTTTGGAGAATTTTATATAAGCAAGATCAAATAATAAAACATGTAAATAACAAAAGAAAATGTCATCAAGGACCTAATAATGTCAATTTTATCAACTTAATGATCATGATTTTAAAAGTAATTGTTTCATACAGTGAATAAACTGTATTGAATGCTAAGTTCTTTCAGTTGGGAACTTGGGGGTGCACTTTAGCCTTGACCACAGTATATTAACATTGAATATTTGCTGAGATAACAAGGCCACATTTCCATTTTCCATATGTATAGGCTGCGTTGATTTGTGTTGTGTTAAGGGTGAAAAATACATCAACTGGAGCCTTTGGGACATTTCCCCTCAGCCTGTCACTGCTCAAGTAAAAACGCTTCTTTGTGGCTGGGAACTAAGTTACTCAATTATCTGCAACATCATCTTTATTTAGCAAATGCTAAAATACTTATTATCTGTAGCTAAGTATCAGACTGGCAATCCAGATCCCCAGGTCAATGTCCTGGGGATGTGGTTTCGAATCCCACCATGGCGGATGGTGGAATTTGACTTCAATAAAAAATCTGTAATAAAAAGGGAGCCTAATGGTGATCATTTAACCATTGTCAGTTGTCACCATAACCCATCTGATTTACCTACATCCTTTAGGGGAGGAAACCTGCCATCTTTAACTGGTATGGCCTACATGTACCTCCACCTCACAGCAATATGATTGACTCTTAACTGCTCTCTGGGCAGATAGGGATGGGCAATAAATGTTGGTCTAGGCTAGTAAAGCCCACATATTGTGAAAGAACTTTTAAAAAGCGTCAAGTGAGTAAGCACCTTAAGAACAGTTGGCATTTCCACCCTGGAAATTCTGCCTGAATTGTTAGTACTGGTTTTCAAACTTTTGATAACATTCCAGCTTTTTCATTGTTGAAAATAGGTAGGATTCTGTACCAATATTTGGTGCAGTGAATAGACAAGAAAAGCCAAAAAAAAACAAGCATCTAGTCAATTCCTCTACCCTAACAACAATACAGGCATACAGACTCACCTCATGGACTGTGGCAGTTCATGAAGGCAGCTCACCATCACCTTCTCGAGGTCAGTTAAGAGTAGGCAATAAATGACCTACAAAGTCAGCATCCGTGAACAAATAAAGACACTCCTAGTTAGAAATCTATTCACACAAGTGAAACCTTGTTTTGACTTCTACTGTGCTCCGAGCATTGCATTGAACTACTGCAGGGCCCATTTGTTGGAGCTGCGCAAGTTAACCACGGTGATCTCCAAGAGGCTCATTCAGTGTGAATGATCTTAAATAGTCTATGCCTCTAATCTTCCTACCAAATTGCATAACCTCTCACTTTGCCACATTGTATTCCATCTGCCACTTCTTTGCCAACTCTCCAAGCCAATCTAAATCTTTCTGCGCCTCCCCACCTACTTATCACTGCTTATCCCTCCACCTACCCTTCTGACATCTGCAAACTGAGCAACAAGGCCCTCAGCTCCTTTGTCCAGATCGTTAATATATAATGTGAATAATTCTGGTCCCAACATTGACACCTACAGATCTCCGCTAGTCACCAGCTGCTAACCTGAAAAAAACACATTTTATCACTACTCTCTGACTTCTGGCAGTCAGCCAATCCTCTATCCATGCTAGTAGCTTTCTCCCTAAGACCATGGATTCTTATTTTTAGCAGAGTCCTGTGCAGCACCTATTAAAAGGCCTTCTGGAAATCTAAATTCATCAGTTTCAATGGTTATCCCTTGTCTCACTCATTCCTTGCCTCTTCAAAGAATTATAATAGATTTGTCAGACATGACCTTCCCTTGACAAAGTCATGCTGACTTAGCCTTATTTTATCAATGACTTACATGTGCTCTGCAATCTCATCCCTAGTAATGGACTCTAAAATCTTACCAACAAACAAGGTCAAGCTAACTGACCTGTAGTTTCATACTTTCTGCCTGCCTCCCTTCTTAACAGAAGTGTTATATTAGGATTTGCCAGTCCTCTGGGATCCTCCCTGCCTCCAGTGACTCTTGAAAGACCATACAATTCCTAAAACGTGGAGGAAGGCCATTTGGCCCATCACGTCCACACCGATCCTCTGAAGAGCATCCCATCCAGACCCACCCCCTACACTATCTCTGCATCTTCCACCCTAGGCACTATGGGGCAATTTAGCATGGCCAATACACCTAACACGCACATCTTTGGACTGCAGGAGGAAACCAGAGCACCTGGAGGAAACTCACAAACATGGGGAGAATGCGCAAACTCTACACAGACAGCCACATGAGGCTGGAATCAAATGTGGGTCACTGGTGCTGTGAGGCAGCAAGGCTAACCATTGTGCCACTATGCTGTCCCTTCACCACTACTGCTTCTGCAATCTCCTCAGCTATCTCTGTCAGAACTCTGAGTTGTAGTCCATCTGGTCCAGGTGATTTATTCACCTTCAGATCTTTCAGTTCCCTAACAACTTCTCCTTAGCTACAGCCACTACTCCCACCTCTGTTCCCTGCCATTCCTGAAGCTCTGGCTTGCTGCTAGTGTGTTCCATTGTGGAAACTGATGCAAAACACCTGTTCAGATCCATAACCACTTCTTTCATCTCCATTACCACTTCCTCAGCTTCTTTTTCCCGTCATCCAATGTCTACACTTGCTCTCTCTTAACTTCTATTAATCAAAAAAAAACTCTTGCAATCTTGGGTTATACTAGCTATACTACTTTTACCCTCAAACTTGATCTTCTTGCCCACAGCCTTATTGCTTTTTTTTGTTACCCTTTGCTGGGTTTTAAAGGGTTCCCAATTCTCTGGCTTCTCACTCATCTTCACCAAATTGTATGGCTTTACTTTAGCTTTCCTTCTATCTCTGTCTTCCCTCATCAGGATTCTTCCCTTAGTATGTTTCTTCTTCCTTGGGATGAATTTCTGCTGTGCATCCCAAATTTACCAGAAACTCCTGCCATTGCACTCCACCATCTTCCCAGCTAGGCTCCCCTTCCAATCAACTCTGACAAGCTCGTCCCTCATGTCTTTGTAGTTACCTTTATTCAATTGTAATACCACTGCATCTGATTCCAGCTTCTCCCCGTCAAACTGCCGGGTGAATTCTACCATATTATGGTCACTTACCCCTTTTGGGTTCCTTCAACTTAAGATCCCCAATCAAGTCTGCTTCATCACACATCACAAAATCAAGAATTTCTGAAGAAGGGTCCTGACCCGAAACATCAGCTTTCCTGCTCCTCAAGTACTGCCTGGACTGCTGTGCTCCTACAGCCCCACATGGTGTTGCCTTTTCCCTAGTGGCCTGTACCATCTCTTAGAAATTCCACAAATCCTTTTCTTGAGTTCTGCTACCAACCAGATTTTCAGAGTTCGCCTGCACATTGAAGTCCCCCATGATTATTGTAACAATGCCTTTTCTACAAGTGTTTTCCACGTCCTATTTATTTTCTTCCCCACATTCCTGACGACTGCTAGGAGGCTGATGTACAACTCCCATCAGTGTTTTTAACCTGTGTGATTTCTCAACTCTACCCACGCAGATTCCCTGTCTTCTCACTCTGTATCATTTCTTGCTATTGATTTTATTTTGTTTCTTACTAATAAGGCAGCCTGGCACCCTCTGTCCATCTGCCTTTCGATAGGACGTGTATCACTAGATATTTAGTTCCCAGCCCTGATCCTCTTGCAGCCACTTCTTTGTAATAACCACAACGTTGTACCTGCCAATTTCATTCTGCACTGCAACTCATTCATCTTTCTTGTATACCACATGCATTTAAGTACAGCGCCATTAGTCCTATGTTGACTGCCTCTTTCTCATAGTCAATTCCCATATCAGCTGCATCTGAAGTTAGATTCCTAACCCTTTATATACTCTGTGTCCTATTATTTGTTCTGGAAACTTTATTAATCTCTGTTGAACTGTCCCAACCTTTTCCCATAATTTTCTATGCAACTGAACCTACATCTCTCCCCACCCCCAAAAGCTATTTAGCTTAAATCGCTATCCTCAGCCCTAGTTGTGAGATTCAGTTGGAGCCTATCCCATTGGGACAGCTCCCTTCTTCCTGTTTCTCCCTCACCAATCTTTAAGCCAAATCTTAACCTCTTCAATCTTGTTGACCCAGAGATTAAGCATTTCTGATGAAGGGTCTAGGCTCGAAATGTCAGCTTTTCTAATCCTAAGAGGCAGCTTGGCCTGCTGCGTTCATCTAGATCTATACTTTGTTATCTCTTAATCCAGAGATTATTACCTTTCTTTGGTTCTGTTCTTTATTTTCGCCCCCAGCTGCTCATGTTCTCCCAGCAGAACATCTTTCCTCTTCCTAGCTATAGCTAGACCACGATAACCAGATCTTTCCCCTCCCACTGCAAGTTCCTCTGCAGCCCAGATGAGATATCCTGAACCTGGGCAACACAGTCTATGGGATTGTCAATCCTGGTCACAGAGAACAGCGTCTATTCCCCTGGTTCTATGATCCCTGATTACAACTACATTTCTCTTTTCTTCACCCTTTTGAATGGCTCCCTGTTCCATAGTGCTAAGATCTGTTTGCTCATCCCGACCTAGTATAATACTCACTGAGGTTGTGTCTCAGTTTGGATGTGATCTCTCCTTCCTGATTGTGTGAAGCTTACTGATCTAGAAATGTCTGTGAGGTGAAAGGAGCATTTTTCAATTAGGAGGGCAGATGGAACTTGGGCTGCCAGAATGCCGACAGCGGGAGAAATGCCACCTTCGGAATTTTAAAGCCTGGTTCATGCATGTTCGTTAGGAGCAAAAGCTCCATGTGTGGATCAGGCTTGATCCAAAATGAGTGACAATTCATATTGATCTGTGTACAAAATTCAGAAGAAAAATATTTCTTCTGCTCATTCATGGATGTAACATTTACTGCACATCTCCTTTGCCCTTGAGAAAGTAACAGTAAGCTGTTGCCTTGATGATAGTTTGTTTCCCTTCATGAGAGAGTCTAGGGCCAGAGGCTATAATCTCCGAAGCAGGGGTTGCCCATTTAAGTCAGGATTGAGGAAGAGTTTATTTTCTCAGAGGCTGGTAGTTTGTGGAATTCATTACCATAGACTGCTGTAAAGCCTGGATCATTCAGTATATTCAAGGTTGAGATGGACAGATTTTTGATTATTCAGGGATAAGGAAAAATGGGAAAAAGCAGGAAAATGGAGTTGACTATTATAAGATCAGCAACAAATGTCATTGAGAGGCGCAGTAGACTTGATGGGATGAATAGCCTACTTCTGCTCCAACATCTTATGGTCTTATGGCCATTCCAAAGGAAAATTAAGAAACAACCATATTGCTGAGGAAAAAGACCTGGGCATCAGGAGTTCTAATGAGGGATCAGTGGACATTGACTCTGCTTCCTTTCCACAGATGCTGCCAGACCTGCTGTGTTTCTCCAGCAATTTCTATATATATTCAATTTCTTTTTCTTAGAACAGGAGTGAACCAGATTTTTAAAAATGAGAATTCAGTTATTTCACGGCCAGCATTACTATTTGTCGTTTGCTTATATGCCATTTCATTCCTGATTTATTTAATGTATTGAATTTAAACTTCCTGGGTCCTATGTTGGGATTTGAATTCATGTCCTGGGATCAGTATCCCAGATCTTTGGGTTATTAGTCCTATAACATAGCCACATTGATGCTTCAGTGGAAAATGTTGTTTTTGAATCTTTCTGGAACCTTCTTTCTGAACAATAACTTTACTCAGGTATTTTTTTCACTTACTCACCTGGCAATGGTCATACAACACAAACTGACATCAGAATTTGGAGCAGAAATAGGCCAATAGGCTTCACAAGCTTGTCCCGCCTGCCCATGGTTGACCTATTTGAGTTTCACAGTCCTCATTCCTAGCTGCCTCCCTTAACTGTTGGTTCCTTTGCTTAACAGGAATGTATCTGATGTTGCGTTAAAAATATCCAAAGACCCAACTTCCTTTCCTTTCTGAGGCAGTGTTCCAAAGATGCAGACCCTCTAAAAGAAAGAACTTCTGCTCATCTCTATCCTGAAAGTCTTGCCCTTAATTTTTAAGCAGTGACCCCTGTTTCTGGACTCACCCAAAAAAGGAAACATCCTTTCCACTTCCAACTTGTCAAGATCATTCAGGATCTTATACCATCCTTCGCTCTTCTAAAGTGTAATGTCCAAAGTTCACAATTAGAACCATTATATTCAAAGAATGTTTTAGGGGCTCCAGAAGCTGATTTCAATCTTCAGAGTCAATGGTGTTTCCTAAAGTACTGATAGGTTATTAGAAATAACTGTTAAGAAATCTGACATGCTGTTCTGGGAGTGTCTCATCTTCCATAGCTTAACATGGGAGGATGCTTGAGCAGAGTGGAATGTCTTTGTTTAGCCTGTTGGATAACAAACAGGCGGAATTATTCTTCAATAAACCACGAGTTTAATAGTTGGAACACAAACTGGGGCGCATTCACATTCCATATTCAAACTATTGCTGCTATAACTTTACATTTCCCTCTTAACTCACCATAAGGACATCTGTTGCTCTATTTAAAAAGCCAGGTAGGGCTGTCATCAGTATATAATTGATGAATCCAGGCAGCATTAACTGGATGTGCCAACTAGTCCCTGGAAATGTAAACAGCACCAGAATGGATTCCCCATCATTTATTTCCATAGCGCAGGCCGAAAGAATGCTGGCTGGATTCAACATTACAATACCCTAAAGTCAAATCAAAAAACATGCATGATAGAAATGTTGGTAATTGAGGAGTAAATTCATTGAATAAGTTGTCATGGTAGTGCTGTGAAGCTGTTAGAAATGCAATTAAAATATCCAACTATCAAGCAGGTCCCAGAGGAGATGTTACAGTAATCTATGTTCCATTGTTTTTTTAATTGCCTGACTTCTGATCTGACTGGATAAACAGAGAAGCTGTGTTGACAGGCAGTTTGAATTTTGGGTACAGATTAGTCAAGTCTCATCCAGAAGAAGGGTTAGTGCAACACAGGACCTATGTCAAGCAGTAACTACAAGGGTATATTTCCATGTCTTAGTTTTTAATTGTACAGGTAAAATGATCATAACTTTGGACCGTCTTAAACATGATGTAGGATGAGATTAAATCTCTGTAGGGTGATAGGTAGTTGCCAGGTGCTCAGAAGATGAAGTAGTATGGTGAATAGATAGCCAGGTTTCCATGAATACCTTGAGGTTTTATACACTTAAAACACATCCAGGCACCTAATATGTGACAATTAATGCCTATCAAAAGTATTATTATATACTTTGTAATGCACATACCTTCAGAATACACAATGCAAGGATTCTGGCAATTGTAAAAGCAATGAGTCCACTTGGCAGAGCATCAGGTATTTTGTTATATTAATGCTTGGGAAACTCAGTGCAGTTATCTCTTGCATTATTTAAAGTGTGGTATATTAGTAGGTAATGGAAATGAAAGTAAAAATTGAGGTAAAGTACTGTGGATCTGAAATTAAAAGAAAACGCAGAAAGTGCTGGAGAAACTCAGCAGCCTGGCAGCATCTGTGGGCTTGTACTTTTTGTTTATAATAAACATTGATTCGTGTCCATGATATATTGCCACACCACTTCAGTACTCGTAACAAAATGTATGATAGGATTTGGATACCATTATTGACGATTCGCTATTCACTATATCTTAGAAATGTTTGTTTACTGCAACAGTAACTTACATTTATTCAGTGATTTTCAAATAATAAAACATTCTGAAGTGTTTTATACAAACGCATAAGAAAGAACGATACTGAGCCACATGAAAAGATGTTAGATCAGATTAACAACTGCTTAGTCTGAGAGGCAGGTTATGAGGTGTGCCTTTAAGAAAGAAGGTGAGATGAAGAGGTGCAGGGAGAGTATTGCAGAGCTTGGGGACTGGGCAACTGAAGGTGTGGCCTTCAACTGTACAACAGTGTGTTGTCAGTGTGCTTGTGAAATCTAACTCTGCACTTCCAGCTTTGTCACCAGTGGGTACAGAGAAATACATGGGGGGCAAGGATATAAGAGGTAACAGTGCAGCCAGAGAAGCCATTGTCAGTGATTCTCTGGCTACTATTAGACAGGTAAGAGTTAAACCAGGTGAGAGCAGCCCCACACGGCTGATTGACAGTAAAGGGTGTTGGAGAAAGATGGTGGAATCAACCAATATCAAAAGCTGCACTCAAGTTGTGAAGGATGAGGTGGGAGAGTTTAGCTTCATCGCTGTCACAGACGTTGTTGTTTGGAATTGTAATGTGTAGTATTTCTACATTGTGATTGGAGAAAGTCAGTTAGGAGTTCTAGTGAAAAAATGGAAATGAATTTGTAAAACATCAACATGCTCAAGCACTACAGGGAGTCAGCGTCATAGAGATGTATGGCATGGAAACAGACCCTTTATTCCAACTTGCCCATGCTGTCCAGATATCCTAAATTAATCTAGTCCTATCTGCCAGCATTCGGCCCACGTTCCTCTAAACCCGTCCTATTCATGAACTCAACCAGATGCCTTTTAAATGTTGTAATTTTACCAGTCTCCACCGCTTCCCTGGCAGCTCACTCCATACACGCACCATCAGGTCCCTTTTAAATCTTTCCCTAAACCTCTGCCCTCTAGTTTTGGACCCCCATATCCTGGGGAAAAGACCTTGGCAATTCACCCTAACCATCCCCCTCATGATTGTATAAACTTTTATAAGGTCACCCCTCAGCCTCTGACGCTGAAGGGATAATAGTCCCAGTTTATTCAGCCTCTCCTCATAGCTCAAACCCTCCAACCGTGCCAAGATGAGGTTCAAGAAGGGAGGTTGGGGATGGGAGAACAGTTTGCAATGATGGTGGAGTCAAGCATTTTTATTTTGGGGAGAATGATAGCAAATTAAAGGAGAAGGGACAGCACCTGAAGAAAGACAGAAAGAGAGAGAGTGTGTGATTTCCTATATCAATTAATGTTGGGACCAGGATGGGAAGTTGAGCCATAAATCCAAAGAAGTTATTCAATTTTCTGCATACTGACATCAATTAAACTATTGAAATACCAACAGCAGTTTCATATTAACAAATCAGCTGACTGTATGATAAGCTATTACATTTTTTTCCAAACCCTGCTACTTTGCCTTCCCACTACACATGTTTTCACACCGTCAATTCCATTACTTATTTTCTTCAGTACTACCCACTCCATCCCTAGCTCCTCCACTTCCCCTTGATCCACTGTTGATCATCTCATTTTAAAAATTCAATTCATTCCCAATTTCCCTTGTTCTCTGCTGGCAGATGTCAAGTGAATCATTGGGCCTTCACTTTTAACCAATTTACTTTTCCACTTCCGCTTCCACCTGTTTGCCTGAAAAGATCTTCAATTGTAATCATATTAGAAAGAAAATCATAAAAGTTTTCATTTGTTTGTCTTTTATTTTCTGCTTCTGCATTTCTTCCTCCAATAGGTATCAGCAATTAGAATGTCTGATCACAGTTGTTAACTACCAGCTGCTGAACTTCCCCTAATGAGCCAAAACTTTACTGTAAAGTTAATTAGTTGACTCTGGTATGAAGCTAGTGTTTAGGTTCAAGTAGCTAAATAATGTCACATGAGAAAGAAAAGTTTTCCTTCCCTTCTGTCTCCATCTCTTTGACTTTTAGAATTTATTAGAACTTATGGTGAGGTCAGTAACAGGTGCGCTTTCAGGTATGTCTCTTTCCATTTCTCTTTTTCTCACAGTTTTCCAAAAAGGAGCTTTTAATAGTTTGTTCTTTAGCATTTCTTTAGTTTTGTTTTCAAAAATGCTTTGCAATCTAAATTAAAAATATTCCTCAAGAGAATGGACTGAACTGTACTGATGCATCCTGGAATATGTAGCGTTCTCTGCCAATGGTCTGATATGCGACTCCAAATTCAGTTTACAAACTGTATGTGTCAAATCTAAGCCCAGGATGTTGAATGAGGTCAAAGTCTTCAGGCAAAACATCAAGCAGCCTGCTTTGACTTGGATGGTATTAAACTTCTTGAATGTTGTAGGAGCTGCACACATCCACGCAATTGGGGAGTGTTCCATCACATCATCAGTAAAACTAAAGAGCTGATCATTGACTTCAGAAAGAAAGCAGGAGAACATGCCCCTATTTATGTCAAAGGAACTGAGGTTGAGAGAGTGAAGAGCATCAAGTTTCTTGGACTGACGATAACCGATGACCTGTCCTGGATTTCCTATGTAGATGCGCTGGTCAAGAAGGCACAACAATGCCTCTTCTTCCTCAGGATGCCTCAGGAAGTTTGACATGTCCAACTTCTACAGACGCACCATTGAAAACATACTGCCTGGGTGCATAACGGTCTGGTGTGGTGCCTGCTCTGCTTCTGTAAGAAACTATAGAAGGTGGTCTGCACACCACAGACCATCATGGAAGCCAACCTTCCATCCATGGACTCTACTTACATGGCTCGCTGCCGTATAAAGGTGGCCACCATCATCATAGACCCATCCCACCCCTATGGGATGGGGACCAGAACCATAATGACCCCCTACAAGCATTTCTAGCAGGCAGAAGCCCAAACACACAAATGAGCAAGTTTAGGAACAGCGCCTTTCTTGCTGTTATCAGACTGTTGAATGGAGACTAGCCTCAAATAATGTAACCTGCAATGTAACCCATATGCCTCTAAGTCTGTACATCATTTGTTTGCTGTGATCTGCCTGTACAGCTCTTAAACAAAGCTTTTCACTACATTTTGGTACCATATGACAATAAAATCAATCTCTCCTGACTCGAGACTTGTAGTTGGTAGGCAGTCTTTGGAGTGTCAGGTGGTGAAATAGTCATGATAGAATTCTTAGGTTCTGACCCGTCCTTTTAGCCACACTATTTACATTACTGGTCCAATGAAGTTTCTGGTCAATGGTAAGCCTCAGTATATTTATAGAAAATTATTTCTCATCAGGCATCTTTCCCCATGCAGTCACTGGTGTTTTTAATCTTCGAACTAGTTGTCATCAGCCTGATCCAAACATGGACAAAAGAGCTGATATCCAGAAATGAGATGAGAAGGACTGACTTAACCTAAAAGTACTGCTTGATTGAGTATAGAATCCATTTGAGTTTAGGAAAAATTGGACCAGTGAACTTGCTCTGCTCTATCATTCAATATTATCACAGCTGGTGAAGTAAAATTGAGGGATTCAGTGACTGTAATGCTATCAAATGTCAAGTGGTGATAGTTAGAATCTCTTTTCTTGGAGGTGGTCATTGCCTGACATTTGTGCACTAGAAGTATTTGCTTGGTGCCTATTATCTTAAGCCTGGATGCTTCATTCAGATTTTGCTGCACATGGCCACAGGCTGCCTTGGTATTTGAGGAATCTTAAATGGTGCTGGACATTGTATGATCATCAGAGAACATCCCCTGCATCTGATCTTGTGAAGGAGGGAAGGTCATTGATGAGCAGCTAAAGATTGTTAGACCTAGGACACTGCCCTGAGGAACTCCTGCAGTGATGCCCTATAGATGAGATGTCTGATCTCCAAAAGGCTCAAATATCTTGCTTTGTGCTTGATAATGACTCCAGAGAGCAGAAAATTGTCCCCCAGATTTCAGTTGATTTCAGCATTGCTCGGGCTGTTGGATTCTATACTCAATCAAGCAGTACTTTTAGGCTAAGTCAGTCCTTCTCATCTCATTTCTGGATATCAGCTCTTTTGTCCATGTTTGGATCAGGCTGATGACAACTAGTTCGAAGATTGAAAACACCAGTGACTGCATGGGGAAAGATGCCTGTTGAGAAATAATTTTCAGAAAGCACTCTGACCCCAAGCGACCAGGTTGTGAGATTTAATGACTACACTGTTTGATCATCCTGTTGAACTCCCAGTAGAGAGGTGAACATGAGAGGTTCGCACAGGTAAGTTGATATAGGTACGGGAGAAATGAGATTGGGTTTTCCAGCTCTGGCCTAAAGTATTCCCAGAGATTGATCATGTGACATTTGCCCACAGTGATCGAGAACGCCCTTGACCGCGTCTCCTGCATTTCCCGCAACACATCCCTCACACCCTGCCCCTGCCACAACCACCCAAAGAGGATCCCCCTCATTCTCACACACCACCCCACCAACCTCCCAGATACAATGCATCATCCTCCGACACTTCCGCCATCTACAATCCGACCCCACCACCCAAGTCATTTTTCCATCCCCACCCCTGTCTGCTTTCTGGAGAGACCACTCTCTCCGTGACTCCCTTGTTCGCTCCACACTGCCCTCCAACCCCACCACACCCGGCACCTTCCCCTGCAACCGCAGGAAATGCTACACTTGTCCCCACACCTCCTCCCTCACCCCTATCCCAGGTCCCAAGATGACATTCCACATTAAACAGAGGTTCACCTGCACACCTGCCAATGTGGTATACTGCATCCACTGTACCCAGTGTGGCTTCCTCTACATTGGGGAAACCAAGCGGAGGCTTGGGGACCGCCTTGCAGAACACCTCCGCTCAGTTCGCAACAAACAACTGCACCTCCCAGTCGCAAACCATTTCCACTCCCCCTCCCATTCTTTAGATGACATGTCCATCATGGGCAACCTGCAGTGCCACAATGATGCCACCCGAAGGTTGCAGGAACAGCAACTCATATTCCGCTTGGGAACCCTGCAGCCTAATGGTATCAATGTGGACTTCACCAGCTTCAAAATCTCCCCTTCCCCCACCGCATCCCTAAACCAGCCCAGTTCGTCCCCTCCCCCCACTGCACCACACAACCAGCCCAGCTCTTCCCCTCCACCCACTGCATCCCAAAACCAGTCCAACCTGTCTCTGCCTCCCTAACCTGTTCTTCCTCTCACCCATCCCTTCCTCCCACCCCAAGCCGCACCCCCATCTACCTACTAACCTCATCCCACCTCCTTGACCTGTCCGTCTTCCCTGGACTGACCTATCCCCTCCCTACCTCCCCACCTAAACTCTCTCCACCTATCTTCTTTTCTCTCCATCTTCGGTCCGCCTCCCCCTCTCTCCCTATTTATTCCAGAACCCTCACCCCATCCCCCTCTGATGAAGGGTCTAGGCCCGAAACATCAGCTTTTGTGCTCCTGAGATGCTGCTTGGCCTGCTGTGTTCATCCAGCCTCACATTTTATTATCTTGGATTCTCCAGCATCTGCAGTTCCCATTATCTCTTGCATTCACCTGAGTTGAGCCTTTCACTGAGGGAGTTGATTACATTCAATGGTTAGTGTATGATTCAGAATGATGCCGAAGTTGTTGGATTAGTCCCTCTACTGGCTGTGTTAGATCGAGGAGGCCGGTCTCCTTGGTGTGTCTATACATACAGAGTTTTGTCCTTCAAGCTTTATAGCACCAAGTCTCTCTTTCATGGAAGGTTTTGTCTTCTTGTGAATAATGAATAATTATTTTGTTAAGCGTCACACTCCAAATGAAATATTTGATTTTTGTTCTATATTGAGATAAGCAGTGTGGAAATCAACAAAAAGTCAGAAAATGTAAAGATTTATGGCTGTCAGATTTAAATAAAATTTATTTCAATTACAATGAGAAGCAGCAAATGAATACAAAAATACAACATTCATGTAAATAACTTTGAGCTAATGCTTTGTTGTGGAATCTCTGACTCTTTACACAGCATGTTATAAAGATAACAAATAAAACAAAAAAAACTCAGTTCTATTTATAGATTCTCCAACCCAACCACTGTGGCCCAATATCAGAGAAATAAAAGTTCAGATGTCATCAAAATTGCAGGACACACATACACACCTTTCACATTTTAGAACCATTGTGTTACAAACGCTGTGCTTTTAAATTGTCTTATTAAAAATGGAGAAATAAATCATTCTGCAAACAGGCTGGCAAAGTCATAATAAAACACCTCTGATCCATGGAGGGGAGGCAATGACCTCGTGTTATCATCAGTGGAATGTTAATCCAGAGACCCAGGTAATGTTCTGAGGAGAGATAATGGGAACTGCAGATGCTGGAGAATCCAAGATAACAAAGTGTGAAGCTGGATGAACATAGCAGGCCAAGCAGCATCTCATGTGCTCCTTGTATGAATTTTTTTCCCCCTTTAATCGTTCATTGCCTAGAGGGCAGTTAAGAATCAACCACATTTTTGTTGGTCTGGAATCACATGTATATCAGATCAGATAAGGATGGCAGTTTTCCCCAATGGTCATCATTAGACTCTTAATTCCAGACATTTATTGAATTCAAATTCTACCATCTGCTGTGGTGGCGTTCAAACCCAGGTCCCCAGAATATTATCTGGGTCTCCGGATTAACAGTCCAGTGATAATACCACTGGGCCATTACCTCCCTGTTGAATTTGAATTCAACAAAGAAGAATTAACAGTCTAATGATGACCTTGACTCGGTTGTCAATTGTCAGAGAAACCCATCTGGTTCACTTATGTCCTTTAGGGAAAGAAACTGCCATCCTGTCCCAGTCTAGCCTACATGTGACTCCAGACCCACAACAATGTGGTTGACTCTTAACTGACCTCTGGGCAATTAGGGATGGGCAATGAATGCTGGTCTGGCCAACAATGTCCACATTCTGTGAATGAATTAAAAAGTGACTCAGGCCCAAGTCATCTGCTTGTTATGGGGAAAGTAACTCAAACAGTTTGCACTGCAGTATACAGTCATTTGCAGAGGTACTATGGGTGTTCTTACATATGGGAGGAACGGGGGAGGGTGCTGTGATCTGCAAGCCCTGATAAATGTTGAGGGGAAGCCCAGACATAGTCCTACCAGCTGTGCCACATCGATTTGATGATGGGAACAGTGTCCATTGATGTAAGGAAAGGTTCTGCCCCTTTCTCAGAAGTAGGTTCCATCTTGGAAATTCGCCAGTCAATCTGGTATTCTAACAGCTCTGTAGACCCTACAGCAGCACCAGGAACTACTGTTGGGATTGCTAGTAATCCCGTATAATGAGGAATTCTGACTGACCCTAAGATATTGTGGGTGGGGGTTGTGGTGAGACAGGTAAGTTGCCAGGAAGGACACAATGTAAATTCAAAGCCTCAACGTCAAAGCCTCAGCTGAGGAATGCCAAACACAGGCCAAGGGCGAAACATAGAGAGGGAAAAGTAGAGAGAGAGAAAGAGGGAGACCGGCAACAGAGATGGAGAAACATACAGCTACTTCTATTATGGGGCAGACAGAATAGTTTTGTATCAACAAGTACACAAAATGCTTTTGAGAATTGATTCAAAAGAAAAGGGATAAAGTGTACAAGATCTTTGGAGATTTAAGGGACAAGGAGTTGTTGAGAGGAGCCTTGCTAATGAATGTCAAAGGTGGAAGACACATGTTGGAAGGCTGACGTTTTGGGCCTAGAACCTTTTTCAGAAAATTTTTCTGAAGAAGGGTCTAGGCCCGAAACGTCAGCTTTCCTGCTCCTCAGATGCTGCTTGGCCTGCAGTGTTCATCCAGCTCTACACCTTGTTATCTCACATTCTCCAGCAACTGCGGTTCCTACTATCTTTGAGATTTATGTTGGCATCATTTTTGAAGGGCACAGGAAATTTTGACCGAATAAGGTAGTGAATAATCTGTCTTCTAGAGAGCCAGTAGTTAATTTAGACTTGTTCTTGTATTGCTAGATATCTCTTAGATGAGCACTACAGGAAGGAGTTACCAGGTGTCTCTTGTTAATATTAATTAATTAATGCATAATATGCTTTTCTTTGGTTTAATGAATTAATTGTTTCTTAAATATGTTTGATTTATGTTAATTTTAATTTGTTTGTTACAGTAAAGGTCTTAAACTGTGAAGTCTTATTCTTTGGTAACATTCATCAGTCACTGAGAAATTTAACCTTTTTTTAAATAAGCTGTGCCCTCTGGGATTGTAACAATTGTCTGACATGAGCTCTCTCTCCGTCTCTGTCCCGAAGTTTGTGTATCCTCTCCATTCTCCTCCTGTTCTCCCCCTGCCCCTTCCCTAATGTGCGTTATTTTCTCGTACTCTCTGTCACTCCACGACGAGCACCCCATGGACTCATGGAACATCTGGTTTCTTTTGTCCCTGATGCTGTTGTTATCAGAGCTGGCAATAAAGCAGTGGTTTCACATAATTTGGGAACCAGTAGGGCTCAGAAAAAATGGGACAGTTTAGCTGCAGGCCACCAGCAACAAAGCTGCACATGCAGGGATTGTTACATACATGCGGACAGGACATGAAAGCAGAAACATCATTATAGTTTTATTATGGAACTGATGAATTCTCAGCATATCCACCCTGACAATAAATAAATCAACATTATTCAAAACAGAGATGCCATCTAATCTATGCTTAAAATCATAGCCTGGGTTTGTAATGTTCTGCCACAGGTCTGGCATCACAGCTATCTGATGCAATTACTCCACACAGTAATAACCATGTTTGTTGCAGTTTTCATTAATCTTCTGCTTGAATCATTGCAATACAGCTTTTGTCATTCATGTAATTATGAGGGCAGCAGTTTTCCATTCATATTATAGCGAAAGTACTTTGTAGGATCAGAGAATGCTCATTATCGATGCTGTGTGGTAAAAAGAAGTGGAAAATAAGCAGAGACACTTCATTTGGAACGAAATATAAATCATAAATGCCTGCATCAGCCATGGCTTATTGGAGAGGGAGAAAGCATTGTAGAATGGTTATGCATGCTAGATAGATAATATTGTCTTGTTGTGGATATATATCAATAGTTTGTACCACAGACTCAGTTATTCTACAGTTCTGCATTGATGCAAAGCAGCTTCAGCTTCACTTTAATGCGTGCTGTGAAATGCAGTTCAGCTGTGAAATCATTGTAATTTAGACAAATGCTTTGAGACTTAGATTTTACTTCAGCTTTGTATTTATTGCTGATGCTTGGGAGTTCTCCATGAGAATATAATCAGACTTTTAAAAACTCAATTTCCCTTGACTGAAATGCAAAATGCAATGATCGTTAACACTATATGGTCTAAAGTTTGAAGAAAAGCAACTGCAATTGATAATTATGGAATTGTGCTGACTCATTTTATTTTTTCATCAGCTGCCCAGTTCTATACAATCTTCATCTTAACTTAAATTCTATCATTTTTTTTCCAGGCCTGATAATATCCCCAAAATATACTCTGTTCTCGCTTTGGATTTTTGAAATTGTTGTTCTGAAAAGTTGTCAATGATTGCTTTCAGTGAAGCATTTTTTGCAAGTGTTTCAAGGTGATTTATGAGAGCAGGGTTATTAGTCTCAGCACAATGTTTTAGTGTTCTTAAATTGCTTCTGAAGGAACTGAAAAGATGAATCATTCTGGACCAGAACAGGGAAATGCTGGAGTGATTCTTGTCTCATCAGGAGATTAACTTAAAAACAACCACAGATGAAAAACTGAAGTTTGTTTTTTAACAAGTAAAAAATGATTTGAGCATTTGCTGGTGTCATTTATTTCTAGTGATAGCTTTATGACCACTCATGCTTTCCAACTGTTCGTTCTTTAATGGCCATGTATGGTGGTAATTTATATACATCTAGATGCTTTGCTATGTTTATGAGGAACAGAATTAGACCAATATAAAGTTAAAGTAATTACTACACCATTTGAAATGCCAAATTGCTTTGACAAGAGCCTCAGCCAGATCAAACCACCCCTCAGCCAACTAGTAGGTTCACTGGTAATGTGATGTGGACTGTACTCTATTTTAGTGTTCAGTAGCTGAGGCATGATTATCCATTTAACTAGAAAATGTATCCTAATGAGATGGGAAGACACTGAGTCCTCCACTAGTGTGTGAAGTATCTGTAATGTCTACGGTCGATGATGCTTCACTTTTGTGAGAAAATTTGTACTATTATGAGAGTGGATGCCTGGTTGGATATTTCAGCAAAACAAGTATTTACTGTTCATCCAATCACCGACGAGATACTTATATAAAGTTTCACTACCTTTTAACAGCATTCATAGATGGGACAGTCATTTTTTCCCTGATTGAAAGTATTAGCAAGCTGTTACCAGGGAGTTTTTGATTTCTCATTTACATTGACAAACAGCTCTGTATACTGCCATGGAATATATATGCCAATATTGAGAGCATTGCAATTATATCTAGTTATGTCACAGACGAACATGATATAGGGGGACAAGTTGAATTTTACTGCATTTCCTGCAATTTGCAATTTGAAATGTTTTGCTCTGCACACTAAGAAATTATTTAATAATAATTATATATTTTTTGGGGAAATAAAGCTTTCAAAAGAAAGTAGGAAGAAAGTGCTAAGTATTTAAAGAAGTAATTATTTGGTCAGGCTATGATTTATATTTTCATATATCATGCATTTAGGATGTAGAAACATTAAAACATTTAAAGCACAGTCGGAGACCATTTGATCCATCATGTACTAGCCTAAACAAAGCAACCTTGTCTATAAGACCATGGGATGTAGCAGCAGAAATAGGCCATTCAGCCCATTGAGTCTGCTCCTTGATTCAATGATATTATAGCTGATCTGATAATCAACAATACCACATTTCTGCTTTTCCCACATGATCTGTGGCTTCTTTACTGATTACAAATCTGTCTGTCTCAACCCTCAATATACTAAATGGCCAGCTTCTCATAGCCCTCTGCAGGGAAGAATTCCACAGATTCACTACCCTGAAAGGATGTAAATTCCTCCTCATCTCTGTCTTAACTCTAATTCTGAGATTATGCCTTCCCGTTCTGAATTCTGTGTCTATTTGTCAAGTTCCATAAGAATCTGTATATTTCAATAAAGCCAACTCACATTCTTCTAAATTCAAATGAACATAGGCCAATCTTTCCTCATTAGACAATCCTTCCATATCTGGTATCAGAGCCTTCTCTGGACTGCCTGCAATGCCAGAATATCTTAGTAAAACCTTCCTACATTTATATTCCATTCGCTTTGAAATAAAGGCCATTCATCTTTCTTATTACCCACCAAAATTGGGCACTAATCTTTTGTGAATCAAGAGTGAAGACTCTGCTCTGTAGTCTTCTGCAGTCTTTCTCAATTTAAACAATAATCAGCTCTACTCTTCTTCCTACCAAAATACGTAACCTTAGATTTTCCCACATCATATTCCATCTGCCTTGTTTTTCCCATTCCTTTAACCTGTCCTTATCCCTCAGATGATTGTTTGTATCATCCTCACCAATTGCCTTAGTTCTATTTTTGTGTCATCAAAAAACAGGCAATAGTACATTGACTTTGCTCAGTCAAGTCATCAGTCTATATTGTAAATAATTGTGGGCGCAGCACTGACTCCTGTGGTTCTCTATCAGTTACGGGTGCTATCATGTAAAAGCCCTCTTTATCCCCTCTGTCTCCTATTAGTTAGTCAATCCTCCGTCTATGCTCATATATTACTTCCAGCACATTGGCTCTCAGCTTCAAAAGTAGCATAATATGCAGTACCTTATCAAACCACTTCTAAAAATCCAAATGTATTAGAGTCGCAACAAAAACAGAAATTGTTGGAGAAATTCTGGCAGCGTCAAATGAGTTTCTGCTCCGTTTCTCCAATGATATCTGTTTTTGTTTCTGACCTCCAGAATCCCCAGTACTTGTGCTATTTTAGATTCACTGCTTCCATTCAGCGTGTTACCTCCTCAAAGAATTCTGGTAAATTTACATGCTTCCCCCTTCGTAAATCCAAGCTGACTCTGCTTGATCTTAGTATGTATTTCTAAACCCTCTGCTATTATATTCTCTATAACAGACTGTAATAACAGTTGTTATCCCAACCAGCCAATAGCAAGTTCTTTTGTCGCCTTCCTGTTTTAAATAAAGATGTTACATTGCAATTTTCCAATCACATTTTTCTTCCGAACATAAGGATTCTTGGATGACTATTACCAGTGCATCTGTCATCTCTGTATCTTCTTCCTTTTATATCCTCAGATGCACCCCATCGGATCCAAAGAACTTCTTGAACTTCCTACCCAGTAATTTCCGTAACATTTTCTCCCATGATAGTTATTTCCTCTCCTCCTTTTGCTCCTTAATTATTTAGTAATTTTGGAATGCAATTTGTATTTTCTACCATGAAGACTGATGCAAAGTACTTATTTCACTCTTCTATTCTTTTCTGGTTCTCCATTATTATTTTTCAAACTTCATTCTTTAAGGGCCAATGTTCCCTTTGGGTTCCCTCTTCCTTTTTATACATTCAAAAATGCTCTCACTGTAGTCTTGGTATTTGCTTTCACGTTCACCCTTAAAGTTTATTGTTTCCTCTTTTTTGTCATCTTTTGTTTTTATTACTTTCCTAATGCTCTGGTTTACCACTAATATTTGCCATATTCTATGTTTTTTTTCACGTTCAATTTGATTCCAACCTTGAATTCCCTTGTTAATGGTTGGTTTATCCCCTTCCTAGGATCTTTTTCCTAGCTGGAATATATCTGCTGTGAGCCACAAACTATTTTCTAAATCATCTGAAACTGTTTCTCAACTATCCTGCTGCTAAACCTCTTGCCCAGTCGATTCCAGCTATCTCTGCTGTTATTCCTTCATAATTGCTCTTATTTAAGCTTAGGATAGTTGTTTCCTGATTGAAGCTCCTCGCTGTAAAGCTAACTTCTAAATTATACCCGGTCATGGTCTCTGTTTCCGACATGCAGAGAGCACCTAGAGGCAGCAGACAAGGAGAGAATGTGCAGACTCCATACAGGCAGTTGCCCAAGCATGGAATTGAACCCAGGTTCCTGGCACTGTGAGGCAGCAGTGCAAACCACTGAGCAACCTTCCCTCCCTGTGCCTCATTACACATGAGTCATAGAGATGTACATCATGAAAACAGACCCTTCAGTTTCAACTTGACCATCCCAGCCAGAAATTCTAAATAAATCTTGTTCCACTTGCCAGCATTTGGCCCATATCCCTCTAAACTCTTCCTATTCATATACCCATCCAGATGCCTTTTAAATGTTGTAATTGTACCAGCCTCCACCACTTCCTTTGGCAACTCATTCCATACGCGCACCACCCTCTGTGCGAAAAAATAACCCCTTAGCCTGCTCTTTGGTTGGATCCACAACATATTGTTTAAGAAAACTGTCTTGAATACACTCTATGAAATTTTGCATCTTTTACCTCATCCAATCCGACTCTCTCAACCTACATGAAGATTAACATCACCCATGCTTAATGATACATGCCTTTGTTACACGTCAGCATTTTTTCCTGATTTATTTTCTGCCCCACTACATAGCCGCTATTGGGGCACCTGTAGACTAGTTAAACTAGTATCTTGTTTCCTTTTTTATTTTTTACCTTCTCCCTATATGGATTCTATATCTTCTGTTCCAAGATTATTTCTTGATGTCATACCTATTCTATCCCATACAAACAATGCTAGCCCATCTCCTCTTTCTTCCTGCCTGTACTGTTGAAAGTCAAATATTGTTGAATATTCAATTCCCAGTTTTGATCTTCTTGTAAGCAAGCCCCCATAATGGCTATAAGATCATACATGGTAGCATGTATTTGTGCAGTTAGTTCATTTATTTTGTTCTAATCTCAATTCTTTTGTTTTGATCTCATTTTCTGGCTCTTGGGCTGCAGCCCCATCAGTTAGAGCTCTTCAAGTGCAAATCAAAGTGTTTTCTGAACACAGTGAGTGTTTCTGCTTCTACATCCTTTCAGAAAGTGAGTTCCAGGCTCCCACCATCCTCTGGCTGACAAAAAATGTCTCCCCAGCACTTCAGTAATATTTTGGCTAATTACTGTAAATTTATTGCTGTGGCTATTGATGTTTCTGCCCAATGTAACAAATCTCTACAATATCTCAGCCAATACGGAGATAAAAAGAATCTTTGAAACACATCACATCAAAATAATTCAACAGAAAGACCCATTTGGTTCAGCATCTATTTAAATATGGTGGGATCATAGCCAGAAATGATAAATGAACTTTATTTTGTTCAAAATATATTCTTCATTAATAAATGCCTGGAATGGAGGAGGAAGGCACTTTTTTGTCTGAAGGTGTAAGCATTACATCCAGGAGAAATATACATGTACCCACCAACACAGGGTTCTTCATGGGCTCAACCACATCAAGGAGGTAACATCAATGTTAATATGCCTGAGCCCTAACTCTAACTCCCTAACTCCCCAACTCTATGGGCAGCGTGGTGGCTCAATGGTTAGCACTGGTGCCTCACAGTCCCAGGGGCCCAGGTTCAATTCCAAGCTCAGACAACGGTCTGTGTGGAGTTCACACATTCTACCTTTATCTGCATGGGTTTCCTCTTGCAGGTTGGGTAAATTGGCCATGCTAAATTGCCTAATGTGTAGATTAGGTGGGTTATAGGGGGATGAATCAAAAGGGAAGTGCATCAAGCCATCACCCTTTTGCATCTACCCAGGGATGTGAACTCATTGCATTTCTTTCTAGGTTTAGTGAGATTCTGAACCACATCGATGGTTTCTTTGCTAATGCTGCCCCACTCTTCAAACTGCTTAAAAAGAGTGCCACGTGGGAGTGGATTGAACAACACACTGACTCTGTTGCTGAATTAAAACAGGCTCTAGTGCAGGCCCCGTCACTGCCAGAATGTCTCTTTTCCTTGGAAGTTGCAGACATGGATGTCACACTGGCAGCTGGACTTCTCCTGGACTCTTTCACCAAAGCTTGTGTACATGTGAGAAGCACTTGCTAGCCATGGTCTGAGTGGTACACCGTTTTCCCAATGTTATTGGCCTGAATCCCCTAGGCGTTCCAATGGAGCATATGCCCATTTCAACTTTTTGCTGGACAGTATGATTAGCTAAAACCGCATTGTGCACTGGATCTTAATGGCACAGGATCTCAATGTCGCAGCCAAACGTACCAAAGTGACCACCTTCCTGGCTGACACTTTGAGCTATGGAGGAGAACCCCATGAGCACCAGGTACTGGCTAGAATTGTCCCCATGGGATCATTTGTGCCAAAACAAAGCAGGGGAAGATTCATGGAAACCCTAGAGAGCACAAGAGAGGTCCACCATAACAGTATTTGGAGATGGATTCCCTATGATGGAGGATGGACACTGAAAGATAGGATGAGGTATAGAGTTAGTGCTAAATCTCCCCCAGAAAATGAGCACTCAGGCAACCAAGCTAGCAGCAGTAGTTTATGTGGTCAGTCAGACTGAAAAATGTCCCCTACCAGCAGACATACACTCAGACAGTGTACCTGACTACTTGCCACTATGGCAAGCTGAAGGATTCATCTCAGCAGACAGGAAATCATTACTGTCTAACACCCCTGCTGAAATTTATTCTCCACACTGTGAATACAGCAACGTTAAGCCCACCACTGACCTTCCCCAACTGGGAGCAACTGGGCAGACAAACTGGTTCCGCTGGTGCCCACGAAGCAGAACCATGACAACCCACTGTTCTAGAACAAGTGACACCGTCACTGTGAGCCAAACCAAAGTCAAAGATCTGGTACAGGCTCAGACCAGTGACGCTGAGTTAAAGCAAGCACAGGAGGTTTCATAGCGAGTGTCAGGACAAGTTAAGTACTTTGGCCAGTTTTGTCAGTATGTGGTACTGATTCAGGACCAAACTCAAGGGATTTATCAATGCCACAGTGTCTAGGGTGATGGACTAGAAGCCACAACTGACAGAATTAAGGGATTGTGCTGAAGGTCAGAAATGGGAAAAGCCATAGAATACAATGTTTAGAATTGTATTACTTGCACCCAGGCCTATCCAGACAAGGAATGCCAATAAAGGCATTCGGGGCCAAGAGCAGAACCGTGGACTGACCTTCAAATAGACTCTCCAAGCTCCCTACCACCCTGCAAAGTGGACAATGAATATATCCTGGTCATCATGGAGAAGTCAGGCCTGACAGAAAATTGGCCAAATTATACAGCAACAAGTCATTAGCAGCTACAGGGAACAGTGGAAACTAAGACCAAAGAGCATTCAAAGGTTCAAGATGGCAAACTGCTGGGGTGGGTTTCTCATTCGAAGAATTCCATTATGTTTCCCAAGAGTTTGTAATCATGACATCAGACTGCACAAAGTAACAGATGATGAATGATGAAGTTAGATTTTTTTTTGTCTGTAACAGGTTATATTTCAGCTTTCTCAGATCCTTCACTACAATTTAAGCTCTGAAAAGTCTTCTGATTTCAAATTGCACTGAGTATTCTCTCATTTGAACTATGGTGGCCATGGATATTACAAGTTAGAATCAGTCCAATTCAGTTTCAATTCATCAAGCCAGTGGAAGGAACCTGAGAAACTCAATCAGGGTATACAGTAGCTTCCAAGTTTATTTTGTTTCTTACTATATAGTCTGAGAGAACAAACAAACATTGACCATGTGTCCCCAATCGATACTGTTTGGTCCTCACTTTAAATTGTCAGAGGCCTTGATTAAGATTTGATGACCAGCCATAGAGATCATTAAATAACTTGTGTAAAAGACAAGACCATAAGACAATAAGACATAGGAGTGGAAGGAAGGCCATTTGGCTAATCAAGTCCACTCCACCATTTAAATCATGGCTGATGGGCATTTCAACTCCACTTCCCTGCACCCTCCCCTTTTGAGATCGAGAATTTGTCGATCTCTGCCTTGAAGGCATCCAACGCCCCGGCCTCCGCTGCACTCTGCGGCAATGAATTCCACAAGCCCACCACTCTCTGGCTGAAGAAATGTCGTCTCATTTCAGTTTTAAATTTACCCCCTCTAATTTTAAGGCTGTGCCCACGGGTCCTAGTCTCCCTGCCTAACGGAAACAACTTCCTAGCGTCCATCCCTCCTAAACCATACATTATCTTGTAAGTTTCTATGAGATCTCCCCTCAACCTTCTAAACTCTAATGAGTACAATCCCAGGATCCTTAGCCGTTCATCAAACGTTAAACCTACCATTCCAGGGATCATCCATGTGAATCTCCGCTGGACACGCTCCAGGGCTAGTATGTCCTTCCTGAGCTGTGGGGCCCAAAATTGGGCACAGTGTCCTTCCTGAGGTGTGGGGCCCAAAATTGGACACAGTATTCTAAATGGGGCCTAACTAGAGCTTTATAAAGCCTCAGAAGCACATTTTTGCTTTTATATTCCAACCCTCTTGAGATAAACGACAACATTACATTCGCTTTCTTAATTACGGACTCTACCTCCAAGTTAACCTTTACAGAATCCTGGACCAACACTCCCAGATCCCTTTGCACTTCTGATTTGCGAATTTTCTCATCGCTTAGAAAATAGTCTATGCCTGTATTCTTTTTTCCAAAGTGCAAAACCTCACATTTACTCACATTGAATTTCATCAGCCATTTCCTGGACCACTCTCCGAAACTGTCTAAATCTTTCTGCAGCTTCCCCACCTCTTCAGTACTACCTGCCTGTCCACCTATCTTCATCTCATCGGCAAACTTAGCCAGAATGCCCCCAGTCCCTTCATCCAGATCATTAATATATAAGGTGAACAGCTGTGGCCCCAACACTGAACCCTGCGGGACACCACTCGTCACCGGTTGCCATTCCGAAAAAGAACCTTTTATCCCAACTCTCTGCCTTCTGTCAGACAGCCAATCCTCAATCCAAGCCAGTAGCTCACCTCGAACACCATGGGCCCTCACCTCGCTCAGCAGCCTCCCATGAGGCACTGTATCAAAGGCCTTTTGGAAGTCTAGATAGATAACATCTACTAGGTTTCCCTGGTCGAACACACGTGTTACCTCTTCAAAGAATTCTAACAGGTTTGTCAGGCATGACCTCCCCTTACTAAAACCATGCTGACTTGTTTTAACCTGACCCTGCACTTCCAGGAATTTAGAAATCTCATCCTTGACAATGGATTCTATAATTTTACCAACTACCACGGTTAGGTTAATGAGCCTATAATTTTCCATCTTTTGCCTTGATCCTTTCTTAAACACGGGAGTTACAACAGCAATTTTCCAATCATCTGGGACTTTCCCTGTCTCCAGTGACTTTTGAAAGATCATGACCAAAGCCTCTGCTATTTCCTCAGCCACTCCCTCAGAACTCTTGGATGTAGCCCATCGGGGCAAGGAGATTTATCAATTTTTAGACCCTTTAGCTTTTCTAGCACTTTCTCTTTTGTAATGCCTACCGTACTCAACTCTGCCTACTGACTCCCCCTAATTGTTGGCATACTACTCATGTCTTCCACTGTGAAGACTGACACAAAGTACTTATTAAGTTCTTCAGCTATTTCCTTATCTCCCATCACTAGCCTTCCAGCATCAATTTGGAGTAGCCCAATATCTACTTTTGCCTCTCATTTGTTTCTTATGTATTGAAAGAAGCTTTTACTATCATGTCTAATATTACTAGCTAGCCTACCTTCATATTTGATCCTCTCCTTCCTTATTACTGTCTTTGTTATCCTCTGTTTGTTTTTGTAACCTTCCCAATCTGATTTCCCAGTGCTCTTGGCCACTTTATAGGCTGTCTCTTTTTCTTTGATATATTTCCTGACTTCCTTTGTCAGCCATGGCTGTCTAATCCCACCCCGGATAATCTTTCTTTTCTTTGGGATGAACCTCTGTACTGTGTCCTCAATTACACCCAGAAACTCCTGCCATTGTTGGTCTGCTGTCTTTCCCGCTAGGCTCTGCTTCCAGTCGATTTTCGTCAATTCCTCTCTCATGCCCCTGTAATTACCTTTATTTAACTGTAACACCATCACATCCGATTTTACCTTCTCTCTTTCAAACTGCAGATTGAACTCTACCATATTATGATTGCTGCCTCCTAAGTGTTCCCTTACTTTAAGGTCTTTTATACAGTCTGGCTCATTACATAGCACTAAGTCCAGAATAGCCCGCTCCCTTGTGGGCTCCATCACAAGCTGTTCCAAAAAGACATCCTGCAAACATTCCATGAATTCTCTTTCTTTGGTTCCACCAGCAACATTATTCACCCAATCCACCTGCATAGTGAAGTCCCCCATGATAACTGTGACCTTGCCTTTCTGACATGCCCTATTTATTTCTCGGTGCATCTTGCGCCCCTGGTCCTGATCCCTGTTAGGAGGTCTGTACATAACTCCCATTATAGTTTTTTTGCCTTTGTGGTTCCTCAATTCCACCCACACAGACTCCACATCCTCCGACCCTATGTCATTTAGTGACGTAGATTTAATTCTATTCTTAACTAACAAGACAACCCCACCCCCTCTGCCCACCTCCCTGTCTTTTCGATATGTTGTGAATCCAACAAGTTGTTGTAGAAACATAAAAATGGCACCACATCATTTGACATTTGAAAGAGAAGTAAGTTACTTTGTGCTTGAAAAAGTTGAATATGTCCCTCTATCACAGAAGTGAGAAGGGATTTGGTGTTTCTTTCTGCAACAAAACTTGGAACCAGTACCTTTGAGTACACACGGACCTATTATTTTCTGGATCCTTCTCTTGAAATTAATTGTGCAGATTTTTTTATGGTGAGCAGGATATTTAGATGGTGAATTCTTAAATTTCGCCTCGGAAAATATTCTGAAACTGACTATTAAGTCAGGATTTTAGACCAGGTCCCTGGTGCTATGAGGCAGCAATACTAATCATTGTGCCACCAAGCCACCCTTTAGGGTCCTTGCGGCACTTTAAGGGTGGTCTGCTCAGCCATAATCAGATGTGGCTTTCCTCTGCCACGACCAGAGCTAGCATCTGCTGCCAAAGGACAGAGCAATATCTTGAAAAGAGGCATCAGACAGGTACTAATTCCGTAAACTGTGTAAACAAGTGGCCTGTCACATCTTTTGGACATGGGCACTGAGTGCTGATCTTAGTTTTGGCCTCTAATTTATGGTAGTGTAAACACATCATGTGCATAATGAATGAGTACTTCCAGCCTACACAACAAGCCTTAGGAGACCAAATAACATTTGATAAATGAGGGATGCACTTTCTAAGGCAATGTCTTGTGCCTGCCTTCTCTGGCAGCATTCCACAGCTTTAAGCTGATCAGTGGTTGCAGTGACTTATCTTCTTGAGACTCTCACTGAGTTTTGGACTATTCATTGTTAACCAGGCAGTTGTGGTATACATGAAGATACAGAACAAACACATTTCTGAGAGGGAGGTCAGTCCCTGCATAAGGTTTGTAATTTTTAAAAATATAACTCACCCAAAACCATTTAAGTTATATATTGCAATTTACTAAGACTTTGCAGTTTACAACATAGAGATAATTATATTAATCGCATTTCTTCTCTCTGGACTCAATTGATTGCTCCAATATTCAGAGTACAGTGTGAACACACTGACAGCAAATTTGACTTTAAGGAATATTTATATATTCTATTAAACGTCTCTGTGGCAATTGGCATTCTTCAATTTTCTTTTCAGACTTGGAAACCTTACAAAATCACTTTTTCTAAAGTTTGGAAAACCTCATTAGCTGTTAAGATGATGATCTTGTTTCATAGAGGTCTGTTTTACCTATTGTCTCTGAAGTCAATTAAATAGTAAAATATTATGAAACTGGGATTGTATCCACTTAAAATTTAAAAATAATGTAAAATAATGCACCACATCTGAGATCCTATTTAGCATTATAATCATAAGCATTATTATTGTGATGTAATGCGCCTACATGGGAACATATATCACAGCTAGGCAATAAAACTAAAATTATTTGAGGCTTCATGCTTCATTACATTGAAACAGTGACTATTTATTATCCCCTATTGTAGCTAATATTTATTATTACATACAATGCAGGATGAGATTTTTGTCTTTTAGTGAAGCTACGGTAAGACAGTGCTGAGTATTTGAGGAATTGGCAGAATGTTTTACGTAGCTGCACTGGAAATATAAAATTATATTTTAGTTCTCATAAGAAGACAGCTATCTTTTAAAATGCTTGTGCTAATATAGACACATTTACCTTGTTGGTTTGTCTCAGTATCTTTGGTTTTAAAATTACGCTGAGTGCAAACTAGATTTCCTCTGGTGTTAGTACACATGCTCAGAAGGATCTTCAGATAAATAGGCTTAAGGAATGGGGAATAACTGAACCAAAGTGCGTATAGTTAATTCTGACCCCATTTCAAAATAATACATTTTGCAATTATTTTAAGTTATATAGTGCAGGCAAGTGGCCATTTTGGAAGCAAAGGAATTGAGCTTTTTTTAAAAAAAGAAAATTTAGCCTTCCTGCTCCTCTGAACATGCTTGTCCTGCTTGTTCATCCAGCTCTACATCTTATTATCTCTGTTCATTCATTGAAGATGGATGTCGCTATCAGGGCCACCATTTTTTGACCATCCCTCATCATCATGCAGCATGGGAACAGATCCTCTGGTCCAACCAGTCCAAGTTGACTGTAATCACAAACTAAACTAGACCCACCTGCCTGCACTTGGCCCATATCCCTCCAAACACTTCCTATTTGTGTTCTTATCAAAACATCTTCTAAACATTGCAACTGTAGCAGCATACCCCCCGGGAAACTGGTAGGGAAGAGTCATCTTGACTTGAAACATTTACTCTGTTTCTCTTCACAGATGCTGCCTGGTCTGTTGAATAACCCCAGCACTTTCTGATTCTATTTCAGATTTCTAGCATTCGTGTTATTTTGCTTTTGTGCAACAATAGTACTACTGGCAAGAAGTTTTCATTAGATCTGAGATATCCAGTTTAAGTGCCTGTGTGAATTGATGATAGCAAGAATTTGACACAACAAGGGCAACAGTGTTTAGGTGTCATTAGTCTGTCTCCTGTAGTACCAAGCACTGACTTCTGATTGAGCTAGAACATTTACTCCAGTCACTTCTCTATTCCTCACATCGCCCTCCATGAAAGATCCAGCAATCATAAAATACTCCATCAGGTTCTAAGGATGATTAACTGCTTTTGAGGTTCAATCAATCAAAACCAGCAATCAGCTTGCACAAGTATGTGTCCCCCAAGTAAACAAACAATTGGCTGATCAGAAATTGACAATGTTCAAACATGACTGTGGGATTGTCGAAGCTGTAATCCAGCTGGATCTTTGTCGATTATTTTCAATCAACCGGTTCCGAGAGGTTATTGCACACCTCTGGAACAAGTGAGAATTCAATTTAAGCCTTTTGGTCCAGAGGTAGGGTCACTGCCACCGTGTCACAAGAGCCCTAGATCTTTGATCGCACATTTTTATATTCACTGACTACAGCTTTAATTTATCACAAAGGCGGTTCTTTCTCAATCAACTGCATGTTACTAATTTGATTGTCACTGGTTTGAAATTTTTTGTAGATGGCTATTAAGCAATTTTTTTTACTGCTACATGTCAGCATGAGCTGGATGCTATAGGTCAGCGTGTGTGTCATTTAAGTGGACAATTGCAGTTTTTCCCCTACTGGCGATGTAACTATTAATCAGATTTGCAAATGTAAAGATGAATCATTGGCGCAATGCTCGAAGGCACCTTAATTTTCCCTTATTAATCATAATGCTAAAAAGATTGAGAATCAGAAAACAATAAGGGATCGTGGCATTTAGCTCTGTAATATTGTGTTTCTCTTGCCTAGTAGGCTATACAAAATTAACTCATAATATCATCAAAATGAATAATTAAGTAATTAAATTCTTCCTTGTGAAAAGGTCTTTAAAAAAGTCTATCTTTAAATAAATGCAGAATGTTTGTGTAGATGTGACGATTATTCTAACTTATCAAGGAGAAAAAGACCCAACTCAAAATCAGCCATGTTTACATACAGAGTATTGATTACCTGTTCCCCATTAAAAAGTGTTCCTTGTTCTGCTTAACAATGGCTGCTTAGTGGAGTTTTAGGAATACAGCTGAAAATGGGCTTGTCACATAAAATAGCACTTTTTATGAAGCATTCAGTTCATCATCTGAAAGTAGCCTGAGTTTTAATGAACTGGAAACAACTTTTAAAAACAAGCAGTGTTTCCAGCTGCATAGTAGACAAATTGAGAATTTTTAAAATAATAAAATGTGGGGCTGGATGAACACAGCAGGCCAAGCAGCATCTCAGGAGCACAAAAGCTGACGTTTCGGGCCTAGACCCTTCATCAGAGAGGGGGATGGGGGGAGGGAACTGGAATAAATAGGGAGAGAGGGGGAGGCGGACCGAAGATGGAGAGTAAAGAAGATAGGTGGAGAGGGTGTAGGTGGGGAGGTAGGGAGGGGATAGGTCAGTCCAGGGAAGACGGACAGGTCAAGGAGGTGGGATGAGGTTAGTAGGTAGCTGGGGGTGCGGCTTGGGGTGGGAGGAAGGGATGGGTGAGAGGAAGAACCGGTTAGGGAGGCAGAGACAGGTTGGACTGGTTTTGGGATGCAGTGGGTGGGGGGGAAGAGCTGGGCTGGTTGTGTGGTGCAGTGGGGGGAGGGGATGAACTGGGCTGGTTTAGGGATGCAGTGGGGGAAGGGGAGATTTTGAAACTGGTGAAGTCCACATTGATACCGGGTATCAATGTGGACTTCACCAGTTTCAAAATCTCCCCTTCCCCCACTGCATCCCTAAACCAGCCCAGTTCATCCCCTCCCCCCACTGCACCACACAACCAGCCCAGCTCTTCCCCCCCACCCACTGCATCCCAAAACCAGTCCAACCTGTCTCTGCCTCCCTAACCGGTTCTTCCTCTCACCCATCCCTTCCTCCCACCCCAAGCCGCACCCCCAGCTACCTACTAACCTCATCCCACCTCCTTGACCTGTCCGTCTTCCCTGGACTGACCTATCCCCTCCCTACCTCCCCACCTACACCCTCTCCACCTATCTTCTTTACTCTCCATCTTCGGTCCGCCTCCCCCTCTCTCCCTATTTATTCCAGTTCCCTCCCCCCATCCCCCTCTCTGATGAAGGGTCTAGGCCCGAAACGTCAGCTTTTGTGCTCCTGAGATGCTGCTTGGCCTGCTGTGTTCATCCAGCCCCACATTTTATTATCTTGGAATCTCCAGCATCTGCAGTTCCCATTATCTCTGAGAATTTTTAAAATATATTTTTAAATTTTTAAAAGATGCCTGCTAACCCCTCACTGACAATCAAATTAAAATTTGAAGAACATCTTCAAAAGCTCATGAACACAAGTAGAAACTCTAAATGACAGAGCCATTTGTGCTCCTGAGATGCTGCTTGGCCTGCTGTGTTCATCCAGCTTCACACTTTGTTATCCTGGATTCTCCAGCATCTGCAGTTCCCATTATCTCTGATCACAGTTTTAAGTGGGGTTGGCTTCCACATGATACTTCTAAGTTTTTAAAGTTAACATTGAACACAACTTGTACTTGAAAACCCTTGCCCCGTTGCACCAATTTGGCCAAGCTTACACAGAAAAACCAGTAAAACCAAATGAAAACCTCTGCCCCATGTGTTTATTGTTTCTGAAAATCAATAGAAATGTATGAACATTAATTACTAAAGCTTTGTCAGACAGAGACGTAATTGGGAAACTGAGCTCCTTTCTCAAAGGCTAAGTTTTTGGTTCTGTTTCACATCTGCAAAATGTGCAGACCATCAATCTCCCTGGTACAAAGCTAGATAAGTGATGGCGCAGTCAGTGGCTGACTGTTAAAACTGTTTCCAAAAACCACAATCAAATCAAACTAAGAAGCAAAGAAGCACAGCTCGACAGACGAATTGCTTGTCACTGCTCAGCATTAGACTGAATATATTTGGAAAATGATTAAGATATTTTGCTAATCTGGTGTGTAAGTAGAAGCACAAACAATATAGATTTCTGAGAATTGAAATGAGAAAACAAATTTAACACTATCAGGGTAAGTCAAATAAATCTGATTGGTTTTAGTTTCACTTGGAATAAATTGCTCAAACTCAGATCTGTTGTGTTTATGTCATCATTCTCCAAACATGGCCACGGTTCCTGTTCCTGGTCTTTCAAAAGTTAAGTAAATGACTGATATACAGTGTGGACTACAACTGGACAGTCAAGTTTGGGACAGGAGGAATTGGACTTTACTTGATAAATAGGTTAGGATGGAACTGGGACAATTTTTTACAGCCAGGCTTCATTTAAATCCCACTGGCAGAAATTTTTGACCATTCCAGGTGAAGTATGTTGTTCTGTAAATTCACACATCTTGGGAGAAAGATTCGGTAACATCTACTGCTAAGCTGTGCCATGGAGTGGAGCTAAAGTTACCCAATATTATTCACATTTCTCCACTTGAACTTCTAAATGTCTGAACCAAGCACATATTTCCAAGCAATTTCACCGAAACTGGATGGAACCTTCCTGTGGCTGTGGTGTGATTGGATGCTTTATTCCTCTTCCCTGCATTTACACTCAGTATTTCTGAAAAAATAATGAGAACATCCAATAACGCAATGCAGTCTCCCTTCCACTCTAAACAAATTAACTCATCTGTGCTGAATGGCACATAATGTATGAATGAACTACTGTGGGTGTCCAGGAGGAATTCAGGCACTAATAGAAAGGTACACCTTGAATTCAATTTACCTGCTCACTCCATAATGAAAGCTTAGAAGTCATAGAGTATTTATAGCACAGAAATAGGCTCTTCAGCCCATCATGTGCATGTCAGCCTTCAAGTGTCTCTATCTTTTTTAATCCCATTTTCTTGTACTTGACCCATGACCTCTCATAGCTCTTTCAGAAAGAGGTTTTATGTCTTTATTCACCTTGTCAGGTATTTATCTTAGGGATTTAACTTTTTAAAAATCTAGGATTTTTATTTGTTATTGAGGGTATATCATTATCTCCCTGTCTTCAGAAAAGTTTCACAAGTTGTCCACTGCATTTATATAACACCTTTTGAAAAATGTTTCTTCTACCTTCATTTTTCTTTCCTGGCAGGTAATAAGACTTTCACATCAAATAGTGTTTATAGGAATCCAGAACTTAATTTGGCTTTGATGTGGATTTCTTATAGGGATATGCCCCCATAAAAGCCAAATTTACATTTTAAAAATGCCTGCTCCTCCCCACACCTCCAGGTGTGGAGGTGCCGGTGTTAGGCCGGGGTGGACAAGGTCATAGCACCAGGTTATAGTCCAATGGATTTATTTGTAATCACAAGCTTTCTGATTGTCAGTCCCTCTTCCGGTGTTAGTGAGAGAGGTAGTATCAGACACAGAATTTATAAGTAACAGATCAAAGGTTCACACCATTGGTGAGGATGTATTAAACAAACATCAGATGCTGTTAAACCTGTAATCCATTAGAAGGTTTTAATTGATTAATGTGTACATGTAAATCCCTGAATTCCTTTCAAGAGAGAACAATGTAAAGAAGAGGTGACATTTTAGGTCAGACACTGCATGTTGGGTGTGAGACCTTGTTAGAATCTGTTTGTGTTTTGGTTTGGAGTCAGACTGGTTTTATTTATAAAGTGGGAATTTATAAAACATCATATTGACCAACTGTCTATAAACTGTGTGATTTTTGAACAAAGTAAAATCTATCTGCAAATACAAATTTACCCCATAGATTCACATATGTGTGTGTGTCTATGCATGTATGTGTGTGTGTGTGTGTGGGAGAGAGCAAGTGTGTGCGTGTGTGTGAGAGTGTACAGTGTGGTGGGGTCACTTGTAGTGCGACATGTACCCAAGATCCCGGTTGAGGCCGCCCTCATAGGCACAGAGCTTGGCTATCAGCCTCTGCTCAGCAACTCTGCGTTGTTGTGTATCCTAAACACACACACACACACCTCGCCCACCTATCCACACTCCTCCCACCTCACAGACCAATCCCCACCACTCCCTACCTGCATTCACCTATCACTATCACACCTACCTTTTTCAGACCCACCCTCCTCTGTTAATTTATTCCTGAGCCCCCTTCCCCTCCCCCATTTTTGAAGAAGGGTCCTGACCAGAAACATCAACATTCCTGCTCCTCTGATGCTGCCTGGCCTGCTGTGTTCCTCCAGCTCCACAATGAGTTATCTCTGATTTCAGCATCTGCAGTTCTTGCTATCTCCAAATTCAGAAATCAGATTTTCTCACGTGCAATGCTCGCAGTAGGAAGAGAAACCCCAATATAGATAGCCAGAGACTTTTTCCTGGGGTGAGGTGGCTATTACGAGGGGATATAGTTTTAAAGTGAGTGGAGGTAGATATAGGCGAGAAGTAAGAGGTAGGTTCTTTACTCAGAGATTGGTAGGGGCACGGAATGCATTGTCAGAGAGGGTGGTGGAGTCGGCTTCATTAGGGGCATTTAAGCAGCTATTAGATAGGCATACGGATGATAGTATAAGGTAAAGGTGGAGGTTAGATAGACCTTAGGTTCAGGATAAAGGTTGGGCACAACATTGTGGGCTGAAGGGCCTGTACTGTGCTGTACAGTTCTATGTTCTATGTTCTAACTTCTAGCTGTGACTGAGAGAAGGGAAGAATAGCCTGTCCAAGACTCCAGCAGATTCTGCTGAATCTAAAGCTATGAAGAAAACTAGAAGTCCTGGTCTGTGAGAGCTGGCCACCCCAATCCAAGCTGCTTCTATCATTAAACAAAAACCAAGGCATGACAAGATAACAAAGTGTGAAGCTGGATGAACACAACAGGCCAAGCAGCATCTCAGGAGCACAAAAGCTGACGTTTCGGGCCTAGACCTTCATTTGTGCTCCTGAGATGCTGCTTGGCCTGCTGTGTTCATCCAGCTCCATACTTTGTTATCTTGGATTCTCCAGCATCTGCAGTTCCCATTATCTCTGATCACCAAGGCATGACAAGATGTTTAAGTTACTACAGACTGCTCATCACCTCTCGTTCTATCTCCCTCTTAAAAGAAATCAGCACAAATAACAAGGTGTGCAGCTGGATGAACACAGCAGGCCAAGCAACATCAGAGGAGCAGGAAAGCTGACATTTCTGGCCTAGACCCTTCTTCAGAAAATTTTTGAAGAAGATTTCTGAAGAACGGTCTAGGCCAGAAACGTTAGCCTTCCTGCTCCTCTGATGCTGCTTGGCTTGTTGTGTTCATCCAGCTCTACACCCTTGTTATCTCAGATTCTCCAGCATCTGCAGTTCCCACTATTTGATTTAAAATGCACCTTTTAAAGCCATAACAAAAAGTAAGCAGATCCCAGAAAAATGAGGAGTTTATTGGCAATATCTCATTATTGCTCAGGTCCTTTAAATGGCATTTCACATGTAAAGTAGCTTTGTTTCTCTGTTGCCCATACCCTGGCGAGTCTCTTAGCCTCCACATGCAGTTGTCTCATTGTCTAGATTGACAAATGTAAGACAAAGTTTACTCCACTGACATTGCTATAGATTGAGGCCAATTGTTTCACACCAGGTGGCCAATTGACCAGAGGATGTTTTGAGTCGCTTTGATTAACATCCATCAGGTATGTCATAGTTCTGGTAAATGAAACAATTATCAACAAAGTGGCTTCACAATCTAATTTTGTAAAAAAATGGAGGCAAGATAAATAAAAATAAAACAAGACAAATAAAATAATAAGCCAATCATGAACTTTTGCCAGATGGAATATTACAAGGGCACTTTCGTCCAGCTCCTTTCTTAAAAATCAGTTTGAATTTGGATATATTTGTCAAGTATACGATATTTGACAAAGTCATTCTGATCAATTCATCCACATTGACCCAATGAGAATGCAGATTGTAAAATGAATTGACTAATAGTGAGAAGTATGAATGCTGAAGCTATCCTTTTAGCAGAGTTAAACAGAGCTGATTTAGTGAGGATTGGATTCAAGGCATTCCTGTTTAACTTGTTAAGTAATGGAAGGTCGAATCCAAATAGCAGGGTTTCTTCTGTTCTAGAATGTACTTTCCCTTTAAATATCCTTTGGTTCGGAAAAAGCTATACAGATAAAGAAAGTTATTGAAGTGTGCAGACCTGGAAAGTGTCAGATAGTTTAGAAGTCTTTTGTTTTTTGGGCTGTTTTCGTCAATGCACACATCGGTTTCTGCAACTATTATTTAATGCAATAATAAAAAACTCACACTTTCTACCTTCTCATGACATAATTTGTTGAACACTACCAGGCCATTGAAAATGTGCAGCATGTTTCAAGACAGTAAAGCATCTAGGAATTGTGATAATATTACAAATTATAAGGTCAGAGTTCAAATGGCTTATCAATGTCATCTCAACACTGGGGCTTGTTACTGCTTTGGAACAAACTGCACAATATATTAATGGGGTAACTGAGGGGTTGTGGGTGTCACTGAGGAGGAATGGGGTAACTGAGGGGTTGTGGGGGTAACTGAGGGGGAGTGGGGTAACTGAGGGAGAATGGGGGTAACTGAGGGGTTATGGGGGTAACTGAGGGGCAGTGGGGTAACTGAGGGGGAAATGGGGTAACTGAGGGGTTGTAGGGGCTAACTGAGGGGGAATGAGGTAACAGGGGTTATGGGGGTAACTGAGGAGGAATGGGGTAACTGAGGAGGAATGGGGTAACTGAGGAGGAATGGGGTAACTGAGGGGGAAATGGGGTAACTGAGGGGTTGTGGGGGTAACTGAGGAGGAATGGGGTAACAGGGGTTGTGGGGGTAGTAGGGGGAATGGGGTAACGGGTTGTGGGGTAACTGAGGGGGAATGGGGTAACTGAGGGAGAGTGGGGGTAACTGAGGGGGAAATGGGGTAACTGAGGGGTTGTGGGGGTAACAGGCAGAAATGGGGTAACTGAGGGGTTGTGGGGGTAACTGAGGGGTTGTGGGGATAACTGAGGGGGAGTGGGGGTAACTGAGGGGGAATGGGGTAACTGAGGGAGAGTGGGGGTAACTGAGGGGGAATGGGGTAACTGAGGGAGAGTGGGGGTAACTGAGGGGGAATGGGGTAACTGGAGGTGGAATTGGGGCAACAGATGATGCCCCATCCTCCCATCCGCTTTGCTGATTCCCCACTTGATGTTGAAGGCCAATGGATTTCAGGCAATTTCTCGATCTCACGTCCATGAAGACAACAGCAGAAGGTAGGACCCATCGGAGAATCGAACCCACGATGTAAAGGTGCGGAGGTCACTGCGTGTCTCATTATACCTGACCTCAGATACGAGAGGCATAGATAGAGTTGATAGCCAGAGACTATTTCCCAGGGCAGAAATGGCTAGCACGAGGGGTCATAGTTTTAAGCTGGTTGGAGGAAAGTACTGAGGGGATGTCAGAGCGGGTTCTTTACACAGAGAGTTGTGAGAGCATGGAATGCGTTGCCAGCAGCAGTTGTGGAAGCAAGGTCATTGGGGTCATTTAAGAGACTACTGGACATGCATATGGTCACAGAAATTTGAGGGTGCATACATGAGGATCAATGGTCGGCACAACATTGTGGGCTGAAGGGCCTGTTCTGTGCCGTACTGTTCTATGTAATATATATTCTTCTGCAGCGTGCATGCAGTTAACAGCTTGTTGTTATCCTGGATCCACAGACTGCACTTTCGTAGGGCTTTCATAGGAGACTGTGCAGAATTTCAAAAATGGTGAATGGGACCTGATGCAGGGATCACTGCCTTGGTTCTCAGTGTCCCTATAGAAAAGGGTGAGTGCAGTGTAACCAAAACTTCCATGCCCAACATTCACAGTTCCATTCTGGAGTTAGCATCTCCAAGCCCCTTTATGGACGTTTTTGATCCCTTTCTGGCTTACTCATATTTCATGGACTCTGAGAGGAATCACAAACCATGATCAGGATATGAGAGCCTTTTAAAAATGTACTTCACCCATCCACAATGATAACTTATACTCTCCAACACCAACCGCTCTGTGCCTCTCAACTCACCTCAATATCTCTTGTTTCCTCGCTTCCTTGCTGTTGACTCAGAGGACATCAATGCCCATTAAATTAGAGTGCACTCTGTGCAGAACTAATGAAACCAATAGCAGGAATGGTAATAGTGGAAAAGCTTAAAGGCAGAAATTTGTATATTTATTAAAGTATCTGATCTTACTACAGTTGATAATCAACCAGACTTTTAAAGTACCGGTGGCAGAGATTTTCAGGACTTGATCCCTTATTATCTTGTAGAAAGAAGTGTTGAATAATTAAAAATAGATTTAAGAAGGAAAAAAAGCTATCAATCATGCAAAATATTGCTGTCTGCAACTATTTCAACAATCAAATGGATATCTAGGTTCTCAGCTAATCCTCGTTAGGGTTTTTATGGTTGAGAGACCAGATAACTAATGTTTTGTTGGATTAATTGAGTGGCATGGAAAACAGTTTAATTTTATAATTGGTAGAATAGAAATTCCAATGAAGAGGTGGTGGAAGCTTACAGTTTCTCCTCTCAATGCTTTAGAGGATCTGAAGAGTTTTGAAGCTTTTCTAAGGACTGACTTTTTCAGGCTCTTTCTTACACATCTTATTGTTACAATTGGAGTGATTTTTAAAAATTGAAAAACGAAATTTGAGAATAAGCCAGAGAACAATATAAAAGAAGACTGCAAAATTTTTTTTTTCGCTATCTAAAACATAAGAGAGGGGCTAGAGTGGACATTGGGCCACCAGAAAATGACGTTAGTGAAGCAGTAATGGGGAACAAAGAAATTGCGGAGGAACCGAATAGCTACTTGGCATCAGTTTTCACAGTGGAAGGCACCAATAGTATACCAGAACTTCAAGATAGTCGGGGGAAGAGGTGAATGTTTTGGCCATTACTGTGCAGCTGTGTCTAGACAAGCTGTAAGGTCTGAAGGTGGATACATTACCTGCACAAGATGGATGATGCCACAGAGTTCTGAAGGAGATAGCTGACGAGATTATAGAGGCATTCCGGCGATCTTTCAGAAATCACTGGAGTCACTGAGAGTCCCAGCTGACTGGAAAATGGCAAATGCAACAGCCCTCCTTAAGAAGGGTGGGAGGCTGAAGACAGGAAACTACAGGCCAGTTAGCTGACCTGGGTTGTGGGTAAAATTTTAAAATCCACTCCTGAAGATGAGATTGTGGAGTACTTGGAAGTGCATGGTTAAATCAGATGTAGTCATCTTGGCTTTATCAAGGGGAGGTCGTGCCTGACAAATCATTAGAATGCTTTGAGGAGGTAGCAAGCAAGTTAGACAAAGAAGAGACAGTGGGCATGATCTGTTTGGATTTCCAGAAGGCCTTTGACAAGGTGCTGTATAAGAGGCTGCGAAATAAAACAAGACCCCATGGTATTTGTGACAAGGTGCTGGCATGGATAGAGGATTAGATGACTAGTAGAAGACAGAGAGAGGGGATAGAGGAGTCTTTTACAGGATGGAAGCCAGTGATTAGTGGAGTTCCATAGGCACCACAATATTCATGTTTATTCAGTATTCATAATTCACAATATTCATAATTAACAATCTGGACTAAGGAACTGAGGGCATTGTTGCTAAGTTTTAGATGATGCAAAGTTAAGTGGAGAGACAGGTTGTGCTGAAGAAGTGGAGAGTTTGCAGAAGGAATTAGACGTGCTAGGAGAGCAGGTAAAGAAGTGGAACACATTGGGGGCCATGCGCTTTGGTGGGAAAAATAGAAGTATAGGCTCTTTTGTAAATGGGGAAAAGTTTCGGAAATCTGAAGCATAACAGGACTTGTGTGCTAATTCAGGATTCTCTTAAGGTTAACATTCAGGTTCAGTTGGCAGTTAGGAAATCAATTGTAATGTTAGCATTCATTTCAAGAGGGCTAGAATACAATGGCAGAGGCTGCTGAAGCCGTTTAAGGCTCAGATCAGAGCACATATGGAATATTGTGAAGAGTTTTGAGCCCCATATCTAAGGCTGTATGTGCTGGTGGTAGAGGGGCTCTAGAGGATGTTCACTAGAATGGTGATGAAGGATGTCATATGGGGACTGGTTGAGGAATTCAGATCTGTATTCGATGGAGTTTAGAAGAATGATGGGAAAATCTGATTGATTTTTCCAGAATACTGGGGATCCTGGATAGATTGGAAGTGGAGTAGGAGAGATTAGAACCAGGGGCACATCCTTAAAGTGAAGGGACAACCCTTTAGAATTGAGGTGACAAGGAATTTCTTCAGCTAGAGGATGCTAATCTGTGGAATTAATTGCCACAGAGAGCTGTGGAGGCCAAGCCATTAAGGATATTTAGCGTAGAGATGAGTAGGTTCCAAATTAGTAAAGGGGGTCAAGGGTTTTGGGAAAAGGCAGGAGGATGGGGTTGAGAAACATATCAACTGTAACTGAATGGTAGGGCAGACTCAATGGGCCAAATGGGTTAATTCTGCTCATATAGCTTATGATTTTATGGTTCTATAGTCTTATTGATAGCGGTAAATGGGATGCCAATCAAGTATATTGCCTCTCTGATGAAGGGTCTAGGCCCGAAATATCAGCTTTTGTGCTCATGAGATGCTGCTTGGCCTGCAGTGTTCATCCAGCCTCACGTTTTATTATATTGCATTATCCTGGATGATGTTGACCTTCTTACTGTGTTGCTAGAGTTACAGAGCTGCAGACCTCCAGGCCATTAAATTCCTGACTTGTGCCTTGTACATGGTGGACAGGGTTTGGGGTAGTCAGGACGTGAGCAGCTCATTGCAGAATTCCTAGCTTCTTAACTGCTCTTGTAGCCCCAGTATTTATGTGGGTTGTCCAGTTTAGTTTCTCAATAGGGGTAAACCCCTGAGCAAAGAGTGGAGGGTTCAGTGACGGTGATGCCGCTGAATAACAAATGCTGGCCTGCACATCTCTGGGAAGAATATGTCTCTGAACTCTTTTACGAGCAGCATTGTAGGTTCAAATAGATGGCTCACCTCTGGCATTTCAAAGGCATATACAGATTGGCAAGAAATGCTGGCCTTAACAGTGATACATAGATCCCACCAACAGTAGGGAAAGATGTCTTGTGCCTACTCAAATTGTACAGTGAGCGAGTGAAGAAAAGAGTTTGAATACTGACACGAATATGTCCTGAACTAATACCTTGTGCTATCCATTGAAGTTACAAATTGCAATTCTCTCTTTCCCCTGGTAATGCTGGCCTTTCTTTTGCCATTGAATTTTGAGAAATGATAGAACATTCAGCACTTTTATCTTGATCGGTATTTATTTCTCATCAATAATCTGTTTAACGAGCTTTAGAATGCTCTTACGAGTCAGTCCTGACTTGAAGGCAAAAATAGAATGCGATTCTCTACTGATCCTTCTGCCATTCAGTTAAAAATACCAGAAAAGAGGTGGTTTCCATTTCAAAGGCAACTATAAAACGTTCACATCAAACTCTGTACTTGTGTGCCTTGGATGGTTTCACAGAAATTGTCCTCTTGGATCTTTCACAGGAATCAACCATAAACAGATGGATGAACAAATCCTTTTGTCTCTGTGTTAAGGCATCAAAATGAAACTGAGCTTAGAACTGTTAACAAAGAATAAATAAACTGGTGAATTTGGTCTCAGTCCTGAGTGATGAAAGTTGTGTTAGATATATAATAATTTTGATTTTAAAGTAGAGCCCCATGGACTTTGGTCAGTTCTGATTTTTTTTTAAAGTTCAGGAAATCATTTGTAACAGTGATCCAAATAGATGGCTTCCAAGAAGGCATGTGACTTTAGCCCAGTAACAAGCAGAGGCCCAGTGGTGTTAATTGATGCAAAGTTTGTTTGAAATGTGAGGCTATAGAAAAACCAGAGATTATTAATTTAATCCTTTGACTTCAGTTCATAAATGAGTAAAGTTCTCTCCTAAGAGGAGAATCAGGTTCTTTAGTTCAGTTCAGGGGAAGCAGTCACCCAAGCTAAAAATTGTAGTTCATGAAGATTCCAAGCCAGGAGAGTTTGAAACAAAGCTGTAAAGCTTTTAGAACTGGGGAAAAAAAAAATGTTTAGGCCATCATAATTGTGAAGGGCCCTTGCCAGCCAACTCTGTAAGGAATTATAAGACTATCTCAACAATGCAAAGAAATGGAACCGGAAAGCCAGCAAGAGTCAGATAACTGAGCATTAAGAAGTTCAATGATAGGAGTGTTATATCTCTCTGAATTTAAGTATCTACAAAAGAATGGTATTGGAAAACAAATTGAATGTTCATTTTACTGTTATTGTTAGGATCCATCGCATTGTCTTCATGCATATTTATATATATGTAACTTTCTTTGTGTAACTTTTTATTTTATTAAAGAACATGTTTATCCTCATATGAATATGTTTAAAGGACTAATTACTATGGTGATCAGCTGTAAAATTTACATGTATGGTCTATCAAACAAGGATTCCAACTGCCATCTGAGTTGTCCAAAATTGCCATCAGCTGGGGTTATAATACAGGACCCTCTCCCAGTCTGCTGTTTGTCGTTTGATTTGTAAATGAACCCTAGCCTGAGAGATAAAGCAAAAGAAGAAGGGCTGATGTGAGGAAAATGTATCACTAAGTGATTATTTAGCCGTAGTGTAGTCCTTAATACAGTCCCTAGAAGTGTAAAGGAGGCAGGTATAATTGAGGCATTCAAGAGGGTACTGGGTGACTATTTCGATAAAAACCATGGGCAAAGGCATGGAGAAAAATCAGGAGATTGGCACAAGATAATGTTGCGCATTTAACGGCCTAGTGCAGGCATGATGGGCCGAATCACCTGCTTCAGCAATGTAACATTTCTATGATCGTGTGATAAGAGATTTAGTGAGCATCATGTCTGTGTGAATCACTGTCCTTCGGAGAGAGGAAGTATTAAGAGACATAAAAATAGACTGGAAACACTGAGGCATTTTTCACTGGAGTCTAGGAAGTTGAGGAATGACCTTATTGAGGTTTATAAAATAATGAGGGCTATACATAAGGTGAATAACAAGGGTCCTTGCCCTAGAGTGGGCGAGTTCAAAATTATGGTTATATTTTTAAGGTGAGAGGAGATATATTTAAAAAGGACCCGGGAAGGACAATGTTTTGACACAAAGAATGCTTTGCATTTGGAATGAACTGCCAGAGGAAGTGGTGGATGCAGGTACAGTTACAACATTTAAGATAATATTTGGATAAATTCATGAATAGGAAAGGTTAGGAGGAATATGAGCCAAGTGCAATGAGGTGGAACTAATTTGGTTTGGGAACATGTTCAGTGTGGACTGGTTGAACTGAAGCATCCTTTTCTGGAATACTGATACTGGGTAGTATTAGGACTACAGTTTCATTCTGGGGCCTGGAATGTAGTATCATTTCCTCATCCTAAACAGGGTTTCAGTCAGTGACATGAACATGATTTTTAAAGGTCTCAGTTTTCCAGTTCTGGTATGGGTGTTCAATTAATGGTGCCAGGGCCCCAGAGGTGGAGCAGGATCACGTGACAGAGGGAAGTTTTCAGAAGTAAAATGGCAGCTATAAATAGCCTTGCCTGAATGGATGATAGGACCGAAGGCAGCAGTCTCCCAGTTTACACAAGATCCCAACCACCTACTCCTCAAATACTCAAACCATTTTGCTCAAGTGTGAGCAACTTTTGTATAGCTGCTCGAGTACCTCAGTTTGACTACACTTTGTTTAAGCTTGATTTTGCAGTGAATAAAAGCTCTCCACTGCTCTCCTAACAATATGCCCTGGCCAATTGGCACTCACAAATAACACCAAAAATTGGATTCTATCTCTCTCCAGCCTGGTAAGTTTATTCTTGGCATGCAGATTGTTGCTTCTCACTATCCACACAGCTTCCATTTATAAATTGCAAGAAATGTTGGGGAGATTTCAGAAGAGTAACACATCATCTGAAAACATTATTTACAATGCACACTTGAAACAGACTTCACCTCCTTAGATGATTGAACGTCCAAATCCAATTTTACAAACGGAGGCAATTTTGGCTTAGTGTATGTGTAAACTTTTTTGTCTCCGCTATGTCATTAACCTGGGTTAAAATGAATAAGCAACTGATTCTGTCTGAGCAGTTGAGATAGGAATTATGTTTGTCCTAACAGTCAAGAACAAAAGAAAAGCGTAAGATAATTACAGTATGATTGATGGAGAGGAACTATCATCAAGACTCTACTGTTGGCCATAATAGTAGACAAACACCATTCTGTTTTCGCAAGAGATTTCTCTACCTGCTATTTTAATGTTGGCTTAACCCCTTTGTAACAAACCAATTCATAACCCCATATAAGTGGTATCAAAAGAATTTCCTCTGGACACATTGAGCATTTTTTTGACATTTTGAGGCTTAAATCTTTAAATAGAAAATATAGTGTTAATGAATTGCAATCATAGACTTCAAATATATTTCAAAATGCACAATATTCTAAAGATAAAGGTATTGCAGTCACTTTGGGCTGGAGCCATGTAAATACTGAAATTATTGCAATGATTTGGCTTCATTCATTGAAAATCACTTTTTGAAATAATTATTTTCTTTTCCTCTTTTATTATTTATTTCCCAGTGGTGAAAAGAAAGCAAAATCTATCTGTGTTTTGCTGTTGGAAGAGTATGTGAGCATAATACCAAAAGATTATGTCAATGAATTCTACAATAACTAGACTTCAGAGAATTTATACTCTCTCTTGGTCACTGTGTTTCATTGCAAGGGTCAGAGAAATCTATCTAAGGAATAATTGCATTCACATGTCTGAAAAAATTGCAAGCCAATGTAATATGAAAATATTGCACATTCTGGAAGCCCTGATAGTAAATGGCTTTCTCTCATTCTGTGGAGGAGTTGAGCTGGGATTGAAATTGAACCTGTCAGTTTCCTGAATGAGCTGGAAGTTGATAAATGTAGCACACCCAGAATTCAACAATGATTGAATCTTGGATGCTGCTGTTGTTGCCTCCCAAAGATGACTTACTTCTCTCAAACTTCCCATGAGTCAACAGAACCATAGAAGGTCACATGGAGATACATAAAGGAATCATGATGGGGAAAATGTGGCTCCATCCCTTTTCTACTTGAGATAGGATGCCCTAAATTTGGAAAACCTTAGAGTTGTTCAGGTAAATTAAGCATTTGGAAAACAAGTCATCTTCCTTTTGATTCATTCTCATGACCCAGTGATCAGTGGCAAGGCCAGATTTTTATCCTATCTTTCAATGGAATGATATGTCAGGCCACTCCAGAAGGCAGTTGAGTGTCAATCACGTTGGTGTAGGACCAGAATCATATATAGACAAAACTGACTGAGCAGTATATCAGGTAAATGTTCCTTAATATTTAATCTTGAATTTGTATTAGCTCAACACAATTGATGATGCCACACAGTTTTTGGGTGGAGAATTGGGCTGTTTAGTGCAAGATCCCAGTGGAGACACATCCATGACAGTTATAATTATGCCTAACTAATTGATGTTAATTGCAACAATTGCCTTCATACAATAAAATTTCCCTTGTTGTACAAGGCAAGTATTTCCTAAGCAAATCGGGTGGATTGTTGTCTATCATTGATAATTGATAATTAGTCAGGCGCTCAGTTTCAACAAAGAGAAGTGGATTAGAGGGAGCAACTACTAGATGGATAAGTCACCAGCAATTGGTACCCAGTGCCCAATGCAACACTGTAAAGGACAAGTAAACCAGTATGTGTCTTTACAGCAATCTGACAATTTCAGGATCACTGTGCTGATACAAATGTTTCAAGAGAATTTTGCTGTCAGCGTAGAATCCCTCCAGTGCAGAAACAAGTCATTCAGCCCATTGAGTCTGCTCTGATCCTTTGAGGATCATCCCAACCAGACCTATCCCTGTATTATCTCATGGGGTTTTTAAGCCATGGATGACTCGCATATCTCTGGGCACCCATGGGGTCTATTTTTTTAAAGCACAGCCAATCAACCTAACCTACACATCTTTGTACTGTGGGTGGAAACCAGAACAACCCCACACTGACACAGGGGGAATGTGCATACTCCTCATGGGCAATTGCCCAAAGCTGGAATCGAACCTAGATTGTTGACACTGTGAGGCAGCAGAGTTAACCACTGGACCACAATGCTGCCCTATGGTGTTCAGGAGTACACTGTGATTCCATACCTTGGGCTGTTTGTCTATTCATTGATTCTACTTTCTCAGTCTCTGTGTTGGGTGTGCGCTCTTTGAGGCTGCCTAGTTTTCACTAAGGCCCTGCTCTATAAGTCTCTGGCATGCCTTGTTAATCCTTATCTGATAGTAAGGTTCTCTCAAAATCTTCGGGCCTGTAAAATAGTTCACTTATATTTGGATATATGTATATACATTGATACTATGACTTACTCCTGCTTTGTTACATGTTTGTCTTGAGATGCTTTTATAGTCTTCACTACTGTGGTCTGCTGATGTCAGAGTAGCATCATTAGTATTTTCATGTCTCGTTGTAACAGAAACAGCATTTTTAAAAACTGTATTCTAATTATCAAGGCACTGGGGCGTAAAATAAATTTTAATGTTTATTACTCACGAAATTTCAGGTTACTAACCAAATGGCAAGTCCACTGTACTACCATAGTCTTGTGTTTTTAATATTTTCAACAGATTAGAAACAAAAAAAACTCACTCACTGAGGAAAAAAAAGTCTTTGCAATTCTGTTTGATATTTAAAAAGAAGCTCAAAATGAAGAGTCTTAACATGATTGATCTGCTACAAGCAATGGCCAACACTGCCAGAATTTCTGTTGTGATAGACTTTGCAGGAAATTTTCAAAGGAATGGCCACGAGGCGAAAAACAATTCTTTTAATATGGCCAAAGGCCATGGTGTGGCTGTGAGCTACCTGTGTATCAGTGGACCCTCCTAAAGTGAACATCTCCACTCCTGTCCATACTGATTGGAACAACAGGTGGCTCTTCTGAGAATTCATGAGTGATGTCCTGCTTACCCGGCTTTTAGTAAATGCTGATTGATGCCAAATGGGTGCAATTGACAGGTCTTGGAACGGTATTCGTACTTGAAGGCCATGAGACCATAAGACCATAAGACGTAGGAGTGAAAGTAAGGCCATTCAACTAATCAAGTCCACTCCACCATTTAAATCATGGCTGATGGGCATTTCAACTCCTTTTCCCTGCAATCTCCCCGTAGGCCTTAATTCCTTTTGAGATCAAGAATTTATCAATTTCTGCCTTGAAGACATTTAACGTCCCGGCCTCCACTGCACTCCGTGGCAATGAATTCCACAGGCCCACCACTCTCTGGCTGAAGAAATGTCGTCTTATTTCAGTTTTAAATTTAACCCCTCTAATTTTAAGGCTGTGCCCACGGGTCCTAGTCTCCCCACCCAATGGAAACAACTTCCTGGTGTCCACCCCTTCTAAACCATACATTATCTTGTAAGTTTCTATTAGATCTCCCCTCAACCTTCTAAACTCTAATGAGTACAATCCCAGGATCCTTAGCCATTCATCATATGTTAAACCTACCATTCCAGGGATAATCCATGTGAATCTCCGCTGGACACGCTCCAGGGCTAGTATGTCCTTCCTGAGCTGTGGGGCCCAAAATTGGACACAGTATTCTAAATGGGGCCTAACTAGAGCTTTATAAAGCCTCAGAAGCACATTGCTGCTTTTATGTTCCAACCCTCTTGAGATAAATTACATTTGCTTTCTTAATTACGGACTCTACCTGCAAATTAACCTTTAGAGAATCCTGGGCCAACACTCCCAGATCCCAACTTTATGGTTTTTTTTACAGAAGGACGTCAAAATCTAAACAATTGCCTTTGAAAAGCCTTCAAATATTTGATGTGGATTTTGATCTTGAAGAGTGTAGTAATTGGGAATGGTACTGGGAACTGTCATTCTCTATACCTCAGAGATATGCTGAGGTGACACCAGTTCAGTTTTCCACACTCAGACTTGACCAACAGCCACTCATGGGGTGAAACCTTCCAGGACTCCACCATGGTGAGATTTATGGATCACAGGTAGATTTAACCATGTGAAGTTAAAAAAATCAGATACTCACAATGAAGGTAAACCTGTGATTTAAACTGTTCCCCTTCATTTGGTAGGTTGAAAATGTCACCAGAAGGTGACCTATCTGTATACATTTGCATCTCGCTAAAACTCAATTCGCCAGAATTAGCTTTGCGATCAGCTTCTGCCCAATCCAGAAATTTGACAGTAAAAGAGCAGATACCTAGAAAGTTGCACCTGTGCTTTCGCCTTTGGGTGGTGTGATGGTGATACAGTTTTAAATGATTTTCTTTAAGTTTCACAAGTAGACTTTATTCATAAAAATATTAATAAGTACATGCAAATGCATTAAATCATATCCATACAGTCTTTGCAGAGAAAAACACAAAACAATGGAATTTAGACAGTTCTCAGAGTTCCTCTTTCACTGCAAGAAGCAAAGGTATTTTCTGCTTAGGCAGCTGTAAATCATGTCTACAGTCACTTGTTCTATCACTTTGCTGAGTGCACAGGGATATATTGGAGGGACTTGGCAGCCTGTCTCCCGGGGTCACCTCCAAGTATCCCTGACCATGGGACAGTCACTAAGGCTTTTGAGTAGATTTGTAGCTCGGATTGTGGATGTTGAGGTTGGTTGACTCACCGAGCTGGTTCATTGTTCCACAGATATTTCATTACCCTTTTTGTAACATCATCAGTGCAGCCTCCAATGAAGCGCTGTTGTGTTTTCTCACCTGTTATTTGAACTCCGGTATCCATTGGGCTGTATTACCTCATTTTTGGTTTTCTGTTGCAATGGAGTGTATGTGGGGGCGAACTCTGTGTGTTCATTGATGGTTTTCTCAGAGGAGTACCAGGCTTCTAGGAATTCCCGTGCTTGTCTCTGCTTTGCCTGTCCCAGGATCCTGTTGTTGTCCCAATCAAATATCCATGTGGATGGAGATGGGTGAGTATTGGTCATGTCTTTTTGTTGCCAATTGATGTTCGTGTACCCTTGTGGTTAATTCCCCTCCTATTTATCCAATGTAGTGTTTGTTGCAGTCTTTGGAGGGAATCTTGTTAATGACATTCATCCTGACCATAGTGGGTAGTGGGTCTTTGGTCTGGGTGAGCAGTTGGCATTGGGTTGATGAGGGTTTGTGTGCTACTCTGATGCCCAGTGGTCATAGGAATCTTGTGGTCTGGTCAGTTTTGTTTCTGATGTAAGGTAGCATGGTAAATGTGTCGAGGCGTGTAGCATCTTCCTGGTGTCATGCGTGTGATTGGCATCTTCTGACTCAGTTTTTCTGGGTATCCATTGTCCTTGAATACCTGGAAGAGGTGCTCTTCTTCTTCACAGCATAGCTCTGTGCTGCTGCAGTGTGTTGTTGCCCATTTAATTAATGTTCTCACGCAGCTTTATTTGTGCGTGTTAGGGTCGTTGCTGTTGAAATGCAGTACTTGGTCAGTGTTTGCGGCTTTCCTGTGTACCTTTCTTAGGAACTTCCCCTTTGTCCTGCGTTCCACCACGACAACCAGGAATGGGAGCTATTTGTTCTTCTCCTCTTCTCTGGTGAAACCGATGCCAGTGAGAATGTTGTTTATTAGTTCGTGCGTCTCCTCTAGTTTTTCTGTTTAATAATGGTGAAGGTGTTGTCTATGTATCCACAGTTTTGGTTGGATTAGCAGACGGGCCATGCATTCAAGCCTCTACATCACCACTTCAGCTATGAGTCTGGAGATAGGTGATCCCATGGGTGTCCCCTTGATCTGTTCATTTTTTTGGCCTTTAAAGGTGAAGTGGGTGGTGAGACATAGTCAGTGTTGGGGTGGGAGGGGTATGGTGATTGCGGGACAGTGTGCTCCATTCATTGTGTGGTGGTGGGGCGGGGGTGTGGGGGGGAAATCAGTGTTGGTTTAAACAGGTCCAGCAATCCTTTCAATGTTAGACCTCTCAAAGTTTCTCTCTCCACTGGCTGTGGACAATATGCCAGTGATATGTAGTTAGCGTCTCTCAGTTTAAAGTAGCTGGGGTACCCTCCAAGATCCCACTGTCTGCGCTGGTAGAAGGTACAGGTAAATGCCTTAGAATCATTTGGACATTTGGCCCATCAAGTCTGCACTGATCCTGCAAAAGGCATCCCACCCAGACCCACAGCCCTACCCTATCCCTGTAATCCCGCATTCCACTTGGCAGTGTGTATCTAAGATCTCACAGCTTCACTCCCATAGGTGGTGCTCCTGGAGAACCTGTGACACATTGTCCACTTTACTATCTAATGACTGTTTGTACCTGTGGAAGAGAAGGAAGTGAATTAGTTGGTGAAGAAGCACAAATCCCCATTTATTGGAATGCATGAGTGAAGGTCCACTTTTAAGAACTGAATAAGCAACATTCCTGGCTGGTATAGAACTGCTTGTGATTCCTCACCCAACAGATGGACTGCATTGTCTTCAAAGGGGGCGAAGATGCGGAGGTCAAGAGTCCCTCCAGTAGTCTGGGTGCTCTCCTATTGCTGTGCAATGACAGAAAGAGAAGATGAAGTGTAATGTGCAAATGAGCACCTGATGAGCGTCCATGGGCCTGTCAGGCGAGTCAGTAGGGAGTGAGTACCTGTGGAACAGGAGCAGATCGCCACCATAAAACCGGTGTGGGTCCTTCAGAGTGCAGTTCATCCATGTGATGGTGACAGAAACAGTGCCTATGTGAGTTGGTTACACAGCGTCAGACTTAGACTGAGTGGTGGCTCATGTGGGGAAGGTCGCTCTGAGAAGAAGGTGGCACATAGCCTTGGAGAGTGCAGGAAATGGTTCATCTGCTTCCTACAATACCTTCTATTTGATTTACACTCACTGAAGGCATTGATGTCATGCAATGACCCTGAGCCCAGGCTGCCTGTGCCAAATGACCTTTTGGTGGAGCCTCCATCAATCATCTTAAAACCACATTGCTTAGCCACCAAAATGTGAGGAGCTGCACTTCATTCACTGTGCAGTTTCCTGGAATGGACCAAAAACAGATGTTGCGGCACTCATCACCACTTATTTCAAGAGGTCTAAGACCCAGCAGGAAGTCAAATGTCACCCACAGTGGTCAAGACAATTGGGCCTTCTTGCCAATTTCTGTTCTTGCTTGGGATATTTGCTCCTAAATTATTCCTCTGTGTCCCAATTTCCAACAGAAACATTAGTTCAATAAGAACTAACTCCACCTCAGTTGAACCTGTTGTATTATTAACAAAAGTCTTTTGTTTATTTTGGTGATGAAGTCAAAGTATGATTATCATAGTTTCACCTTAGGCCGAATGAAAGATTATGAAAATGGTTTTAAACTTTAAAAAAAATCCCAGTGAGATAGTGTTTTAACATTACTTTATATCAACTATCAAATGAACAGTTAGATCAACAGATGTTTGCAGCCAGAGAGTAACTGAATGTTATTATTTATGAGATATGACTGGATGATACTGATAAATCAGAAGTCCAATTTTAACTATAATGAATACAGTGGGACACAAATGAGGCTGTGTTTTTGTGGATATGAGTGTAATTGTTCATTTCTGTGCACAGTTTGTTGCTACTTAAGTGCATCTCGCTGGTGGCCCCAAGCATGTTTTGGAACTTGCCACGTTCTTCCAGCTCACTAAGCACTCTGGACACAAAGTAAATGTGCATCTAAATCGGAAGTGATCCCACAATGAGCTCAATACACATTTGCAGTGGACTTTGCAGGGAGATTGTTGACAATTAATGAAAGGCTAGACGAGCATTTAACAAACAACAAAGGAATCTTCATAACAATCTGTGCGTTATGTTTTGAAGTCTAGTAAAATGGATTGACTAGCCTGTAATCATCCTATGAAAGATACTTCTACAAAAATCTTAAATCTTCATATAAAACTCAAATCAATTTCAAATGAAACGATTCAGCAACTTCTGCCTTTATAAGGCAGTAAAAAACTATGGTTTTTCTCCCTTATATCTAGCTATGTAACAGGATATACTTCTTTTCTGTTATCCTACTGTCTCTTGCTTTCCACTTCCAGCAGCTTTGATGTCTCACACAAGAGCCCATTATTTTTGTCTGGGCCTTTGCCATGTGTGTCACAGCTATCAATTCCACCACATTAATCATAAAGCAAAGCTTGAATTGCTATTTGTCCAATATCTGAATTTGTGCACTTTCAGAAAATGTGGCTGGACAGCAAGCCACATGTCAACCCTTCTCAAGCCATTGAGTCATAGAGTTGTAAGACATGGAGACAGGCCCTTTGGTCTAACTTGTCCATGCCAGTCAGGTATCCTAAATTAATCTAGCCCCATTTGCCAGCATTTGGCATACATCCCTCTAAACCATTCCCATTCGTGTATCCATCCAGATGTCTCTTAAATGTTGCAATTGTACCCACCTCCATCACTTTCTCTGGCAGCTCATTCCATGCATGCATCACCTTCTGCATGAAAATGTTGCCCCTCAGGTCCCTTTTATATTATTTCCCCTCTCCCTTAAACCTATGCCCTCTATGTTGGACTCCCCTATCTGGGAAAAAGATCTTGGCAATAATCCTGTCCACGCTCCTCATGATTTTATAAAACGCTATAAGGTCACCCCTCAGCCTCCAACACTCCAGCGAAAATAATTCCAGCCTATTCAGCCTCTCCCTATAGCTCAAACTCTCTAGTCCTGGCAACATCCTTGCACAACTTTTCTGCACCCATTCATGTTTAATAACATCTTTCCTACAGCAGAAAGATCAGAATTGAACACAGTATTCCAAAAGTGACCTAAGCAATGTTCCATATGTTCCAGCTGCAATATGACATCCCAACTCCCATACTCAATGTGCTGATCAATAAAGGTATGTGTGCCAAATGCCTTTTTCACTATCTTGTCTATCTATGACTCCACCTTCAAGGAGCTATGAACCTGCACCCCAAGGTCTCTGTTCAACAACACTTTCCAGGATCTTACCATTAACTGTATAAGTACTGCCTTGATTTGTCTCTCTAAAAGGTAGCACCTAACATTTATCTAAATGAAACTCCACAGTTACACAAACTAGGATCAGTTAACTCAGCTCAGACTGGTGAACGAAGCTGAGAACTCTTTAATCTGTGCAGTCATCAGAGGAATTGTACAGTTAAAAGCATGAAGTAATTTAGGGGATAGAGATGAATAAGGGATTGAAATAATTAGCCCTCTTTTGGTAGCTGCCGGGCGTAACATATGAGGTTGCATCAAAATAAGAATGGAGGTGTTAAATGCAAGTCTTCTTGATTAATGGGAAACTGACTTCTTAAATAACAAATCAAGTTGACATCAACTGCTTTTAACAGCCTTCCTTTGTCACGACATTTAATGCTAGTGACATCCTAAAGAAAAGAATTGTTCCAGCACCAATACCAGGAGTATGCATCTCTGGCTCCTCATGAACCTACTTCAGCAACAATTCTGATATAGATCAGCTCTGACATCTCCAAGGCACTGCAATATCTGCCCTGCAGAAATCCTGTATTAGAAACAGAACTAACAATGTTTGATAAATGACACCTCAGAAGAGGAATGAACCGAAACAAATCAAAATTAAAATGTTTGAAATATTGATGACATTCAGTGCTGTTGTAGAATTAGCTTCCATTAAATAACGTGACTTGTATTCATAAACATCTTTCTGCTGCTCGAAAACTGCACATTTCTAAGTTGGTCAACAGATTTCACGAGCTATGCAATTTGTATGGGGTAGACATACTTTTCTTTCACAAAATATCTCAAATGGATTGTATCAGTGATAATGGGAACTGCAGATGCTGGAGAATCTAAGATAATAAAATGTGAGGCTGGATGAACACAGCAGGCCCAGCAGCATCTCAGGAGCACAAAAGCTGACGTTTTGGGCCTAGACCCTTCATCAGAGAGGGGGTTGGGGTGAGGGTTCTGGAATAAATAGGGAGAGAGGGGGAGGCGGACCGAAGATGGAGAGAAAAGACGATAGGTGGAGAGGAGAGCACAGGTGGGGAGGTAGGGAGGGGATAGGTCAGTCCAGGGAAGACGGACAGGTCAAGGAGGTGGGATGAGGTTAGTAGGTAGGAGATGGAGGTGCGGCTTGGGGTGGGAGGAAGGGATGGGTGAGAGGAAGAACAGGTTAGGGAGACAGAGACAGGTTGGACTGGTTTTGGGATACAGTGGGTAGAAGGGAAGAGCTGGGCTGGTTGTGTGGTGCAGTGGGGGGAGGGGATGAGCTGGGCTGGTTGTGTGGTGCAGTGGGGGGAGGGGATGAACTGGGCTGGTTTTGGGATGCGGTGGGGGAAGGGGAGAATTTGAAGCTGGTGAAGTCCACATTGATACCATTGGGCTGCAGGGTTCTCAAGCGGAATATGAGGTGCTGTTCCTGCAACCTTCGGGTGGCATCATTGTGGCACTGCAGGAGGCCCATGATGGACATGTCATCTAAAGAATGGGAGGGGGAGTGGAAATGGTTTGCGACTGGGAGGTGCAGTTGTTTATTGCAAACCGAGCGGAGGTGTTCTGCAAAGCGGTCCCCAAGCCTCCGCTTGGTTTCCTCAATGTAGAGGAAGCCACACTGGGTACAGTGGATGCAGTATACCACATTGGCAGATGTGCAGGTGAACCTCTGCTTAATATGGAAAGTCATCTTGGGGCCTGGGATAGGGGTGAGGGAGGAGGTGTGGGGGCAAGTGTAGCATTTCCTGCGGTTGCAGGGGAAGGTGCCGGGTGTGGTAGGGTTGGAGGGCAGTGTGGAACGAACAAGGGAGTCACAGAGAGAGTGGTCTCTCCGGAAAGCAGACAAGGGTGGGGATGGAAAAATGTCTTGGGTGGTGGGGTCGGATTGTAGATGGCGGAAGTGTCGGAGGATGATGCGTTGTATCTGGAGGTTGGTGGGGTAGTGTGTGAGAATGAGGGGGATCCTCTTTGGGCGGTTGTGGTGGGGGCGGGGTGTGAGGGATGTGTTGCGGGAAATACGGGAGACGCGGTCAAGGGCGTTCTCGACCACTGTGGGGGGAAAGTTGTGGTCCTTGAAGAACTTGGACATCTGGGATGTGCGGGAGTGGTATGCCTCATCGTGGGAGCAGATGCGGCGGAGCCGGAGGAATTGGGAATAGGGGATGGAATTTTTGCAGGAGGGTGGGTGGGAGGAGGTGTATTCTAGGTAGCTGTGGGAGTCGGTGGGCTTGAAATGGACATCAGTTACAAGCTGGTTGCCTGAGATGGAGACTGAGAGGTCCATGAAGGTGAGGGATGTGCTGGAGATGGCCCAGGTGAACTGAAGATTGGGGTGGAAAGTGTTGGTGAAGTGGATGAACTGTTCGAGCTCCTCTGGGGAGCAAGAGGTGGCGCCGATACAGTCATCAATGTAACGGAGGAAGAGGTGGGGTTGGGGGCCTGTGTAGGTGCGGAAGAGGGACTGTTCCACGTAACCTACAAAGAGGCAGGCATAGCTGGGGCCCATGCAGGTGCCCATGGCCGCCCCCTTAGTCGGTAGGAAGTGGGAGGAATCGAAAGAGAAGTTGTTGAGGGTAAGGACAAGTTTGGCTAGGTGGATGAGGATGTCGGTGGAGGGGGACACGAAGAAGCAGAGGGCCTTGAGGCCATCTGCATGCGGAATACAGGTGTATAGGGACTGGACGTCCATGGTGAAAATGAGGTGTTGGGGGCCAGGGAATTGGAAGTCCTGGAGGAGGTGGAGGGTGTGGGTGGTGTCACGGACGTAGGTAGGGAGTTCCTGGACCAGAGGGGAGAAAATGGAGTCCAGATAGGTGGAGATGAGTTCGGTGGGGCAGTAACAGGCTGAGACAATGGGTCGACCAGGGCAGGCAGGTTTGTGGATTTTGGGAAGGAGATGGAAACGGGCCGTGCGGGGTTGGGGAACAATGAGGTTGGAGGCTGTGGGTGGGAGGTCCCCTGAGGTGTTGAAGTCATGAATGGTGTTGGAGATGATGGTTTGGTGCCCCACCTCTTCCTCGTTACATTGATGACTGTATCAGCGCCACCTCTTGCTCCCCAGAGGAGCTCAAACAGTTCATCCACTTCACCAACACCTTCCACCCCAATCTTCAGTTCACCTGGGCCATCTCCAGCACATCCCTCACCTTCCTGGACCTCTCAGTTTCCATCTCAGGCAACCAGCTTGTAACTGATGTCCATTTCAAGCCCACCGACTCCCACAGCTACCTAGAATACGCCTCCTCCCACCCACCCTCCTGCAAAAATTCCATCCCCTATTCCCAATTCCTCCGCCCCCGCCGCATCTGCTCCCATGATGAGGCATTCCACTCCCGCACATCCCAGATGTCCAAGTTCTTCAAGGACCACAACTTCCCCCCACAGTGGTCGAGAATGCCCTTGACCACGTCTCCCGCATTTCCCGCAACACATCCCTCACACCCCGCCCCCACCACAACCGCCCAAAGAGGATCCCCCTCGTTCTCACACACTACCCCACCAACCTCCCAGATACAACGCATCATCCTCCGACACTTCCGCCATCTACAATCTGACCCCACCACCCAAGACATTTTTCCATCCCCACCCTTGTCTGCTTTCCGGAGAGACCACTCTCTCCGTGACTCCCTTGTTCGTTCCACACTGCCCTCCAACCCTACCACACCCGGCACCTTCCCCTGCAACCGCAGGAAATGCTACCATTGCCCCCACACCTCCTCCCTCACCCCTATCCCAGGCCCCAAGATGACTTTCCATATTAAGCAGAGGTTCACCTGCACATCTGCCAATGTGGTATACTGCATCCACTGTACCCAGTGTGGCTTCCTCTACATTGGGGAAACCAAGCGGAGGCTTGGGGACTGCTTTGCAGAACACCTCCGCTCGGTTTGCAGTAAACAACTGCACCTCCCAGTCGCAAACCATTTCCACTCCCCCTCCCATTCTTTAGATGACATGTCCATCATGGGCCTCCTGCAGTGCCACAATGATGCCACCCAAAGGTTGCAGGAACAGCAACTCATATTCCGCTTGAGAACCCTGCAGCCCAATGGTATCAATGTGGACTTCACCAGCTTCAAAATCTCCCCTTCCCCCACCGCATCCCTAAACCAGCCCAGTTCGTCCCCTCCCCCCACTGCACCACACAACCAGCCCAGCTCTTCCCCTCCACCCACTGCATCCCAAAATCAGTCCAACCTGTCTCTGCCTCCCTAACCTGTTCTTCCTCTCACCCATCCCTTCCTCCCACCCCGAGCCGCACCTCCATCTCCTACCTACTAACCTCATCCCACCTCCTTGACCTGTCCGTCTTCCCTGGACTGACCTATCTCCTCCTTACCTCCCCACCTATACTCTCCTCTCCACCTATCTTCTTTTCTCTCCATCTTCGGTCCGCCTCCCCCTCTCTCCCTATTTATTCCAGTTCCCTCTCTCCATCCCCCTCTCTGATGAAGGGTCTAGGCCCGAAACGTCAGCTTTTGTGCTCCTGAGATGCTGCTGGGCCTGCTGTGTTCGTCCAGCCTCACATTTTATTATCTCGAATGGATTGTGCTCGTTAGAGAAAGTTTGAATCAGTGAAGGTATCCAGCCCACAATGGGAAACGATGTTCACTCCTGGATTTGAGTTTCATCATCAGTTATATCAACTGACGATGACACACAAAAGATTCTTGCACGAGAACAGTTACAAAGATTTGTATTGTGCCTTTAACGTAAAGAAGCATCTTGAGGTGCTTTGCCCAGTCGTTATAAAAGAAATCATGACCCTGAGCCACATAGGTAATATTCTGCTCAGATGACTAAAGGCTTGTTGAAAGGCATAGGTTTTAAGAAATGTCGGTGCACTGAGGAAATTGTAAAGCTCAGGGCCGAGGCAACTGTAGGTATGCTCCCCACTGGTAGATTATTTGAAATTGTCATAGCTGGTGAACTACGAAAGAGAGGAGCAAAGAAAACTTTGAGAGCTATTACACTACGGGAGATTACATTGAAGAGGCTTAGAAACAGGGATAAGAATTTCAATATCAAGATATATCTTGACCTGAAGCACAGGGGTAATGGGGAAATGGGATTTGGTACATTTTAACACTGAGACAGAAGGTATCGGGCCCATTTTTCCAGGAATTTGGTTTCAAGTCCACCACAGTAATGTGGCCAATATTTGATATTGCTGAAAATTCAAACAATTAATCATCATTGGATCCGTCTATCCGCAGAGTACTTGGAATGGCTTTTTAGTATTAAATATATGAAGATACTTTGTTTTAAGTATTACAAAATTCAAAATGGCTCACTCTAAAACTTTAAAGGTATGATTGAGACTTTCATGAATCATCACATTTGGGATATTTGCATTTGATTGGTGAACCAAACTTGTTTCTAAGTATATTAACTGATAGAAAGATACTTGGATTGGCCATGAGCAATGCCAATGAATATATGATGTGGGGGATAAGGAGGAGGTAGGGACAGGATGTTGTTGTGTGGGTTCTGTGCTCTCAGAAACACTAAGGGCTATTTTATTCTGGGATTTGTATTTGTTGCAACTGTGGCTTGCTTTTATTTAGGAAGCTAACATGCCTCCAAAGTAACATAGGAGTGAACATGTGCAGGAAAGTCTCCTTGCACTAGTTATTGCCCAGTATTTCTCATTGTTTTAACCTTTCTCTTTGCCAGTCTTGAGAGCTTTGACTGGAATAATCGCTTACACGGTCTCTGAAAATGAACTTCTTTCAAGTTGATTGGTATGGTGAATTTATATGATTTTGGAATTTTCTGCTTTAAATGAAATTTTAGTTGCAGATCAAATGCATGTCATTGTATGAGTACTGTCTTTGGATGATGCAGGAGAGTTCATTTTCTATCAATGTGAATGTAGTCTAGCAAGGAATTTGTAAAGCGTGGATGTCATATCCAATTTTCTTTTTGGCTTTATGGTATTGTACTTCATTCAACATTAGATTCTTTCACTTGATCTATCTGATTTCTCAGATGAAATTATTTGACTGTGTATCTGCTCCATATTCTCCACACCATTACCTGTGGTTTTCTATGTTTTACTTTACTTCAATTTGTTTTGCTGTCTCTGTTTCTCACCAGTGCCTGACCTGAATGCTGATGAGTAAAGTATGGGACCATAAGACATAGGAGCAGAATTATACCATTCAACCCATTGGATCTGTTCTGCCACTTAATCAAGGTTGACTTGTTTCACAACTATATTCCCTTACCTTCTCCCTGTATCCTTTGACCCCATTACTAATCAAGAACCTATCCATCTCTGTCTTAAATACACTTAATAACTTGAGCTCCACAACTTTCTGCGGAAATGAGTTCTACAGATTCATGACCCTCTGGCTAAAGAAATTTCTCCTCATCTCGGTTCTAAAGGGATGTCCCTTCACTGTCAGTCTGCCCCTTGGGTCCTAGTCGGCTCTACTATTGGAAACATCTTCTCTATTTCCACTCACTTGGTATTATGAAAGTTTCAATGAGATCCCCCTTTGACCTTCCATCAAGTACAGACTCAGAGTCCTCATTCACATATTACAGGCACTTCATCCCTGGGATCATCATTGCGAACGTCCTCTGAAACCCATCCAAGGCCAACACGTCCTTCCTTAGAATTGGGCTGAAACTGCTGACAATATTCCAAATATGGTCTGATCAAGGTCTTTCACAGCCCCAGCAGTACAATCCTGCTCAAATATTCCAGTCTTCCTAACTGTCAACTGAACCTGCATGTTAACTGAAGCCTTTTCCCATTTAGAAAATAATCTATGCCACTAATCTTTCCACCAAAGTGAGTAATCTTCACAGTTTCTTTCCCATTTCTGCCACTTCTTTGCCCCTCTCCTAGCTTGTCCATATCTTTCCGCAGCCTCATCACTTCCTCAACACTACGTGTCCCTCTACCTATCTTTGTGTCATCTATAAACTCAGCATCAATGTCTCTCAGGTCCTTAATCCAGAACATTGATATACAACGTGAATAGTTGCGGTCCCAACATTGACCCTTGCAGAACTCAACCAGTCACCGATTGCCATCTGAAAAGTACCCCTTTCTCCCCACGCTCTGCCTTCTTCCAGTCAACTAATCCTTTAACCAGTCACTTGCCCTGAACACTTACTTATTGGTATCCTATGCGGTACCCTGTCAAAGGCCTTTTGGAAATCTAAATGGATCGTGTCCACTTGTTCTCCTTTGTCTAACTTGCTCATTACCTTCTCAAAAAATTCTAACAGATTTGTCAGTCGTGACCTCTCCTTGACGAAGCCAAACTGACGTCATCATGTTTTACCATGCACTTGCAAGTAGTCTGCAATCCCATCCTTAATTATGGACTGTAAAATCTTACAAATGATCATGGTCAGGCTAATCAGCCTGTGGTTTCCTGTTTTCTGCCTCCCTTCCTTCTTAAACGGGGGTGTTACCTTAGCCAGTTCTGGAAAGATCATCACCAATGCCTCCATAATCTTCTCAGATATCTCCCCCAGATTCCTGGAGTGTAGTCCATCCAGTCTGGGTGATTTACCCAACTTCAGACATTTCAGCTTTCCCAAATCCTTTTCCCTCGTGATGGCCATTACACTTATCTCTGGCCCCCAACTCTCTTGTGGTATACCACTGAAATACTGGCTATCACCATTTTAATTACACAGCCAATGGCTGCTGTGTTGAGCCTCTTAGGCCAGAACGAATTGGGAAAAACAGAGATGACGATCCTGAGTCTCAATGATGCCTCTGGCCATCGAAATCATACACCATGTAAAAAGACTATTGTGCCAATTTAAAAATCCACAGCTCTCAAGAAAAGATTAGCTTTGCCCTTTGCCTCTGCTCCTTAGCATGCAATATGAGCTTTATTTTCTTTACTATAGAATTTTTAACCATAAGACACCAAGACATAGGAGCAGAAATGAGGATATTCAGCCCATCAAGTTTGCTCCGCCATTCAATCTTGGTTAATAAGTTCCTCAACCCCATTCTCCCGTTTTCTCCCTGTAACTCTTGACCCCCTTGATAATCAAGAACTTATCTATCTCAGTATTAAATGTACTCAATTACCTGGTCTCCAAGGCCTTTTGTGGCAGTGAATTCCATAGATTCACCACTCTCTGGCTATAGAAGCTTCTCCTTATCTCCATTCTAAAGGGTCTTCCCTTTACTCTAAGGCTGTGCTCTCAGGTTGTAGTCTGTCCTACCAATGGAAGCATCTTCCCAACATCCACTCTGTCCAGGCCATTCAGTATTCTATAAATTTCAATTAGATCCCCCCTCATCTTTCTAACCTCCAATAGGTATAGCACCAGAGTCCTCAAATATTCCACGTATATTAAGCTTTTCATTCCTGGGACTATTCTCATGAACCTCTTCTTAATCAGCTCCAGGGTCTGTACATCCTTCCTGAGATATGGGGCCCAAAACTGCATACAACACTCCAAACGTGGCCTGACCAGAGCCTTATAAAGCCTCAGTAGTCCATCCCTGCTTTTATATTCAAGTCCTCTCAAAATAAAAGCAACATTGCATTTGCCTCCCTGACCACTGACTTAACCAGCAAGTTTACCTTGAGAGAATCATGGACTAGAATTTGCAAGTCTCTTTGCACTTCAGACTTTTGAATTTTCATCCCATTTAGAAAAAGGTTCATGCTTTTATTCTTCTTACCAAAGTGCATGACCTCACACTTTCCCACGTTGTACTCCATCTGCCACTTCTTTTCCCACCCTCCTAACCTGTCCAAATCCTTCTGCAGCCTCCCCACCTCCCCAATACTACCTGCCCCTCCATCTATCTTTGTATCATCTGCAAACTTAGCCAGAATGCCCTCAGTTCCTTCATCTAGATCATTAATGTAAGAAGTGAAAAGTTGTAGCCCCAGCATTGACCCTTGTGGAACACCACTTGTCAACAGCTATCATCCTGAGAAGGACACTTTTATCCCCACTCTCTGTTTACTGTCAGACAGCCAATCTTCTATCCATGCTAGCACCTTGCCTCTACACCATGGGCCCTTATCTTACTAGCAGCCTCCTGTGCGGCACTGTATCAAAGGCCTTCTTGAAGTCCAGGTAGATCATAGTAACTATTATAATAGATTTTCTTTCCACTACTATTTTTAGTAGGACAAACTACTCTATAAAAATTCCCTGTATAATACTGGTAGCTTTGATCCTTTCAATAAGAAAGCCAAAGCAGTAGATGCCTAACCAGAGAAGCTTTGATATTTTTGCTATTTCCTCAATACTCATTCACCCTAGAAGTGGGTTGGCTGGATGGCTGGTTTGTGATGCAGAGTGATGCTAATATTAGGTTCAATTCCCTGACTGGCTGTCTTGTCTTCTCAAACGTGTCCCTCACCTGAAATGCTGTGACCGTCAGGTTAAACTTAACCCCTAACCATCCCAAATGAGACAGCATGCTCTGGGGCTGTGACTATCACTGCATCAATTCTCATATTACCTGTTTGACCCATATACATTTTTACAATTGTACTACTTTGTCCTTAAAAATACATTGGTTCGGCAAACAGTTCTAAACGCATTATAGAGTCATTTTTCTTTCTTTCTTGTCACTTCAACTAAATATGATTTACAGGTATTTAAATGTGTGATGTACAAGCACTGGTTGGACCAATTTCTGTGCTGTAATAGAAATAGTGTAATTGAGGATAGATTGAATAAGTTGGGACTTTTCTGTTTGGAGAGAAGGCTGATTTGAGACTTGATAGAAGTTTTCAGAATCGCCAGTGGGCTGGATAGAGTATATAGGGAGAAGCTGTCCTTGCTCATACAAGGAACAAGACCGAAAAGACATAGGTTTAAAATGATGTGCAAAAAAAGCAAGAGTGATGCGTGAATAAACTTCTTCATGCAATGAGTAGCCAGGGTTGGAAAGCACTGCTTGAAAATTTGTGAGAGGCAGATTCATTTGAAATTGGTTGAACAATTTAAATTGAAGTGGACATCGGATGATTATTTCGATAGAAATAGTGTTCAGTGGTATTGGGGAAAAAGCAGTTGCGTCTTGGCCGTGGGCTTAAAGTTTGCAAAATATCGGTGGAGAGGACACCTCCATGTCAAAGTGCCCGCTCTGTCACTTATAGCCTGTTGTTCCTCTTGAGCTGGAAAGTCTCAAACTGCCCCTTGACCTCTGAAAGTTGGCCTGCTGCCCTTCGCTGGACGTGGAACCTGACTTCTTATGAAATACACGGTGCCTCTATGAAAATCCCAGTGAGAGACAACTTCTGGGCTCTGGTATTTTTGCAGCCTATGTCCTCATACTGTAAACTGAAGGCAGCTGGATGCTTTAAATTTTATTCCCCTTCGCCAACTCTTTTTAAAACCATGTTTAAACATATCCGGAGCACTTTTTTTTGTGCTGTCAGTCACAAGCTGTAATTCTATGTCATTGCTAGAAGTGCAGGGGAGTCTGTAAGAAAGGCATTTTCCATAACCCATTGTAAATAGCTGTTAAAAATTAATTTCCCTTGGCTCTTCCATATGTTGCACAGTTTGTTCATGGGAAGCCAGGCAAGTGACCACTTCCCTGGCTCTGCCATTGGAACCCAAAACTATCAGCCAAGAGGAGTGTAATAATAAATAGGAATGATTCATCCCTGTGATCAATTTTTTTCACCCTTCTCTTTGGGAGCCCGTTTGCCCCTTCTGCTCAGTGCCATGGGAAAGATTGATGGGGAGAATAGTGAGCACCACAGACCTCCATCTCAACAGCTAATGAGAAATTGGATCTCTAACAAGCTACTGAAAAATTGTAAATCAGCTGAAAGAACATTCTAGAAACGTGGCATGAGCACACAACACCTTCTGGCTCACAACATCATTTTATTCAATGCACCGCTTGTCAAAAGTATACCATTGAAGCTACGCGACTGTGGTTCTGATTGGCCAGGGGACCCCAGTGATTTAGAAATTGCCAGTGTTGGAGCTGTTCATCTTCTCAAATTGCTTCTCCGCATGAAAATAGGCTTCACTCATGCAAATCGCTGCCTGAAGAAAAGCTGTTAAATAACACTCTGATTATACAGGGAACTAACATCCATCATTACTTTCAAACCCATGTTAATCTTTTGGCGAACAGTGTGCAACCTTATGTATTAACTTGAAAGCCATCCTTCCCTTTCTTGAATTAACATAAATTTTTAATGAGCTAGGAATCTGTTGATTTATACTCGCTCAAATACCACGTCTAACTTGCAAAGAATTCCAACTCACAGGGCTCCCTTCTGGGTAGGACAGTGCAGAAATACATAACATTTCAGCAGTGGAATGCAAACTCTCAATAATAAAACACATTGGATGCAATACCCAAATTGTTGTTTAGTCATATAGAATGTGAGTATTCCTGCAAAAGAAGCCACATTTGGTCAAAGCTTTCTGACGTGCACTCATCAGGACTTTTTGCAAGAATACAGATTCAGGTGGAAAACCAATATTAATGCTGCAGGAGAGGAGAATGCTGATTGGTTAGCAAATGAACTCTGATTGGTAGAGGTATTGTAATTGAAAATGCAGCCATTAATGTTGATTGACAAATAACTGCGAGGCCATGCTGAAATTTAAACCAAGCCTGTTAACTCTGCTTGATCAGGGCATTTCCCTGAGAAATAAGTCCGTGAATGGCTGTTTTTGAGTTGAAACAGGAATAATATGTCAATGTCGTCCTCTGCCTGCAAAGAGCAGGACCCCGTATATTGTCATTGTAGCTTCTAGTACAAGGAAGTGCACCACATTACAGGCCTGACTGACAAGATGGCGAGAAAGATTTTAATTAGTGCTAATGCTATGAGGTGTCAAAGTGAGTGCTCACAGTGGCACAGTGAAAATTATCAAATTCAGTTCCCTGAAAAAGAATATACTGTCCAGAAATTCAAATTTTGTGTACTTCACAGAATTATTACAGTGCTGAAGAGGCCATTCGGCCCACTGTTGAGCAATTTGCCTTAGTGCCAAACACTTGCCTTTTTCCCATAATACAGCACGTTGTCTTGCTTCTCTTGAAGCAGAAGTAGAATGAATATCCTTTATTATCACATGTACTCAAGTGCAGAAGAACAGGAGTACCGTGAAAAGCATTCGTCTGATGCCCATTTGAATACCTCATCCTCAATAGCCAGATGAGTGCCCTCCACCACATTCTTAGCCAGTACATTCCAGACATGAACAAATAATTTTTTTCACACCTCTCATTTATTCCATTTTAGAAGTATTTTAAAACTGTGCCCTCCAGTTCTCCTTTTACGAGTGGGAACGGTTTCTGGCTATTTACAGTGACCAGATCGCTCATAATTTTGAAAGCCTTCCATCAAATCTCCTCTTGGCCTTCTCCTCTTGAAGGAAAACAATCCTTGTACACAAATGTCACAAGTGACTTTTTATCATTGTCATTTCTTATCTCAATATAAACTGTTTCTCCATTGTGATTTACTAAAACTAAGGTAATTCTCACTTATTTGCTAATAACAACTTTAACAGGACAACCCTCGAGTTGCTAAGCTTCCATCTGGTACTAAATGACCAGTTCTTTAATCTGAAATTGGAGCCTCTATTCTTGACCTCCCTTCAAGTACTACACCCTCCCAGCATCCACCCTGCCATTGGGCGTAATCTTCTCTAGCACTGGACTCATTTGGTAATGCTGAGAAAGTTTGGACAATTACTGGGATTGGCAGTGAACATCCTCCTGCCATCGAGACTGAAAAGTTTCATTTCTGAACAAAATATTGAATAACAACATGCAGTTCTCTCCAGCGAGCAGCAAGAGGCCTGTGTGCATGTATTAACATGTATTGGCATTGTCATCATTATGTCATGCCATCTCGCCTCATTGATGTGGAGTTTCCCAAACACCCAGCCATTGAATAGAAACTAGATAGCAACAGTTCCCAACATGAAAGTCAGAGCGAGTTACCTTGTCACTTGCTCCTCTAGATATCCATCAGTCACCTGCATCTCAGTGGAAGCACCATGGGCAGCGACTGCACGCAAACACCACCCAGTAGGCCCTCGATGTCTCCGTCAGCAAAACAAGATGTCAATTACCCTCTTTCTGACATGCTTAGGTCAAATGAAACAAACCACCAACGTTTGATTTTGTCTACGCTGGGCATTAAAGATGGTGACTGCACTAAAGAATAGCTGCACAGAGGCCGCCATTCTGTCACCAAGTCACCCTTTATTGACATGTGCACAGTACACCAGCTAGCGCAGAGGCAGTCCCTGTAAACTGTCTCTCTCACATGGAGGAAGCATGTGGCCGACATTAGCATTCCTGCTGCCATTTCGGTGCCTAGTATTTTGTACTGTCAGCAGTGTTTATTGCCTTTCTTTCTAACATTTCAGTAGTAGCCAGTCAGTTTCTCTATAATTTGATAGTTTTCGTTCATGTTTTCCTGCATTTTAACTGGCATAGCACAGTTGCTTAAACAATTAGCTGCATAATGTATGTCACGGAGCGTAATGCAAGTTTCAGAAACAAGAGTGGCATGGTGGCTCAGTGGTTAGCACTGCAGCCTCACAGTGCCAGGGACCTGGGTTTGATTTCAGCCTTGGGTAACTGTCTGTGTGGAGTTTGTACATTCTCCCTGTGTTCGTGTTGGTTTCTTCTGGGTGCTCTGCTTTCTTCCCAAAGTCCAAAGATGTGCAGGCTAGGTGAATCAGCTGTGCTAAGTTGCCCATAGTGTTCAGGGGTGTGTGGGTTTGGGTGGGATGCTCCAAGGGGTGGTGTGGACTTGTTGGGTCAAAGGGCCTGTTTCCACACTGTAGGGAAACTAATCTAAAAGAGTTGTGTTACAGACTGTCCTTTCTACAGTCAAGTAAAAGTACGAAAACATAACTATACTGGACAAGGCAACTTCATATCTTTAAAATATTACAATGTTCTGTGTAAAACGTGACGGATTCATACTTTAAATTTAACAAAATAATTAGATCAAATTTTATGAAAATTCACACATTTAACTCTAAACTTTCTTAGTTCCAATGCAAAACCTTGAATATGGCGTGGAGTTGGTGTTGGACTGGGATGGATAAGGCCAAAAATCACACGACACCAGGTTATAGTCCAACAGGTTTATTTGAAGACACAAGCTTTCGGACTCTCACTTCTTCAGGTGTCAGTGGCATTGGACACAGAATTTGTATGCAAAAGGTCAAAGGGTCATGGAACTGATGCTGTGTTAAACAAACCTAAAACGGCTGTAAATCTTTAATCAGTTAGAAAGGAATAATATGCAAATTCTCAAATTTCTTTCAAGTCTTTGCTCGAGATAACTAAAGGTTTAAACAAAGTGTGGAGCTGGAAGAATACAGCAGGCCAAGCAGCGTCTTAGGAGCACAAAAGCTGATGTTTCGAGCAGGTCTAGGCCCGAAATGTCAGCTTTTGTGCTCCTAAGATGTTGCTTGGCCTGCAGTGTTCATCCAGCTTCACACTTTGTTATCTCGGATTCTCCAGCATCTGCAGTTCCTATTATCTCTAAACGTTTTATCAGTTTCCTCAATATATAAGAGGTGGCATCCCAAGTCAGACAATGCATATTAGGTGTGAGGCCTTGTTAGGATCTGGCTGTGTGTCAACTGAAGGTCAGACAGGTTTTATTTTCACTGTAGGGATTTATAAAATACAACATTGAATATCTACTTTTTGAGCAAACTAGAATGTATCTGCATTACAAATCTGCAAATGCAAGTTCACCCCATAGATTTACATAGTGTGTGTGTGTGCGTGTGTGTGTGAGTAAGAGAGAGAGAGAGCATGTATCGTTGTGTGTGTGTATGCATGTGAGAAAGTGTATGTGTGTGAGAATGTGCGCGTGCAAGTGAGCATGTGTGTAAGTGCATGTTTGAGACAGTATCTGTGTGTGTGTGTGTGTGTGTGTGTGTGTGTGTGTGTGTGTGTGTGTGTGTGTGTGTGTGTGTGTGTGTGTGTGTGTGTGTGGGTGGTGGGGTGGCAACATGAACCCAAAATCCCGGTTGAAGCCGCCCTCATGGGGACCAAACCTGGCCAGCAGCCTCTACTTGGCTTGTTGTGTATCCTGAAGTCCACCTTGGAGGATGTTTACCTCAAGATTCAAGGCCAAATGTCCTTGATTGCTCAAGTGTTTCCCCATAGGGTCGATACACCCCTGTCTCGCAATTATTGTGCAGTATCCCAACAGTTATTGTCACAGCGTCTGCATGGTTTCACTAATATATCATGTCTTGGGACATCCTTGCCTGCAGTGTATGAGATAGACAATGTTGGCTGAGTCACATGAGTATCTGCTCTGTATGTGGTGGGTGGTGTTCCCATGTGTGATGGTAGTGTCCATGTCGATGATCTGCCATATCTTGCAGAGGTTCCATGACAGGGCTGTATGTTGCTGTAATTGATGTTGCCCCTGAAGGCTGGGTAGTTTGCTATGAACAATAGTCTGTTTAAGGTTTAGTGGTTGTTTGAAGGTGAGGAGTGGAGGCGAAGAGAGGATCTTGGCAAGGCGCTCATCATCATCGGTGATGTGTTGAAGCTGCGAAGGACAGGACTTAGTTTCTCCACTGCTGGGAAGGACTGGATGACGAAGGGTATCCTATCGGTTGCATCCCATGTCTGCCTTCTGAGGATGTCTTTACAGTTTTTTGCTGTGGCAAGTCAGATCACGTGATCGATGAGTTGAGCATCGTGTCCCATTCTTATGAGGTCCTTCAGCACTTTCAGGTGTCCGTTGTGTTCCTCCACATCTGAGCAGATCCTGTGTATGCATAAGACTTGTCCATAGGGGATGGCTTTTTATATATGTTTAGGGTGGAAGCTGGAGAAGTACAGCATCACGAGGTTATCCATGGGCCTGCGGCAGCGTGAGGTACTGAGGTGTCCATCCCTGATGGAGATGCATGTGACCAAGAATGAGGCTGATTTTAAAGAGCAGTCCATGGTAAGTCTGATGGTGGGAGGTAACTTGTTGCTGTTGCTATGCAATTGTTTCAGTAATTTCTTGCTATGATTCCAAAGGAAGAAAATGTCATCAATTTTTCTGGTGTAGAGTGTTGGTCAGAGGTCCCGTGCAGAAAAGAAGTCTTGTTCAAACTTGTGCATGAAAATGTTGGCACAATGGGGAGCAAATCTGGCCCCCATGGCTGTTCTGTGTGTCTGGGTGAAGAACTGGTTGACGAAGGTGAAGATGTTGTGGTTGAGAATGAAGAGGATGATTTGTAGGATGGTGACAGGGAATTGGCAGTTGGTGGTATTGAGTACTGAGGCTGTTGCAGAGATGCCATTGTCATGGGGAATGCCAGTGTAGAGGGCTGAAATGTCCATTGTGACAAGGAATGTTCCTGGTTCAATTGATCCATGGGTTCTGAGTTTCTGTAAGAAACCTATGATGCCACAACAGAAGCTGGGGGTGTTCCCCCGTACAATGGGTTTCAAGATGCACTTGACATAGCCAGAGAGGTCTCACACCTGAAATACATTGTCTGACCTGTGATGTCACCTCTGACGTATTGAGGGAACTGATAAAACGTTAAGTAAGCTTTGGCACTGACTTTAAAGAAATTAGGAAATTTGCATGTATATCCTTTCTAATCAATTAAAGATTTAACAGCCATCTTAGACTTGTTCAACACAGCATCATTTCTATGACCCTTTGATATTTTGCTTATAAATTCTGTCTGATGCCACCTCTCTCACTGCCGCCTGTAGAAAGAGTGAGGATTCGAAAGCTTGTTTCTTCAAATAAACCTGTTGGACTGTAACCTGGTGTCATGTGGTTTTTGACCAAGACCTTAAATAGCAGTCTAAACATTTGTTTAAAATTGCAAGTTTACAGTTTCCAAGTTTGGGATGAGATTAGTTCACTCAAGTTAACATTTCCTTCATTTGTGTTTTTTTCTCAGTAGCAGAAGGCTCAAGGTTATTTATTGAGCAGATTTGGGACTCCATATGCATTGTTGATTTGCACTTCCATATGTAAAGATGTTAGACAGTGCAAAGATAACATATTTGGTCTCAGTTAATGCATTAATAAATTTACACATTGAAGGTTATATTTAGCATTAGCCATGATATGTGTGAAAATGTATTAGCATAGGACTATCTGCAGAAATTGAATTACCAGGCTTTCCATCATTGTATTTCAATTTTCAAGCACAGTTTCAAGTTGAGGAAAGTCTGACTAAGTAATGATAAAGAGAATCCCTTGCATTTGAATCAGAGTTTTGCTGATCAGTTAACAGCAAAAGACGAAGAGCCAATATCCAGAATATTATTTTTCAGCAGCTTTGTATTATATACATCTTTGACCAAACACTTTTTCACCTAGCTAATGTCTCCTCACTTGGCTCAGTATTAAGTGCTTGTTATCGCTCATGTGAAGTACCTTGTTATAGTTTTCTATTTAAACTGTGATGCCATTGCAACTTTCTGCTGTGGCACTATTTTTTTTCATAAGTAAGAGAGTTACCTCACCTTCTGGAATAGTCAGAATGGCTTATATGTCCTCAGGTGTAAATGACGCTGTGTTGAAAACAAGCTCCCATTGCTTACTCACTGATGTTCCCAGTAAAAAAGACCATCACAAATGATAACCTGCATTAAATAGCACCTTTATGTTAGGATATTTTAGGACAGATGACCAAAAGCTTGGGCAGGGAGGTAGGTTTTGAAGAGTATCTTCCTAAGAGAAAGATGAAATAAACATGGTGAGAATTCAAGAGTACAGGGGCCTAGGCTCACTCACTAACAATATTAAATGACCAAATATTATTTTTAAATACCACAAAAACATCCTGGACTGCAATTACTTGAAGATAAATAAATTGTGAATGTTGAAAATTTGCCCACAGGAATTGCTTCATTGTACAAACAGTGCTAATAAGGTTCCATGGTCTGTGTAAGCCACTTAACTCTTTTCAGGTGATAATGGTGTTTTATATTAGGAGTTTTCATGGCAACCAAGAGGTCAGAAATGATAATCAAATTTGTAGAACTTACATTACCACATTTAGCAGCAGACTATTAGGCCACACATCCCTTTCCACACCACTCCATAAGTGGCATGCAGGTTTTCCTTGAGAAAATCTAGGAAAGCCAGTTGATGTGTTTAAATCATGGTGCAGTGCTCAAGGAGCACCGAGTACACAGTTAAACACAACAGCTTACAGGTTACTGAAGAGCTGAATATTTTTCTTTCATTATTCAGTAGGGGAAATATCAATAGAAACCTCTGGTGATGAAGCCCAGGGATGTTCAGATTAAATATGACACTGTAGGGGCAAATATCATAATACTGAAAGTATCGTTCTCTTTCACGATAGTATCTAACATTAAAAAAAGCCATATACCTGTTAATTTTGAAATTGAAATGATTGCTACTTGAGATACTTACTTGTTTCAGCAGATGCGTGTTGGTATATAGACAGTGCACCACAGTGTTAATCAATTCTTTAATTAAGAAGTTAAAGTTGTGGGGTCATCACTCCAGTTTGATCTTACAAAACTACTCGGTGCTTTTGCTTATATTTATGATGTATTTAAGCACCTATGTTCTTTTAATTTTTGTTGTTTTCTTCTTTCTCCAATGCTCTTACTTATCACATTTTTAAAAAAAGCTTGCTTTCTGTGGTACAGAGCTACGGCAGCCAAAAATGCCTGAACAATCTCTGTTTGATGCAACATTTGCCATCAAGTCACCTGGTCAACAGATGAGACAGTGTAAATGACCGTGGTGTTTGTGGGCTCAGTTTAAAATTTAAACTGGGTTCTTGCTTCTGAACTCAATCGAGTGAGTCCTGTTAAAAACAAACAAAAAATTGTTTGGATTATATGCGAGGGCAGAATGATAGCCTTCATAGGGCATAACACTGTGGTCAAATTGCTGGTTAAAGCTTGATGTCTAGGCTGAACTGCCATGCAGATAGATGATTTGGATAAGGTAAAATTAAGCTGCCAACACCACTGGGACTTTTCTTATTCAGTCACAGGACATGGGCTGGCTAAGCCAGCATATATTACCCATCCCTTATAGCTCAGAGGGAAGTTAAGAATCAACCACATTGCTGCCGGTCTGGAGTAGACTAGACTGGATAAAGATGTCAGCTTCCCCTCCAAAGGGCATTAGTAAACCAGGTGTGTTTTTCCAGCAACAGTTTCATGATCAACATTAGATTCTTAATTCAATGTTATTACTGAATTCAAATTCCACCATCTACCATGGCAACATTCAAACTTAGGTTCCCAGAACATAATCTGGGTCTCTGTATTATGTTAATAAAAACAAAAAAAACCTGCAGATGCTGGAATTCTGAAAGAAAATCAGAAAGTGCTGGAGAAGCTCACCAAGTTTGTCAGCATTTGTAGAGAGAAAAACAGTTAACAATTCGAGTCTAAAGAGCCTTTGTTAGAACAGTCCCTGTTCTAGCATTGTTAGACACAGACATGAAGAAAGAGGCTCTCTCAGTTACGTAGGTTTTTTTTAGAGGGGTTTTCAGACCACGTATTTGGCTTGAAAAAGACAAATCGCAAACAATTAGTCTCTCTATTAGTTGAAAATGAGTCGGCAATTATGTCCCTATGGATAGAGAGACATGGATACAGAGACTGGAATGGAGTCCTTGCATGAGGCTGGGCATGATGATGTGTAGTTGAGATTGATGTTGGAGTTATTTATCTTAAAGTGAATATTATTTGATAGCCTATCCCCCAAAAAAGAACTCACAGTTGGTGAGAAAGGGAAGGAAAGAATTGGAGATGGACCAAATGAAGGTGAGGGGAGTTTGAAAACTGACTGCAAAGTCAATGCAATTTTTCAGTTCAGGGTGAGAGCAGGAACCAGCACCAAGATAATGAAGGATTAGGTACATGGTCTGCTGCTGCACTTCCAACATGTTAAGTCCTCCTTTCTGCCTTTTTATATTCTCTGCTGCAAAAGATTAAGGTTGCCTATGCTCCCAGCGCTGTGCATTACACTGCTTTTCTGTCAACATTGCATCTATCTGATTACTTTGACAGCTGATAGAGGTAATGGGAACTGCAGATGATGGAGAATTCAAGATAACAAAGTGTGGGGCTGGATGAACGTAGCAGGCCAAGCAGCATCTCAGGAGCTCAAAAGCTGATGTTTCGGGCCTAGACCCTTCTTCAGAGAGGGGGATGGGGAGAGGGTTCTGGAATAAATAGGGAGACGGGGGAACCTATACTCTCCTCTCCACCTATTTTCTTTTCTCTCCATCTTCGGTCCGCCTCCCCGTCTCCCCCTATTTATTCCAGAACCCTCTCCCCATCCCCCTCTCTGAAGGGTCTAGGCCCGAAATGTCGGCTTTTGTGTTCATCCAGCTCCACACTTTGACAGCTGCATGTCTTTCATATCCTGTTTGTCTAATCTTTATGACAATAGATTATTGATTAGAAATTGATTGAGGAGTTCAGGCATCCAGCATGAAGCTATTTCATGGCCTTTGGAATGTCCTAACTTTAATCAATAGCCTATTCTTTCTACTTAATTGCGATCTCATCATGCAGCTAAAAATTGACACTTTTCACAATGCACCATTCAGTCTACACCAAAAAAAAATTTTAAAAAGTATCATGGGGAATCTGCACCAATCCACCAAGCAAATGCCTTAAGATTGGACAAGACACCACAGTTTGGAGCCTATGCAATTAAGTCGCTCCTGGTCATCCAGAAGGAATATTTCCAAAGTGATTGCCAATGTTTTTTACAATGGATCCATCCCTTCAAATGTGACATTGAGCTGTGTGTGATTGTGGTGGATGAAAATGTCAGTTCTGCATAGAATTAACAGAGCCAGATGGCAGCCTGGAATGGGCTTGATTGCCTACAGAGGTGAAGGAGTGATTTGAGAGAGGGCTTTCACAGACTTCTCCCCTCCAATTGGCAAGGTATTTTACTTGTTTCTCACCTCTCCCAAGAAATCACAATCCGTTTGTGATAGTCAAAATGTTCTGGGTCAGGACAAAGCAGGAAGGGAGAAACTGTTCCCACTCATGAATGGACCGAGAATGAGAATACACAGATTTAAAGCAATTGGCAAAAGAAGCAATGGTGACATGAGGAAAAACCCTTTGTTTTAGTGCTTTTAAGTTCTTGAGTACACTACTTGGGAGCTTGGTGGAGGCAGGTTCAACTGAAACTTCACGGGGAATTTGACTGTCATCTAAGGAGGAACAATTTGCAGATTATAAGGAAACGGCAGGGGAACGACATAAGATGAAATGCACATTTGGACTTCCAGCATAGATATGATGGGCTGAACAGCCTCCTTCTGCCCAATTTCTGTGGTTCTGTACCTTTCATTTGAGATGAAGAGTGTACGCATTGCAAAACATGGAACAATTCGCGCTGGGTAGAGAAGCTTTTCCTATCCATTCTTGTTATTATATTCCTGTTTCTACTAGGTCAGGTAAATTTATTTCAATAAGATGGGTAATATAAAATCAATCCATATACAATAGAGCTAGAACTTATTGTTATCCTGAGTTAGAGTTCTGCAAAAATACGCAGTGCTATCGTAATTTGAATTCTTACGCCAATATTTGGCATCCTCCAGATGTATTGGTACTTCTGGAGCCAGGGAGAGGGCTGGGGGAACAGCATGGACTTGAGCAGGTGAGGGTTTCCTGCAGACTCTGCTGAATTTAACGGCAGGATCTGTGTTAAATGTACTCAATAGATTTTCAGCCTGACAATTTCACAGGCCTTGTCTGTCTAGCTGGAGAGAAGGCAGAAATATTATTACACATGCAGTTTGAGGTATGCACCAATTCTTTCTCATCCTGCTCCTCTATAAGTCACAACAAATGTTAAATTTTACCAGGCTGACGACACAACCAATTATATAGCGTTTTGGCTAAGTCTGGTTTCATATTAGGAAAAGTATTCACCGAGGCTTCTTTAGCCAAAGAATAATGAGTTTATTAAAATATAGCTTATTCAAACAAACATGGAAAGATTTTTGACAATAAATGTTTTTGACTGTACAAGAATAGATTTGACTGATATTCTAACATTTAAAACATAAGGTGAAGCAAGCACAGGAAACAAATGATGATTGATTACCCCATGGAACACATCAAACAGCAAATGTGATCAAGAACAGCAATCCACTAGACATCAGTGATACCCTGACTCATCAAATCTCATTGAAAATTCACAAGGAGCTATCATTCTTCACTTTTGATGAAACTTCCCAGTTATTAGGCAAACTTGATATAGCAACCTGATATAGCAAGCCAATAATCAAATGTAGCAGCTTTTTGGAACAGTCTGTTCTCTGAATGTCACAATGTTCACTGAGCGCTGCTCTGACAGCACAAATTGCATAGAGAAAAATGAAGGATTCATTATAGTCGTGACTAAATATGCCCAAACCCACAGGGATGGAGATCAGTTCAAAATCATGAGATATCTAGATGAAGTCAAATGGGATTGACTTTTCCAGTGGCCAAAAGCTGGAAGATGCTGACTTCAGATGATATCAAAAGGAGGTTTGACACAAAATACTATGATGTATTGGGTGGTTAAAATCTGGAAACTGCCTGAGATTGGCATTGAGGCAAATTCAGTCATAGCTTTCAAAAGGGAATTGGACAACATTTCAAAGAGCGATGGAGACAAAACAATTGATTGGCAGTATGTGAATTACTCTCTTGGAGAACTGGCACAAGTATTTTGTGTGCCATCAACCCCACAATGGGGTAGGTTTGCTGCTGCCATTCTGGTGGATGAAAGCCACTTCATGGCCTAACTAGAAGGCCCTTGTATTGAACAATAAGTACAATGGTATTGATCAAGTTGTACAACTATTACAACTAGTTAAAAGTTATACCAATGTGATAGTCTTTGTAACAATCTGATCATTTAATATGGGCCTCAATGTTCTGTCTTACTCCTTTGAGATCCTAAGTTGATATGCACACAAGTCAATATATCACCAACATTACAGGTCATACTTATATCACTTCTGAATATTAATTCTCTCAGACTCTTATACATTAAGTCACAACAGGTTGAACACCCTCCTTCTGTGCTGTAGCCATTCTATAGTTTAATAGCAGGGAGATGGGTCAGATATTTGACTCACAGAATCTCGACAGTGCAGATAGAGGCCATTTGGCCCATTGATCTGCACCCACCCTCTGAAGAGCAGAGTACGCAGACCCCTTCCCCCACCCTATTCCTGTGACCCCATAATTTACCATTACTAACCCACCTAGCCTGCACATCCCTGAACATAATGTGGGGAATTTAACATGGGTAATCCACCTAACCTGCGCATCTTTGGACTATGGGAAGAAACTAGAGCACCTGGAGGAAACCCATATAGATGCAGGGAGAGTATACAATCTCCACAAAGACAGTTGCGCAAGGGTGTAATCGAACCCAGCCTCTGGCATAGTGAGGCAGCAGACCTAACCACTGAGCCATCCTAGGCAGAGGCAGAGGATGGTGGCATATTGAGACAGAAGATTAAATGATGGAAGGGGGAAGCAAGCAATTTGAGGGTTTAAATATTTTTAATGTACATTCCCAAGCAATTGCTAAGTGATCAATAAGAACTTTGCAGGAAAGGCAAAGTAACTATTCTATCTTGAAATCCTGTCAAGAATGTCTGATGGACTGAATGGGCTGAGAGCTGATGGAGTGCCCTCTCTTGAACCTCAAACTTGGAAGATCAGTAGGAAATAGACACCAGTAAGGAAAGTTGCTACTGACACCATGCCAAGGAAGAAGACAAAATCCTTCAAATCTTTGACTGGTGTGGTCTCTTGTTGCTCAAGGTTTCTGCTGCTTCTGTGGACCAGAGACCTTCTCTTCTGTTTCGTGTAAAGGGCGACAGTGTACATAAAGAGAGAAGTCTGAATCACTGGGGGAAGTGATGTAAGATCACAAGACCACTCTTACCATGTTGAATAAAAGATCATGCTTGCAAACGGCCAAGCCTCTGTGCCCCACTCCTCGATGTACCCAAACTAACACAACAGTAAAATTGCTTATTAATTCTACAACATCGCTCCAGGGCTTTGGAAATTGTGATTGCAAGAGCTGAGCAACAGGCAACAGAGCAGTCACTGAAAAGCAGAAAAGGTTTCAATGACTGAATGGCCAATTCATGTTACAATGTCTCTGTGCTGCATTTTTATACCACAGAATTTGAGACTAACATAATTTTTAGAGAGAACTCAAACCCAGCGAGTGTACATGCCAACAATCTTCACCATTGCAAATTGTTTCAGTTTTAAGTGTTTCACTAAAATTCCCTCACAAGAAGAATCAAGGCGAACTGCAAAGAAAATGTCTTCCGCTGTTGACACAACAAGGTGAAGAGCTGGATGAACACACTAGGCCAATCAGCATCAGAGGAGAAGTAAGGCTGACATTTCAGGTCTGGACCCTTCTTCAGAAATGGGGGAGGGGAAGGGGATTATGAAAGAAATAGGGAGAGAGGGGGGAGGCGGATAGAAGATAGATAAAGGAGAAGATAGTTGGAGAGGAGACAGACAGGTCAAAGAGACAGGGATGGAGCCAGTAAAGGTGATTGTATGTGGGGAGTTAGTGTGACGATAGGTCAGTCCATTGAGGACGGACAGGTCAAGGAGATGGGATGAGGCTGGTAGGTAGGAGGTGGGGGTGGGCGGAAGGATGGACAGATTAGGGAGGTGGGGATGAGCTGGGCTGGTTTTGGGATGCGGTCGGGGGAGGGGAGATTTTGAAGCTTGTGAAATCCACATTGATACCATTGGGCTGCAGGGTTCCCAAGTGAAATATGAGATGCTGTTCCTGCAACCTTCAGGTAGCACCACTGTGGGACTGCAGGAGGTCCAGGATGGACACGTAGTCCAAGGAGTGGGAGAGGGAGTTGAAACGGTTTGCGACTGGGAGGTGCAATTGGTTGTTGCAAACCGAGTGCAAGTGTTCCACAAAGTGGTCTCTAAGCCTCCGCCTAGTTTCCCTGATGTAGAGGAGGTCACATCAGGAACAGCGGATGCAGTCTACCACATTGGCAGGTGTGCAGGTGAACATCTGTTTGATGTGGACGGTTTTCTTGGGGCCTGGGATGGGGGGGTGAGGTGGGAGGTGTAGGGGCTGGTGTGGCACCTCCTGCGTTGCAGGGAAAAGTGCCGGGTGTGGTGGGGCTGGAGGGGAGTGTGGAGTTGACAAGGGAGTTGCGGAGGGAGTGGTCCCTACAGAAGGCAGATAAGGGTGGGGATGGAAAAATGTCTTTGGTAGTGGGGTCAGATTGCGGATGTGCCCGAGGATGATACGTTGTGTCCGGAGGTTGGTGGGGTCATACGTGAGGACAAGTGGCATTCTGTTTTGGTTTTTATTGAGGGGAGGGGGTGGAAGGGATCAGCTGCAGGAAATGCGGGAGATACGGTCGAAGGCGTTTTCGACCACGGCGGGTGTTACGGTCCTTGAAAAACGAGAACATCTGGGATGTCCGGGAGTGGAATGCCTCATCTTGGGACCAGACATGGTGGAGGCGTAGGATTTGGGAATAGAAGATGGCATTTTTGCAGGAAGGTGGGTAAGAGGAGGTGTATTCTAGGTAGCTGTGGGAGTTGGTGGGCTTGAAATAGATATCGGTTGCCAGAGATGGAGACAGAGAGCTCCAGGAAGGAAAGAGGAGTATCGGAGATGGTCCAGGTGAGCTTAAGATTGGGGTGGAAGGTGTTGCTGAAGTGGATGAACTGTTCAAGCTCCTTGTAGGAGCACAAAGCGGCCTCGATACAGTCACGAATGTAACGGAGGAAAAGGTGGGGTTTAGGGCCTGTGTAGGTGTGGAAGAGGGACTGTTCCATGTATCCCACAAAGAGGCAGGCATAGCTTGGGCCCATGCAGGTACCCATGGCCACCCCCTTTGTCTGTAGGAAGTGGGAGGAATCGAAGGAGAAGTTGTTGAGGGTGAGGATGAGTTCAGCTAAGTGGATGAGGGTGTCAGTGGAGGGGGACTGGTCGGGTCTGTGGGACAGGAAAAAGCAGTCCCACTGAATTTATCTCCACTTATCTCGACTCAGTTTCCTCCCCATTGATCCAGGAACTCTCCACCTACGTCCGTGACACAACCCACAGTCTCCACCTCCTCCAAAACCTCTGATTCCCAGGTCCCCAACACCTCATCTATACCATGGATGTCCAAACCCTATATACTTGTATTCCTTGTGCAGATGGCCTAATGGCCCTCCACTTCTTCCTGTTCTGCAGGCCCAACCAGGCCCAAAATCCTTTGCCTCCGCCACATCTGCTCCCTAGATGAGTCATTCCATTCCCAAACATCCCAGACGACCTCGTTTTCCAAAGACCGCAACTTCCCCTCCACAGTGATCAAAAATGTCCCTGACTGTGTCTCTCTTATTTCCCACAACTCATCCCTCACAACCCCTCCCTGCAATAACAACCAAAACAGAATCCCCCTCGTCCTCACGTACCACCCCACCGACCTCCGGATACAACGCATCATCCTCAGGCACATCCGCCATCTGCAATCTGACCCCACTGAAGACATTTTTCCATCCCCACCCTTGTCTGTTTGCCATAGGGACCACTCCCTCCACGATTCTCTTATCCGCTCCACGCTGCCCACCAGCCCCACCACCCCCGGCACTTTTCCCTGCAACCACAGGAAATGCTACACCTGCCCCTACACCTACCTCCTCACCTCCATTCCAGGCCTCAAGAAGACCTTCCACATCAAGCAGATGTTCACCTGCATATTTGCTAATGTGGTATACTGTATCCGCTGTTCCCGTTGTGGCCTCCTCTACATTGGGGAAACCAAGTGGAGGCTTGGGGACCGCTTTGCAGAACACCTACGCTCAGTTCGCACTAAACAACTGTAGCTCCCAGTCGTGAACCATTTTAACTCCCCCTCCCATTCCTCAGATGACATGTCCATCCTGGGCCTCCTGCAGTGCCACAATGATGCCACCCAAAGGTTGCAGGAACAGCACCTCATATTCCGATTGGGAACCCTGCAGCCCAATGGTATGAATGTGGACTTCACTAGCTTCAAAACCTCCCCTCTGCCTACCTACCACATCCCAAAACCAGCCCAGCTGGTCCCCGCCTTCCTAACCTGTCCTTCCTCCCACCTATCCTCCCCTCCCAGATCAAGCCCCACCCCCATCTCCTACCTACCAGGAACAAAAACGAAGTTTCTGGAAAATCTCAGCAGGTCTGGCAGCATCTGTGGAGGAGAAAACAGAGTTAACATTTTGGGTCCGGTGACCCTTCCTCAGAACTCCCACCTCCTACCCACCAGCCTCATCCCGCCTCCTTGACCTGTCTGTCCTCCCTGGACTGATCTATCCCCTCCTTAACTCCCCACCTGCACTCACCTCGGCTGGTTCCATCTCCGCCTCTTTGACCAGCCTGTCCCCTCTCCGCCCATCTGCTCCTTTGTCTATCTTCCATCCGCCTCTTCCTCTCTGTCTCTTTATTTCAGAATCCCCTTCCCCTCCCCCATTTCTGAAGAAGGGTCTAGACCTGAAACATCAGCTTTCCTGCTCGTCTGAAGCTGCTTGGCCTGCTGTGTTCATCCAGCTCTACACCTTGTTATCTCGGATTCTCCAGCAACTGCAGTTCCTACTATCTCTGTCTTCAGCTATTTATTTCTTCTTGTTTATTCACCCCTCATGTGGTGTTGATAAATTACTGCTTGATTTACTGTTTCATCATAGGCAGAATGTCAATCCATTCCCACAGATTTTGATCATAACTCCTTCAGGAATATAGAGTGCACCTTAATGCTAACAAGTCCCTCATAGCACTGGATAGTCAGAGAGGTTCAAACCACATCTGCATTTTTACAGCAGTAGTTGCTCTGTCCAGTGATTTAAGTGTTTAGTATCGGTGACAGCCACTTTGACATTTTCTATGTAAGGTAAGTGTGGGTTGGGGTGCCAGGTAGATAGGGCGTTAAGAAGCCAGGTAAGTTGGCGGTCCAAGTGCCAGATGGGCCACGTGCCAGACGGATAGGTTGCCACAGTGTCAGCTAAGTAGGGTGTCAAGCAAGTCTGGTGTCAGGAGGGTACAGTGCCAGGTGGTTAGGGTGGAAGGTGAGCCAGGTGTCAGGTTGTTATGGTGATCGGGTACCATAACAGGGTGCCATGTGGTCCAGGTATCAAAATGTCAGGGCACAGGATGGGTGAAGTGTCAGGTTAACGACGGAATGTAGATCAGAGTGGACAAGGAGTATGAATTCTGGTAGGAGGGGGTGATTGTTGGTCTCAGTTGTGGGGGAGAGGAGGATTTTGAGTGTGGGTGAGAAGTGGGTGGAGATGTTGTGCTTTTGGGATCTCAATGTTGGTAATGTGGATGGGAGGTGCAGAGGGGAACAGGTTTTTAGGCCTGGGTAGAGATTGTTGGCTGATGGGCCTGGGAGTTGACCATAGCAGCCTAGGTGGGGGGGATGTAGGGTCCTGGCAGGATGTAAGGGGACAGGGTGAGGTGTTGAATGGGTATGTGAGACCAAATAGATAGTCAGTTCAATAGTTCTTTCGGAGTTAGACTCATTTGTTTTTTTAATCTGCTTTCTTTTCCTGGGTCAATATTAACAACACTCCGAAAACTCCAAATTCTCCAGTCTAAGTGAATGTTTTTGAAAGGTTCCAGAAAGGGACATGCTCATCAGATCTTTCCCTTTTCTGGATGATGACACTTGTGGTGCAGTAGTAGTATGAAACAGGAGGCCCAAGTTCAAGACCCACTTACCCTAGAAAATTGTAACCACATCCCTGAACAAGGTGATTTAAGAAAAAAGTGATTTCCTCAAAGTCTACCAGGAATTCCATACGATCCAACACTAGCTATGTTGCAGAAGCAGCTATCTGGCCATTGGAAACGCTGGGCCATAAGTCAATCATTACTTTTGTATCAGTCTGATTGACGATCTCCAGCAGATTGTTCTGTACAGGGTGGTTTGGGAGTGCCTGATATCTGAGCACCGATCTGGTCTACCCCAGTGTCCACAAAGAAGGATCACTGGAGTGAGTTATGCCATTTCGGTGAAGGAGATGAAAACACTACCAGTAACCAATAAAACCCTCCGTCTATCAGTAGTAAGACTGAGAACAGGTAAAGAGGAGGAAACAAAACAGTAAGAGAGCAAACCATCAGCTCTTTCTTACCATTGAAGTAGGAAGGCTGACGTTTCAGGCCTAGACCTAGACTTTCCTGCTCCTCTGATGCTGCTCGGCCTGCTGTGTTCATCCAGCTCCACACCTTGTTATCTCAGATTCTCCAGCACATGCAGTTCCTACTATTTCTGAAGCTCTTTATCACCTCTTGCCAGATAATTACACTCTCCACCCTCACATCTACATGAGTCACACAGCCCATCGAACTGAAAAAGAGGAGCGTGATGGCGAGTCCAGGCTGGGAAATACTTCCACTCTGGCCCTGTGAAAATTTGACCAGAGGAGATTTCTGAGGTACAGGCACTGAGTGTTTCAGTCCTTTAGGGGTATTGCAAACCACCTGCTCCTGATCTCTCATGTCCACGTGTGCAAACGGCCAGCAAATGTCAGAATCAAAAGTATTAATACTGGCTGACAGTCCCTTCCCCTTGTAATTCTCTTTACCCTAGTCAACAAGAGAATTAAATCAGCACAGCGATTGCACCTAGGAAGTTTCTAATGTTGCATTCAAATCAGATATTCAGCCCTGTGATTGATTCTGTGCACTCTGAGCAGCCACTTTCCCAGGCTGCATTGTCACTGTGTTTCTGCAACCAACTACTTTCTGGGCTGAGATAACAAGGTGTAGAGCTGCATGAACACAGCAGGCCAAGCAGCATCAGAGGAGCAGGAAAGCTGATGTTTTGGGCCTAGACCTTTCATCAGAAGGGTCTAGGTCTGAAATGTCAGCTTTCTTGCTCCTAAGATACTGCTTGGCCTGCTGTGTTCATCCAGCTCTACACCTTGTTATCTTGGATTCTCCAACATCTGCAGTTCCTATTATCTCTCATACTTTTTGGGTTGGATGTCTCATCAGTTGTAAATCTTGCTGCTGTTCTGTCAATGAAAAGCCAAAAGAAATTTAAAAGAAAACCACATTTGATATGCTGTCTCTTGCTTCTTTCAAATCTAACAGCGACTTCATATTTCTATGTGTATGTGTGTTTGAGTGTGTTTCTGCGTGTGTCTCTTAAGTATGTACAAATTGATGGGTGAAGAAAAACACCAGAAAATTACTGCAAGTGGTACTAAACCAGCCAGAACAGAAAGTATGTGTGTAATGTGGAAGAACTACAAAAGACTTTTCAGCTAACAGTGGACGAAGTCAGGTGCAGTAGGAGAACTGGGAATACCTTGGCCAGATGGAATGGCTTATGGATCTACAAAAGAAGTGAAACATCACATTTTGTTCTTGCTTGTTTACTAAAGTATTCCAAATCAACTGCTTAAATGATTCTAAATAACAATATTAAAATTCTGTCTCAGTATACTTCATGCTGATTACTGTTTTTTTTTCATTCTACAGAGTATTAACAAAAGCCACTCATATCTGTAAATGAGAACTATAACAAAACTCTATTAACAATTTCTATTGTCAAAAATAGCTTATAGTAAGTAAAACCAATTGCTGAGAGGGTTTCATAGATGCTCTAATTGGGAGATAATTATTTTAATTGTTCTGCAGAGAACACCTTATTCTGTAATATGTTTTAGAATGATGTGAGCAGACATACTTGCCCCTCTCTCCTACTCATATTAGTCATTAATCCCTTCCAAGCCTCACTGACATTAATCTCTGCTCACCAATGCTTAGTTCAGGTTCTGCCAGGACCACTCAGTTCATGCCCTTGTTATAATCTTGGTCTGGCATTGACAAAAGAGCTGAATTCTAGAGGTAACGTGTGAAATTTTGAGGCAGTGTTTTGAAGTTACCGGGAATCGGGAGGAAAAAAAACTCCATTCTGGCAGTACTCCTACCTAGCACAAACAAGTGGATGGGATAGTTGGAGGCCTATTATCTCTCTCCTACAGCTGGAAGATCTGAAGGTGGATAAATAACTGGAACCAAATGGACTAGACCCCAGGGATATAAGGAGATGGCTGAGCAGATTGGAGAGGTATTGGTAGAGGCCTTCCAGGAATCACTGGTGTCAGGGAGTATGCCAAAGGATTGGTGCCATCCCCATTTCAGAAAGGGGGTGGCAGAAGGCAGGAAACAATGGACTATTTAGCCTGACCTCAATCGTTGGTATGATTTTAGAGTCCATTTGAAGGATGAGATTGCGGAGTACTTGGAAGTGAAGTAGTAAAGTAGTGCTGAGTCAGCGTGGCTTTGGTTGAGGGTTGTTATGTCTGACAAACCTGTTTCTTTGAAGATGTAATGGGAAAATTAGACAAAGAGAGCCAGTGGACCCGATCTATTTAGATTTCCAGAAAGCTTTTGACAAGGTCCTGCCCAGGGAGGCTGCTAAATAAGATGAGAGCCCATGGTGATAGAGAGAAGCTACTGGCATGGATAGAGGATTGGCTGGCTGGCAGAATACAGCACGTGGGGATAGAGGGGTCGTTTTCAGGATGGCTGCTGGTGATGAGTGAGTTCCACAGAGGACAATGTTGGGACCACAACTACTCACATTATATATTAGCAGTCTGGACCAAGAGCGGAGAGAATTGTTGCTAAGTATGTAAAGGGCTCAAAGATAGGTGGAGGGACAGGTAGTGTTGATCAAGCATAGAGACTACAGAAGGACTTGGATAGACTAGGAGAGTGGGCAAAGATTTGGAGCTTATCTACTATCCTCTGAGAAAAAGAACAGGAAATGACATTACCAACGCAGGAAATGACATCACCAACCCAAGGAAACCTAAACAGATTATTAGAAAGCGGGACATAACACCAGCGCTTCACCAGAGGCTCACTGTTGATGTTAGCTAGAATGTTGATGAAACGTCTGGGAACGAACCTTCCCACTCGGTGAACCAGCTTACATCCGGAACACAATAAAGACCCACTCTTTTGTGGACTGAGAAGAGGAGAGCACGATTGTGTTGGAGGTGGAAGGAAGATGTCGGGTTGGCTGTGCACCCTTGCAACCGGTGGATCTTAATGCTGGCTTTGGCCTAACGCTGGTTCAGGGGAGCAGCCAACCTGCAACGATGGCTGCGGCGAGTGCTCGTGCCCCAGGTCAGGGGGTCCGGAACACCATCCGCGTTTCCGTGAAGAAGGTTGATGAAGGTGCACCTGTGGACCGCACCTTCTTCGTGAAGAGGGTCCTGTTGGACTGTTGTGGGTTCGCTGCTGCGGACATTTACTGCCTGCAGGATTTCCCCGGAGGAGGTTTTTACGATGTGACCTTCAGGAGTGCCAAGCTTTGCGAGCGCTTCCTGGAGGTTTTCAAGGAGAAAGGAGGTGAGGGCCCCCTCTCTGTACTGACCGCTGTCCCGCTGTTTGTGATGCCAGCGCAGAGGAGCCGTATGGTGACTGTACACATGTACAACGCGCATGTGCCAGCAGTTGATGTCCTGACCTTCCTTGGAAGGTACGTGAAGGTGGAAGGGGGCCTAACCAACATCATGGACCCCTTCGGGATCTGGACCAGTAAGAGGCAGGTCAAGGTGACGCTGAGGATGGGCGCGGACAGGAACATTGTACACCCACCGTCCAGCTTTGCGATTGGTGGGAGCAAGGGCTACCTGGCCTACCCAGAGCAACCTAAAGTCTGCCATGCCTGTGGTAGGTCAGTCACGTGGCGGCCGACTGCAAAGCCACCATCTGCAGGAACTGCAGGGAGGAGGGACACCTTGCAAAGGATTGCCCACAAGAAAAAAGCTGCAACCTTTGCGGGGAAGCGGGCCACCTCTATAGGGCATGCCGGCGGCGGGGAACCACCTACGCCCAAGTCGCCGGCAGAGGCAACGCGGGGCAAACCCCCCTGGAGGAGAGGAAGGCACCAGGGCCCTGCAAGGACCCCCCTAATGTGCAGGAGGGCCAGGTCGTGCAGAAGGGCCCAGCCCTGCAGGATGGACCCAAGGCCATCAAAGCGCCCCTGCAGGCTCCGCTACCCCCACCCCCCCCCGACAACCTGGAGTCGATGGGGGCGGTGACAGGTGACCCAGGAGAGTGGGCGACGGTCCAGAGAGCGAGGAGGAAGGCACGCCGGCGGGCCCAGGCACCGCAACCATCAGGCGGGAAGAGGCAGCTACAGGGGGGCTATAAGAGCTTCTCTGATGAGGGAGATTCGGAGGAGGCCCTCCCAAAGCAGGAGCTAAAGATCTCAAGGGAGAAGCAAAGCAGCACCCTGCTTCCAGGTGATGGGAGGCGTCCTGAGGGTCCCTCCGACACCCAGCCACGCACCGCTGGGGCCCTGGAGGGCCCACCGGAACTTCCAGGCAGGAAGGAGGAAACACCGCGTCCCCAGCCTGACCCAGAGCCGGACTCTCCTGCCTCTGTACCCCCGACGGGGGGATGCCACCCGGAAGGCAGCACGGATGGTTTCCTGAGCCCGGACAGTGTCCAGCAGTTAGCCCGGCCAATGGGCATGAAGGGACAAATGGAGGGGCTGGACCTTGGACTTGGGGAGGGTACTGCGGTCACTGCCCACAATGGGGGTACGAGTTGCGAGCATTAATGTGCGCAGCGTCAAGTCCACCGCAAGATGTGTGTCCACGTTGGCCTACCTGACCACCGTCAGGGTGGACTTCCTGTTTCTGCAGGAGTGCGGGATACTGCACCTCAGCAGGTGCGGGAAATGGTCGGGCGCCTGGACCTGTGGGCCTTCAATCTGGTCGGGGGGCAATGACTGTCCCTCTCTCAAGTTCAGGAGGTGGTGGGGGTTGGGGGGCACCTCCTAGTGGCTGAAGTCACCTGCAGGAACGCTCCCCTGAGGCTGATCAACGTGTACGCCCCAGCGGTACGGAGTGAGCGGTTGGCCGTCCTGCAGCGGCTTCCACCCCTGCTGGCTACATCCAGGCTGGTCATCCTAGACGGAGACTTCAACTGCATCATCAATGCAGATGGAAGATTCGGCGTGGGGACAGCGGATGGGGGGAGTCAACTGGACATCACGTCCAGATTCCTGATGGGCACGGTGAAGGACGCCAAGCTGCTCGACGTCTTCAGCACCCCTGCAGACGGAGCGCAGCGGACATACGCCCGGTTTCGGCCAGACGGGTCTATCCACTCAAGGATAGACATCCTGTTTGTGCCACGGGCGTTCTCGGTCAGGTCCACCGTCGTCGAGCTGGTGTTCTTCTATGACCACTGCCTCCTGCTGGCTGACCGTCACTTACTGGACGACCAGCCGGCCGGCAAGGGGACGTGGAAGCTCAACACGACTCTGTTGACCCCAGAGAACGTCGAGGAGCTTAAGAGGGAGTACGCCGGTTGGAGAACCGTGAAACCCCTCTTTGAGTCTCCGGGCAACTGGTGGGAGACGGTGAAGGAGAACATCAAGAGGTTCTTTGTCCTCAAGGGTGTTCGGAAGGCGAAAGAGAGGCGGGGAAAGCTGTCGCGACTCCAGAAAAGGATGCGGAGCCTGCTCCTTCTGCAGTTGATGGGGGTCGATGTCATGGAGGACCTCCGCGAGGTGAGGGGCCAGCAAGCCTCGCTCTTCGCTGCGGAGGCCTCCAGGATAATCTTCCAGCCCAGGGTCCGCTCTGTGAAGCAGGATGAGATGTGCTCGCGTTTCTTCTTTCAGAAGGTGCACAAAGAGAGCTCTGTGCTTAGCCGGCTGAAGGAGGATGACGGCTCGGTGACGAATTCTCAGCCCGACATTTTGAGGATCTGCAGATCCTTCTATGCCGGACTGTACGACGCGAGCCCACGGACAGCACGGCCTCCGAGTCGTTCCTGTCATCTATCATGGAGGTCTTAGACGATGGCACGAGGGAGTGGCTGGACCGGCCGATATCCCTGGATGAGCTCACCAGAGCCCTCAAGTCCTTGGAGAGGAATAAGACTCCTGGGAGCGATGGCTTACCGGTCGAGCTGTATTCCGCTCTGTGGGACCTGGTCGGCCAGGACCTGCTGGAGGTGTACAATAGTGCGCTTCGGGCAGGGGAAATGTGCAAGTCCATGAGGAAGGGCATCATCACCCTCATTTACAAGAGGAAGGGGGAGAGGGAAGAAATTAAGAATTGGCGTCCCATTTCACTATTGAACGTGGACTACAAAATCCTGGCCAAGGTCATAGCCAACCGGGTCATGTCTGTGCTGGAGTCAGTGATTCACCCTGACCAAACCTGTGCTGTGCCGGGCAGGAAGATCGCTGAGAGCCTCGCGCTAATCAGGGATACGATCGCCTACGTGCAGGACAGGTGGATGGACACCTGCCTCGTCAGCCTGGAGCATGAGAAGGCCTTCGACAGTGTCTCTCATGCTTACATGAGGGATGTCCTCTCCAAATTGGGGTTCGGCGGGAGCATCTGCATTTGGATCTGTCTGCTCTACACCAACATCGTTAGCGCAGTCTCGATCAATGGGTGGGAATCGGACAGTTTTCCCGTCAGATCTGGAGTCAGGCAGGGCTGCCTGCTCTCTCCTGCCTTGTTTGTGTGCTGTGTGGAGCCCTTCTCTGCATCCATCAGGAAGGACGTGAGCCTGAAGGGCGTGACTATCCCAGGCAGCGGAGGCCTTCAGGTCAAGACCTCCCTGTACATGAATAACGTCGCCGTCTTCTGCACCGATTGTCGGTCGCTGAGTAGGCTGTTGGACATCTGCGGCCAGTTTGAACTGGCCTCGGGTGCCAAAGTCAATAGGGGTAAGAGCGAGGCCATGTTCTTCAGGAACAGGGACGACCGCTCCTTCATCCCCTTCACCGGCAGGACAGACTACCTGAAGGTGCTGGGTATTTGGTTCTGTGGAGCTGGGGCGTGCACTAAGACCTGAGGGGAGCGTATCACCAAACTGAAGCAGAAGCTGGGCAGGTGGACGCTCCGGCCCCTCTCCATCGTGGCTAAGAACCTGGTTGTCAGGTGCGAGGGGCTTTCGGTACTGTTGTATGTGGTGCAGGCCTGGCCTATTCCCTGGACCTGCGCCGCTGCGGTCACCCAGGCCATCTTCCACTTCATTTGGGGGTCGAGGATGGACTGGGTCCGCAGGGGCACCATGTACAAAGACCTGGAAAATGGAGGAAAGGGAGTACCGAACGCCACCCTCGCCCTGATGGCTAACTTTGTGTGTGGCTGCATCAAGCTGTGCGTGGATCCTCAGTACGCAAACACCAAGTGTCACTACTTACTGAGGTTCTACCTGTCCCCAGTTTTGCGAAGGATGGGCCTGGCCTCGTTGCCGCGGAATGCTCCGAGTAGTTGGACCGTCTCATACCACCTGTCCTTCGTGGAGAAATTTTTGAAAGGAAACACCTTTGACCACAAGGCCGTCAGGCAGTGGTCAGCATGTAGTATTCTCGAGACCCTTCGGGAAAAGGAGAGGGTGGATTCTGTCGTGTGGTTCCCCACGCAGACTGCCAAAGTCATTTGGCAGAATGCCTCATCGCCAGAACTTTCAAACAAGCACAAGGACATTGCTTGGCTGGCGGTGAGAGGCGCTCTGCCAGTGAGATCCTTTATGAATGCCCAGAATCTCTGCGCCACCGCACGCTGCCCTCGAGGTGGCTGCGGGGGGGACGAGACTGTCGATCACCTCCTTCTGGAGTGTGCCTATGCGCAGGAGTTCTGGAGGGGGATGCAGTGGTATTTGTCGAGGTTCGTCCCGAGCAGTTCCGTGATGCGGGACTCCTTGCTCTACGGGCTGTTTCCCGGGACGCACTCCGAGACCAACATCAACTGCTCCTGAGGACCATCAATGCGGTGAAAGACGCTCTTTGGTCTGCCCGAAACTTGCTGGTCTGCCAGCTGAAAGAACTGACCCTGACTGAATGTTGCAGACTGGCGCACTCCAAGGTCCAGGACTACGTGATGAGGGACGCGCTAAAGCTTGGGGCAGCCGCCGCCAAGGCGCGGTGGGGAAAGACCACCGTATGAAACCCCTCGTCCAGAATAGAAAAAAGGGCCCTATCTGGTAACTGGGCCCAGCTGGCGCCTTCCCCAACTGGTCAGGGGGCCAACTGGGACTGTGCGGGGAGACGACTGCCGGGGTATTTTCTTCGCTTTGTTTTTTTTTCCTCTTTGTTTTGATTTTTTCCTTTAGTTGGTGTACGTACCCCCTGGGTAACCCGGAGGACTGGTTAGGTGTATAAATATGTTTTATTTTTTGTACATCTTATGAATAAAGTATATTTTTTCAAATAAAAAAAATGACGAAACGTCTGAAAATGAACCTTCCAGCTCAGCAAGCAAACGCTCGCCCAGAACCTCAAGCTACAAATCTTCTCAAAACTCGCTCGTGGGCAAAGTCGTGGCAGATAGAATACAATGCAGAAAAGCGTGAGTTTATGCATTTTGGTCAGAAGAATAGATGTGTAAACTATTTTCTAACTGGGGAAAGCTTCAGGAATCTGAAACACAAAAGAACTTGTGAGTCCTGGTTTAACATTCTCTTAAGGTTAACGTACAGGTTCAGCTGGGTTTTAGGAAGGCAAATGCAATGTTAGCATCCATTTCAAGAGGGCTAGAATACAAGAGCAGAGATGTACTGCTGAGTCTGTATAAGGCTTAGATCAGACTGCATTTGGAATATTGTGAGCAGTTTTGGGCCCCATACCTAAGGAAGGATGTGTTGGTGTTGGAGGAGATTTTAAAAGAATTTTCTGTACTTTGATTAGATTAGATTCCCTACAGTGTGGAAACAGGCCCTTTGGCCCAACAAGTCCACACCGCCCTTTGAAGCATCCCACCCAGACCCATTCCCTTATAACCCACACACCCATCAACACGATGGGCAGTTTAGCATGGCCGATCCACCTAACTTGCACATCTTTGAACTGTGGGGAGAATGTGCAAACTCCACACAGACAGTTGCCCGAGGCTGGAATCGAACCTGGGTCCCTGGTGCTGTGAGGCTGCAGTGCTAACCTCTGAGCGATCATGCCGCCCCTTGATGAAAGACTTTTCATATGAGGAAATGCTGAGGACTCTGGGTCTGTACCCAATGGAGTTTGGAAGGATAAGGGGGGGATCGCATTGAGACTTAGAGAATACTGAGAGGCCTGTTTACAGTGGACAGGGAAAAAATGTTTCCAATAGTAGGAGAGACTAGGACCCAAAGGTACAGACTCAGAGTCAAGGGGAAAGGTACAGACTCAGAGTCAAGGGGAAACTCTTTAGAACTGAGATAAGGAGCAATGACTTTAGGAAGAGTCTGGTTAATCTGCAGAGATAATAGGAACTGCAGACGCTGGAGAATCCGAGATAACAAGGTGTAGAGCTGGATGAACACAGCAGGCCAAACCCTGCTCCTAAGATGCTGCTCGGCCTGCTGTGTTCATCCAGCTCTACACCTTGTTATCTTGGTTAATCTGCATAGTTTGTTTTAACAGAAAACTGTAGAGGCCAAGTCTATGAATTTATTTAAGTCAGGGAGAAAGGCTTTTGATTGGTAAGGGGATCAAGGGTTATGGGAGAAGACCATGATAGAATAGTGGAGCTCACTCAGTGGCCTGAATGGCCTAATTCTGCTCCTACAACTTATGGTCTTTCATTGACGACTTTGAAATGAAATTTGCCATTATTTTGGCATTTGCTCACATAATTAGTTCCAAGGCCATGACGGTCTTTCATAGAACATGCGTTTTCATATATTAATATGCATAATCAGGGAAAACCTGGCAACACGCAATTGTCAGCCTCAAATGATCTCCTGAAAGGGGGATTCAAATCCTGATGCATGCGATCCTCTTGGGAAAGTCCATATAAATACTAGCTGTTTATTAGCTGTGTTAGAAGTTTGAATAAAACATCTTCTCAGTTCAAAGTGTGGTCATTTGCGAGAGATGAATTTACAGAAGAATGGTGCTGACAGCTCTTCTGAGAGGCAACATGGATTAATGAGCCAACTGGCTCTTGGTACTGTAATGATTCTATGAGGGATAATTAATAGAGACACCAGGGATCCTACTCACAAGCTGGAGATTTGACCCATTACCCAGCCACATGAAAGGCCCACCATTCACCTAGGTAGTTGTGACCATCTTCAAAGGCCAACGATTCTGGGAGGAGAGGTCCTATCTGCCAAGATAGGGAGAGCTAGTGGGGTTGTGGTAATGTCACTGGACTAGCAATCCAGAAGCCTAGGTGAATGTTCTGAGGACATGGGTTCAAATCATGGCAGATATAAAATTTGAATTCAATAAAAATCTGGAATTTAAAAAAAAAGTTGCATCATAGAATCCCTACAGTGTGGAAGCAGGCCACTCAGCCAATGAAGTCTACCCTGACCCTCTGAAAAGGGGACCATCTCATCCAGAGCCAGCCCACCACCCCCCCCCCTCCCCCCCCCCCCACAACCTACCCTGTAACACTACATTTCCTATGGCTAACCCTGGACACTATGGACAATTTAGCAAGGTCAATCCACTTGGACTATGGGAGGAAATTGAAGCACTTGGAAGAAACTCACATGGACACGGGGACAATGTGCTCCACACAGATGGTCTCTGGAGGCTTGAATAAAACCCAGGTCCATAGCACTGTGAGGTAGCAGTGCTAACCACTGAGCCAACTTATCATCCCAGAGATGAACTTGACTCCATTGTCAGTTAGTTTATTCACTAATTCCCTTTAGGAAAAGAAATTTACCATCTTTACCTGGTCTGACTCTCAATTTTCCCATGGGAAATTAATACTGGCAATGTCCACATCACTTGAATGAATGAAAATGAAGAGATGCTGACTAATTGGGGGGCAGCAAATGCCTGATGCTTAGTAGCATCAATTTGGATGGAGTGGCACCCAGCCCTGACTCAGGATTGTCAATGAAATTGGCAACTATGGAGGGATAGTGGGAGGGAGAACTTGTTTCAGGAGGTTGCAGGGCTGGGGGATGGACCTGGCAGCTAGAGCAGGGAAGTGACCGTCAATGGCAAAATCCACCCTTGCTTAATGCCAGGTCCCTCAGTTAATGCCCTTGAACAAGGGATTCCAAGCACCTTTCACCTCTTCTCACCCTGAACCTCCACAGAGGCCTGCAAGTAATGTTTTCGAGATTGATTGTTCAGGCTCCTGCACAGTAATTGCTTAGTACCAGCAGTAACATGATAAGGCCCTTAAGTGGTCCTGACTTTGTATAACTGGTATTATTTAATACAATTGTCTTAAAAGTCCTTTTACATATTCTACCCCATTTATTTAACCTTCTCAATAAACATGCTATATGATTCTCTGTGATTCCTAAAGATTAGTGAAATAAGATTATCTCCCTTTGAGAAATTAATTAGAGGCTTACCAATTGTCTCGCCACAATTTTGTATGCCCCAGGTTACCTTGAATTATGCGGGGACTGAATTAATTTATGAAAATGCATAACCTCTGAAAGATTTTAGTGGAAATAATTTAATGAGCAAATGCCAAAATAATGGCATGATTTCACTTCAAGGTCATCAACATAAAATTACTTCAAATGTGATATTTAAAGATAATTCTCAAAACTCTATTATGAGAAACTTGTATTCAGATTTTGTGCACTTTTAAAATAGAAAACAGATCAGTGCACTGTTTGTTGGCTGAAATCACTTCCATCAGACCCACAGATCACAGTAATAACATAATTAGCTGGTTAGATCATGCTGTGGGGAATACTCCAAAAATTCTCGACCATTATTATTTTTCACTGCAGCTAAGAATTTAGCTTCCTTGACAATTATTCACCTTATAACCACAGGTTACGGCTTGGATATCAGAAAGGAAGTGCTGTGCCTCCACGAACTGTTGTAATTTATTGCATGGGGGGAACCCATCTTCCACATGACCTATCACTGCGCTAATGGTTTATCCATTTTACCTCAGGCTTATGTAACCAAGCCATACATCTTGGCTTCCCACAAGCAATCAGCTTCATAAATGAAAAAAAGAACTAAAGACATGTTTCATCTGCCAGCAGACCTCAACAGCATCGACAACTAAGTCTGTGGCAGAAAATTATTTTCTAACAATTGAGCACAAATTGATTGAGTATCTTTCATAATAGCAAGACATCTATATCAAGTTGGTCAAAGTGTACATTCAGAATTGGCAAAACATTGAAATGAAAACAGTGCAAAATCAAACATTGTCAAATATGATTATGCTACATTACAGAAAATAGCCTGATTTGTTTTCATTGGAGAACACTTGAATGAACATTTTTATCAGAGTTTCTTATCTCACTTTCTTAGCCTAGCTTTCTTTCTTGCACTTGAATTTATGTGACAGAACATAGAACACAGAGCATAGAACAGTACAGCACAGTACAGGCCCTTCGACCCACGTTGTTGTGCCAAACTTTTACCCTAATACTAAGGTATATCTAACCTATACCCCTACCTTATACAATCATCCATATGCCTGTCTAATAGCCACTTAAGTGCCCCTAATGAGGCCGACTCCAGCACCCTCTCTGGCAATACATTCCACTCCCCTACCACTTTCTGAGTAAAGAACCTGCCTCTGACGTCTCCCCTATATCTACCTCCACTCATTTTAAAACTATGCTCCCTCGTAACAGCTACCTCCACCCTAGGAAAAGGTTTCTGGCTGCCCATTCTATCTATATCTCTGATCATTTTGTACACCTCTATCAAGTCACCTCTCATCCTTCACCATTCTAAAGAGAAACGCCCTAGCTCTCTCAACCTTTCCTCATAAGACCTTCCCTTTATTCCAGGCAACATCCTGGTAAACCTCCTGTGTACCTTTTCCAACACTTTCACATCTTTCCTGTAATGAGGTGACCAGAACTGGACACAATACTCCAGATGTGGCTGAACCAGGCTTTTGTATAGCTGGAGCATAACTTCACAGCTCTTGAACTCAATACCTCTATTAATGAAAGGTAACATACCATAAGCCTTCTTAACAGCTCTATCCACCTGGGTGGGAGCTTTCAGGGAACTGTGGACATGAACCCCAACATCCTTCTGCTCCTCCACACTGCCACAAATCTTCCCGTTAACCCTGTATACTGCTTTCAAATTTGTCCTTCCAAACTGAATCACCTCACACTTTTCAGGGTTAAACCCCATCTGCTACTTCTCAACCCAGCCTAGCATCCTATCAATGTCCCTTTGTAACCTAGAACAGCCCTCCACACTATCCACAACGTGACGTACCTTTGTATCATCCATGAAATTACTAATCCACCCTTCTACTCCTACATCCAAATCATTTACAGCAATCACAAATAGAAGAGGACCCAGAACAGATCCTTGTGGTACACCACTCGTAACTGAGCACCATATTGAATATTTTCCGTCCACTACCACCCTTTGTCTTCTAAAGTTCAGCCAATTCTGAATCCAACCTTCCATATTTCCCCCCATCCCAAGACTCCTTACTTTCTGCATAAGCCTACTATGGGGAACCTTATCAAATGCCTTGCTTAAATCCAAGTATATTACATCCACTGCTCTACCTTCATCCACATGTTTTGTCTCCTTTTCAAAGAATTCAATGAGGTTTGTGAGGCATGATCTACCCCTCACAAATCTATGCTGTCTATTACAAACCAAACTGTGCCTATCAAGTGATCATAAATCCTATCTCTCAGAGCCCTTTCCAATAATTTGCCCACCACTGAAGTAAGACTAATTAGCCTGTAATTTCCGGGGTTATCCCTAATCCCTTTTTTGAACAAGGAAATGACATTTGCCACTCTCCGGCACTATACCCGTGGACAGTGTGGACAAAAAGATCATTGCCAAAGGCCCTGTGATCTCTTCCCTCACTTCCCATAGAATCCTTGGATAAATCCCATCAGGTCCCGGGGGATTTATCTATCTTCAAGTTCCTCAAAATTCCTAGTACATCTTCCTTACTAACATCCACCTCCTCTAGCCTACCAGCCTGTTTCACACTGTCCTTCTCCACAATTAGGTCCCTCTCAGTTGTGAATACCAAAGAAAAGTATTCATTAAGGACCTCTCCTATCTCTTTAGGCTCCGTGCACAAATCCCCTTTACAATCTTTGATCGGCCCCACCGTTTCTCTGGTCATTCTCTAATTCCTCACGTACGTGTTAAAAGCATTGGAGTTTTCCTTGATCCTATCTGCCGAGATTTTCTCATGCCCCCTTATTGATCTCCTAAGCCCTTTCTTCAGCTCCTTCCTTGTATCCCTCTAGAGCCTTTTCCTTTCCTTGTTGTAAATTCTCAAGTTGAATAATGGATTGAAAACTGTAGTCTAATCCATGATCATCAGTTTGGCAAACTGCTCAACTCTTTTTGACGATTCTTAATTCTCTAAGCATTCATGTTTGTCAAACTTTAGTCTTGTTTTTAGAATCAAAAACCCTCAACATGTCTGGGACAACAGGAAAACCTTGTTAATGAAATGTGAGGCTGGATGAACACAGCAGGCCCAGCAGCATCTCAGGAGCACTGAGATGCTGCTGGGCCTGCTGTGTTCATCCAGCCTCACATTTCATTATCTTGGATTCTCCAGCATCTGCAGTTCCCATTATTACAGGAAAACCTTGTTGTTTACTCACAAATTTCTTAAATTTTGAGCAATCTGTCCCGTTTTCATTTCTTAATAGTAACCAGGCATGGTGCTTTATCAGAAGTGTTCTTCCTTGATTATTTGAAGCTCCTTGTTGTGTATTCCCTTTCTTATCAAACAATGTTTGAATCACATTTCTTCCAATAGGCTCCTAATAATCCTTAGAGCTCACATTTGCTGGAAATGTCAGAAGCCCAGACTCTCCTTGCATTTTCTAACGTAAATCGTGGGGTGGAGAGATTTCAGGAGGGCTTCTCAGATAAACAATAATCTAATCTGGAGGGGCTTTCTTTGACTGTAGATCTACTTGAGTTTAATGGGAATAAAGTCAGGGTCTTGCTTATGTAATAAGAACATTTTGAACAGAAATGTTACAAGGAACCTGCAAGCTTGTTTGTTTCAACTGCTGGAAAACTCTGGGCTAAAAATCGGCACACAAATATGTTAGTGCAGTAAACTTTTTTGTATTACAGCAATGTTTAATCATTGCCACGTATAGATTGTGAGTAGCACACTTGTAAACATTATAAATTGCATGACAGGCACTGGACAATGTGGGAAATTACCATGTATTTCCTGCCCACAGAAAGCAAGGCAAATGCAGGGTGACCTATTATCATAAGACCATAAGATATGGGAGCAGATGTAAACCTTTCGGACCATTGAGTCTGCTCCATCATTCAATCATGGTTAGTATGTTCCCCAACCCCATTCTCCTGCTTTCTGCCTGTAATCCTTGATTCCCTTACTCTGCCTCTCCTTGGCCGTAACATTGTCTACCTTATTCTGTTCTATTACTGCAATGCACTTTGTATGGTATACTCTACCTGTACTGCATGCAAAACAAAACTTTTCACTGTACCTAGATACATGTGACAATAATAAATCAAATCATCAAGGACCTTTCTCTCTCTGTCTTTAATACACTCAATGACTTGGCCTCCACTGTTCTCTGTGGCAATGAGTTCCCTGATTCCCCATCGTCTGGCTAAAGAAATTCCTCCTCATCTCTGTTCTAAAGGGTCGCCCCTTCACACTGAGGCTGTGCCCTCATGTCCTAGTCTCTCCTACTAGTGGGAACATTTTCTCCACTTCCACTCTATCCCGACCTCTCCGTATTCTGTAATTTCAATCAAATTGCACCCCCAAATCTTCTAAACATCATCAAGAACAGATCATTCCTGTAATCATCCTCTGCACCCCTACCAATACCAGCACATCCTTCCTTAGATACAGGGCCCAAAATCGCTCACAATTGTTGTGATGTTAGAATTTCTTTGTAAAATGATGGGGGAGAAGAGGGTGTGGTCTTTTTAAAAGATATTATGCTTTTTCTAGGCTTGGAGATTAAAAAAAAGGATGCAGATGCATGGAGAAATTGAAATAGATATCAAAAGGCTGCATGGTTAGCAACCCAGGCAGTAGTTTGTTTTGTTAGCAAGGCAACCAGTTTGAATATCAGCCAATTTAAAAATCTGGCAATTAGAAACTGAAAACCAATTAAAACCAAATCTGACGGTTTTGACAACCTTGGACACATCCGATTGTAAGAAATTGATAGGTCATCAAGTGTATAAAAGAACAGGGTATGTGAAAATCAGCGTGAGAGCAACTGCCATCTGTTTAAAGAGAAAATCACTGGATCTCACAGAATTCTCCAAGCTTTCAGATAACTATCATCTGACTAAAGGTACTCTTTAGGAGCATTCTTACCTAGTATTCCTGACATAAGAATTTCATGGAGAAAGATGTTCCTGACTGAAGAGAGTAGAGAAGGCACCAAAATTCCATAAGATGTATCCTGGCTGTAATTTTGAGAGACTAAGATTTAAGATTTTTTTTAAAAATTGGTTTATATAAGTGGGACTTATATTTATTGGAACAACATACCATTAAAGTTTTGATTTTTTTTGGGAATAGTTAGATGTTAATTACTCAGTTTGTTAGTAGTTCTGTGAATTTATTCACTGTTAAAGTTAGATAAATAAATTATTACTTGTTGATTATAGAGCGAATGAGGATTTCATTTTATTTAACCACCCCTTTGTAGCAGATTTGGAGGTTATACCACTTTTCAAATTTCTTTTAACAGATTATGAAGTGAGGTGAGCCTCTCTGGGTGTTTTGGCTTTAATTATCAGAAAAGGGGAGGTCAACCTCTGATTCATAACACTATATTCCAAATCCAGTCTAACCTGAGCCTTGTACAGCCTCAGCAATATATCTTCGCTCTTGCAGTCTAGCCCTTCTGAAATGAATGCTAACATTGCATTTGTCTTCCTAATTGCCAAAGGCACTTGCATGTTCATCTTAAGAGAATTATGAACTAGGACTCCCAAGTCCCTTTGTGCTTCAGATTTCTGAAGGCTTTCCCCATTTAGAAGATAGTCTACGCCTCTATTCATACGAAAAAGAATAACCTCACACTTTCCCACATTCTGTTCTACCTGCCACATCTTTGCTCACTCTCTGAGCCTGTCCAAGTCCTTCTACAACCTCCCATCTTTCTCAACACTATCTGTCCTTTCACCTTCTTTGTATTATATGTAAATCTAGCAACAATGCCCTCAGTTCCATCATTCAGATCATTAATGTATGACGTGCATAGTTGTGATCTCAACACTTTCCTCATTTAAATTATTAACATGTATCATAAATACCTTTGGCCTTCCACTAGTTACTGTCTGCCATTATAAAAATGCCCCCTTTATCCAAACTCTGTGCTTTTATAGAGGATCCCCACAGAGTGGGAATAGGCCATTTCAGCCCAACAAGTCCATATCAATTCTCTGAAGAGCATCCCACCCAGACCCATCCCTTTACTCTATCCCTGTAATCCTACATTTCCCATGGCTAATGCACCTAACACTATGGTTAACTTGGTACGGACAACCCACCTAACTTTGCACATCTTTGGATTGTGGGAGGAACCTGCAGCACCAGATGGAAACCTACACAGATCTGGGGAGAACTTACAAACCGCCCACAAACAGTCACCTGAGGCTGGAATCGGACCCAGGTCCGTGATGTTGTGAGGCAGCCGTGCTAACTACTGAGCCACCACGCAGCCTGTATTGGTTAGCCAATCTTCTAATCACGCTAATAAGCATCTCCAACAAAGACAATCTAACCATCTTCCTTTAATATTCAATGACATTATCATCACTGAATTCATCATTATCAAAACCCTGGGATTACAATTAACCAGGAACTTAACTGAACTAGCCATACAAACACAGAGGACATAAAAGCAGGTCAGATGCCGGGAATACATTGCAAATAACTCACCTGCTGACTCGTCAAAACCATCTGCACCATTTACAATGCACAAGTGAGAAGTGTGTTGGAATATTCTTTATTTACCTGGATGGTTTCAGCTGTAACAACTTCTAAGAAGTTTGACATCATCCAGAACAAAGCAACCATCTACCACCTTAAACATTTAATCCAGCCACCACCAGCACACAGTAGCATGAATATGCACAATCTACAAGATGCAGTGTGGCAATTTACCAAGGCTCCTTAGAGAACACCTTCCAAATCCTTGTCCTCTGCCACTTTACTTTTCCCTCCAAGCCACACACCATCCCGACTTGGAAATAAAATTTCTGTTCCTTCACCGCTGCCTGGTCAAATCCTGGAACTCCTCTGACTAGCACTGTGGGTGTACATGAACCACAAAGACTGCTGTGATTCAAGAAGATAGTTTAACACCACATTAACAGAGGTGTCAGGCTTTTCCCTCACCAGTGACACCTCCAACCTATGAAAGAATAAAAACAATAAATCAAATAAAAGAGAATTTTGATTTATTTGGTTCTGCTTTTTGGCAGCTTCATTTATTGTTTTGTATTCTGGTAAATCACAAATCTAATATATAATGGCAGATACTTTTTGTATAAAAGCCATGTATGTGGTACCTGCCTTCGTAATTTGGCTCATTGTTCTCGCTGACTGACAGAGAGAAGATGACATATTGATGTATTATGCCTTAGATACACAACTAGTGCTGCATGACAGTTTGTTCGTTGTGTCAAAGTTGATTTACGTCACAAAAGGACTATTTCCCAAAATATCTAAGTGAGAAGGGCATTCACATTGCACGTGACCAAAACAATAACTGATCTGCAATTGCTCAAAGCTGATACTGGACCCCAAATTGCAAGAGCTTTCAATCACTAGTATGTTCATGTCACTAGCCAGTCAATACCACTTATCCTCATTTAATTTGATGGTTCCAACCTTCATTCCCCTTTCTCAGTTCACCTTCTTGCATCTCCTTTGATCTCACTACATCTCAAACATCACTTCCATTCCTGAAGCTTAATCCAAATATGTGGCAAGTCCTTTTGTTGCAGCAACATCTTTTAATTGTCTATAAGACATATTCAAATGTATCCTGACCACTCTTATATTTGTGAGGATCTTCATTTGTACTTTTTGGGTAGAGATTGTCATCCGATTGGAATTTCTTGTTTGCAATCCTCAATTCCATCTTTTCTCTGTACTGCAACATTTATTACCTCTCTCTTTCCATTTTGTTGATATTTCTGTGATCAGTCTCCCTCAGAATTTGCTTCGGCTCCCAATAAGCTCCAAGTTAATTTGTTTCACTGAATTTAATAAATTGCTCAGTTTGAATTATTTATTCATTCAAACTGAAACCAAGCATTAAAATCTCACTTATGCTGTATGACTAGATTGTTCATTTCTGTTTTCATGCAACAGCATGACATAATTGGTTTATTTTTCTGATAGGTCACGGGATTAACCAGATGTTGATCGAATGGCTAACAGATGGAGTTAAACTACATTTACAATGTCAGTTTACTACAAAAATCTTGACTGAGCAAAAGAAATCCTGCCTTTTTGGTGGGCTTTAAAGTTGCCACTTTAAGTTTGCCTTCCTCGAAGTAAAATGGCTTATAAAAATGACTTTGTCTCAATCTCAGTCCTGGTTCCAGAGTAATTTTGCAGGATATGTTCATTTCTTTTGAGAGATGTTTTTAATCAACCTGATCAAAGATGCAATGATAACACCAAATGGGAACTCTACCACTGCACCACAACAGCCCAAAAAGACCCACTTGAGCATGTTTTGCCGTCTGTCAGCCAATCAGTCTTCGAGATAGCTAAAACCAATCTGTTCAGACCTGTTATGACACACCTCTGAAGCATGTTCGACATGAACTCAGACCTCTGACCTAGTTTCAGGAAAATTAGCATTGTTCCAGAAGGGCAGCTCAGTGACTCAGTGGTTAGCACTGCAGCCTCACAGTGCCAGGGACCTGGGTATGATTCCACCCTCGGGTGATGGTCTGTGTGGAGTTTGCACATTCTCCCAATGTTTGTGTGGGCTTCCTCTGGGTGCTCTTGTTTCCTCTCACAGCCCAATGATGTGTGGTATAGGTGGATTGGCTATGCTATAGTGCCCAGGGAGTCAGCACGAAAGACAAACTCATCGTTCTAGCCAACTTCAATGTGAGGGTGGGCAACGACTCAGAGGCATGGCCCGGAGTCCTGGTCGACATGTCATTGGAAGCTGTAAGGACGACGGGAAGCTGCTTCTGGAGCTCTGCACAGAACTCGGACTGGTGGTAACACACACACTGTTCCAACAGAAAGCAAGATTCAAGATGATTTGGAAGCATCCCCGATCTAAACATTGGCACTTCCTGGACTACGTCCTAGTGCGCCAAAGGGATAGATCGGACGTCCTACAGGGCTATGCCAAGTGCGGACTACTACACGGATCATAGGCTGTTACGGATGAAAGTAAGACTAGTAGTCAAGCCAGTGACAAAGAAGAGGGGACCATGTTCCAAGAAAATCCATGTAAGCAAGCTCCGCAATCTTTGTGACGAATTCCAGTCCAAGCTAGAGGAGAGACTGAAATCCAAGGACTCATCGGTCACAGATGGAAACACAGGAAAGACATGGGATCACCTGAAGTCTGCAATGCAATATACACCTTTCAGGTGGCTGGATATACTTCGGGGAGGAACAGAGACTGGTTTGACAAAAATGACACTGAGATACAGACTCTCCTCCAGAAGAAATGCTCTGCCCATCAGACCTTGCTCTCCAGACCTGACGACAAAACAGCTAAAGCAGAATACAGAGCTGCAAGCAGTACCCTGCAAGCCAACCTCAGAATGATGCAAAACAACTGGTGGTCAAAACTGGCAGAACAAACACAGCAGTATACAACACTGGCAACACCAGAGCTTTTTATGAGTCTCTGCGCACGACGTATGGGCCGACCCGTCAACTTCAGGCCCCTTCGCATTCTGCTGATGGTGCCAGTTTGCTTACTGACAAAGAAGCCATCATGGAGCGATAGACAGAACACTACGGGAACCTCTTCGCAGACAGTCGCCAAGTACAAACAGCGTCCATCGAGAAAATCCCACAGCAGGACATCAGATCCGAACTCGACCGTCCACCAACGCTGGATGAGATTCAATCCGCCATCTCTAATCTGAAACTCCACAAAGCCCCCGGTATTGACAGAATCCCTGCAGAAGCATACAAATTAGGAGGAGCTTCGCTCCTGAACGGACTCACCAACCTATTTACACTCTGTTGGGAACAGGGTGAGGTGCCAGCTGATCTATGTGAATCTGTGATAGTCTCCCTGTATAAGAACAAGGGTGAGAAATCGGACTGTTTGAACTACAGAGGTGTCACTCTGCTGTCTACGGCCGGGAAGATTCTCTTCAGAATCCTCTTGGACAGACTGATTCCCACCATTGTGGAGGACAACATGACAGAAAGTCAGTGTGGTTTTAGAGCGAACAGAGGCACATCTGACATGATCTTCACACTACGCCAACTTCAGGAGAAATGCCGTGAGCAGAACGCTGAGCAGAACGTTGGACTGTACATGGCATTCATTGACCTCACCAAGGCCTTCGATAATCATTGTACCTCACCAAATGGCCAAGCAGTTTCAGAGGAGCAGGAAGGCTGATATTTCAGGCCTAGGCCCTTCTCCAGAAAATGTTAGATGGCCATTTGCCATGGGTGCATGAGGAGATGGGTGGCAGCACTGCTCCTTTTCATGAGGAATGAATTGAAGAGTTATCTTTAATACATCACATTTCATAACACTTCAGATGTGAATAGGTTCATGATTGGTGTATGTATGACACAGGTACTCACATGAAAAATAATGTGAGCCAACTGGAACATAGGCAAAATTTAATTGGGCTGCGGATAGAATTTAATAAATAGCTGCAGACTCGTTGTAATTTATTACTTTAAAAAAAGTATGTTGGTTCATTAAATCCAAAAGTGTCAAAGAAACATATAAATGTAAAGAAAAATCCATGTCTTATATGTGTTTTGGCATTGATAGGGGAGGGGCATCCTATCTGAATTTTGCATTTTTCATTGATGTTTGTTCATAATTTTGAAAAAGCAGGCCTCAGCAGCTAGTCCAAGCATCCATCGATGTGCCATGTCCTGTGATTGTACATTTTAATGCACTTTATCTTGCTGAAAGTTGCATTGCATAAATATGCAAAGGAGGTGGAATATTATTGAGACAGGATAACAGAGAAATGCTTTTGGTTGCATTCTCTATTTGAAAATTAACTTGGAATATATCTAACAGTGCCAGACCCTGCCGCAAGTCAAGTAGTTCATGTTTAATAACAAATTTCATAACGAAGAGTATTCAGTGAGGCATTTTCCCCTCCCTGCAGTTGGCAAGAGAGATGGCACAAAGGGGGAGTAATTGGGTGAGTTGGGCATGGAGAGAAACCAGCTCCCTTCTCGTCCCCTCTCTGCAATTAAATATTGGGTGAGAAGTTCCATGGATGATTTTCTCGGTTTGCTAGCAATTAAGGCTTTTAGTTAATTGCTAATCGATTAATGATCACACTAATGGCTTCAACTTGCTAATTCTTCAATTACTTTGGCCCTGGTGGATGAGAATGGTGGCAGTTTTCCTGACTGGGAAACCAGGATGACCTGCCTGCCAATGTTTGTTGCAGCATGGACCTTTATTTGAACCAATATGAGGGCAGTTGAAGGAATGGATAATGAGCAAAGGGGTGGCCTCTGAAAGCCGCATTGCCTCTCACCCTCTAAAGTCCCCTCTCCCCAAAACTCAAGTCTGTTGTAAATGCATTGTGACCATTGGTACCAGAAAAGAGCAATGATTCAGCAGGAGCTTTGTCACATAAACTCGAAGCAATTGTGAAGAAGGAACATGAGTGCAGCTGGAATTGCAAGTTTGCATATAGTGTGTAATTTTGGCCATTGCATAGCTTGTTTTTCAGAACCTAACTAGCCTACTCAGCACCCAAGGTGCCTCCCAGAAAGTTGAACGCGTGGGTTCAGCCAAAATGTCCCACTTGCCATACTGAAAAAAAAATACAATCCAGTACTCCCATCTGAAAGTATGTGGACTCACTGCAGACTGGTGAAAATCCAATTTTCAATCCCATTACATTGCAAAAATTCTAAACTCTATTGCGCGGATAAGTACCAGACAAGGTGAACCAGGTGAACACTACTCACCTGTAAAAACTCAGTTACTTGGAAAAGATTGGAAGCTTGTTATGTGTAGTGCTGTGATAGCAAGTTCACTTTTTATCACATGGGGAATGCTTTGAATATGTTTTACTCTAGTCAGTAATATCCAGCAATACAAAATATAGTCTGTCTTGTTCAATAAGAGTTGTAAGAATTTTTAAGACAATACTTGTTTTAATTGCTCTATGAATGCATTAGTAATTTCCCAAATATCAATTTACCTTACAAGGGACTGACCAATCTTATCTGTGCCATTTTTTAAATGGATTGCTTCCCAATTATACAACATTAATACCGCTGCTTTTTCCACCAAATTGCCTTGTGATCTGAAACACAGACAAAATGCTGTTGATGCTGGAGGCCCTAAGAAAAATCAAAGCGCTAGAGAAACTCAGCAGGTCATTGGCTGCAACTGTGGAGAGCAAATCAGAGTTAATATTATGAATTCAACTTGAATATTCTTCAGAACCCAGTTCCCAGATTGGAGTTATGATGAAGAATTGCATTAGACTTCAAGCATCATCTTTGTTTCTCTCTCTACAGATTCTGCCAAATGGTCCCCCTGCACTTAATGTTTTTATGCCTTGTAATTTATCTGAACGATGTTTCCAGTTGGAGAGGGTGATGTGCTGTGCAATCTTATCTAACAGCTACAAGTTTGCAATTGTAATCATACAACACAGAAGGAAGTCTGTTGATCCATCATATCTGTGTCAGCCCTTCACTGGAACAATCCTAAACTTAACTGTATACCTGCATCAAACACTTAGAACCAGCGAATCCCTACATTGTAGATAGAGGACATTTGGCCCAAAAAGTCTGCACTGACTCTCTAAAGAGTATCCCACTCACACACAATCCACATAATCTAACATTTACCATGGCCAATCCACCTGACCTATTATCCCTGAACACTATGGGGCCACTTAACATGGCCGATCCACTTAACCTGCACATCTTTGGACAGTGGGAGGAAACCCATAGACATAGGAAGAGTGTGCAATTGTCACATAATCATTCAAGGCTAGAATCAAACCCAAGATAATAAAATGTGAGGCTGGATGAACACAGCAGGCCAAGCAGCATCTCAGGAGCACAAAAGCTGACGTTTCGGGCCTAGACCCTTCATCCAGCCTCACATTTTATTATCTTGGAATTCTCCAGCATCTGCAGTTCCCATTATCTTAGAATCAAACCCAGGTCCCTGGCGCCGTGAGGCAGCAGGGCTGAGCCACCATGCCGCCCCCATTTCTCCTCTTTAAAGGCTAAATTAACCTCCACCTTAAAACACTTCCATTGACCTTGCATTTCATGCACTTGGAGCCACCTTCTTCAGAGAATATCTGCTCCTCTCTTCTCTCACTGTCATTTTCCACCAGGGATAAAATTATCATTTGCAAACTTACTGTGCAATGCAATATTAGATATGTGAAAATTTAATTTGATATCATCATGCTGATGCAGGTTACCTCAATGTGACATCCTTGCCTTCAGTACGCCCAATATTGTCCAGTTTCATATCACTGTCTTCAAGCTCCATTAGTCTGGCTCCAGACAGCCAAATCTTTCATTTTCCCACAATGCTGCCATTTGCTTCTGATTGGTTACTTTTTATGTTCCGCTTTCTGGGTATTCCAAGTACTTTACTTTGGGATCATTCTTTCCTCCTTCAAAAACGTCCTGTGATTCTCACCCTATCCCATTCACCGCGCCCCCCAATTAAATGTCTACCTTGATCCCATTCAGTGACTGACATTTCATTATTACATGGATGGACCATGATTAAAATCTACTCTGTGGAGTGCAAAATTATATCACTTCCAGAGAAAACTCCAACGTACCATCCTATCGCACAGTCTTTCAACAGAGTGGATGGCCAGCTTTGAAATAAAGGATATGGTACAAAAAGTGAATAATAAATAAAATGAAAATAACATGGAGGAAGAAAACATGGTTGTGGGACATGGTGTCAAAATGCAAAATTAATTTCTAAAGGGCTGGACAGGTTGTCCTAGCAGGTGACTCATATGAAGATGACAGGAAGCTTTTGAAAGAAATTAAGTCATTATATTAACATTCAGAAAGTGGAATTAGAAAGTGATAACAGTCCTCAGCCGTGATTTATATTCATAGGTTTTAGAATTATGGTCTAATTAGGGATATAGCCATTTTCATGAAGTAATTCTAACATTGGTTAATTGGATGTAATTAGTTGTATATATTTTCTTCGAATGTGAATGATTCGAGTGCTGGGGTATTGATTAGATCTCCTCCCATGTTAAACTTTGACGGCATTTATCGACAGGTATGAATGAGCTAAGGATCTTTTTGCTTGATAAAGGAAAGTTGAATCCTGCTCTAAATGGGTTTCTTTTAACAATTCTGAACTCTTTGATGGAGAAGGTGTGAAGGGATGGGGTTATATATCTCTACAGAGAATGGGCTGGGAGCTGGGGCAAGGCAAGGCTTTGGGTGAGGTTTGGGGATCTAATCAGCTGGTGTGGTAGTGGCACCATGTCAGCAGCTCAGTGGATAGCACTGCTGCCTGACAGCACCAAAGGCCTGTATTTGATTCCAGCCTTAATGATTGTGTGGAGTTTGGACATTCTCCTCATGCCTGTGTAAGTTTCCTCCCATGCTCTGGTTTTGTCTCTTGGTCCAAAGATGTGACACTTAGTTGGCTATGCTAAATTGCCCGCAGTGTCCAGGGATATGCAGGCTAGGTGGATTAACCATGAGGAATGCAGGGCTACAGGGATAAGGTAGGGAGTAGGTCTGAATATACTGGCCTTTGGAGAGTTTGTGTGGACTCGATGGGCCACATCACTTCCTTCTGTACTATAGGGAATCTGCGCTTCTATGGCCATCATCTACCCACCTCCACTGGGATTTCAGCGGTGACTAAAGGTATCAGGTGGCCTTCCTATTCATGAGCCAATTGAAGCCCAGCTCAAGAGCTCTACTTGGTTCTGCTGCTTGTGTTTTACGTGTGATGGGATTGTGAAACCAATATTGCATACTTGTGACCAAATGGTAGGTTGGGGAAGGCCCTGCCTGTTTGGGCATCCTTTGCCTAACATGCAGTTTCCCCAACCCCTCCTCATTGCACTACCTCTCTCTAGTTGCTCCCCATTTGCTCTCCTGTGCCTGCCAGAGTGACCCTGTCAAAGAAGTTCTCCCCTGTTCATCTTGTTATCCAGTATTCTGTGGCAATAATGGTTGGAGGATTAGTGGCCAAGCAGCTGAATATGTGGTCATTAATGGTGAAACAGCTACAATTGGAAAAGTTCAAGGGGCCAGACTTGGAGGAGCACCATTCTCCTGAAGGGCTGGAAGGTTAGAGAAAATTAGAGACCAGAAAGAGACCAGGCCATGGAGGAGATTGTAAAGAATGATGGCCATTTAACTAGAAGCTGGTAAATAGCCAGTGAGGTAACTCCTCTGGGAAAGGAGGCTGAGTTTTGTGTCTTACTTATTATAGAGGTGAGAACTAACGTCTCTGAACAAGTTGATTAAAAATATCTGTAAGTTGGGTGCTGGGGTAATTGGTGAATAGTCTTTGTAAGAGTTGGAGCAAGGCAGTAGATATTTAGATGGTTTCACAGTTAGAGGTGGGACTCAGGAGCACTTTGAGATAATCAAGTCTAGATGCTCAAAATGATCATTAACATAATGTTTAGATAATCTTTTTGAAAGAAAACTTTAAAAAAGCCTTGTGGAACTAACCCTGTTTTTTTTCTATGCAATTTAATATGACTTCCTTCTATTTCAATTCAAAAAACTTCAGATTGGACCAATTGGTAAGGTGTGTATTACAGATTCATAAAATGAGCCTTTCTTCCTTAAAGGTGCAACCCCCATAAATGCAGTACTCAAGGAGAATTTCTGACTAAGTAAATGAGAGGTTTCCTTGTTTTATCAATACTGCCTTGGAGGTACTGTCAAATGTCAGGATGGATGCCATTGATTTATATTACCTGTTTAATTAGATCCCTCTGAAGCACATGCTGTTCATTATGTTTACTACAACCATCTGAGAGGCCTTGGGCAGAATCACTGCCACCAGTTCTTCTATAAGGACTTAGTTATTGATACTGAGTGAGGAAGTGTCATACAATATATTTAATCAGCCTTCCTAAACAGAAGAGGTTTATTGCATTACACTTGTTGGCTAGCAACATTCTAGTTGAGTTACATGAGAGTCCTTTGAAAGAACTGAGATTCTCATTAACAAGGTATACACAGAATGCCTATCAGCTTGTCATTCAACCCAAATCCACACTGACCCTTCAGACCCTGTCCCTGCATTTCATTAATCCACCTATCCTTGGACTCTATGGGCAATTTACCATGGTCAATCCACATAACCTGGACATTTCTGGATTGTGGATGGAAACCAAAACACCTGGAGGATATTTGGACAGAAAGTGAGAATGCACAAACTCGGCACTGTCATTCGCCCAAGGGTGGGATTGAACCCAGGTCCCCGTTGCTGTAAAGCAGCAGTGATAATCATTGAGCTACCCATTACTGCTGCTAAAGTATTCTGGTACATACCTTAGAGGCAACTGAACAACTGGTCAGCTCCTCCCAGGAACAGTCGCTTCGACCTTGATGGGCAGAGGTTATCCTATAATATCGAAAAAGGTCATCTGATATGAAATGTCTTGTCTTATACTACACCACATACTTATTCTAAACTGAAGTGACAGGCAAGACCTGTCTTCCATATAACTTTGCACCTTGGGGGGAAATATGAGAATGATGTAGTAAATATTTTCTTTGCTGCAGTGAAGTATATAATTTGATTGACATCAGGCATCCAACAAGGAGAGACTAGTAGAGGTGAAGAGTGTTTCCATCATATGGTATACTAGCAAGTAGTCCTCAAAGATATAGCACAGTCCTATGGGTTTAGTACTTTAGTCAGCTGGCCTCTTCAATTGAACACAATTTTGTGAAGTAGGTGATACAGCTTCTCCCCTTAGGCTTCAAAAACACACGCTGCAAAGACTTGAAAATCTCCAACTTCTTGAATGTTTTCCCCTTGTTCTCTGAAGTTCAAAGGCCAAACCACAGCAACGTGTCCCCTTTGGAGATGAACTAAATGAAGTAGGGTCCAAGAAATAGGAAACTGTGTTGGTTTGGGGAAGGATTTATTGCATAGAGTTGCCTTTCCTTGTCCTAAGAGTCTCCTTTGTTCTAAGCAATTTATTTATAAAACCTCATTTTCATCATTATTTAATATATAATGCTTTGAAGAAGTAAATTGGCTTTATTGTATTATGAAAATTCATTCTTTTGTGAAGATTTTTGATGTATATGATACACACTTCCTGCTCTGTTAACAGTGGTAAATAGCCATAACGTGTCTCCATTAGAGAACAATAGTTGGTTATGTATTGCTTTAAGATAGCGACCATACAAGTAAAAGGTAAGGTGAAGAGATTGCAAACTCATGGACCCTCACAGTCTATATAGGTTTATTTGGAACACACTCCAGTCATCTGGCCAACTGAACTAACCAACTCTGCCTGTTAACACTTAAGTAGTGGTTACTGATTGGGATGGACATCCCTTGGCAGATTAAAAGCTCACCATGATACAATGAGTAGTGTGACAAAAAGCAGTGATTTTTATGGATATACTAAGGATATAACCAGTGTCACTTAGGCAAGTTATTTCTTTCTTTTAATTGAAATATAACAGATGTCTGCTTCTCAAATTCTTGCCAAAGAAGGAAGGCATGGTAGCTTTGTTTTTGTCATGTGGAGAAGCATTGGTGCACACAGTTAACATTTAGATCAATTTGCCATTCCTGAATCACGTAGCCATACAGAACTGCAGTTTTGAAGAAGGGTCACTGGATTCGAAACTCTGCTTTCTCTCCACAGATGCTGTCGGACCTGCTGAGTTTATGAAGCAATTTCTGCTTTTGTTTCTTATTTTCCGTGTCTACAGTTCTTTGTTCTTTTTAATATAGGATGACTGTTGTTGAAAAGAAGGCCACATTATGAGAATGATTTTTTTTCCAAAATATGTCTGTGAGTAAATTACAAGCTGCCTGGGTTCATAAATGGTCTTTTAAATGACTGAGGGATTCAGTCAGCAGGTCCAGATCAAGGCAGGCAGTGGAGGGGTGTTGCGGGAAGCATTGGGGAAGAACATTGCAAAACAAGTCCTGAAAAATAGATAGCACACATTCGAAACTTGCTGATTAAGTGGGAGCTGTACTTCAGAGATAATCTCCCTAAGAAAGAATTTAAAGTTCCAGTTAAAACTAAGAAAATATACTCCCCTTTTCTTTAATGCATAGCCAATCTGCACCATTTCATTTGCAATCAAATTTCTTTTTCAGTATAATTGGAAACAAACAGAGCTATAACCTGTTTCCATAAATTTGCAGTATCTTCTCCATGCTCCAAAGAAAGTCTGATTGAATTAGTTAACTTACCTTTACAAAACTATTACTCTAACCAAAAACTGATTCTAGCAAAACTGCCTAAGATAATGCTCACTTCTAATGGGTCACAATGATCACGCTGCACTTTGGAACTCTAGTCATGTTGGTTGGAGATATTTAATCAAATCTGCAGCCTTCCTCTACAAATCTTGAACTTAATCTAATTATTAGGTTGGTAACCCACAAAATCAAGTAGAACTCTGGATTAGATCCATTCCAATATTATTTATAATTTGCCATTATGAGGTAGCCTGCAAAACTAACAGTACACGCTCCACTGTCAGTTTCCTGACAAGTATATCAAATTAGAATTGCCCCATACATGTTTTGCTTAATATGCTTGTACAAAGTTTGAGGGATCTGAAACATTTTAAGTATCACAAAGAATGAAACCTACTTACATATGAAAGTAAATCTAATAAAAACCTTGACAAATTCACATTCCTCAACAAATTTCTGGCATGTATTGGCAAAGATTTTTGAAACTAACTGTAATCACTGTGCTGGCACTGCTTTGGGTATGGTTAAGTGTCCATATCTCTAAATGCAATTTACAATTTTTTAAGCAATTGACAGAAATGTATGTTCATAAATGTTGTTTAACAAACAAACTGTATTTTGTGCAAAGTTGGAAATATTTCTCTCAAATGACAATGGATTTACCTTGATTTTAATGTCATAACACAGAAAACATAGATCTATAAACAATTAAAATGCAGCAACAACATATTTGGTGAAATATATTTGAGTTTCCACTTTGAAACGATTGCCTCAAATTAATCCCACTACCTTGCTCTCATCCTCTGCTGAGATGATTATCTGCAGATGCAATTATTTCCACTTCAAATATTCCATTTTGTAAACTGTTCTACACTGTAACAACACACTGCAAAAGAAACATCTACTCACTCCTTCTCTGATTATGTTTTTAAGTCAATAACTTCTTGTAATATATTACCAGACTGGAGGAACAGATCAAATTTTTATTTTAAATGTAGGTCTCCCTAGAAAAGTGCAGCAAACTGTGCAGCAGATGAGTGGAACAGGACTGAATAATAGTAGATATATGTTAAGTATAGAAAAGAAAACATCCAAATAATAAAAGGAGAATTGGACCCTCATTCATGCCAGGATTTATTTTGCAGGATAATTTAACGTTTAGAGATCAAAACCAGATTTTTCCCCTTCTGCAGCCTTGAGTTTATTAGTGATGATCAACAACCTGTTGTTAACAATTGTGTTTTTATTTTGTATATCAGTGCGTGATGTGTTTGTAAGGCTATGTTAATGCTGCAACTGGTAAACTCAGATTGACATTACTCATCCGTGATGCAGAATCAGCGCGTTGTTTTATAGTGCCCAACCCACATGGAGGGAAAAGATTGTTGCAGTTGCAGAATCCCTACAGTGTGGAAACAGGCCATTCAGCCCACACCAATCCCCTGAAGAGCATCACACCCAGCCCCACCCTTGAACCCTGCATTCCCACAGTTAATCCACCGAGCCTGCACATCCCTGGGCACTGTGGGCAATTTACCTTGGCTAACCCACTTAATCTGCACATCTTTGGACTGTGGAAAGAAACCAGAGCACACATATAGACGTGGGGAGAATGTGCAAACTCCACACAGACAGTCACCTGAGGCTGGAATTGAACCCAGGTCCCTGGCACTCTGAGGTAGCAGTGATAAACACTGAGCCACTATGCCACCCTAAATCAGATAAACCCCTCAAGCAATACACTCCTGTAACTTTCAGATAAAACATATTTGTCATGAATTAGCCAAGTGTGTTACTTCAATGTTGTAATGAGTATTGCCTACATTATAAACAATAATTTTAAATTTGGGTGAGGCTTTGCAGAGGTTTCAACATTCAGATTTGAATTGACCCATATATATTTTGCTCAATGTGTTTGTACAAAATTTTGAGGAGTCTGGAACAGTTTAAGTATCATGAAAAATGAAACCTATGTACACTTGGAAGTAAATCTAACGAAGACCTTGACAAATTCACATTCCTCAACTAATTTCTGGCATGTATTAGCAAAGACTTTTGAAACTAACTGTAATCACTGTGCTGGCGCTGCTTTGGGTATGGTTCTGTCTTGCAGTTCTGTGTACTTCTCTATATGCACTTTACAAACATTTTAAACATTTGACAGAAATGCATGCTCATAAAAGTTGTTAAACAAGTAAATTGCATTTTGTGCAAAGATGGAAATATTGCCAGGGTACAGAGAAAGCTAAATGGTCAATAAAGAGGGAATTAATCAGCTAGTTGAGACAATTACATGCAAGCAAGTTATCTCGATAATGCTGCTCAATGTGTTAAAGGAAGTTTACTTTTTGATGTTCGTCAGTAAAACAGTACCTGCATAATTCAAGGGCTGTTGTGATGCAGTGTCCCTGTCGGATAATCTGAGTTCAAGCCCCAACTTGCCTTGGTTGTGAGTTGTAATGTGTCTGAACAGATTGATTTAAGATAGCTTAACTTTGGATATTTATCACTGAAAGGCTTTGTGGGTAATTCAAGAAACTCTTGTCGTGCACTGGACCAGAAGATCTGTGTTCAGGCTGTACCTGCTCTAGAGGTGTGTCATAACATGCCTGAATGATGTGATTATAAATATCTTTCAAGATCGTTCAGAAGTTAAGCATAAAGAACCTCTTTCAGGGGACAGGTTATCTTATCAGAGAATGGACTCAGGCTTTATGAGCTGTAGCCAGTAAAATAATAACTCAATAATAAAACAGGTTAGCTCGCAATTAAGCAGAGTAAGATAAGTGTATGCAAATTTGATGCACTTGCAATGAATGTACTTCTCTTCTGTTTGAATGAAAACATAGATCTGTTTGATTTTTAAAAGCATTCATATCGCTAATAAAATCATGGACATTGTGATTTCTTGATTAGATTGGTGTCACACACAAATTAATGAATTTTCATTAATAAGTAAGACGGCACTGAGAGACCTCAAGTCATCTGAGTGAACAAAATACTTCCCTTTCCGCCTCACAACCTGGGCAAATAACCACTTGGCAAAACAAATTTTCCCTTCTCAGAGAAGTACGGGCGAGGGAGATGGGTGCAGTAAGGTAATGTTATTCCATGAATAACAATCTAAGCTTTAAGTCTAGAAAATCATACTTGATATCCTACGAAGCTGTGGCAAAGGTAATGTTCCTCTTGTTCCTCCTTCACCTGTCTGCAGTCTTTGAAATATCCTTCTCCTCCAACATCTCTCCACTACCACGCAGTTGGGTGGGCCTGAAGTTCCATTCTTATTTGAGACAAAAATAGAAATTGCTGGAAAAGCTCAGATGGTCCGGCAGCATCTGTGGGGAGAAATCAGAGTTAACATTTTGGGTCGATTGTCAATTGTGGGAAAGACCACAAATGTCACTTGGGGAAGGAAACTACCATCCTTACCTGGTCAGGCTTACATGTGACTCCAGAGCCACTGCAATGTGGTTGACTCTTAACTACGCTCTGGGTAATAAATACTGGCCGAGTCAGTGATGCCCACCTCTGTGTGAATGAATAATTTAAAAAGAATCACCAGTAACAATTTCTTTTATTATTGCTGGGCACCTAACTCTGTTGCCCTTCAAACTTTGCTGCCTTTTACTTATCACCTATTGTTTGGGCTTTAATGACATTATTCAGAAACTGATCATTACTTTTCAAATGTACACCGATGACTCGTGTTGTAGCTCACCATCACCTTTATCTTTGTCGTTCAACTCTGCCTCAGTTGCCAGACTGACATCCAGCCGTGAATGAGCAGAAATTTTGTTGAATTAACTATAGTGAAGACCGAAGTCATTGTCTTCGGTCTTTGCTATAAGCAACATTCCCTTTCAAAAATATCCAGTTCTCTCCATTGTAACTACCTCAACATAGTAACTGTTGAAACATCCATGCTTTTGTTACCGCTGCACTTGTCTATTCTGGCAATCTCATGGCCCGCTTCCGACAGTCTACCCTCTGGAAACTTGAAGCCATCCAAAATTCTGCTATCCACATCTTTAGTTGATCCATGTATTCATTAATCTTGTTCTCACTTATCTATAATGGTTCATGGTTAAGAAAATTCTTGTATTCAAAATTTTCATCCTTTTTAAATCCCTTCATCACCTTGCTCTGCACTACCTTTGTAATTCCATTCAGCCCCATAACTCTACGAACATCCGTTTTTCTTTAATTCTAGTCTGGAATCTTTGGAACATCCTCTTCACCTCCTTCAACTCAGGCAAAGTTTCTGGAAGCTCTCTCCATTAAAATGCATGAGCTCATGTCATCAGTTTTCGATTAAACAGCATGATAGTAACCTTTAATTTCCCTAAATCTGTTACATAAGTAAGTGTGGCATTACACCATAGTCATTGTCATTGAACATGTTAATGTGTACTCTGGTGAAGATTTCAACTTTGAAGCTGAGCCCATATGGAAAATCGGGTGAACCCCTCAAAGGCTGTTCGTTATGTTGACTTCTTTTAGCACACTGAACTGTGATCCTTCTCCAAACTGGGGTAATCTAGCCATGATAATAAGCTCAATGAGTGTCTGTTGCAAGTGTGAGAGAAAATTGTGAAAGGATAGCAGAGTTTATTGCACAATGTGAAGACTTTTGTGCCAACATCAATGACGATCAACACAGAGATTCTTACAATCTCAAGTGTGCAATCCTTAAAATGAACTGCACTTTACACCATCCATGGTGCTACAAGTGTGTCATATTTCATGCTTGGGAATAGATTTCTCCATGCGACAAACTGATACATTCTTCTTCTTTAATTACACCTGCACCATTGCAAAGTGATTCATTTTGCAAGCATGTGCTCTACTTTATCTCATCATTTATTGTTATTTGTACTTCAATAATTTGGGAAATACTTTTGAGGATATCTGGCCATGGTGGAGCAAATGTTGGTCTCTTTTGTAACAATCCTTGTACTTGAGTTGATTGGTTAGGCTGTTTCTGTGATCCAGAGTGTGCGGGTACATTTCTGTGAAACCCCATTAGCACAAGCAGGCTCACCGTCCTGACTCAGCAACATATTGCCATTCCTTCACTGTGGCTAGGTCAAAATCCTGGAGCTCCCATCCTAATGACATCGTGTGTCTACCCACAGCAAAAGGGTTGCAGCAGTTCAAGAGGCCAACTCACCGCCACCTCATGGACAAACAATTTTGGCCCAGCCAGCAACACTTATCCCATGAATGAATTTTTAAAAAATGTTTGCTAGTTAGTGAGCTAAATCTATATGTGGAAGCTAACTGACACAGCACTGCAATGTTCTGTTTGATTGCTTCAGCAATAGCCACCTCTAGTGGATTGTAAATCATGAGATCTTCACACTTTGATTGGAAATTTGTTTTGAGAGCACTTCCCACCATATCAAGTATAGGTGTGTCTCTTGTGAGCTGGTCATCTTGCAGATGACTGCTACTTTTTTGCTTTCCATGAATATAGTGTGCAATTAGGTATTGAACACTAAAAACCTACAATCCCATGCCATGGTGGATCGCCTAGTGAAGAAAGGAAGGCTGCTTGAGGTGGAGAATGTAAACGATTCTCCATCTTCATTACCAGTTTTGCATCTTAAGTTAAGGGACCCAGGGAAATTTGCTCAAATGAGTCCAGAATTGGCTGAGAGATTGATGGCCCAGGGATGTTTTTGTGACTGGAAGCCTATGTCCAGTGGGGTTCCACAGGGACCAGTGCTGGGGCTGTAGCTGCTTGTGGTATATATAATCAATTTAGATTTGAATGTAGGAGAGTTGATTAGTAAGTTCATGTATGATACCAAAACTGGTGGAGTGTAGATAATGGGGAGGATAGCCTTTGATTGCAGAAGGATATAGATGGGTTGGTCAGATGGGCTGATCAGTGGCAAATGGAATTCAACCTGGATAAGTGTGAGACGATGTATTGGAAAAAGACAAACAAAGCAACGCAGTATGAAATTAATGGTAGAACACTGGAAAACACTAATGTTCAGAGGGACCTTGTTGAGCATACCCAAGGTCCCTTAGGTTGGGTGACAGGTGGTTAAAACGCATATGGTATACTTTCTTTTATTTGTTGAGGCGTCTAAGAGCCAGGAACTTTCGTTGGAAGTGTATACAATGTGGTTAGCCCTCAGCAAGAGTATTGTCTGCAGTTCTGGAACCCACATTGCTAGAGATTTCCCAGGACGTTGCCAGGGCTGTAGAGGTTTAGTCATGAAGAAAGAGTGGATAGGCTGGGACAAAAACAGAAATTGCTGGAGAAACTCCAGGTCTGGCAGCATCTGTGGAGAGACAGCAGAGTTAACATTTTGGGTTGAGTGACCCTTACTTCTAATTGGATAGACTTTTATTTTACTCTTGGAGCAGGGGAGACTAAGGAGGAGACAATATTGAGATGTGTGAAATTAGAAGGGGCATTGATAGGTTAGACAGAGAAGGAACCTTTCCCCTTGATGGACAGATCAATGACAAGGGGCATAGATTTAAGGTAAGGGCAGGAGATATAAGGAAACATTTTTTTCCCATCCAGGGAGTGGTGGGAATCTGGAACTCACTGTCTATAATAGAGATAGAGGCAGAAACCCTCAGAAAATTTTGGAAGTATTTAGATGTGTGCTTGTGATGCCAAGACATGTAAGATTATCGGCGAAGTGCTGGAAAATGGGATTAGAATTATTAAGTGTTTGATTTTGACCAGCGCACTCAATGGGCTGAAGGGCCTTTTTCTGTGCTGTAGATCTCTGTAACTCTATGACTTGCAGAAGTGCAGAGATGGCTTGCACCTGGTTTGTTGTGTGAATGGATCTTCATTACATAAGCATATTTAAATGTCTGCAGCCATAAGCTTTCAGCTTGCTCCGTGTTTCTCCTTTTCTGTATCCATACCCACAGGCAGTGCACAGTATGCACAATAGCCAACACACACACATAATGAAATACCCAACAATTAAACAATTGAATTTAACAGAAATGCTGAACGAATTGCTCCCCTTTCCATGGTTCCAGTCTATGATGGAACAGATCTTGCTGCTGTATTGTATTTTGTGCTGCTTGCTGTTGCCAAGACTTTCTTCTGCAGCTTGAAAACCTGTAAATTACTGCAAGTGTGAGCTTACAATGGCCTGGTGAGCACAAGGAGCAATAAAGAATCATAGTGAACAACAGGAGCAGCAATGTATTTCCTTAAACAATGAGATTTAAGGTTTAAGTAAGAAACAAGGGAATAGTAGATAAGGAGCGTCAGTCTGTACTAAATCAGGTATGGAAAGAGAAAAAGACTAGAGAGGGAAACAAAGTATAGATGAAGAGAAAAATAGGCACCAAGAAAAAGGAAGAAAAAACATTCAGATTATTTTAAAGATATTTGACAATAATTTACTTTATACAGGACTGAGATTGAACAGCTTAGTACCTTTCTGGGCCAAAGAGAATCATTGGCATCACATTAACAATAGTTACATTGTTAAAAAAAGTATTTGTACTGTTAAGTTTCAACCTTAATTTTCCATGACAACTTCAGTGAGCAATTAATATGCAGTCAGCAAGACCTTCAAAATACCAAGCAGGCTAACAGTGAGCTGCTCTTTCAAAGAAAAAAAATTCAAGTGATACAAATTAATCAGCAAGCTCCAAGGATTTACAACTTGTTATGCATCTCTTAACTTACTAAATTAAGAAAAAGGCTTGAGGGAGGTCCAAATTACTTTAAGCAAACTCACACTGTTTAAGAGATAACAAGGTGTGGAGCTGGAGGAACACAGCAGGCCAGGCAGCATCAGAAGAGTAGGAAAGCTGACGTTTCAGGTCGGGACCCTTCTTCTGTAATGGGGCTATCTCAATACTATCTCGCACAGTGTAAGAATGATTTTGTCTTTAATGTTTGGAAAGAGCATTTTTTTACAGCAAAAAAAACCCAAAAAGTGCTGGAAAATTTCAGCAGGTTTGGCAACATTTGTGGAGCGAGAAAGAGAATTAATGACTCTCCTTTGGAACTTTAACATTTGTATTGCTGTGCTTTAATTCAGAGTTCACAACTTCAGTTAGAATTGTACTCAGTTGGGTTGAGTGCAATATGTACACCTCCAGTGGGGTTAAGCTACACTGCACAGTATGAGACGTCTTGTCGCAGACACCTTTTCTGGCTTCAATGTGTAGACGTAGTAGCAAATTAGCCTTGGCTGAAATTGCATCGACAAGTTTGCTTTCTTAGAAACTTTATTTTAGTGACACACTTGCACCACATGCAAAACACCATTAAAATTTCTGTTTTCACAGCCATCTACCTGAACACTAACATGAGAGTGTGCAAATTACATCTTTTACAAGCAAGAAGCAAAAGGTAAGAAAATTATTGAAATCAGCATGATTCAACCTTCAACGCTATTTAATATAAAACTGAAGAGTTCTTGTGAAAAAGAAATATTGTTTTTGCAATTAGCTTTCAGTTGAAGAAATTTACTTTGATGTAATTCAACTAAACTGGATCACTTTAACTGAGAAATAAATAATCATTGGAATGGATAGCCAGTTTCTTGTTTGTAGTTTTTTTCAGTGAGTGGTTTGCCCTTAAGTTTTAAAATGGAGTTTGATTATCATGTGAATTTTCAGGAAAGCTAGTTTTCTTTAGTACAACACAGATTTTCAAGTTCTGACCAAGAAGACAAACACTAATTTCATTCCATTTGAGCACAATAGCGTGGAGGGGAACCATCCGGGGAGTTGTATAGTAATTCAAGAATACGTTCTGGGAAATATGCTGTTGCTTGTTGTTTAATATTTCTGAATTTGTTTCTGGGACAATACAGCAATACTCACTTACCCACAGTATAGAGACTGACATGTTGCTCAACTATTGTGTGGTAGGCTGCAATGGGGAATACACTCAATTACTGTTTGTGAATAAAAAGTGAAAGTAGAGAGGATGCTGTAGATCAGAAACTGTTACTGTTTGTGAATTCTGTTCCTGCTATCTTTGGGTGCCTTAACTGCCTGTCATATGTCAGAAATGAACTAGGGGCTAGTCAGGAAAGTAACTGGAAGCATTTTTAATTGCACTGATCAAATACTCAATTAGCAATGTGCAAGGTTTAAATGCCCTTATTGCAACTCATTACTGTAGTTTAGTAAGGCAGGATATATTCAGGACAGGAGCAAATGTTTTAACATTGGCAGTTGAGTGAAATATTTCCTAAAGTTAGGTCATTAGTAGGTCTTTTATTTCTCATTACTTCAAGAAGCAGCTGTTTTCTTTGATGTTAATGGCTCATCACCCCCATCGTGAGCATAACATTTTGCTGACCAAGAATCATCTTTTAAGTATGTTTCACATTTACAGATCTGACAGAATGCTATCTTGACGACGTGATTAGGAAGCCTGGAGCTCCTAATAACCTAAATTAACATATTTGTGAGCTGAATGTTTGTGCATTTTTAATTAAAGCGAAAATTTTCTATTAATTAAACAAATTTATGTACTTAAACTATACATAATTACAAATACAGTAATTATGCCATTGGAGTTTTATACAATAGAACTTAACTAAGAAATTCCACTTTGACAAGGGTGAAAATTCAATGTACAGATTGCAAAGTGAAAGGATATTGGGAAGGGACCTGTACAGATGACGCCTGTAGGGGAGAATTTTCATTTCTTTGTAAGCAAATGCTGGAAGTATGCCTGGAGGAAACCTGGTGCTTGTAAACAGTCCAGTCAATTAATTTACTCTACAGTCCATAAAGCATATGGGCAGAAATAGACCATTCAGTCCATCAAGTCAGTTCTGCTATTCAATGAGATCATGGTTGATCTGATAATCCTCAACTCCACTTTCCTGACCTTGTTCCAACAATCCTTGACTCCCTTACCGATTAAAAATCTCTCTATCTCAGTCTTGAATAATTAATGATTCCACCTCAACAGTCTTGTGTGATTAAAAAATTCCACAGATTCAGTAACATCTGAGAGAAAAAATTCCTGTTTATCATTGTCTTAAATGAATGACCACACATGACATTATGCCATTTGGTTCAAGATTCTCCCATAGGGGACAACAAACTCTCTGCATCAACCCTGTCAGGTCCCCAGGGAATCTTACATATTTCAATGAGATCTCCTCTCTTTCTTCTAAATTCTGACAATAACAGGCCCAACCTACTCATCTCCTCATCAAAAGAAAGTGCCTCCTTACATAACATCAGCCTGGTCAAGCTTCTCTGGACTGTCTCTGGTGCCCTTCAGTCTTTTCTTAGGAAAGGACCCTAAAACTGTTTCCAGTATTCCAGCTGTGGTCTCACGAGTGCTTTCTACAGTTTTAGTGAAGCCTTATACTTATATGTTTCATTGCCTTTGAAATAAAGATTACCATTCCATTTGCCTTCCCTTTTACCTGCTGAATTTGGATGCTAATTTTTTGTTACTCGTGAATGAGGACCACCAAAATGCAACGTGCTGTAGCTTTATGAAGTCTTTCTCCACATAAATAATATTTCCTCTCTTCTTCCTATCAAAGTGCATAACCTCACATTTTCCCCCATTGTATTCCATATGCCAAGTCTTTGCCCGCTTACCTAACCTGTCTGCATCGTTTTGCAGAATCTTCATGTCATCCTCACCTGTTTTTGTGTCATTCACAAACTTGACCACAATGCATCCACTTTTGTTCATCCAAGTCAACAATATATGCTGTAAATAATAGTGATCCCAGCACTTATCCCTGTGGTACTCCACTAATTCCAGGTTGCCACCGTGAAAATGTATTTCTGTTGATTAGCCAATCCTTTGTATTTGCTGCATTGAGCTTGTTGTATTTGAGCATTGCAATTGCATACGTAAACAGCATTTATCTCTCAGAAATTGTTTGAATATTGGTCTCACCATTAGGACGGTAGAAGAAAATGCTGTTCACCCCTATTAAAATCATCATAGCTGACTTTCAGTCTTCTCTCCATAGTCATTGCAACAAATTTTTATTTATTCTTGAATTATATGTTCGTGTTGCAGACAAGGCCAACAATTTTGCCCATCCCTAGTTGCCCTTGAGCTGATGGAATGGACTGAAGAGCCAGTTAAGCGTTAACTGCATTGTAGTGGCTGTGGAGACATGAGTAGACCAGACCGGGCAAAAAAGGAAGATTTAATGGAAACTGCAGATGTTGGAGAATCCAAGATAACAAAGTGAGAAGCTGGATGAACACAGCAGGCCAAGCAGCATCTCAGGATCCAAGATAACAAAGCGTGAAGCCGGATGAAGGGTCTAGGCCCAAAACGTCAGCTTTTGTGCCCCTGAGATGCTGCTTGGCCTCCTGTGTTCATCCAGCTTCACAGATTTAATGTGCCAGATTTTTTTTTAATGTCAATAGGCTATGCAGTCACCATTAAACTAGGTCTTAATTTTATGGATTTGTTCCCAGAATATTAGCTTGGGGTTCTGATCTATTGGTCCACTGTCATTACCACTTTGTCAATGCCTCCCCCTAACTATATCACTCTGCACTTTCTCCAGGAATTCCAGGAATACAGGTTCTCAGAAGGACAAAGAAATGGAACAGAAATGGGCTGTAATACTCCTTAGGTCTGTTCCACCATTTGAACATGGATATTTTTTGAACTCATCTTCACTTCCCTGTCCCTTCCCCAGTTTCTTTGAAGCATTTACAGCCCTAAAATCAGTCCATTTTCACCTTGAATGTATTCATCGTCTGAGCATCCATAAACTTCCACAGCAAACAATTCTGAGTGAGAAAAATTCTTAACTCATTTCTTAATAGTTAACCCTTTATTCTAAGACTCTAATCCTTCTTACTAGACGCTTCAGGAAGGGAAAACAGCTTAAGATCACAAGACCATAAGACATAGGGCAGAAATTAGGCCATTCGGCCCATTGAGTCTGCTCCGCCATTCAATCATGGCTGATAAATTCCTGAACCCCATTCTCCTGCTTTCTCCCTGTAACCGTTGATCCCCGTGATAATCAAGAACCTATCTATCTCAGTATTAAATGTACTCAATGACCTGGCCTCCACAGCCTTCTGTGGCAGTGAATTCCATAGATTCACCACCCTCTGGCTGAAGATGTTTCTCCTTATCCCCTTATAAAGGGTCTTCCCTTTACTCTAAGGCTGTGTCCTTGGGTCCTAGTCTCTCCTACCAATGGAAGCATCTTCCCAACATCCACTCTGTCCAGGACATTCAGCATTCTGTAAGTTTCAATTAGGTCCCCCCTCACCCTTCTAAACTCCATTGAGTATAGTCCCAGAGTCCTCAAATGTTCCTCATATGTTAAGCTTCTCATTCCTGGGACCATTCTCATGCGCCTCCTCTAAGCCTGCTCCAGTGCTGGTACATCCTTCCCGAGATATGGGGCCCAAAACTGTAGACAATACTCCAAATGTGGCCTGACCAGAGCCTTATAAAAACTCAGTAGTCCATCCCTGCTTTTATATTCAAGTTCTCGCAAAATAAATGCCAACATTGCATTTGCCTTCTTGACCATTGACTCAAACTGCAAGTTTGCCTTGAGAGAATCCTGGACTAGAGCTCTCAAGTCTCTTTGCACCTTAGACTTCTGAATTTTCTCTCCCTTTAGAAAATAGTCCATGCTTTAATTCTTCTTACCAAAGTGCATGACCTCACACTTTCCCATGTTGTACTCCATCTGCCACTTCTTTGCCCACTCTCCTAACCTGTCCAAATCCTTCTGAAGCCTTGCCACCTCCTCAATACTATTTGCCCCTCCACCTATCTTTGTATCATCTGCAAACTTAGCCAGAATGCCATCAGCTCCCTCATCTAGATCATTAATGTATAAAGTGATAAGTTGTAGCCCCAACACTAACCCTTGCGGAACACCACTTAGTATGTTAGAATCTTCAAATCTTCTTAGAATCTACTCTATAAAGGTTTCATCCATTTGAATGAGATTTCCTGCCATTATTCTAAACTCAAGATCTCATCTAGCCAAGTCCAAAACTACAGGGCATAAGTTTAAGGTGAGAGGGAAAAGACTAAATGAGATGTAAGGAGCAACCATTTAATGCAGAGGGTGGTGCGTGTATGGATTGAGCTGCCAGGGATAGTGGTTGAAGCTGGTACAATTACAACAGTTAAAAGGCCTCAGGATGGGTACATGGTTAGGAAGGGTTTAAAGGGTCAAATGATGACAATAGAACTAGTTTAATTTAGGATATATGATCAGCGTGGACCGGTTGGACAGAAGGGTCCATTTCCATGCTGCACATGTGAATCAGTGAATATTAGCCCATAACATTTAAGTGATGGTATCCTTAGAATTTGGACTGAGGTCACTGAGGATTAAAGTGAGTTGAGTTGGTTGAAGTTCAGTCTAGTCCCATTTTTGGCAGATCAGGTCCATAGGCAGATGATGTTTTCACTTTGATCACCAAATGTAATTGTTGAACGTTTCAGAGCTATAGTGAGAAAATTAAACTTGAAAATGCCATTGTTGCAACTTTCTCATGTCGAGGATAATTCTTTCTTGTTGATGTCAGGGTGGAAGAGAGATGACATTGTTGCCTATGGTATCACTGGTGGCTTAGTCTCAGCCTGACAGGTTCTTCCACAGTGAGGGCATTGAAGGTCTCTCACTAAAGCTATCATTGACCTGAGCAGCTGCCACTCCTCTTCTCGCTTACATTTCTCTCACAGTGTTTTTGAAAAGTTTTTGACACCATTTTTGCTGATGGATCGACATTTATTTTGTATTTGACGTTCTGCTATCTGAGGGTTGATTTTAGTTTTTACTTTTATTTTGGCCCCAGTGCAAATGAGCTCCGTCATAGCTCTTGTTCGGACCATCATAATTCGGCTATTCAGACAAGATGTCTTGTCCACCTTGGCTGATGTAAGATCATCATGACCTCTGTATTTGAAATGTCTGTGGCTTGGATAACACTCTAGTGTGATCTTTTCGTCTCTCGCATGATTTACAAGATCCTTTCAAGGCAGAGTTGATGATGTTCTAGGGTTCGATATTAAGTCAGTAAATTGTCCAAATTTTAACATGGTACAGGAATGTTGAGAGAACCGCTGCTAATTAGGCCTTGAGTTTGTGAAAGTGCCAAAGCAGTATACATTCGCCCTCAGCTCAGAGGTCTCTATCAAGTTGTGCACAATTCCTTAAATTTTCTTGTGTTTGATGCTTACATTCTTTGGTGCACTGAGCCAAAGTTCCCAATTCATTAGTGATAGTTTACATTTATTACATAATAAAATATTCCAAGGCACTTCATAGGAACCTTATAAGACAAAGGTTCCATCTGAGCCACTTAAACAGATATTAGGGTAGACAACGATAAATTTGATCAAAGCGATATAGTTTAAGAAGCAAATTAAAGTAGAAGATAGTGTGAGAGAGGAGCCTGCATTATGAACTCATTGCATTTCTTTATCTTTTTAGAGCTATTTTTTAATTAAAGTTCAATAGCTTAGATATTTTATTGAAGGATTTCAGTATCCATGGTTTCTTTTGGAATGGAAGTCATGTATTTATCTCAGTGGTAGGGAGGTGGAATAAGATGAAGGGAGTTAATACGACCATAAAATGTGATGGGCTTGATATATTTATTGGTGTAACTTTTTGGACTGAATGCCTCGATAGAAATCTGTCCCTCTTGGATGGCTGTTGACTGAAGAAGAGTTCTTCCTTGAGTTCTGACCCAAATTTCTCCCCAAACTAACATCATCCAATCTATCACAATCACATTGTTGTTCGTACGATCTTCCTGTGTGTAAGTTGGCTTCTGCCTTTTCCGCATAGCAACTGTGACTATGCAGTAAAAGGTACATGAGCTGGAAAGCACTTTGATATGTCCTGAGCTTATGAAAGAAACTGTAAATGCAAGACCCTCACACATGGTAATTCAGATCATAGATACCAGCTATATCTTCGACCTCTCTTTAGACCTAACATTTTAGATAAGCCAGTACTGAGTTTTGTAAGAGTGGGCAACTTTGGCAACATTGGGATCAGAGATAATGGGAACTGCAGATGCTGGAGAATCCAAGATAACAAAGTGTGAAGCTGGATGAACACAGCAGGCCCAGCAGCATCTCAGGAGCACAGATGCTGCTTGGCCTGTTGTGTTCATCCAGCTTCACACTTCGTTATTTTGGCAACATTGGTGCTTGTTCGGATAAAGGCTTTTCTTCAAATGTAGGAGATGCATTATAATAATCTGTTACAAAGATTGTAAGCTCTGGATATAACTGACTCACAGCTATGCTGGAAACCAAAACTTTGTTTAGTGTTGGGAAAGAGATATCTACATGTTAAATCTGATGACATTCTTTTGGAGAGTGAAGAATCCATTACAGATCTCCTCCTTTTGTTTAAGTGTTGTGGTTGATTGTACCTTTAACAGTTATTTTGAGAGATTTTATTCCTTTTGTTATAAATTAATGAAACAATTGCTTTTGACAGTTAACCTTTGCTTGGTATGGTGATATCTGTCGTCTCTGAAGTGTGGTTGAAAAGCAGAAATCTACATTAAATTTAGTAAACAGATTAATTCAAGTGGTTTAATTGTTAATTGTTTGAGTCCATACCTATGTGAAGAGTGTTGTTGCGATGCCAGACCTCCTCTGCTCTCATTACATTGGACTCATTTAGCTGTCTCTATAATGGAAGCACTGGCTACAATCCAGCACTAAGGCTTTTGGCTAATGTTATGCCCCAGTACTTTGCAGCTATAATATTATTAATTCAGCATGAGGGTTATTCAGTGTCACAGTGTGATTGGCTATGAATTCATCGCCCCTTCTACTCCCATTCCTCAGAAGGCAGGCATCACAACATTGGCTGTGGTAAGGATGAAAAGGAGTGGCAAGCAGAAATTTCAATACGTACAAGCAGGAAGCTAGGAATCCAATGCATAACTAATTGCTGCTAAATGTGCACATCTCTTCATGCATATTTTGTAGACTCAGGATTAGTTTCTAACACTAATGAATTGTCCCAAACAGCCATTATTTCATATCAGTACCTTCAAATCCAAGGTAAGATTCAATGGTGTATTCAGGCTAAGAAAAATCTTTAACAGCGGGTTTTAAAATGTTGAGGACGGATTGCTTGTATCAAAGATTAAACTGTCTCTACAGCCTCAGAGATTGAGGGATGATGTTATCGAGGTTTAAAAATTTGTGAGGGGCATGGATAGGGTGAATAACCAAGGTATTTTTCCCAGGTTAAGGGTGCCTAAAACTATAGAGCATAGTTTTATGGTGAGAGGGGAAAGATTTAAAAGGGGCCTAAGGGATAAATTTTACACGCAGAGGATGGTGTGTGTAGGGAATGAGCTGCCAGAGGAAGTGGTGGAGGCTGAAACAATTACAACATGTATAAGGTGTCTGGATAGGTATATGATTAGGAAAGGTTCAGAGGTATTTGGACCAAATGCTGTCAAATGGGCTAGACAAAATTAGAATATCTGATCGACATGGCAGAGTTGGACTGAAGGGTCAGTTTCCATGCAATGTATCTCGATGGCTCTGTATGACCTGATTGAAGAGCTTAAGATGATTAAAGGAGTTGATAGGATATGTAGAGAGAAAATATTCCCTCTGGTAGAAGAGACCAGGCAAGGGGACATAATTTACACGTACAGATAATCCATTCAAGATTGGTGTCAGGAAACATTTCTTCAAGCAAAGAGTAGAAAGAAGTCTGGAAATCATCTCCTCCCCCAACAAATCTCCAGCCATAAAGGCTGTTTGAGGGCACCTCAGACATTCATAGGATCATAGAATCCCTACAGTGCAGAAAGAGGCAATTCAGGCTATCAATCCTGCTTCAAACCATCAAAGAAAATTCCACCTCAACTATAAATCCCGCTGACCTCTCCTCGTAATCTTGCATTGACCATAGCTAACCCACCTGGCCTACACATCATTGGACACTACGGAGAATTGTTAGCAATGCCAAACCACTTGGCCTGCATATCTTTGGGCTGTGGGAGAAAAGTCGAGCGCCTAGTGGAAACCACGCGGACACAAGGAGAATGTGCAAGGAGGTTGCGCTCAGGTAAACTAAGATTTACAGATGTTTCTTAGACAGTAGATTCCAGGGTGGGAAGTAAAGCATGGATCAATCATGATCTAATTGTTTAGGAGAATGGGCACAGGCTGAATGGAAACACTGCCTGCAATTCAACATGAAGGCTTTTGGCTAGTGTTATGCTCTAGAACGATGCAGCTATTATCTTATCAATTCAGAATGAGGGTTATTCAGCGTCACAGTGTGGTTGGCTGAAAATTCATTGTTCCTTCTACTTCCGTTCCTCAGAAGGCAGGACTGTGGCCTACTCCTGTTCCTGTAGATTCCATATTGCAGTCCTCAATGGGGGTTGGCAGGTCAGCAGCTGTAGCATTGGTTTCCTTTATCCTGCTGCTGTTGCTGAAACTCTTCTACCCAGTTTGCTACAGTTTTACAAATGACGAGGAATGCGTCAGGAGGCTTGCCTTCCTGTGGCGCAATCATGGCCAATAGTGGGTCTTTGTTGCCATGTTTCACTGGGCTAGTTGGTGACTGATCAGGTGGGAGGATTAATTGTTGGGGCTCCCTTCCAAAGCTTTTGAACCCCATTTTTCTCTTCTTTCTACCCTGTTCATCCTCAACTCCATCTATAATGAGGACCTGCCAAACTGGGCCTGGTGAGGATTTGAACAAACCTGCAAGTTCAGCTCCATCGTAACATGCTTCTCTCTAAAAGTGCTGTGGTCCCTGTAGTGGCCATCTCTTCCAGAGACATTGCTGAGTCAGAGCTAGTTTTTGTTTGATTGGCTATTTGCTCTTGGAAGCTGGACATCCTCTTTGATGGGGGTGAAAGGCCACCCCAACCCAATTAATTAATTGACGATGTACTTTACAGACCTTCATTTCCAGACGAGGGTTTAGTCAGTGGTAAAATTTGTTAACCTATGTTAATCTCAGTCCATGTAGGAAACTGAGACAGGGATTTTGCAGCTAAAACCCGAATGGGATGGCTAAGTGACATTCAGAGCTCATAGATCACGGCAATCTAATTGCCTGCATTTGTAGAGAATAGCTTAAAGTCTTTGCTTATTATGGTCCATCATACAGATGCTTTAGTATTAAGGTAGAATATCAATGTTAATTTAATTGAGCAGTTATGCGACTGGAAATATGTGATTCATATTTAATAGCAGAAGTTGAGAATAGAAATTGATCATACATGAAATACTTAAAGCAGTCTTTAAATTAATAGTCCAGTTCCAGAGAATTGAGGCAATGTCTAAATATTCAATAACCAACCTGTCTCTGTTTTAATATAAATGGCTGTTTCCATTTATATCCATTGCAAGGTAGAAAACTACAGACCATGATCTGTAGGTGCAAGAAGACATTAGATGGGTAAATGCTGCATTGGCCTTCATAGCAAGAGAATCGGAGCACAGCAATAAGGATGTTTTGCTACAGTTGTGCAGTGTTACATAAAACCAGATCCAGAATATAGTGTTTCAGAGATAGTAGGAACTGTGGATGCTGGAGAATCTGAGATAACAAGGCATAGAGCTGGATGGACACAGCAGGCCAAGCAGCATCAGAGGAGCAGGAAGCCTTCATGCTCCTCTGATGCTGCTCAGCCTGCTGTGTTCATCCAGCTCCACATCACGTCATTCCAGCATATAGTTGTCAGTTTTGGTCCCCGTTTTTGAAGAAGGAAATGCTTACATTGGAGGCAATGCAGTGAAGGTTTACTGAAGTAACCCTTGGAATGAAAGAGATGATAAAAGGTTGAGTAATTTCAACCATTATCCTTTGGTGCTTGCAAAAAATGCAAATAATCCCCAAAAGTGTCAGAATTGTCCTGAAAAATGTTACAACTAGACCCCAAGCTAGGCCATTCAAATTATTGAGGTATCAGATGAGATAGCCCAAATTGTCAAGATTCGCACAGGAGTTTGCAGTTCAGGTTGTAACCTGTTCTCCTTTAGAATTTTCTTTAACACCTTCAAATGTGACAATCTATGGTTCCTCTGCACTTAGCCACTGAATTTATATCTACAGTCATCTTATTGCTGTATCTCTTCATAAGAAAAAAACACACATGCTCCAATTAAAAGTTGCACAGGGCTCTGTCCTTGGGCCTCTACTGTTTGTAATTTTTATTAATGACTTGGACGAGGGAATTGAAGGATGGGTCAGCAAGTTTGCAGACGACACAAAGTTCGGAGGTGTCGTTGACAGTGTAGAGGGCTGTTGTAGGCTGCAGCGGGACATTGACAGGATGCAGAGATGGGCTGAGAGGTGGCAGATGGAGTTCAACCTGGATAAATGCAAGGTGATGCATTTTGGAAGGTCGAATTTGAAAGCTGAGTACAGGATTAAGGATAGGATTCTTGGCAGCGTGGAGGAACAGAGGGATCTTGGTGTGCAGATACATAGATCCCTTAAAATGGCCACCCAAGTGGACAGGGTTGTTAAGAAAGCATATGGTGTTTTGGCTTTCATTAACAGGGGGATTGAGTTTAAGAGTCGTGAGATCTTGTTGCAGCTCTATAAAACTTTGGTTAGACCGCACTTGGAATACTGCGTCCAGTTCTGGGCGCCCTATTATAGGAAAGATGTGGATGCTTTGGAGAGGGTTCAGAGGAGGTTTACCAGGATGCTGCCTGGACTGGAGGGCTTATCTTATGAAGAGAGGTTGACTGAGCTCGGTCTCTTTTCATTGGAGAAAAGGAGGAGGAGAGGGGACCTAATTGAGGTATACAAGATAATGAGAGGCATAGATAGAGTTGATAGCCAGAGACTATTTCCCAGGGCAGAAATGGCTAGCACGAGGGGTCATAGTTTTAAGCTGGTTGGTGGAAAGTACAGAGGGGATGTCAGAGGCAGGTTCTTTACGCAGAGAGTTGTGAGAGCATGGAATGCGTTGCCAGCAGCAGTTGTGGAAGCAAGGTCATTGGGGTCATTTAAGAGACTGCTGGACATGTATATGGTCACAGAAATTTGAGGGTGCATACATGAGGATCAATGGTCGGCACAACATTGTGGGCTGAAGGGCCTGTTCTGTGCTGTACTGTTCTATGTTCTATGTTCTAAAAGTGTAGTATGTCCATAGGTGATATGGGGTGGTGGTGTATGATCATGACAATAGGGAAGATACTGAGAGATTCTTTCCACTGATCAGAGGAGCTAAAACATAGGGACACAATTTTAACACAAAGAGTAGAACATTTGGGACTGAGATGAAGAAAAATTACTTCATTCAACGGGTTTGAATTGTTAGAAGTCTCCCTTGAGAGGTGAAGATGTTCCATTGTTGAATGTGATTAAGCTGAGTTTGGACAGATATTAAGTCTCTCAGAGAATCATGTGATAATGTGGAGTGGGCGTGAAAGTGGAATTGAATCCCAAGAACAGCCGTGACAGTATTCAGTCATGGAGTAGGCTCAAAGGGCCATCTGGTCTAATCCTGTTTGTACTCTTTCGTTTGCCCTCCCTTATTTAAATGCATGAGTTTGTAAAAATCCTTCAAGCTGATTCCTCTGAGATGAAGAAACAAATTTTCTTCTTTTCTTCTTTGACCACACTCACTACTTTGCAAAAGCACTGAAAAGAAAAGATGCCTAATAACTGGATTTGTAAAGCAAATGTTACAATGCACCATCATTGGGTCATGTGAACTGCTGGCCTTTATTAAGATCTTTTCCATGACAGTTTTCTAGTGTTGCCCTTGTCCCTCATTTGACCAATCTGGTCTTTCACATCCTTCGCTTCTTTCTTGGAATGTATCTAGCTTTGTAATTGTTACTTCTTCAAAGGTTCCAGCTGAAACTGAGACATATTGAACTTACAACAGATTTATGTTACACTCAAAAATTCATTTGATAGTTCTTTTGTAGTACAGAACTTTCAATCGTCTGATATCAGGACACTTCGCAAGAAATACCAAATATAAAGGGAACACAACATTGTATATTGTTGAAAAAGAGAATGCTGATCGGCTGTCAGGTGGGCTCTGATAGGTGCACTACCATGAAGCATGCATCAGTTACACAATGACTGACAACTAACTTCTAAGCTTTGTTTACACTTTGAGCCAGGCAAGCTAACTCTCATTGATCTTGCTGTTGCCCGAGGAAATTGATTAAAGCAAAGTTGTCACCTGCGGAACTTACTGGACTTGAAATGTCAACTCTGTATTCTGTCCACAGATACTGCAGAAAGTCAGCAGGTCTGACAGCACTTTCTGTTTTTGGGTATTTCATATATCCATCATTAGCAGTTCTCTGTTTTACATTTCTGTCACCGACATTACAACATAGAAATAGGCAAACTACAGGGCCCTGTGTATGAATATATGTAGCTCTCTATGTGTGAGTGCCCAAGTCACAGTTCTAAATTGGTTGTCAATGAAATTCCTCTTACATTCAAGATAAGTTATCAATGCTGTCCAATTGGTGAACCATGCCTATTGTTGAACCGATTGTTGAAGCTCTGTAAGCTTAGACTGGTTGGGAACAGTCAGTACTTTCACTGTAACAAACAGCTGAATTGATATACTGATTGACATGGTCAGCAAGCATTTGGGATGTACAGCTACATACTGACCATTGCTCTGGCACTGAAATCTGCACACTACGCTCTGCATTTGTGAAATATGCAGAACACCAAATTTGGCTTGATAGCATCATCCTGTTAGTATGAACACTAAGATAACAAGATGTAGAGCTGGATGAACACAGCAGGCCAAGCAGCATGAGAAGAGCAGGAAGGCTGATGTTTCAGGGCTAGACTCTTCTTCAGAAAAGGGGGAGGTCAAGCGGGCACTGAAATAAATAGGGAGAGGGGGAGAGTGATAGAAGATGGGTAAAGGAGAAGGTAGGTGGAGAGGAGACAGATAGGTCAAAAAGGCAGGATGGAGCCAGTAAAAGTGAGAGTAGGTGGAGAGTTAAGGAGATAGGTCAGTCAGGGAGGACAGACAGGTCAAGAGGGCGGGATGAGGTTAGTAGGTAGGATATGGGGGTGGTGCTTGAGGTGGGAGGAGCGGATAGGTGGGAGGAAGGACAGGTTAGGGAGGTGGGGACGAACTGGGCTGGTTTTGGGATGCGGTAGGGAGAGGGGAGATTTTGAAGCTTGTGAAGTCCACATTGATACCATTGGGCTGCAGGGTTCCCAAGCGGAATATGAGTTGCTGTTCCTGCAACCTTCAGGTGGCATCATTATGGCACTGCAGACAGCCCAGGATGGACATGTTGTCTAAGGAATGGGAGGGGGAGTTGAAATGGTTCACGACTGGGAGGTGCAGCTGTTTACTGCGAACCAAGCGTAGGAGTTCTGCAAAGCAGTCCCCAAGCCTCCGCTTGGTTTCCCCAATGTAATAGAGGCCACACCGTGTACAGCGGATACAGTATACCACATTGGCGGATGTGCAGGTGAACATCTGCTTGACGTGGAAAGTCTTCTTGGGGCCTGGGCTGGGGGTGAGGAGGAGTGTGCGGGGGCAAGTGTAGCACTTCCTGTAGTTGCAGGGGAAAGTGCCGGGTTTGGTGGAGTTGGAGGGGAGTGTGGAGCTGATAAGTGAGTTGCGGAGAGAGTGGTCTCTCCAGAAAGCAGACAAGGGTGGGGAGGGATGCAGATGGCAGAAGTGTCAGAGGATGATGTGTTGCATCCAGAGGTTGGTGGAGTGGTATATGAGGATGAGGGTGATTCTGTTTTGGTTGTTATTGCGGGGGTGGGGGGAGGAAACGGGGTTTGAGGGATGAGCTGCGGGAGAAACGGTCAAGGGCTTTCTCAACCACTGAGGGAGGGAAGTTGTCGTCCTTGAAAAACAAGAACATCTGAGATGTGCAGGGGTGGAATGCCTCATTCTGGGAGCAGATGCGGCGGAGGCGAAGGAATTGGGAATATGGGATGGCACTTTTGCAGGAAGGTGGGTGGGTGGAGGTGTGTTGGTGTTACTACCATGTATCAGCTGTTGGTTGCTCAAGTCTTTGAGATGCTTTATCCTTCCAGGGTAATCTAAGGTTTGACTGGGTACCAAATGTGCCGGCCTTCTCAATTTAGCCTCCATTGCCTTTTTCAATCAGTACTGAGAATGTATGCAAAAGTAAATACAAAATTATTTCATTCCTGCTGTTACCCAACACAGTTCAAATTCACTACTGTGACAAAAGCAATGAATTTGACGATAGCTGGCTGTTGAATATCATCAAGTGGAATCTGAGAGATTCGGAGCTGTACAATTTGTTTTCACAGATGCTCCTGACGTCAGTTGGCCAGGTGCCAGGAACAGGTGAATCTGTTCATGATGCCCACCAGAACACGTGTCTTTGTTCAGCCTGAGAAATAGGTGCAGCTTGATCGAATTTCGGAGACTGCCAGCACTGCAGGATTTAAGCATTAATCCTTTATTTTAAACACATCCGTTGCGCTGCTTAGAATGACCTGCTTCCTGTCATTTGGGAGTGCTTGAATGGTTGCCTGAAGGTAGCAATAACCATCAAGGCACATTTTATTTGTGCATTAAAGACCAGTAAATTTCAGTCCATTATTGTGCTCAATAAATTCTTGCTTTGACTCACAAAATATCAGAAGTCTCGTTAACTGCACTGTATTCAATTGTACTTTGCTCATGTACCTCCTTCCTAACAAATATTTAAGCAAAATTTATGTGGAGCAGCAGATCTGCACTTTGCACAATGTGCTGCACTAGACTCAACCAGGGTGACAATAAAGTTTGAGAAAATAGATGGTGCAGCCTGTTAGAAATTGTGTTAGATCGAGACATGCTCGTTCTGTCCTGATGAGCCATTTTTATTGCAGGCAGTGGGAAGTGTAGATTCTGCATTGACAATGTTGTCAAACTCAGCCTTATCTGTCTCCTCGGCTCTGGGAGTAATTCTAACACTGATTGAGGTTGTGGAAATGGATGTTGAGTAAAGCTTGATAAACTGAGAAAAGCTCTGGGCATGCTCAGAAGGCATAGGCTGTTAGGCTTGTTGAGATTGGGATGTCAGTCAACCAATTCCTATGAGGTGGTGGGCATTTTCAATAGGCTAATGAGGCTGGAAAGCTTGGATCTTGACCCACTTGCCCCGAGGGGTTTCCTGGGCCAGGGAAGATAATTCCAGAAAGATGTTAAGTATCTTTACATAATTAATCCCCAGCTCTCCTAAGCTTCTCTCTCTTTATTAGATTATCATCAGTTACTATTCCTACAGTTGAGGCAGCCTCAACTGAGCCAGAGTCAGACTTCCACTCCTATTTGGACCAGCATTTGCAATGTTTTGAAGGGCCAGAGATGCAATCGAGAAAGAGGTCAGCTCTTCTCCTCCAGTCCTCAAATTCAGCTGTACTCAGACAGCCTTACAGAGGTCTGCAGCACAGAAAAAATGACTGTTGGCCCACTGTATTTGTGCCAGTCCAACCATCTACCCATTCTAATCCTATTTTCTAACGCTTGGCCCAGACCTTGAATACCCTGGAATCACAAGTGCACATCAAAGTATTTCTTAAATGTTATGAAGGTTTCTCCCTGTACCACCCTCCCGACACCCTCCCCCTGTATGTCCCTGGTCATTGGCTGAAGTGAAAGATGTGCAAGAACAAATTGAATAAGATGAGGCACAAGGGCAACACAGGGAAAGCAGCATTAAAAAGACAGCAGAAAGTAAAAATCAGCAGCTGGCATGACCTAAGGATGGTATAATGCATTGTAACATTGAATACAATTTTACTCATCTTTCATCTGACAGCCTCCAGCAGTTATTTTATAGATGGTCACTTTATGTCTGGTAAACCTGACCACTGCTCTCCACGCATTTAGTTTGACTGAAAATAAGACGATGCATGATCCACGTTCATTGCTCATTTTTCATCAATTGCCGCAACTGGCATTTCTGTATTTTTAAAAAATTTGAAACTTCGTAAATGTGCAAACTGGTGATACTAATGCATATTCTTTGAAGGTTTTTATTTGTGTCTGCACAGACTGCACATGCCCTTAAATTAGGACATTGAATTCACTAATCCTGATAATGATAGAAAGCAATCACTTTCTAACTAGCTGTTTGCCATTATGACTATCCATGGCTCAATCTCCTTTCCTGATCCCACTGATCAAATGGCCTTAGAATTCAGTTTGGGATCAGGGCAGTGAAGGGTGACAGGCATTTGATTTTTTTTATCTTTTCACTTCATCTACTACTTTAATTAATTCTGTTTCTTATTAGATGTCTATCTCACGAGGCAGGGCTGAAGGCAGTTGCCAATCTGGGAGGCTTATTAGAGGATATCAGCTGTAGCTCAGACTCTAATTTCAGATCACGAGTTTAAGCTCTCCTCCTCGAACATCTATATCCCCTCTGAGAGGACCTGGAAACAGAACAACCTGATGATTTTAACTTTTAATTCTGGAGGTTAATTTGAATTAATCATTGAACCCAGATTCTATGATCAGATTCATACTGAAGTATGATCAAAAATGCCAAAACAATGTAGTTTCTAGAAATAACTATCATGGCATGTTCAATCATTCTTCACAAAACTCAGGCTCAATCACTTCAAGAAACTCCTTTGAAAATTTTTGTTTATTTTCTATACTGTACAATACACAGTCTACTCCAATCCAAGACCTGTTAGATGCATTTTGGTAAGGCAAACCAGGGCAGGATTTATACAGTTAATAGAAGGACCCTAGGGAATTTTTTTTATTCACTCACAGGATATGGACATCTCTGGCTCGGCCAGCATTTATTGTCCATCCCTAATTGCCCAGGGGGGCAGTTAAGAGTAAGCCACATTGCTGTGGATCTGGAGTCACATGTAGGCCAGACCAGTTAAGGATGACAGAATTCCTTTGGTAAATGCCACAAGTGAATCAGATAAGTTTTTCCAACAACCAGCAATGGTTTCATGGTCATGGTTTGACCCTGAACTCCATATTCTTGTTTAAAGTCAAATTCCACCATCTGCCATGGCAGGATTTGAACCCAGGTTCCCAGAAGATTATCTGAGTTTCTAGCTTAATTGCGTAGCAATAATTCCACTAGGCCATTGCCTTACCTGTAAGTGTTGCTGAACAAAGAGACCTAGGGGTGCAGCTGCACAGTTTCCTGAAAGTAGAGCCACAGGTAGACGGGGTTGTGAAGAAGGCATTTGGTATGTTTGCTTTTTTTGGTCAGTACATTAAGTATAGGAGTTGAGACGTCATGTTGCAGCTGTACAGGTCATTGATGAAGCCACTTTTAGAATAATGGGTACAATTCTATAGGAATGATGTTAAATTGAGAGGATGCAGTGAAGATTTAGAAGGATGTTGCTGTCATTGGAGAGTTTGAGCTATAGGGAGAGGCTGAATGGGCTGGGGTTTTTTTCCTGTTGCATTGGAGGCAGAGGGGTGACCTTACAGTGGTTTAGAAAATCATAAGAACCATGGATAGAGTGAATAGCCAAAGTCTTTTTTCCAAGACTGGGGGATTCCAAAACTAGAGAGTATAGGTTTAAGGTGAGAGGGAAAGGATTTAAAAAAGGATCTGAGGGGTAACTTTTTTATGCAGAGGGAATGGAGTGAGCTGCCAGAGGAAGTGGTGGAGATGAGCACAAATGCAACATTTAAAAGACATTTGGATGGGTATTTGAATAGGAGGGTTTAAAGGGATATGGGCCATATCATGGCAAATGGGACTAGACCAGAATGAGATGTCTGGTTGGCACGTTTGAGTCTGTTCCCTTCCAAATGATTCTATGTTCAAGTTTTGACATGAAACATTGTTCTGTGGGAGTTCAGAGAAGATAATTGATTTGATCTATTTGAAATCCCTCTGCGCAATATACTCTCTTTGCTACTGTGGCAGGTGCAAAGTAACAACATTAATCTGTTACTCTGAGTTGTACACTTTCCCTTTTTGGGATTTTCTCTGTGTATGTGTATCCCTTCAGTATATATCCAGATCCTGGACAACATTGTCCACTCATTAGCCTGTGATTTTTCTCCTATTTGTCTTATAGACAGGGAGGTAGCAGACAGAAGAATGCAGAAACAGGAAAATAAAAGCCCAGCTATATTCTCTGAAGTAAATAGTATGAAGAGGAGAGCAGCTGGTCCATCAGCAAGTTGTTATAAAGGAGCTGAAGACGAAGTCTAAGAAACAGGAAGGCAGGACAAGTTAGAATCTTCAACTGCAACAACAATTATGGCACTATCACTGTCAAAGAAAATCTACAGAGTTAAGATAAATAAGGAATGGCTGTTAGGGATGTTTCAAAGTTTGAATGAAGATAGGATTTAAGAAAAGTCTTAAAGAAGTGAAGGTGAAGTGCAAAAGGAATTTATGAAGCAATTCTGGATTTTGCGCTTAGAATTATGGTCAAGATCACAAAAGAAAATGAGAATGATGCAAAGTATTTCAGAGGAAACTGAATTAGAGTTTACTAAACTGAAGCCTATGAAAAATGTAACAGGGCTGCTGAAAAGTCACGGCATTTACTGAGATTATCTGTGAAGTCACCCAAGTCCATGTGATAAATCTTCTTTTGGGCTCTTCTGCTCTATGTCAGATGATCAACTTAAAATAATTTATGATCAAATTGCCCACCACTTGAAATGAGCCACATTTGATTCTACATATTATTTCTTCCTCCCTTCGAAGATGCTCGAAGGGTACTTCAGTTCAAAAGTGAAATTATCCAGACAGTCATTGGGAGGGAAGGTGCGCAAGCAGTTAAGAGTCTGTTGTTGTTGTCCCTGGTCCTGAGACAGTTTAATACATTAGTCAGGGAGACCCTTGTCGTGATGGTTTGTAAAGGACACATAATATTAGGATCAGTCTAGGATACAGTACTGGCAACACATATATATATATATATATAAGAATGAATAACCAAACCACATCTCAATGTACACGCTGGCCATGGTTATATTTATGTTTTTATAAATATGCATCATTTGTTGGCACTATCCTGGTGACATGTAGAACACAGCATGAAAATGACCCAGGTACACAATTATAATATCTGTTGTTGTATGGCAGAGAGAACAACAGTGCTTTCTGACAGAAGTTGTACAACAGCATTTTGTATTTTGTCAACAGGTTACTGAGAATTAATCTATGTATTGCATTTAATATTATGGCTGTTAAAGTAATGAATAGAATTTCCTGGGGCCATTAAAAGGAGAAATTATTGTCTTACCTCTTCCTGCCTTAATATCATTCAACCCAGCTCACAGCACATTATAGAACCTACCTTAATTGCCTATGTAATAGAAACTAAGGTTTTTTTATTTATTTGAGTGGCTTAATCACCATCATTTTGCCCCATGTACATGTTTGCTGTTTTGCTGTTAGCATTCAGCCAATCCAGCTGTGGATTTGTTCCTTGGTTTCTATTAATTTGCTGTTCAGCTGACAACTGTAAGATCAATGGGAATGGTTTAATATTGCTGGTGGCCCATTATAGCTTCTATCTCCTTCAGGACAGTCCATTGTATCTGCTTAAGAACTTTAATGACATTACAGCTTACTATGTAGGGCCTTCTGTACCAATGTGTTATGCAAGATGACATAACATGCTCAAAATAGCTTATGGGACAATGTCTGTTCTGTGGCTATCTCATTGGAAAAATAATCCTAGTTTACAATCATTATATTTACATTTGTATTTTTCCTTCCTATTATTTACTTTAAAACATCCTTATTCTATTTGCTCCAAAACTTATTTTATCAATGAGGTGTTTTAATGGAAGCTCTTCTAGGCAATGATGATCCCATGCCTAACTTAAAGACAAACAGAGATTTCTCCTGGTTCTACAGTCAAAATATCTTCTTTCTGGTTAATATCTGCTGCCTTAAAGGGAGCTTGACCAGATTAATTCCAGAGATGGTGGGACTGTCGTTTGATGAAAGGGGCTTTCAATATGTCTGGGAGCCTGATATCTTCCCCAGTACCAGGGCTTGATGGGTCCAGGGACAGTCAGCGCCTTCATGATTCTCAGTTTGAGAAGTGTCTGTGGTTCACCACCTTACTATCAACCTTCTCTCCCAGAGCTCTAATAAACCCATCACTCTGCTATCAGGTCTACAAGTCTCCAGCCTGACTACAAATCCCCTGGTTCCCCCATCTGAGACATTAGATTTGCCTGATGCCCAAAGGACTGCAATTGCCCCCAACACCACTGTCTGGCCACCCCTAACCCACCCATCAGCCACCCAATTTTACCCCCACACCACTTGGAATCGTGGGAAAGATTAGATCATAAAATATGGGAGCAACATGAGGCCATTTTTCCCATCAAATCTGCTCACCATTTGATCAGCAAAAATGAACATTTTTGAAAAGGATGCCCAGTCATTTGCCTCTAGATAAACTGATCTAAAAATCACTAAAAGATGCCTTTTAAAAAGACTACACTGAAACAGTTAGCAGACTCACCAGTGTGCAGTAGTCAGCATCTCAATATATATATTTTCTGGTCTTGAAATCATTTTTAAACTACTTAGTGCCTGCACACCTCAGGAAGCAACCAGCCAGGTGAGCATTCTCTGATCATCATAAATCAACTGAATCACACAATTTGAAGTTGGGAATGTGACTAGCTTTTAAAACCAGGGCCTACTCAGATGGAACTAAGTCTCAAATCAACACAAAAGATCACATGAAAGGAAATGTTTTTGAGTGTAAATGACATTTAAAAATTTCTCAATCATTTTGCATTAATTCAGCTGATTCGACCAGATTGGGCTGATGTAACTGAGATGCATGGCTCTAAAAAGGTTAATATGTCATGTGGATATGTGGACAGAACAGTTTAGGATCTCCGCAGCCTAAATTTTGACATCTAGATCCATCTCCTACTCTCTGAAACAATGCCAACTGTATCAATGCAATGTGTAACTGGTTTCTAACACACAATTAACAATAATTTTTTCACTGCAAGAGACTTTCCATTTGAACCAGAGAATTATTTTACTCTACCAAATGAGACTATGCAGGACTTGGAGTTTAATACATTTAAAGACAAGAGCAGCAGCAAGCGTCATCATGAGCTGCAGCTCACTGAGTGTAAGGAGCTGGCAGGAAGACAGGAAGCAAGTAGAAACTCAATCCCAAACAGGAACATATACAATGAGTTCATCTTATTATTAACAATAGGAATTGACTGCTGTGAGCAAAAATCTGTATAACTTAGTACAGATTTGAAACCAATTTCATACATGCATAAAAATGAATTCTTACACCTCGACAAATCCAATCCTTTATTGTCAGCAATTAAACTCGTCTGCAAAATCATTTTAGGCAATTTTACATAGATTACTTTTGGGGGAGCAAGTGTATTTAAAATGACAGATGTTTATGTGATGTATGTTTTCTCAAATTCAATAGTTTTGCTGTCACAAATTTTGTTACCTTGTGCCGCTGTCAGCACCATTTAAATAAATATAAACATTGAAGTGAATACCCGCACAAAACCATTTCCTTTATTTGTGCCATGAAGTAATATATGCCCAAAGGCATGTGATTCAATTAGTCGCACTTTCATTTCTGAATCGGAAGGTTACTTGTTCAAGTCTCATCTCAGGGCAAAGGTCAATGTTGACATTACAGTGCAGTACTGTGGGCTTGTTGTCCTGTTGGTGCTGCCATCTTTCCAGTGATCGGTTAATCTGATGTCCTATCTGCCGATGAGTATGAGCTTAAAGGTTCCATGTTGCTATTTTGAAGGTGAACAATGAAAGTATTGGAAAAAAAAAACAAATTTGCTGGAAAAGCTCAGCATGTCTGGCAGCATCTGCGAAGGAAGAAAAACAGAGTTAACGTTTCGTGTCCGAAGGGTCCGTTCTGAGGAAAGTCAGTGGACCCAAAACGTTAACTTTGTTTTTTCCTTCATGGACGCTGCCAGGCCTGCTGGGCTTTTCTAGCTACTTCTGCTTTTGTTTCTGATTTGCAGCATCCACAGTTCTTTCAGTTTCTATTTAGTGAAAATATTGGGCTAAATTACTGAACAAAAGCAGAATATCGGGTCATAGTCACATTGAGATTTGTGGGAGCTTGCTTTGTTCAAAATGGCCATCATGTTCCCTATATTATAACAGTTCCTGAACTTCCAAAATACTACATTGGCTATAAAGGGCTTTGAGACACCCTGTAGTTGTGAAAGACATTATACAAATGCAAAATCTTTCCTTAACTTTTTTTTTCACAAATAGGAAATCAGGCCAAATATTTGTAAAATATTGCATTTTAAAAGAAACAAACAGAAATAGAAATTGCTGGAGATGTTCAGCAGGTCTGGCGGTATCTTGTGAAATGAAAACAGTCAGTGTTTTGAGTCCAGTGACTCTCCTTCAGAAAACATTTCAAATCAGTTCTCAGTTCCATTTTAAAATAATCTAGTTGGAGCTTGAGAATCTTATGTTTCTCTTGCAGATTTCCCTAAAATTCCTTGCATCCTCTGCTTTCCCTTAACCAATGTTGATATCAATCCATTAAACATTCCACTGTGTACATGACACAAGGACCCACACATTTAAAACAAAGCAAAAATGATCTGAAAAAGTCCTTGAGAAAAGTATTTTAATGAAAATTAATGTCACGATATTGCAGGTGCATTTCCTTACATTGGTTTGTGTGCTTTTATGTTCAGGCTGAGAAGGTGATACTTTCATGAGGCCCATTCAATATTATCAGTCAATTTTAAATGAGAAACAGCAATAATGATCTGTCTTCATGCAGCGCTGCAATTCACAATGGATAGGTATACCCACAATGCTGCTGGGGAGGGAGGTTGAGGACTTTGATCAAACAAAAGTGAACAAATGGAGATATACCCCTAAATCTGAATAGTGTGTTACCTGTAGCAGAACTTGCAATTGGCCATATTCTTCTACTTCTGCTACCTTCATCCCTGAGGTGGTAGAGGTCACAGATTGGAAAGTGCTATCAAGGAGCTTTGGTGAGCTGCTGCGTTGCATCTTGTAGATGGCACAGACTGTTGCCACTGTTTGTTTGATAGTGTAGAGAGCAATGTTAAATCATAGAATCCCTACTGTGTGGAAGCAAGACATTTACCTCATTGAGTTCGCGCCACCTCTTCTGTAGAATGTCCCACCCAGACCCACCACCCCATTCCCTGTAACCCTGCATTTCCCATGGCTAACCCAACTTGCCTGCATATCCCTGGACACTATGGGCAATTTAGCATGGTCAGTCCATCTAAACTGCACATCTTTGGACTGTGAAGGAAACTGAAGCGCCCAGAGGAAACGTGCAGAGATACAGAAAGAAATGTGCAAACTCCACGCAGACAGTAACCTGAGGTTGGAATCGGACCTGGGTCCCTGGTGCAGTGAGGCAGCAGAGCTAACCACTGAGCCACCAGGCTGCTCCATAAGGTGATGAAATGTAATGCCAATCAAGCTTTGTTGCTTTGTTCTGGATGGTGTCAAGCTTCTTGAGTGTTGTTCAAGCTGCACTAATCCAGGTAAAATGAGAATATTTCATTACATTCTTGACCTGGACCTAATGGACAGACATTAGGGAGAAAGGAAATGAGGTACTTGCTGCAGGATTCCCAGCCTCTCACCTGCACTTGTGGCCATGGTAGTTATATGGCTAGCCCAGTTCAGCTTTTGGTCAATGGCAACACCATGGGTTTATGGTTTCCAATTAGATTAAGAAGGAAGAACAGAATTTGTGCAATGGTGGCAAGGTACACTAAATCATGCAGGACACCATATGCCAGTCTGTACTACAAGAAATCACCCTTGATTAAGCTGGAGATGGGGAGAGATTAATGTATGTGGCATGGTGGCTCAGTGGCTAGCACTGTGGCCTCACAGTGCCAGGGAGCCTGGTTCAATTCCAGCCTCAGGCAACTGTCTGTGCGGAGTTTGCACATTCTCCCTGTGTCTACATGGGTTTCCTCCGGGTGCTCCGGTTTCCTCCCACAGTCCAAAGATGTGCAGGCTAGGTGGATTGGCTAAATTGTCTGTAGTGTTCAGGGATGTGTGGGTTATAGGGGGTTGGGTCTGGGTAGGATGCTGCAAGGGGAAGTGTGGACTTGTTGGGCCGAAGAGCCTGTTTCCACACTGAAGGAATCTAATCATGTATGCAACAGCCCACTCAGGCAGGATGTCTGACATGGCCTCATACATTCTCACAATAAACAATGGTTACCATTTATTTCGCTACCTATTTATTTGCTTATGGCCCTATGTAGTCCAGGACTCCCATCCACACAACTTACTGCAAACATGGCTCTCCACCTCCTTCTTGTTGTTAATTATATATCTGTGAGAAGTTGAGGCTCTAGCACAAATTACTGAGAAACAACACTTGTCACAACTCACCAAGCAGAATATTTTCCCTTTATCCTCATTGAGTCTCTTATGACTCAATTAGTAAATATATAAACACAACAATGCGCTGCATCTCCATATTTTAAGGATATTTGTTAAAAGAAGTTGTTTCTTTGACATCTCAGTAAAAGCAAATGCTGTCTATTAATGATGCATTTTTCTCATGTGTGTGCGTGTAATCATACAATATTAATCTCTTTCTTTCACAGATTAGTTTTTGTTTGTCAACCTGACCACCAACTGGTTCTTCTCTGCAAGCAACCTCAGTTGAAGCCTCAAAAAATTCCCTGCAGAAGAAACAGGTACGCATATTTTTCCAAGGGTTTGGTCGAGTTTTTCTCCTTGAGGCGATAGAAGTTTAAAAGTATGGTTTAACACAGCGTAACATTTCTAGATGGTTGTCTATCATCTTGGAATTTGTGATGTTGCAGGATTTGTTGACTGATCTAGACAAAACATTCATGGCTTTGTTGTTCTAATCTTTCCCAGCTCGCTCAGGTTTTAAGGTGTTTAACCGTAATGTTAACTTCGAAATGTGCCAGAGATTATCAAGTGCTGATAAATAGTTCCCAAAAAATAACATGGTGCTGTTGAATTGTCTTGCTCCTACGCAACTCATGCTGTGGCAAAATATATTTGTTTTGATATTTTTGTGCTGAATTGTAGTGTGGATCACACTGGAAAATGCCTCAGTCTTAAGGGCACCTTACACCAAACGATGGGGTCAGAAAATATGAAACTGCTTTCTTCTGATTTTCCTGTCATTGCCTCTTGTCAATCCATCTTTAATGTTTGCTTCAGGGATTCTAAATTGGGTACCAGCTGTAACTGAGTCCTTGTGATAAAAACTACTTCACGTCAGTGCCATGTACAAATTCAGACGGTTATTACATGCATGACTTGGCATCAACTGAAGGGAAAGGTTCTTCTATGCTGCTGGCCTCTTGTAGAGCACTTCACTGGGTCTGATTCTTTGACCTATTCTCCATTGCTGCTGGTTTTGCATCTGTCAATGTTACTGGATAAGGAGGAGATGGGATGATTTGCTGAAAATGACAGAAATACTGCAAATTCTACAGCATAATTTTTGCTAATAGAAGAAAGTGGAGTCTTTACTTCAACCAGCCTCTATACATTTTGTTCTTTCACAAACTCGATTTACTTTCAAACTTGGGCAAGGAACCATAGTTCTAACTAAACTAAATTAATACTCCGATATATTTTTATTTGTGAAACACTCAATGCATAATTATCACTAAGCTCAAGTACAAGATATTAATTCAACTTTACTGTCCTTGCTTGGTAATTACTCAGCAGACCAAACATGGACCTGTCAGTATCCTCACAGGAACAGACGTGGTCTTCTCCTGAGAGGGACATGATTGTCTCCTTGTAGGGATGAGGAGACAAATGTCAGGAAACCTCCCACCCGTATGGGCACTCTCTATCCTGGTATGAGCTGTAAGGAGAGAAAGCAAGGGATTGAGTCAGATGAAAGTGGGTGGCATGGCTGCCAGTGCAAGTGGAGGAAAGCTGGCGAGGTGTTAGGAGAGAACGCATCTTCCCCTTGCCTGACATGTGAGGTCCCAATTCCTGACTTATCAGGGAAGCTTCGGAATGCCAGTTCTCGTCCAGATGCCCAGTGACCTTCAATGATTGTGCAAGTGCAAGGAATTCGTCTTTTGGTGACTATTTGCGGAGTCGTGACTAGAGTTGGGAACAGGATGTGATGAAATGGAACTGGATTCACACATGAGGAATGGCCTTGGGGAAGGATGATAATTAATGTGGCAGCTTTAGTAAGATACAGTAAGAAAAACCGTTCAGCCTCACAGCAGAAATCTCTCCAAAAAACCAAAACACTTCAGATTTAGCCGAAGAAAATTTCAGCCCAATGATTATTGTTTCCTTAACTTTAATATCTTTAATTCTAAACTTCTGTCTATCTATCTCTTTGGTCAAAAAGTTAACATCAGCTGATATAATGTTCATTGTCAGGAATCTAGATGCAGCAATTCTTAAGGTATTTAATTTAAAATTAAATTAAATTTAATTAGTTGTTTACAATCATGTTACCCACTTCTTTAAGCATTATAAAAATGTGGTCCATATTCTTCTTTATCTTTTCTGCAATGAAAGAAACCCAAGTCCTGACTCTAGGCAGCATTTATTGCCCATTCCTAATTGCCCAGAGGTCAGTTAAGAGTTAACCACAGTGCTGTAGGTCTGGAGTCACATGCAATCCAGACCAGGTAAGTATGGCTGTTTCCTTTCTGAAAGGACATCGTTGAACCATATGGGTCTTCCCTGACAATCGATTCAGGATCTTCATTAGATTCTTAATTCCAGTTTTTTCCTTCCGACTGAATTCAAATTCTAACATCTGCCATGGCAGGATTGAATTGGGGTCCCCAAACATTGTCTGTGTCTCTGCATTAACATATAACACCTCTAGGCCGTCGCCTCCCCTGTTTCTAGCTTCAGAGTCTCACATTTCAGAATTGCTCTAATTGCTATTCTTGGAGCTGAACCTGATTGTAAAGTCCTTTTAGAACATAGAACATAGAACAATACAGCGCAGAACAGGCCCTTCGGCCCTCAATGTTGCGCCGACCTGAGAACTTATCTAAGCCCCTCCCCCTATACTATCCCATCATTATCCATATGCTTCTCCAAGGACTGTTTAAATGCCCCTATTGTGGCTAGGCTAACTACATTGGCAGGCAGGGCGTTCCATGCCCTTACCACTCTCTGAGTAAAGAACCTGCCACTGACATCTGTCTTAAATCTATCACCCCTCAATTTGTAGCTATGCCCCCTAGTATAAGCTGAAGTCGTCATCTTCGGAAAAAGACTCTCACTGTCCACCCTATATATTCCGCTGATCATCTTGTATGTCTCTATTAAATCCCCTCTTAGCCTCCTTCTCTCCAATGAGAACAGACCCAAGTCCCTCAGCCTTTCTTCATACGGCCTGCGCTCCAGACAAGGCAACGTCCTGGTAAATCTCCTCTGCACCTTTTCCAATGCTTCCACACCCTTCCTGTAATGGGGTGACCACAACTGCATGCAACATTCCAAATGAGGCCGCACTAGCGTTTTGTACAGTTGCAGATGACATCACGGCTCCGGAACTCAATCCCCCTACCAATAAAACCTAACACACCGTAAGCCTTCTTAACGGCACTATCAACCTGGGTGGCAACTTTCAGGGATCTTTGAACGTGGACACCAAGATCCCTCTGCACATCTATACTACCAATAATCTTTCCATTGACCCGGTATTCTGCCTTCCTATTATTCCTCCCAAAGTGAATCATCTCACATTTATCCGTATTAAATTCCATTTGCCACCTTTCGGACCAATTCTGCAGTTTATCCAAGTCTCCCTGTAACCTGCAACATTCTTCCACACTGTCCACCACTCCACCGACTTTAGTGTCACCTGCAAACTTACCAACCCATCCATCTATGCCTGCGTCCAAGTCATTTATAAAAATGACAAACAGCAGTGGTCCCAAAACAGATCCCTGAGGCTCTCCACTAGTAACTGGACTCCAGGCTGAATATTTTCCATCAACCACCACTTGTTGCCTTCTTACAGGAAGCCAGTTTCTAATCCAAACTGCTAAATCTCCCTCAATCCCGTGCCTCTGTATTTTCTCCAATAGCCTACCATGTGGAACCTTATCAAAGGCTTTACTGAAGTCTATGTACACCATATCAACTGCCCTTCCCTCCTCCACATGCTTGGCCACCTTCTCAAAAAACTCAACGAGGTTTGTGAGACATGACCTGCCCTTGGCGAATCCATGCTAACTACTTCCAATCAAATTGTTGCTTGCTAGATGCTTATAAATACTACCTCTTATAATACTTTCCAAAACTTTTCCTACAACAGACGTAAGGCTGACAGGTCTATAATTACCTGGGTCATCCCTACTGCCCTTCTTGAACAAGGGCACAATATTTGCAATCCTCCAGTCCTCTGGTGCTAAACCTGTAGACAATGATGAATGGGAGATCAAGGCCAAAGGCACCGCCACCTCCTCCCTAGCTTCCCAGACAATCCTCAGAAAAATCCCATCTGGACCCGGGGATTTATCTACCTTCACACCTTCTAGAATTGATAACACCTTCTCCTTATTAAACTTAATCCTTTCAATTCTAGTTGTCCGTAACTCAGTCATCTCCTCTACAATATTCTCCTGATCCTCAGTGAAAACAGATGAGAAATAATCATTTAGCACCTCTCCAATCTCCACAGGGTCCACACACAACTTGCCACTTCTGTCTTTGACTGGCCCTATTCCTACTATAGTCAACCTCTTATTCCTCACATATCTATAGAAAGCTTTAGGGTTCTCCTTTATTCTACCCGCCAATGTCTGCTCATGTCCCCTCCTTGCTCTTCTTAACTCTCTCTTTAAATCCTTCCTAGCTAATCTGTAACTCTCCATCGCTTCATCTGAGCCATCTCGTCTCATTGTCATATAAGCCTCCCTCTTCCGCTTTTGAGAATATGGTGCCCAAAACAGTGTCTCGACTTCCAAATGTGGTCTTAATACAGTTTAGGAATCATTTATTTAAAGTGATTTTGATGTTACAACGATTGTTGACCACAGAAATTGCCCATTGAGCCCCAGAGATCTATGCCAGTGTGTATCTAATCACCATCTCTTGGTTATTTGAGAAAATAGCCAGCATTTCAGGGGAGGTCAGAGGAAACTGTATAAAGACACCCTGAAGTCCTCCTTGAAACATAACAGCATTAATATTAATGACTAGAAAGAGTTTCTACTGATCATTGCAAATCAAGCTACATCATGCTTTGGGTCAAGACTTATTAATGTAAAGTCAGAGTGACTACATGGAGGGAAAGTAAGGGAAGCAGATCTTACGCTCCAGTTCCCACAATCTCATGGGGCATTGTCCCCAGTTGCCCAGAGACCTGTAGATTGACAATTGGCCCCAGGTGCTGCATAGCTGTCATCCTCCAGTCAAGGGACAGTTGCCAATGATGACTAGATTACACTCAAATGATCACAGCTAAATATTGATTGGGCTTCTTCAGTGAGAGGTCAGTCATTAAAATAAGTCCTTTCCCATTATAGCTATGTTAATGACTCGTTAAAGTTTTCACTGAATGGCCCAATATCCTATTGGCCACACATATCTGATACTCCCGCCCTCGTCCAACCACAGAGGCTAAGTCGGGCTGGTTAGTATTTGAGAGTTTTTGTGATGCATTTGCAGTGTCTCTACCTCCGAGCCAAAGTTAAATTTCCACCTGCTTCTGCAGTGCTTCCTAACATATCTGAATCGCTTGATATTTTTCTTAAAAGAAAACAACTAAATGAATGGAGCCTATGATTGTACTAGTCTGCAAACTTCTGACCTTGGGAAAATAATCAAACTCAGGCCTGGTTAGTATTTGTGGTGCATTGCTATGTTCTTGATTCTGGGTGAGGAGGTTCAAGCCCCAACATGCATCAAACTATGTCTGAATAAAATCCCAACAGCATGGAGGGAGGCCTTTCGGCCAATCAAGTCCCCACCAACCCTCCGAAGAGCATCCCATCCAGACCTAACTCCCTTACCCTATCCCGGTAACACTACGTTTCCGATGTCTAATCCACTTAACCTGCACATCTTTGGACTGCAGGAGGAAACCAGAGCACCCAGAGGAAACCCACGCATACATGGGGAGAATGTGCAAACTCCACACAGGTAGTTGCTTGAGGGTGGATTTGACCCTGGCTCTTTGGCACTGTGAGGCAGCAGTGCTAACCACTGAGTCAACGTGCCACCTAGCTTGTTTAAAAATATCTTACTGAGTGAGTCAGCGTGGTTTTGACACCAAATAGATGCAAAGGGGATGGGATGCAGAACCAGTTTGGATTGAATTTCCCAATTATGGCCACATATCACAATTCTTGCTTCATTTTGGAAATGAGACAAAGTTCCTCTATCTGGTGTTGATTACTCAGTTGCTGCAGAAATATAGAAATCATAAAATCCTGCTTGATCATTCAAACAATATTTTCATTGGACAAATTAAAATTGAGCAGAATTCCTTCAAGGTCTGTCCTGCTCCCAATGTAAAATTCTCGTATTTAGTGCTCACAGCCAATCCAATATCTCTCAGCTAAGGAAAGTATTCAAGTGGAGAATTTTGCCCCAGACTTCTAATCTCCGTTGACCCTTTTTTTCAACATTTCTAACACTTTAAGCCTAGCCTAAAATGAGGAAAACACCCTTTGCAAATCACAAGCGCAAAACATTCAGGAATTAATATATTGGAAGCACACACAATAGATTTTCAAGACAGCACCTTTGGAGATTTGGAAAAATTTTCAAGTGTATCTTGGGTATTGAGAATTAATTACTGACAGAAAGTTTGCAAAACAGAAATCGGAAAATTAGACTTTCCTTTGTTTAATGGGCCTCTCAGGCATTACCTGCAATGAACTGGAAGAGGTGTTGGGATAGAAACTTGCACACTTTGTATTGCAGGAAAAGTTATGTAGTGTTGTTCATGATGGTGTGGGTATAACTGTGCAAATTAGACGATTAAATCTGATTGCTTGCATTACTGCACTCCTACAACTTTCCTGCTCCTCATTAAGTATTACCACAAGATTTTTTACATTTATTGGACAGAGTGGGTGTCAGTTTACTATCTGGCAACCTTCAATGGCTCAGTATTCTCTCAGTGTTGTGCTGAAGTTAAAGGATGCAAAGACTTTGAATTTGTCTTGTTTACTGCGAATGAGGGGCAGGGGAGGGCATGAAGGAAGCTGTGTACACAGCAGGTGCATATAATCTTTCCAAAGCTCAAGGGCAGAATGCCTTGTCGCATTTATGTCTTGCAGTCTGATAGCCTAGCTGGCTGCATGTAGAAGTCATAGACAATTTGTCTTTCCCTGCAGTCAAGGCATTTCTTACTTACACATGATTATATTTACATGCATTTGAGGCACTGAGGGGCTGTGATAACTGAATAGACCCCCATTGTACTTCAGCAGAAAGACCTTAAGATGTGGTCTTTCCCCAGATTGTTGGCCATGATTGGTATTGCAGGAAGTAACATGGGGAGAAAGAGGAAATGCGGCAGTCACATTACCCAGGTAAGTCTGTGACATCACTATGCCATTAAGACAGAGTGATGGTGGGACAGATCCATTCATTTGGGAATTAATTTACCTCTAAATGGCTTGAAGTGAGCTGAGGTAGTCCATCTCACAAGTTCACCTGTAGAGTAGTGACACAGCAGGCCTGTGTTCCCATTCATGTATGACCCATAAAGTTCATCCTACTGGTTTGAGGGAAGACAGGACACTGTTAATAATAATTGAAGAAACTGGAATAAGTAAAAGCAAAGCTGGGAAATTAATATTAACAGTCAGGAAGAAAGATCCAAAAAGTCATCTAGTAAGTTTTAACAGTCGAAGCAAGGTTGGCAAACAAGGGGTTCCATTAAAACAGAAGAGAGCAGTGGGAGTGAATAAAGAATGTGTGATGCAGCAGCTGGAAGCATTCATTACACACAGAGTTTGGTTCAGAAACAATAACCAGAGAATCCTTGAGGAATTTCAGAATAAATTAATGTTTCAGTTTGATACGTTTCAGTGTCCAAGGTTTGGATGAACACCCAAATGTGCATCTGATAATTTCAGGCCAGTTAACCTGCTGTGAAAATTGTTAGGGACCTTGCTATGATTGAGCATTGCAGGACTGCTGGTAGCTGGCTTCAAAGTAGCATGTCGTGTTTCTCAAACTTATTGTAAACTTTTGTTGAGATAACAATGGGAATTTTTGAACAAAGGTTTTTAATCGAAGATGGATTTAATCATGAGAGGCTTGTCTGATGTTAAATTTAAAACGGTCAGTCGAAAGTCCATTGAATGACATGAGGTGAAGGATGAAAGTTGGCCAAAGCCCAGTTTTGGCCTGAATCCCCATCTCAATAATGTGGCTACAACTGCTGCTGTTTGTTGTTCCTTTTTGCAATTCCTGCCTTCTGAAGCAACTGATGCCAAGCCAGCTACATCTCCAGTCAGTACAGGTTCCCAGGAGGGATTTAGCCAACTTCAGCTGTCAACAGCTCTTAGAGGTAGGGTGGGGGTGAATCACAGCCGCACAGTAACTTTCATTGGTGACCGGTGCCTCAAGCAGTAGTGAGTACTAAAGAATCTACAGGGCTAATGGCAGGGTTCTCGGCAGTGTGGAGGAAAAGAGGGATCTTGGGTCCACATGCTGCAGCTCTGTAAAATTCTGGTTAGACCATACTTGGAATATTGTGTTCAGTTCTGGTCACTTCGTCATAGGAAGGATGCGGACGCTTTAGAGAAGGTGCAGAGGAGATTTAGCAGAATGCTGCCTGGACCGGAGGGCAGGTCTTATGAGGAAAGGTTGAGGGAGCTTGAGATTTTCTCATTGGAGCGAAGAACGTTGAAAGGTAACTTAATAGAGATGTACAAGATGATGAGAGACATGGATAGAGTGGATAGTCAGAGACTTTCTCCTAGGGCAGAAATGACTATTACTATGAGGCATAATTATAAGATGCTTGGAGGAAGGGATATGAGAGATGTCAGAGGTAGGTTCTTCACACAGAGTGTGGTGGGTGTGTGGAATGCGCTGCCGGCAATGGTATAGGAGTCAGTTACATTAGGGACATTTAAGCGACTCTTGGATAGGCACATAGAGGATAGCAAAAGGCACGCAGGGTAGATTGATCTTAGAAGGGTAATATTTCAGCACAGTTCTGTGTTCTAATCCTGAACAGCACAGAGCCAGTCCCAGCCTGACCCTCCCAAGTCGCTGTGAGGAATTTAAAAGCAGGCATCAGGCATCAGGTATCAGATAGAGGTCTGTTGCAAATGATATAGGAGTAACAGCCCAACTCAATTTCCAGTCAGATATATTTCAGGTATCCCTGCACCACAGGACGTTGGAACAATGTTATGGTCTGGTTCCCAGCCCAGAAGCTAGTACAATCAGAAAGTATCTTAACTGGGACAAATTGAATAGGGGAATTCCTGTTCTCAGTGATCTGATAAGCACAATACACATGAGAATTGTGCACATGGCAGTAACAATAATGCAGAAGGTCTTGAGCTTTATAAGATGGTAACATGTAACAGGAATACTGGGTTGGATTTTCCAAGGAGTGGTATTATCATGGTCACCCTCCCCGTGATTTTGTACAGAATGGAAGAGTTCTGCATTCCTGTGAGCATATTCCAGTCAGGGCTCCTTCAGAAATTCAGAAATGTGATGGATGGATTCGGCACCAATTGGATAGAGGCTAGTATAATGGGGACGGGGTGGGGGTAGCGAGTGGCAGGAGGGTAGGGTGCCAGGATGTAATGTGGCAAGGGAGACATGTAAATGTGGTATTTAGGGCAGGTTGGGGTGTGTGGGAGATACCCCATCCAGTGGGGAGGGGATGGAGGTGCTGTTCATGGTGGGCAGGGGTTTGGGTGGGAGTCATGTTCCAAACAGTGGTTTTTGGGGGGTGTTTGTCAGGTCCCAGTAGGCTGAACGGTCTAGAGATGGGGCAGGGGCATCAGGTCTGGAGCAGGAAGGGTCAGGTCCAGCTATGGGGCAAGATGAGAGAGGGCCTAGAGTGGAGGAGATGGCGGTCAAGTCTGGAACAGGGTTGGGTGGTGTTCTGTTCCTGGGGCGAAGGGATGGTGGGATTCAGGTGTGAAATATCTGGGACCTGTGAGCGATGTAGTTGGGTGTCATTTGAATAATTGCTCAGGAGTTAGACTTGGAGCTTAAAAGTTTTGTTTGCCCGACATTTTCTGACTAGTTAGTTACCTAAGTTCTGTGGAAGCCACCCAATTCTCCGATTAAAATGGAGACTTTCGAAGGGTTCCAGACTTAGGGAATAGTCCAGCGGAATCATCAATTACCTGGGAAATTCCTTTTGGAATCTGTGACAATGGGAATTCCTCAGGGTTCCCATGTGCAACTGCTGCCAACATTGGGGAAAAAAGACTGTCTGGCTAGTGGAAAATCCAGGCCTGGCTCGACTAAATCATAATAGCTGCTTCATACAGAAATGAACAGGCATGAAGTTAATGGACAAATTATTACCAAACATGAAATCTCATGGATTTCCCTAAGAAACCCACTGAGACTCAAAGTCAACTCCTTTATTTTTACTCACTACTAATGATAAGAAGCAAACTCTGTATTTTTTTCTCCAGAGAGGAAGCAATCTCCCCTTTATCATTCAGGGGTCTTTTAATCTGCAACACAAAAATAATGTATGACATTGTGGCAGAGACAGATGTCACTTTTATATTTGTTTGTTGTGTCTATCAGTGTCAAGTCCTCCACATGTACACTGTGCTAGGAATGAGGACTGGAATCTGAAAAGGTGCCAAATATGAGAGCAAAAATAAGCACCACTATGCTGTTACAATTTGTTGACTTAATCTGCAGATAAGTAGAATTGGCATGGTCACTGTTGACCCTTCACACAAGCAATGTACAGCTCCAGTGGATTGCTCACGCCAGGAGGAGCTTGGGCAAGGTGTGTACTTCAAGTATACAATGCACATCCAATCGAAAATATCACAAACTGAGGGATGCCTTAATTCAGTGCTCCGTCCATTCAGTTCCTGCACTTCTTCATCACATGCTTCCCGTTTACCACACTAGTTCATAGTTTTCCCTGCATGTGACTCCAGACTCACCGCAATGTGGTTGACTCTTAACTCTCCTCTGGGCAACTAGGGATGGGCCAAAAATGCCAGCACCTCTCTCAACCCGTGAATGAATTTTAAAATATTCCAAGAGTCCCTGACCCCTTATTTTTAATGTTTTCTTGTGTTAACTTGAATAAGAATGCCGATGGAAAGATTCACAAGATGGAAACGTTTTTTTTTCTCTTTTCAACACATGGATGGAAAAAGTACTGATCCAAGATTATAACATCACATTTACCTCACCTCCTTCCTACATAAGCGCTAATTTTTTTTCAGTTCTGTTTATTCATTGTTAGTGAGGCATCCTTAGCAACAAATGTTCAGTGAACTTAGCTAATCTGTTGTTTTAAGTTTGAACATCTGACACTAGTAGATGTCCTACTGCTGGATATTACCATACTCTTCAAAAGATGACAGTGAAGTGGAAAAAGAGCACCCAGCGACTTCCAGCCAGCACAAAATACTGTATTGTACATAATACACAATTGTCTCTCTATTCAATATGCAATATTAGTACTGTAACTCTTTTTTCCAAAAGCTGGTAAGCCATTTATGGAATACCTTGTAAGGTAACTATTTCCCTCAGCCTAATTATCAAGTCTCGTTATTGGAAACTATTACAGAAAATTAACTTCTCTCCAAACTCTAATTGTCCTCATTTCTGCATGCATCAGGGGAAATGTTGCTTAGTACATTAGTACAAGATAATGAGGAATCAGTTGCAACAAAGCTAGAATAATACATACAGCAAAAAAGTCTCTCCTTTCTTAAAAGGGGGGTTGTTTTTTTCTGAAATAGCTCTTGATAATGTTTGTAATTTCATAAATGTCAGGGGTTGAGATGTAATGATGTAACTAGATGCACTGGAACACATCATTATATCATTTGAGAACGTCCTCAGGTGGTACACAGTTTTCTGATAAAGGTTTCTTTTTCCTTAATTCATTTACAGTATGAGGGTGTGCTGGTAAGGCAGCATTTATTGCCTATCCCTAATTGCCCAGAGGGCAGTTAAGAGTCAGCCACATTGCTGTGTGTCTGGAGTCACATGTAGGCCAGACCAGGTAAGGATGGCAGTTTCCTTCCCTAAAGGATATGAGTGAACTGGATGAGTTTATCCCAACAATCAATTTATGGTCATCATTAGATACTTAATACCAGATATTGATTGAATTCAAATAATACCATCTGCCATGGCAGGATTCGAACTGGAGTCCCCAGAACATTATCTGATTCTCTGGATTAACAGCCCACTGATAATACCGCTAGGTCATTGCCTCTGATAAAGGTGATAGCTGGTCGTTCTCCATTATCAGTGACTGTAGATTTGCCATTTCAAAGGAAACATACAAAAATGTTGAAAGTACTCAACAAGTCATTCCACATCTGTGGAGAGCAAAGAAAACTACTATTTCAGATTGATGACCTTTCATCTGAGTGGGTGAAAGCTCTCTGATGAAGGGTCTTGGCCCGAAACGTCAGCTTTTGTGCTCCTGAGAAGCTGCTTGGCCTGCTGTGTTCATCCAACTTCACACTTTGTTATTATGGTGAAAGTTAGAGAACAGTTAGGCAGAGAAGACAGAGGCATAATAACAAAAGGGAAATTATCTGATGGTGTGGAAGACAGGAGAAGTTAAATGACAAAATGGTTTGATATGAGGAGGGTGGAGATGGCAATGAAATAAGTAATAAAACAAACATGACTTATCAGGAAGTGAAAATAACAACTGATGAATCAATGAGCAACACCTTCACTGAAATAGGGATAGAGTTTAGAATTTGAAATTGTTGGGTTCAAGATTGAGCTTGGAAAGTTGTGTACTTAATCTAAAAATGACATGCTGTTCCTCCAGTTTACATTAAGCTTCATTTTGGAAAAGGCAAAGTGGCCAAGGACAATAAGACTGAGAGGAAGATGGAGCAGATAATCAAAATGACATAGAGGGCAGAAGCTCAGAGCCACACAGTTTGAATGGAAGTGTTCTATGAAGAGCTCACTTGATATCTCCAGTGTAGATGACGACAGATTGTTGCTTTACATGTTGCTTTGAGCTTGCTGCTACTGAATGCATCACTGAATAACAGCAGTGGAATAATTATCTACAATCCTCTTTGCTCTATCTTGCTGAAATTGCTTATTTTCCTCACCAATGTTTTCCCTTCCCTGGGAGCCTTATGCCCTCTTCCTCCTGAAGCACAGTTTGACAGGTCCTGAGCCTTGAGCGAGAGACTATAATCATGATTGGCACAAGAGGCTGGTTGCCAGAAAGTCATTGATGCACAGCTGGATCACAGCACACCTGACAAAAATAATGCATGGCTGCTCCCCATCGTAAAGTTTTTCCTCTTCAAAGCTGCAAATATTGAAACATGTCACCAAACAGCCTCAATGTGTGCTCCCAACAAGGGATGTTTGTTAGTAAGCAAGAACATAATTCTTCGCTGATTTCACAAACTTGAGCTACAGGAAAATATAGGTGTGATTAGCAAATTTGCAGATGACACCAAAATTAGTGGAGTTGTAGATAGTGAAGAGGATTGTCAAAGGGTACATCAGGATATAGATTGTATATTTGGGCAGAGAATTGGCAGCTGGAGTTTAATCTGGACATATGTGAGGTGGTGATATTGGAAGATCAACTTCAGGTGCGAATTATACAATTAATGGCAGAACATTTAGGAGCATTGACATGGAGACCCCTAAAAGCAGCAGTGCACATGGATAAAGTGGTTAAGAAGGCATACAGAATGCTTGCCTTCATCAGTCAGGCATTAAATATGAAAATTGGCAATTTTCAAAGCTGTACAAAACTTTAGTTAAGGCACATTTGGAATATTGCGTGCAGTTCTGATTGCCACACTACTGGAAAAATGTGATGCCTTGGAAAAGTTGCAGAAAAATTTTACTGCACTTTGCATGGTCTGCAAGGTTTAGTTATGAGGAAGGCTGGATACACTCGGATTATTATCACTGGAAAGACAGAAACTGAGGTTCAAACTGAAAGAGGTCTACAAAATCACGAGAGGCATGGATAGGGTAGATAGCCAGAGGCTTTTGCCAAGGGTGGAATGGTCAACTACAAGAAGACACAGGTTCAAGGTGAGAGGGGAATGTTTAGAGGAGAAGTCTAGGGAAAATTTTTCACACAGAGGGTAGTGGGTGCTTGGCATGTGCTGCCAGTGGAAGTGTTGGAAGCAGGCACATTAGCAATGTGTAAGGTGTATCTTGATAGACAAATGAATGGAAGGCAAACCGAGGGATGGTTACTGTGCCTGGGTAATAAGTAGCAGATCTAAACAAGGACTAGGAATTGACGCAGGCTTGGTAGGCCAAAGGGCCAATTCTTGTATTGTGTTGTGTTGTATATCATATTGACCCAACATATGCAGGAAAACTTATGGCTTCTATCATTGCCTTGACTGGAATCAAATCATGCACCCTAGATTTGGGATCAAAACTGGGAACTTTCCTGGTCTGTACAGTTCAGCTGCTCATTTCGAGTTTATTGTATTTTAAGCATATGCAAGTGAGTGCTGGAAGGCAATTACTGTCCAGCTTTACAGGTCCAGCTGTCACACGGGTGCAGGTTGCAAGTTGTTCAGCATTTACTCATGACGACGGTATGAGAATACCCAATGCTATGCTAATGCGGTATGTCCATTATCCACAGTAATCCATTCATGTGGCATCTGTGTGAAGAGTAGTTCAATTTAGGTCAGATGAGATTGATCAAAATCTTTCATGCAGGTCCCTTTAGAAAAGAAATTCAATAATTTCAGCATAGGCTGATTAAAACTCCATTCCAAAGTGAGTGCTGTCAGTGTGTAAATCATTGCATCATAAATCTCCAGCCTTCAACAATGGGAATGTCATAGGCTGGTTAAAGGTACAAAAGCACATTGTCAAGTTACTGACCCAAGCACAAATGGCACACCCTGTGCTGTCCACTTCAGCTTCTGGTTGAACATTTCAATGACTCTAAGGGGCTCTCTTTTCCCTTCGCTGATGAGTGTACAGGAAGGAGACCAATTGTTCATTGATAACAAGGTGTAGAGCTGGATGAACACAGCAGGCCAAGCAGCATCATAGGAGCAGGAAAGCTGACATTTCGGCCTAAACCCTTCTTCAGAATTGGGGGAGGGGAAGGGAGTTCTGAAATAAATAGGGAGTGAGGGGGAGGCAGATAGAAGATGGATAGAGGAGAAGATAGGTGGAGAGGAGACAGACAGGTCAAAGAGGCGGGGATGGAGCCAGTAAAGGTGAGTGTAGATGGGGAGTGAGAGAGGAGATAGGTCAGTCCAGGGTGGACGGACAGGGTTCATTTGGCTCTACGCCTTGTTATCTCAGATTCTCCAGCATCTGCAGTTCCTACTATCTCGGAAGCAATTGTTCATTATCTAGTTTTGGTAGCATCTCATTATGAATACAATCCTAATCTCAATTTACAGTTACAATCACAAATGTGAAGCCACAGTTGGAGATCTGGGTGAATGCACTGGCTTTGTAGGATGTACGCTTGCGCTGTTGGGTCTTGACACTTCTCTTCAATGTTTAGATTGCTTAATTTTAGTTTTTGGTTTATTTGTAGGATGTAGGCTTCACTAGGATAGCCAACATTTGTTGTCCATCCCTATTTGCACAGAGAACAATTAGGAGTCACCCACATTGCTGTGGGTTTGGAGTTATGTGTAAGCCAGGCGGGGTAATATTTTCTTTGCCAAAGAGCATTAGATTTTGATAACAGTCAGTGAAGGTTACCATTAGACTAGCTTTTTATTTCACATTTTTATTGAATTTACATTTCTTCATCTGCCTGTTCGGGATTCTGGATTCTCGCATATTGACATTACCATTGTACGACTACCTCACTTGAGACTTCTCCAATTAAACCAGTTTAGGTTAGTTTCTACCCATGCAATTGGGTTCAAATTAGATTACCCTTTCAGGATGTCTTCATATGTAAGGCTGTGAAGCATTTCCATGGTCACCAGTATGACTACTTGCTTATTATTCCAGATCTATTTAAGTAGCTGCATTTAAATAATCCAGCTACCTTTGTGATTTGAAGTCAAGCCTTTGGATCATTAACTCAGATCTCTAATGCCTTGCTCGTACAGTAATGTACCAATACATACCATTATGCTACTATTTTCCTCCCGATGGGGAGGCAGTGGTTTCGTGGTAACTCAGAATCTGGAGCTCCAATTTAACATTCTGGGGAAATTGGTTCAAATCCCATCATAGTGAATAGTGAAATTTGAATTCAATAAAAATTTGGATTGATAAAGCTAGTCTAATGGTGATAATGTAACCATTATCGATTGCTGTAAAAACTCATCTGGTGCATTAATGTCCCTCAGGGAAGGAAATCTATTAGCCTTACATCCTATGGCTTACATGTGACTCCAGACTGACAACAACGTGGTTGACTTGTGACTGACTCTTATGCAATTGGGGATGAGTAATAAATGCTGGCCTACCCAGAGACGCCCACATCTTGTGAATGTTTTGTTTTAAATTCCTAGTATTGGATATCTGTACTTTTGCCCGCTCTGAAGCTTAATAATTGTAGCATGAACACTGCCAGTTCCAAACACCAGCAAATAATTGTCTATATTCTAAAATAAAACAGCTATGTGGGTGGAAAAATATCAGTTAGTTATGAATTCTGTGTAAACACCATTAAACCTTTATTAAACAGCTTCTGGAAAGCATTTGTAACTTTCATTAGAATGGACCAAGTAAGATATGATTATATCTCAACTAAATAGATTCCAAATGACATCTGTACTAAGTTGTTTGAAATGTACTTTAAAGTATAAACAATCACTGGAGTAACACACAGAAGTTCTAGGTTGTAATGTTCTGTGAACAATCAGTCTAAATTCCCAAATCTTATCTGTGGAATGGTGCAATGTGTTCCCACATACCATCACACTCAGTACTCAAATTCTCCATTTCAATTAACCTTCAAATATGTTCATATTCTGAACTACATTCCCAATGAAAATAAATCTACTTATTTTCCCAAGGGCAAAACTTGAGGAAAATATGAGTGGGGAGAAAATAGAGGAGAACAGAAGGAATCAAGCTCGTGCCTGCGAGAAAGGGATTTTAGTGACATGGTATGGGATTCTGCAAGAGGTTCAGGAGCTATGGCATTGTAAATAAAGCAGGCAGCATCGAGCTGTAGGGCCCTTTACAGAATGGAGAACGATTATTTGAACCATTATATCTGTGCTGGTTGTCAAATATTTACCTAGCCTAATCCCATTTCCCAGCACTTGGTCCATCGTCTTGTGATTGTGAGTTGAGAAGTAATGAAGTGCTCAGCAATGTACTTCTGAAAACCATGGAGATAGCAATGTTAAGGCTGTGGGAGGAATTTCAGGTGAGGATTAATATCTTAAATCTAGTTTTCAACAGCTGATGGCAATTGTTAAGGACAGGAAAGCTGCCAATATCCATTTTATCCCAGACTATAATGAAATCCTTGGAATTTCTGCCTATTTGTAGTTCCTAGAGGATGGAAATGGGAACCTATATAAAGAATGGGTTAGAGAAATAAAAGGAAGATGTATTTCAGTGTAAGGGAATAAAGGTGCATATCATTTTTTGATGCCTAAGGTTTAACACTGAATTTAGTCTCTAGCAGAATACTGAAGATGTAAAAACTGAATTCTTTAGCAATTACTTTCTGGTTACTATAAGCTCCAAAGTTGTGTTTGTGGTAGGTAATACAGTGTGGAACTGGAGGAACACAGCAGGTCAGGCAGCATCAGAGGATCAGGAGAGTCGATGTTTCGGGTCTAGACGCTTCATCAGTCCTGATGAAAGTTCTAGGCCCGAAATATCAACTCTCCTGCCCCTCTGATGCTGCCTGGTGTGCTGTGTTCCTCCAGCTCCACACTGTATCGACTCTGACTCCAGCATCTGTAGTTCTTGCTGTCTCCTTGTGTTTGTAGTACATGGTCGCAATTAGGTGAAACATGCCAGATGTAATTTTGGTGATGGAGTTAGTGGTCACGCAGTGAACATCCATTGCAAATGTGCAGAGAATCCAGATCGTGAGATGTTTAAATGTTTTCATGATATTATTTAGGTTGCGAGCGGTATTTCTATTTACGGTGCCATTCTGGAGCTCAGTGTTGCAGTTACTGGCCTCTCTCAAACTCATGTTCAGCAGTGAGAAAGATCATCCCAGGTCTATTTAAAGGTATCATCAACTACTTTCAGCTTGGTTATTCTGTCATTCCTTCTGGCTTTTTGTTATCATTCTACGAGTGATTCGTTGCTTTCTGAAAAGACTGTTTGTTAACAAAGGTCTTAAACCTGGCACTGAGTTTATGGTCTATAGAACTGTAGCATTACTGAGCCTTCTGAATACACTGGATAGGTTAACAATACACAATAAACGTCTCAAACCCCAAGTGAAATATCACTAGTGATGTCCATGCAAAATCCTGCCAATCCAATACAGTATCAGTGTCCTTTGTTGGAGCAATATCCCCACCATTGAGGCATTGCTTACTACCAATCAGCTCAAATGAGATGGTGCCACGTCCACATAACTGATACAAAACTTACAAAACAAGCTGTTTGCTTCAAGCTTCATCGTGGCAAGTGGTTTACTAGGAGAACACAGAAAACACATTGTGGTCATCTTCAAAATCTTCCTATAACAATACAAAATCCCATCAAGCCACGGGAATCTCTTGCCCAAGACCTCCCAAACTGGAGAAGAAGCATCTGCAAAAGTGCCAGCAGGCTGAGGTAGTGATCCAGCGTAAACAGCGGAAAAAGTATGTGAAAACCTAATCAGCACCCCCCACCTTTAAACAACACTTGCCTCACCTGTAGCAGAGTCTGGATCCAGCATTACCTGTTTGGTCACTTCAGGGCCCACAACACCAGAGTGCAAGGAAGTCATCATTGGTCTCAAGGGATTACTTAAGAAGATAAGAAGAAGAGGTAGGTGCACTCTAAACTTCTTTAAAGTGCAAACGATGATAGTGACCCCTGTGGCTGTTGCTGATGGACTTTGTACTGACTGCAAGGTTTCTTCACAACCAGTCCCATAAATACATCAAAGACATGTCCCTTCTTGAAATACATCACAACATGGGAGTTAACGGAGGTCACTCAGAGCCGAGCAGTCTTTTAGAAGGGGGATGTGGAGGAGATCATAGAGCAGGCTACAGCTGGACTATACACACCCAGAGTGTTCAAAGAAAAATTCTGCAGCCTGAAGCTTAGAAATGAAGAATGTACAAAGTGTGTGTAGTTCAGTAAGGAAACCCTCGTGAACATGAACCATCCACTGCCACTGAAACTGCAAACCTCTGCAGAGCCAGTGCCCATGAAAGTTATCAAGGCAATGAACATTTATACATTTGTCTCCAACCAAACTGAAACTGACAGGTAACAGTGAAAGCACCAAAGGATTGACAATGGTGAGACGATAGTTGCTGTCTTCCAGAGAGAGGGAAACATATGCATGCTTCATGGTTTCTGCAAATGCATGTGTGGCAGCAGTCTAAGCTGGATGGCTGACAAACTTCAGCATGGAAGGAGAGTCAGGGATTGGAGAATGGATGCTGTCTTCCTAAAAGACAATTTTCTCCCATGTTTCACACAGTTTGCCAAATCATGTTCACAGCTTGCAAGGCTCCAATCTCCAGGTGCAGCCAGAATACGCATCTCCTTCATGAGTTGCAGGTTATGTTTAAACCACGTTGACTTGCTTTGATTGGTGCTAGGACGTTAAGAGTTTGGGCCTTCTGTTGATGCATTCAGCCAATGAACAGTATGATGAGAGCTGGCTGCATCCAGCAATGGTTCTAAAGAGGAGGCAAAACAAAGTTGGCATGCTGCCTACATTAGACTTGCGTGAGCAAATTACACTTTGCGTTTCTCACAATCTTTTTTCCTCAGGGCTTCACAATTTTGGGCCCTGATGTTCAGTGATTAGTCCAAGGTGACTGCCAGGTAATTTGTTGGAAGTAAGCCTGGAGTTATATAAATATCACTAGCAGCGTCTGGGGACCTGGGACAGATGAGAACTGGTCACAGTGTTAGTACAGAATATTAATATTTATTTTCTATAGGGCTATATACAGAGGCATGGTAAAGCAAGACTTCACTAATGCCTTCTTCCAGCAAGTCTCAGTCCCTGGAATCTGGCATTGTCAGAACATCAGTGATGCCATGCACCATCCACAAGGCACATGTCAGGAATGTGATGGAGTACTCCTCCCGTGCCTGGATGAGTGCAGCTCCAACAATACTCAAGAAGCCTGACACAATGTCGAACAATGCAGCCTGCTTGATTGGCACCATATTCACCACCTTCATTCCCATCACTTCACAAACAAGATGTCATGCTCATCAAAGCTTGTCCAGTAGCAGCTTCCAAACCTGCAACCTCTACCACACAGAAGGGGCAGGGACAGATGCATGAAAACAATGTCTAATGTGAGTTCTGCCTCAAGCCACTCATCATCCTGACTTGTAACTATATTATCTTTCCTTCACTTTCTTTTTGCTGGGTCAAAATCCTGGAACTCCGCTCCTAGCAGTGCTGTATGTGTACCTACACCCCAAGGACAGCTGTGCATCAAGAAGGCAGCTCACTATCATTTTCTCAAGGATAATTAGATTGAATAAATGTGACCCACTGAGAAAGCCCATGTCCATTGAATGAATAATTGTTTTTCTTAAAAAAAGGTTCAGTTTAGCTATTAATATGATGCTTTTTAACCCATATACAGGAGGTCATAATTGTTTGCCAGAGGATGGTTGCATTCGTGCCAATATTATACTGATGGATGAGTCATCCAACTCTGAGCAAGCATAAAATCATTCTTGAATACATGCAAGTTGTATTATACATCAATAGGTTATCAGGTAACAATATAAAGTAAACTCTTTGGAAGAAAATAAATGATAGATTAAAGAAAAGGAAGAAAATTATAGCTTTTGTTCCTGTTTTCCTTTTGCATGATCAAGAAAGAATTAGCCAAAATTTCCATAAAAACTGAGAATCTTTCTAGTAGATGATTAGGAATCAGAGCTGCCTTAGTCACATTTGCAACAGTTGCCAGATACCTGTCAGAAATGCAATGTGACAATGGTTGCTCTACTTAGTTGAGCTGCATTTAGTGCACCTGCTACTCTAAATATGTGCTGCCTGATGGTGTTTTTCCAATTTGTGGCAATCCACTGTCCTTAATTTAAATGAATAAAACTATGCTGACACATGCTGTCTCAGAGAAGCATCGCCTTCCAAAAAGTCAATCAGTCAGTTGACAAACTGGTGGATTGTGACCATTACTGATGCATTTTGATGTGGCTTGATCAGATCCGTACAGCTTACTTTGTGCGTGACAACCTCGTTCACTTCAGCTTTAACTTGAAAACTGATCTTGTCAGCTAATAAGATTGAGGTGCAGAAAGGGATGATTCATTTTCCCTGATATATCAATGTCTGGATATGGGTTCCTGTAGAACATTGCAAAATCCCCCTATCTTGAATAACCTGTGTAATATTGCCAATAATTTTAAAGGCCACCATTCTCACGGAAAACTGTTTTGACAATTTGTTCTTTGAAGAGCGAAAAAGTCGTGTTTTTATTTTGTCACGATGAAATATGTTTTGATCTAGTTTATACTGTTTCGTCATGCCTTTTCAAGTAATTGAAATACTTCCAAATATAATCACATATCAACAGAGACATGTTCTGTTTAAAGCTAGAGAGCACATGCCATTTTACAGGCTTGCCTTTCAGAAAGGTGACGAGTTAGCTCCATTGTTCCATCAGCCATCGACACTCAAAGCTCTCAAATTCCCTCCTCAAACCTCATTGCCAATATATAACTAATTTCTGTAAAGCAGGTTTCTGCTGTGAAAGTACATTAATTAACGCCTGCCGATTTGATTGAAGTCAGATCCCTCTGCTCCTTTGTAGTTGGTGTGCTGCAGGACCTCCCAGCATGCCACTGCTATAAAATTCCAGATAGCAATTTTGGATAGAGGATTACAACGAGATTCAATTTCATTATAGATTCTATCTATTCACAGGATTACATACAACTTTATGGCTTTTGGCAAGGGAACACAGGATGTTCAGGCTCATTGCGTTCAGTTTGATATCAGTGCTACATTGAGGAATCCTCCAATAATGTCATTTTGAAGCCTTTGTTGGCCAATGACAACATTTACTTATACAACACTCTCTTAATGTAGCAAGTGGTCTGAAGTGTTGCACCGGTGTTTGAATGCACATTCACCTAATAATTGGTACCAAATTACTTAAAGTGGCAGAACAGCTGGTGACTAAAAGAATATTCAAGGATGTAGATTTTATGGAACATCTTAGAAGAAGTCACAGAGTCATACAGCACAGAAGTAGGCCCTTTGGCCCAACTCGTCCATGCCGAACAGGTTTCCTAAACTGACCTGGTCCCATTTGGTTCATTTCTTTCTAAACCTTTCCTAATAATGTACCTGTTCAAATGTTTTTTAAATGTTGTAATTGTACTCACTCTGTCACTTTTTGTGACAGTTTGCTCCATATACATACCACCCTCTGTTGAAATATTGTTTCTCAGGTTCCTTTCAAATCTTTTCCTTCTCACCTTAAACCTATGCCCTCTAGTTTTCCCTACCCTGGGGAAAAGACTTTGCCATTCACCTTATCTATTCCTCTCATGAATTTATAAACCTCTGTAAGGTCACTCCTCATCCCGCTGTGCTCCAGGCTAAAAGCCTCTGCCTATCTAGCATCTCCTTTTAACTCTAAACCTCTAGTTCCAGTAACATTCTTTTTTGCACCCTTTCCAATTTAATAACATCTTCCAAAGCAGGGTGATCAGAATTGTATGCACTGTCCAAATGTGGCCCTACCAATGTCTTGTAGCATTGCAACATTTCATCCCAACTCTGTTCTTAACACTCTTACGGGTGAAGGCAAGCATGCCAAATGTCATCTTCACCAACCTGTCTACCTGTGATGCCACTTTCAAGGAAATACGTACCTGCACCCTTAGGTCTCCCTGTTCGGTAACAGTCCTAGGGTCCTACATTTAACTGTGTAAGCCATGCTCTGGTTTGTTTTTTAACCAAATTGGAACACCTCACATTGATCTGCATTAAACTCCATCTGCCACTCCTCGGCCCCTGGTCCAGTTGATCAAGAACCCATTGTACACTTAGATAATCTTCTTCACTGTCCACCATACCACCACTTGTAGTATCATCTGCAAACCTACTAACTATGCCTCCTATATTCTTCAAAGTATTTGTATAAATGGTGAACAACAGTGGGGACTAAGTGTGACTGCTGGTCACAAACCTCTGGACAACAACCCTCCACCTCCACCCTCTGTCTCCTACCATCAAGCCAATTTTGTATTCAATTGGCAAGGTCTCCCTGGATCCCAGGTGAGAGAGTTGGAAAGATTCAATAAGGAATGCCAGAGTTTATGTGACTTTTTAACTGCACACATGTTTATCATTTTAGGCTGTATCATGCTGGAGGGCTGGAGAAGTTCAGATAACCAGGGGTGAAGTGAGGCCTAAAAGGATTTTAACTATGAGACTTTTAAATTTGAGACATTGACAGGTAGATGGGCAAAATAGTTCAGCTGAAACTTTAAAATTAACTTGTAATAAAGGTAATATTTTAATTATTGGGGTCATTTGATTGAACAAATGAAATTGATGGAAGTAATCTCAAGAATGATTTCATGAAAGACATTTAAGACACTGTCCTAGCAAAATATATCATGCGCTAGTCAGGGAAGAGGATATTTTAGATTTTCTAATGCAACAACATTAATTGATAACTTCATAGTAAGAGATCCCGTGGGGAAGAGTGATCTTTATATGGTAACATTTCATGTTGATTTGAGGAATGACATACTTAAGACTGACGCTAGATTATGAAAGTGAAATATAGTCAATTACAGAGGCATTAGGAGCAAATTGGCTCAGGTAGATTTGGATATTACATTAAAAAATATAATTCCAGAGAAGCAATGCCAATCTTGAAAAGGAATATTTCATATTGCTGGAAAAGGGAGGCTTGCTGCAGAAATTTACATGTTGCGCTCATCAGGACAAATGCCAGAACAGCAAAATTCATAGGACCACGAAAATTTATAAGGGAGAATTTTTTCACAGCATTGAAAGATGCTGATTCATTTGCAAGCTAACTGTGATTGGCTGAGATTTTACTATGGCAAAAGCAATGGGGCAGTATAGCCTCCCAAACTTGGTATTCTCACTTATTTCCTAGTAAATGCAAAATAACAAAAAAAATTGTGAACTTGCCTCAAGAAATATTCAAATATTTCATACTTTCCAACATATATACATTCCATTGCAGCCTAAAACACTTAATGGGAAAGGTAAAGAGCATAAGAATAATATTTAATTAGAAGAACAGGCTTATAATGTTTTCAGAAAGGTTGGTGTCAGGGAAGATTGGCTGAGCTTTTGTTAGGGCAAAAGATATGTAGCAAGATTGATAAAGGCATTAAAAAAAAGGACCTAAAAACAGTCAGACAAATCAACCAAATTGTAAGCACTTGCACAGAAATGCCTAAAGGATGAGCTTTGTGACAGTTAACGTGTCTTTTTGGAGGATGACCAAGGAGCAATTATTGGGTGTTGGTTTAGCTCAGCTCGCTGGAATGCTTGTTTGCAAAGCACTGTGATGCCTAGTGAGTTTTGAGAAGATTTGTAGCTCAGGTTGAGGTTCTGGATGTGAGTTTGCTCGCTGAGCTGGAAGGTTCGTTTTCAGACGTTTCGTCACCATTCTAGGTAACATCATCAGTGAGCCTCCGACGAAGTCTGAAAACGAACCTTCCAGCTCAGTGAGCAAACTCACATCCAGAACTGTGATGCCTACACCATAAGTTCAATTCCCCACAAGGGCTGAGGTTACCATGTAGGGCTCTTCTTCTCAATGTTTCCCCTGCTCCACCTCTGTCTGAGGTTTGGTGGCTTTCAGGTTAAGTCAATGAGAGCAGCCCTATGGTCTGGTAAGAATATGGCGACACATCAAGGAGAAGTTATAATGAGGAAATGGCACAACTGTTAAACAAATGCAGTGAAGTACAAAAAGCAACCCAGCAATCATGGGGAAGCAAATAGTAGGGGCAAAACATGCCATTTTTGGGTTGGCAAGCTGTAACTAGTGAGTCCACAAGGCTCAGTGTAGGGGCCTCATTTGTTTGTAATCTTAACCATTACTTATATGAAGATATCAGATATTTTGCAGCCAAATTTGCTGATAACACAAAGGCAGGCAGGAAATTAAGTTGTCAAGAGGTCATTTAGTGCCTACAGAGAGATTTAAGTATGATAAATGAATTGGCAAAGATTTGACATGTGGAGCACAATGTTAGAAAAGGTGGGGTTTCTCTGTGGCTAGTGTGTAAAACTAAGGCAGATGTGCCGGAGCTGAATGGGGCCTTACTTAGACCACGTCTTGAGTACACTGTACAATGTTGTTCTCCTTATGTAAGAAATGAAATAAATGCATCAGAAATAATTCAGAGAAGGTTAATTCAGAAGGAAAGATTGAGCAGGTTGGGCTTAAACCCAATGGAGGTCAAAAGGATGAGCGGTGATCATATTGAAACATGTAAGATTCTGAGGGATGTTAACAGAGTGAATTCTGGAAAGACGACTCTCTTTGTTGGAGAGACTAGAGCAAAAACTTAAGTTTAAAGGGTCTTCCATTTTGGGAAGCAGATGTTTTCTTATCTCAGGATCATTAGCCAATGGACTTTAGTTCCCCAATGAGAATGGAGGTTGAGTCATTTAGTATATTCTTGGTTAAGTTAGACAGTTTCTGATAGAAAAAGAGAGTCAAGAGTTGTGGCAGCAAAACTGTAAAGTGGTGTTACTCACATAACCAGATTGGCCATGATCCTATTGAATGAGAAGCTCAGGGGGGTCTACTCCTTTTCCTAATTTTTTTACATAAAACCAGGAGTCTAATAATGGTGAGGAAGTACCTAATGTCAGAAGAAGGGGAATAACTGGAGAAATAATTTAGAATCAAAGTTAACATATCACAACAGTTTGGTGTTTTTAATGTATAGAAGTGTAAGACCTGTGTTATGAAAAAGAAGTGTTGTTTAAAAACTCTAAAGTCTTTGAAGATCTAACTAAAATAGGCGCTAAACAGAACCAGTTAATGTAATATGTTTGGACATTGGAAGGCATTTGATAAGGCACCATAGCAAAGGTTGTTGCATATAAAAGGCCACAGTGTCAGAAGTAATATATTAGCATGGATAGTTGGTTAATTAAAACAGAAAAAAAGAGAGTTGGTAGAGATAATAAAATGTGAGGCTGGATGAACACAGCAGGCCCAGCAGCATCTCAGGAGCACTGCTGCTTAGCCTGCTGTGTTCATCCAGCCTCACATTTTATTACCTTGGATTCTCCAGCATCTGCAGTTCCCATTATCACAGTTGGTAGAGATAGGTAACTTTCAGGTTGGTGGGCTGTTACTAATTTGACCCTCAGAAGATCAGTGCTGAGAAGGAAAACAACAGTAAAACGTGGAAAGCGTAGAAATAACTTATGACGAGACATTAAGCTTTTAGGCCTTGCTAGAGTTAAGACGGATGAGAGGAGATTTAATTGAGGTTTATAAGATGTGAAAGGGGATTGACAAAGTAGATGTAGAATTGATGGTGTGGCAATCTAGAAAGAGAGGCCACAGTTTTAGGCTGAGGGCTAGCAGATTTAAAACTGAGATGAGGAAGAATAACTTCTCTCAAAGTGTTGTTCTGTGGAATTCATTACCCCAGAGTACAGTGGACATAGGACACTGAGTAAATTTAACGAGGAGATAGATTCCTAATTAGTAATGGATTGAAGAGTTATGAGGAATGGGCTGGAAAGTTGAGTTGAGGCTGTGATGAGATCAGCCATGATTGTATTAAATGACGGAGCAGGCTTGAAGGGGCTGAATGGCCTGCAGCTGCTCCTAGTTCTTATGTTCCATAGTTGTACACCTGAAAATGGAACTTCAACTTGACCAGCCCATCCATTTCAAAGTTTTACTGTTGATTGTTCAATTGATTTTCCCCTACACATGATTTTCCCCTACACATTTGCTGGCGATTTTTTAAAAATGTAGCTGGAAAAGTAGGCTTTGAGGAAGCCCCGTGCAATCTGAATTTTCCCAGCCCTTAGGAGATGGGTTTAGAGACAGGAGACTGGGAAATTCTCAGGAAACTTTTAATTTTGATAGCTCCCCAATTATGTTTCTTCATCCAGATAATGTTTGAGAGTCAGGCTGCCATGAGAATCAGGTGTCCACTCCACTGTAGCTAAGAGGAATGAAGGCTCATCTTCTGCCCAAAGCTGAGACTTCCCAGTGTTCTACAGACTGATTATTATGACTGGAACACAGCAATGCTGCAGAGCTATCTTCTCACCAGAAGGTAGCTGGGTCAAGGGTGGCTGAATTAAATTGACAGCACCCAGAGGGCCACAACAGTCACACAGCCCCAGAACTTATTCTGTGAGACCAGTCCCTCACCTTCAGCCTCTCTCAGAGATGTCTTTGTTCATAAGGCTGTGAATAACCCTTCCCCCCTACAACCACATACCCCACCCCAGTTGTGCATGCTTGATCACTGTACGTGTTCAAGGCTGATACCAGTGGATTTTTAGATTCTAATGCAATTCAGGGATATTTGGAAAGTGAAATCGAAGATGAGGCTCACCCATAATCTTATTAAATGACAAAGCAAGCTTGAGGGATTGCAAAACCTAGAAATGCTCTTTTGTTTTATTTGGAAGACTGGAAGCATTTATAGGGATTAGTTAGTCTAAGATCCTTTTATAGCATATTTCAACAGGAACAATATTGTATAATGCACGGAAGAGGTCAAATATGCCCTGGAACCATAAAAGTAACTGAATAGATTATCCACTTGCAGTGGTTAATTTCAAACTCATCTGGTTCAGTTCCACAATAAATGATTCAGGTTGTGTTGAAGCACCAAGAAAACAAAATAGAGGGGACCTGAACATTAATGAACTCACTCGCTCTCTGCTATAGTTGAATCTTGTTACATTACCAATGGATTATAGACAAAGAGCTCCCTGGAAGTAAAGAACTTTTCTCTGCTCGCTGGGGTGTGGACCAATTGAAATTTTTAACGCTGAGGAGTTTATTTTTCATCCAAGTTACTGTTTAATTATTTGCTAATATGGTGCCAGTTTTCCAAATATAAGCTTAAGAACAGGAAATAGGCCTGTGTATTGAAAGAGACTAGAGCAGTTCAGGTCCCAAAGGACAGTTCTATTCAATCTAAACTAAATGAAAATCCCTGGATGAAAATTCAAGTCGTTTCAAATGTCATCTGTACTGAATTCCAAATGAACAGTACAGCATTGCTGTTTACACAATGAGTGGCATGAGGATATACATTAGGCACAGACTAAAGTGAATTTAAAAGCTTCATTTAAAAATGTAAAACTCTGTTTGTGTTATGGAGTTCAGGACAGGGAAAGTGGACACTGCTGCATAATGTTGCTGTTCAAAGGCAGAGTACTGACATCTGCCTAGGAGCCTTTGTATGATGAGTTGCCAGTTCATAATAATTGAATGAAGGACAGGTGTAAAGGAATGACCTAATATTTCCTCATAAATTGGCTCTCAATGTATGCAAACCTACTGAGCATAAATAAACACCTGCTCACCAGTTGTGGCGAAATTACTGAATGTAAAAAGAGATTTTGCCTGCACGGGGTTTGAGCATTTTCTATCATAGAATCCCCACAGCATGGAAGCAGGCCATTCAGCCCACATCAACCCTCTGAAGAGCATGCCACCTAGACTCACCCTATAACCTGGCATTTCCCATGGCTAATACACCTAATCTGCACATCCCTGGACACATTGGGCAATTTAGAATGGCTAGGAGCTAATAACAGGGTAGAGGGAAATGAAGGTTAATTTAACCCAATCCATGGTGCAGGACACATAGATAAGTAAGATTTTAATGGGAGGAGAGATCTTCAACAGTCTCTATCATCAGGACTTGTATTTGACAAACTAATGAGACTAATGGCAGCCACATCTCTATGATCTAAAGGCCTGCATCCAAGGGGTTTAAAGGAAGTGGCAGAAGAGACAGTGAAGAAATTCACTGAAACATTCCAAAACACACTGGATTCTGGGAATATTCCAGCAGATTGTTAAACTATTTGTGCCACACCCCTGTTCAACAATAGAGGGAGACAGAAAATAGGAAATTACAGTTCTGAGGATGGGCCACTGGACCTGAAATGTCAACGCTGATTTCTCGACACAGATGCTGCCAGATCTGTTGAGTTTTTCCAGCAACACCTATTTTCGCTTATGAGCAGGAATCTACAGATCAGTTAACCTAAAATCTAGCTTTGGGGAAATGCTGGAATCCCATTATTAAGGACAAAATTGCAGGACATTTAGAAAAACATAATGCAAGTAAACAGAGTCAAAATGACTTTGCGAAAGGGAAATAACATTTGACAAATTTGCTGGGACCCTTTTAAAGATATAACAAGCAGAGTCGTCGAAGGAGAACAATAGTGCATTTGGATTTCCAAATCCATTAGTTAAGGTGCCACATAAAAGGCAATTGTACAAGATAGGGACTCCTGATATTGGGAACAGTAATAACATGGATTGAAGATTAGAATGCAGTCTGGATTTTCAGGTTGGAAAGACATAACTAGTGGTGTCTTGCAGGGATAACACTGTGTAAAGCTGGATGAACACAGCAGGCCAGGTAGTATCAGACAAGCAGGAAAGTTGACGTTTTGGGTTGGGATCCTTCTTCTGGCAAGGATCAGTCATAAGGTCTCTGTTATTTTCTCTCTACATTAATACATGGAGGAAGGGCCAGTTTGTAATGTACCCAAACTTGCTGATGTTACACAAGTAGTGGGAGGGCATGGTATGAAATCTGCAACAGGATATAGATAGGTTGAGTAAGTGGGTAAAACTTGACAGATGGATCTTAACGTGGGAAAGTGAGATTGGTAGGAATAAAGTCAGACTGCGATTTAAATATTTGGTGACTCCAAAACTCTTCACCACAGAGAGATCCGAATGTTCTTGTGCATGAAACACAAAAATGTTAGTTCGCGGATGAAGCAAATAGTTAAGAAGTCAAACAAAATTTTAATCTTTATTACAAGGGGTTGGAGTTTAAGAACAGTGAAATCTTCTTACAACTGTGGAGAATATTGGTGAGGCCGCACTTAGAATACTGTGTACAGTTTTGGATCCTGCATTTACAAAGCTGTATACCAGTATTGGTGACAGTTCAAAAGAGATTCACTATACTGATTCCCAGAATGAAGGGGTTGAATTAGCAAAACAGTTTAGGCCTTTATTCATTAGAGTTCAGAAGCATGAGGGGTGATCTTATTGAAACTTATAAGATTCTAAGGGGCCTTGACAAGGTAGATGTTAAGAAGATATTTCCACTAGTGGGTACGTCAAACTAGGGGACATAATTACAGAATAAGGACTCACTCCTTTCAAAGTGAGATTTGAGGGAATGGACACTCGGAAGTGACTGGTGGCCATGTTGCCACCAGCTCTCCAGCAGTATATGGGTCCACTTGAGTGAACATTAAATTTCACTCTTTACAGTGTTTTGCAGCAGCTCTGACACACAGGAGACGCTGACAAACACCGATGGTCACCATGTAGGAATAATGAGTGCTCAGTTTCAAGTTAAAAACATCATTAATTTCTATAAAATTTAATTCTTCAACTTGACTGATGCACACCTGCTGCCTGTTCAGCAGTTTTGACGGTCTCTCAGCCTTCTGGGGCTTGATAGGGCAACATGTCAAATATTTTTGAATTTTCTATGCCTGAAGTCACTGTAATTACGATATGATATTGTCATGTTTCCTACAGCAGTCTCCAAGCAAAGCTAACAAAATAACCCGTACTATTTATTCAGTGAGAATCATGTTTACTATTTTAATAGAAGCTCTGAAAAATGTGTTTTACAGTGCTCTTTAATTTATCTAGAGTTCTGAAATTTCCAATTTTGTGACATGTTATATATCATTCTAGTAGGTTTCACATCCTCTGTAATTTTGCCCATTTTAGCCATAGTACGGTCACTTATATTGAAGGCAAAATTAAGGTGGACACCCCTTTTCATGGAAGCTTAAATACACAATGCTCTAAGGTTTGTTTTTTGGGATGGAAATTCATTATAAGTTACTGAATAAAGTGGACACTGGAATTCCGAAACAAACACAGAAAATGCTGGAGAAACTCAACAGGTCTGCAGAGAGAAATAGAGTCAATGTATCGAGTTCAGAATGACTTTTTCTCGTAGCACTTCTTAGAACCCAAATTAGCCAAACCAGGGCTTTTTAAAAAATAACTCCTGTCCAATTAATGCTTCAATAATGCTTCCAATATGCTAGGGCGCCATGTTCAGAATCCAAATGATTCACCTAAGGTCATCAGGGTCCTCAAAGCCCTGCACCACATGTGTAGAAGGGTGGCCCATACTTGATGGTAAACACGCACCACATGAGCAGCAGTATCGTTTTGCAATGTATCTTGTACAAATTGCTGAATGTTTTGCTCTATCATGAGTTTTCATTCTCCAGCATAGTAATCATCCTTCAACACAGTCCCTTCTCATGCATAAGGCAGTTGACGCCTGCAAGTGTTAATTAACATCACACAATAAGATCTGCCCGTCCAGTCATAAATGACAATTTTTGGGAAGTAACAAATGCTTTATTTCCGTTCCAGGCGAGTACTAAGTCCATGTAATTAGGAACAAAGTATACTTATTCTTAGATATAGCCCGAGGTCTTTCAAAGGACTGTCATCAATGCAGATGTAATAAAACTAGCTATTAAGTATTAAATAATCAATTCTGCTTCTTCACTCCGATCGCCACTTTTGTAGAAGACTTTTTGTGGGCATCCTTTCTCACCTGTTATCAGTAACTACAACTAATACCAAGAAGAAGTTTGGTGGCAGTGAATCTATCCAAGGCATCTCAGACGTTTCTGGTGGAGACAACCACAGACGTCATGGTGCCAGAGCTGGTAACCAAAAATATGCCAACTTTCACAATGAATACAGTTGAATGTTATCCTCTTTAGAGGGATATTGCCTTGTTCAGATTGATTGCCCCTGAATGCTATGACAAAATGCAAACAAAAACTGCAAATTCAGAGTAGAAATTTGCTACAATAATTTTGTCAGTGTAACACAATGTACTTGTGGAGATTTGTAGTTAATTTCCTGCAGTAACATAATAATTGCTTCTCCTGCAGCTCTAGATGCATTGCATGTGTAGGAACAGATGCATTTAGAACAGTGGTACGACATTTGGTCTCTTCAGCTTGCTCCGTGCTTTAATAACATCATGGCTGATTTAGCTGTGGCCATAACTCCACAATCGTGCCTACATCCTGATAGTCACTGACTCCCTTGGCTAAGAACAGATCCAGGTTGGCCTTAAAAGTGTTCAATAATCTCTCCTCTACTGCTGTTTTAGGGACAAAAGTTCCAAATGATCGTGATTTTCTGAAAGAGAATGCCTTTTAACTTCTGGATGTAGAAATGTCATCTGTTGATATCTTCAAAACCTTTTGAACAAATGTCGACCAGAACTTGGCATTGTTCCCTCACACATATTAAGAAATTACCCTTATTTTGGTGCTCTATTGTGTTCTTTTCTCTTTTAGTTCAAAAACTGATTCCATAAGCAAATCTTTGCCTCAATATGGAATCTCTTATCACTTGGGTAATAAGGTTTTGCATGGCTGCATGCTTTAAGGATCAAAGTGACTTGCAGTAATCTTCTTACTAGATTAAGCAGAGTTGTGAACCACTATACCGTGATCTCTTGGACTGGCAAATATTAAGTTCAGATAACACTTTTTTTCAAATTACACTGCACTTGTTAATCTTCTATTATAAAGGACGTTCTCATCTCAATAATTTGACCAAAGCACAAGGAGTTACTTATTAAAAGTGCAGGTGATAATAAGTGAATATTTACTGTATTGTTACATTATGATTTAATAGATGAGAAGTATCAAGTTCAATCAACAGTAGACACAGTGTGTACTTAATTAACTTAAGAAAATGGCAGTCTGACATATAACCAGAAATTCTGGAACAGTTTAGGACATGCAGCTTCTGCGAGAGAGAAACACGTCAATAATTCTTTGCAAAATTTATTTTTACTCCACGAAGAACAACATCCTGGTAAATGGCAGGGTGAATTGTGTAAGCTTCATCTTTTTTCTGGCACTTGTTTCAGAAAGTGATATCAAATTCTTAAGTTTGAAATGATCTTCCCAGCTGATTAGTCACTGTTGTGTGAAATGGAAGTATCACGTTGGTGTAACAGAAGTAGCTGTTCTGAGCTGAAAATGTATGCACACGTACACACATGTACAGGCACAGACATACAGGCACACACCATACATACACATGCATGCGCACACATGCAGATAAACACAAATACACAGACATACATGCATGAATATGCACTTACAAAGATACACGTACATACACATAAACAATGACAAACATGCACAAACACATTAAACTGTAGCCGGGAGCACAAATAGTAATACCCAGGTCATACACTAGTATATCCGTTTACACACTCCTTGGTAAAATCCATGAGAATCCAAAGAGAATCAATCAGTTCAACATAAGTGAAGTTGCCATAGTCCCTGAGGGCTCATTTCTGAGAGGTGACTAGTGATAGTTTGAGCCAAAAGCAAGGGGAAATGTTGAGAAGGAAAGTCCTTTGTAGCAACAATATACAATTTGGTTGTACCTAGATTTTCTGACTTGATACAGAAGTTCAGAATTGGACCATTTCCCAATATTTGCAACACTACCTCTTTGCCAGGTACTTCCCTCCCATGCTATCTTCATTGTGGGCTGGTGGATTTGGGCTGGAGTCAGGGTCACCACTTTCAGAAAAAGTCCCAATATGAGACTGGGAAGGCTTGATGTCAAGATGGCCAGGCTAGAAAGCTCTGAAAATAACAAATGCTGGAGACCACATCGGGGCAGACACATCCACGGAGAGAGGGCAGGCTAACTTTTCAAGTCTGGATGACTCTTCATCAGAGTTGAAGAGTAGTGTGGTGGGGGCAACATTTCTCCTATAGTTGGGGGAGTGCAGCAGTGGTGGGGAGTTGGAGTGCTGGTGCAGAAAAGATATTGATAGTTCATATTAAGTGATTGGAATGTGAGAATGGCAGAGCCCTGGTGTGTCTACCCGCCAGACTGGATAGAACAGACAGTCCCACTGGGATGGGGGGAGGGGAGAGAGGACATGGTGACAGAAAATGTAACAAGTACAGATAAAAGAAAGGAAAGAAATGTGAGTTGGTTCACAATCTGAAGGCATCAAACTCAATATTAAGTCCAGAAGGCTGTTACGTGCCTCGTCGGAGGAGGAGATGTTGTTCTCCCAGGTTGTGCTGTGATTCATTGGCACACAGAAGCATGCCAAGGGCAGACGCATGGGCACGTGAGCAGGACGCTATGTTAAAATAACTGGCTACAGGAAGGTCGGGTCCTGCTGGCACACAGACTGGAGGTGTTCCACAAAGCGGTCTCCCAGTCTGCGTTTGGTTTCTCCAATGTAGAGCCGGCCACATTGGGGTGCGGTGAACACAATGCACAAGATTGGGGCAGGTACAGGTGAAATGTTGCTTCACCTGGAAAGACAGGTTAGGCCCTTGGATAGAGAGCAGGGAGGAGGTGAAAGGGCAGGTGTTGCACTTCCTGCAGTTATACGGGAAGGTACAGTGGGAAGTGGATGTTGTGTTGGTGGCTGTGAAACATACTAGCGTGCCCCAGAGAGAACAATTTCCGTGTGAAATACAGACAGGAGGAGTGGGGGGAAGCTGTATCTGGTGGTACCATTCCACTGGAGTTGTCTAAAATGGCAGAGAATGATCCATTGAATGCGGAGGCTGGTGGGGTGAAAAGTGAGAACAAAAGGGGCCTCAACTGCATTCGACCTATCACCCGTGCTTCCACCCTTGCCTCCTTCCCATCACTCAGAACAGCATGATCGGGTCCCCCTCATCCTCAGCTTTCCTCCCACCAGCCTCTGCACTTAAAGGATCATTCTCCACCACTTCAGACAATTCCAGTAGAATGCCACCACCAAACATATCTTTCCCCATACTCCTCCTCTCCATATTTCACACGGAGATTGTGCCCTCTGGAACACACTAGTACTTTCATCACCACCATAATCACACACCCTTCCCACGGGACCTTCCCATATAACCGTACGAAGTGTGACACCTGCCCTTTCGCCTCCTCCCTGCTCACCATCCAAGGGCCTAACCTGCCTTTCCAGGTGACATTTCACCAGTACCTGCTCCAATCTTGTGTATTGTGTTCACTGCACCCCAATGTCGCCGACTCTACATTGGAGAAACCAAACCCAGACTGGGAGACCGCTTTGTAGAACACCTCCAGTCTGTGTGCCAGCAGGGCCCGACCTTCCTGTAGCCAGTCATTTTAACATAGCGTCCTGCTCACGTGCCCATGTGCCTGCCCTTGGCATGCTGCTGTGTGCCAATGAATCACAGCGCAAACTGGGAGAACAACATCTCCTCTTCAGGCTAGGCAATTTACAACCTTCTGAATTTAATATCGAGCTCAACATCTTCAAATTGTGAACCAACTCTCATTATTTCCCTTTTTTCTACTTTACTTGTTTTACTGTCTGCCACCATGTCCTCTCTCCCCTCCCTCCACCCTAGTGGGACTGTTTATACCAGTCTGGCAGGTAGAGACACCACTGTGTTGCCATTCTCACATTCTGATCACTTAATTTGAACTATCAATATCTTTTCTCCACCAGCACTCTACTCCCCACCACCACAACAACCAGCCCCTGTCTCCCCCCTCCAAATATGGCATAAATGCTGCCATCTCTACACTTCACTTCAGCTCTGACGAAGAGCCATCTAGACTCAAAACACGATCTTGATCTCTCTCCATGGATGCTGTTTAATCTGCTATGATCACTAGCATTTTTTGTTTTCAGTACAAATTCCAGCATCTGCAGTAATTTGCTCCAGAGCTAGAATGCTCACCTCCCTTCAGTGGGACCTCAGTTCAGTCTGCACACAAGTATTAGACACCATAGCCTTTGCCCATGAATTCCCACAATGTTCATTGGATTTGAAACCTTCATGAACAATATTCCTCATGATCAGAACAAAGTTATGGGGACCATATTGCTCACAACACTGCTGTATCATCTAATGAAAAGTCTGAAAAGTCATTGGGTTTGAAACATTAATTCCATTTTTCTACCTTCACAGATGCTGCCATACCTTCTAAATTCCTCCAGCACTTTCTAATTTTACTTCAGGTTTCCAGCATCCGCAGTATTTTGCTTTCATTTAGGGTTTCCTCTAATTCAGATTGCAGGAGGAAATGGATCTTTCTAACCACCATCTTAATGATGCCGTTTAATGTATTGATTACACAGAAATGATCCAGTTTTCAACAAATTAATTGAAACAAGCTCTTAATAGCTTTCAGGAATGGAAAACAAAATATGTGAGAGGATTCAGATTGACTGCGTTCTCAAGATATCAATTGAACTGAAGGGACTAAGGCCTAGATATCTCAGATGAAAATTCATTCAACTGCAAGTGCTGTTGAGTTGGCCTGTCTCTGGTGGGCCCTCTGTAAGTGCCTGATTCATCCTCCACTGACCGCACCATAATTCTGATCCAGCCATCCTGAGCTCTTTGCTCCACATTCCCATTCTAGAAGAGTGTTGTTGATACAATAGGAGTGGTATTGTGCCTATAAAAGTGTTAGGATCATATAAATCAAAGATCAGTGCAAACGAAAGTGCTATTAGAAAACCAGGAGTAACGTTAATTGTGGCAGCAAAAATTGAGTTGTCAGGATTTAAAGTATTCACTACTATTCACAATAAGTGTTGGTTATCTCTTCTGCGCTTGAGCAAGAGGATAATACAGGGAGGAAGACATTACAAAGAATCAGGGATAATGTATTTACAGACTATAATAAATAAATAAAGGGATCTCCTCAACTATAAGTCAGAGGGTTTACAGGCTAAGAACACTGTATTTGGACTTCTCCTTATTCAAGAATGTGTTATCTCTTGAAGGGGTGAGTCTGCCAGCCTTTGGTACTGAATCTATTTCTCTTCGTGCAACATTCAGTCAGTTGCTGTGAAGGTAACACCGTTAACATTTTAAGTTCTATGCTGCTGAATGCATCCAGATGATAGAATTCACATAAAATGAGCAGTAGAGCAGCACTGCCATATATAGGAAGTGGATAGCCGGCCACAGAATTCCCCAAAGACTCAGTCGAATATGAAACGGCAAACATTGGAACACTCTAATTGAGTGCACACAGATCATCTAGGGCCCTAACTCCCTAAATTTCATCAGCAGCAAGGGTTTTAATTCTGTGAAAGTGCATTTTGTGATTGCTGAATGTCACATCATTCCGCATGGGTAACCATGCCAGGCTGATGGTTCATTTGCTCAACATCAAGCCACAGAAACTGCAGCATAGAGGCCTCTATCCCGCTTTGAGCCAAATCTTTAATCAAATGGACATCTGCACACAGTGGTGACATTACTGAATGGCAGGATGATGGAAAACCAACCTTAATTACATAAAGCACCTCCAGCACTCTACCTTTCATCCATATAGTTAATAATGCAGCAACATACGGTGTTCCCATGTCAGCCAGAACAAGTCCAATTAATGTCCATTCAAGCATGTTTCATTCATTGTAACCATTTGCAGCCACCATTCTAGCAACATGTTCATATTATCCGTATCCATCTGTTTGAGTTTAACCTACAAGCCAGAATTAAATAAAACTAGAGAGATGAGTAAGATGAAACACAGGATTCAAAATCAGAAAGTGCAGAGGAGAGGTGGGTTGGGGATTAGGGAGTGGTTAGCTGTAACACACACAGGGAAATCGAACAGTGGGGTTGGTAACATAGCCCGAGTTAATCACCCAAAAGTGAGTTGCTGAGATCCTACTATTTCCAATTACACTACAATATTGTGTATTGTACAAGGGCACAACGTTTATCTGTATGCTTGAAGGAAAAGGGGTCAGTGATTAACACATGCAATGCACGTGCCAATGCCATCACAGATTCCAAGAGCCATTTTAACTTTGCCCTCAATGAAGAAGGTTCTGTGGCTTTTGAATCAGGTGAACTTTAGTGTGTAAATGTTTGGAGCTCTCAAGAGGCCATCCATACCAGGTTTTTACTTCCCTTTGTTAGCTCCAGAAAGAGAAGTGATCCTTTTGGGGCCCCACAAGAACGACAGAGACCTTTTATTTGGTTAATGCAATGGTGCAAACCATGCTGATGTCATTCTTAGGTATTTCTCCTTAGTGTCTCAGAGCTGTAGCTGTCAACGCATGTACTTTTAGAGGCTGCATTTTTTAAAAACTAGGTAACAAATCCTTTAGATTTCTAGCATCTGTAGTTCATTCTTACCCTTAAATAAGGCTCTCTAACTCTCTTCAATGTTGTAGTATTCTATATTTACAGCTCTTTACTGTATTGTCTTTGTCATCTCTTCACATTCTTATTCTCCTCTCTATTCTGAACTCTTCTCATCTACACTGTTGAAGTCTAAACTAAAATCAACATCATCATCATTTGCAATTTCTGTTATACTAATATCAACCCACCACACAGGTTTCTCTCTTAGTTTCTTTATATACCTTCAGAAATTTGTTTGAATTGTTTTTATTATCATTAACATAACATTCAACATCTGCCCACCCTTCCTTAGAGTGCGAATCTCATATGCCAAGTTGATCTGAAACTTCGACTTGTCTCCCAAAACTTGTTTGCTTGAGTTGGAAACAAAGCTGGTGATTCACGACCTGGAACTGCAGTGCCTTCTGTTTGATCTTTAATGTAGCACAGGTACCTCTGTCCTGCACCCTTTGATAATCAGACACAGTCTCACCTCTCAGTTCAAGTAAGATCAAAGCTCTTCAGTTTCTCCTGAGCATATGGTCTGCTCCTTATGGTTAAACTGTTCCTCTAATGAATATTGTTTCTGATTTTCAGTCTCTTAACTAGATTCTGATCTGGTTTCCAAGACGACAATGCCCTTGCTCTGTGCCTAGACTTATACCACTTATACTTCTTCGCTGGTGTACTTCATTTCCTTGACCTTCTCACAGTTGTGAGAGGTTATGATGAGTCAAGATTGTATTTTAACACTGCTGTTTCTATGACCAAACTTCTTCCATAATAATTTTGCTTGAGAATGCCCATTAATGAATGGTATTTCTCTATTATGCTAATCCCCAGACTACATTCTTGTATATTAGCAATGCTGTAGTCTTGACCGTCTCCTCTCCTTCTCCATCTAACTGAGAGGGAGTCAAATTGTCAATGTCTGCCTCTGAAAGGAACTTTCTGAATTCTCATTCACAAATTGAAATAGAATATGCAAAACTGGTTATGGTGCAGTGATTTGCTGCAGGAGTTTAATCACCGGCTTCTTTGTAGTTATATGAATTCTTGAGACTTCAAACTATCCTTAATCATAGAATCCCAACAGTGTGGAAACATGTCCTACAGCCCACAAGTCCACACTGATCCCTCAGAGCATCCCGCCCAGAGCCATTCCCCTACAACCCACCTAATCTACACATCCCTGAACATTACGGACAACTTATCATGACCAATCCACCCACCCTGCAGATTGTTGGGCTGTGGGTGGAAACCGGAGCACCCACAGGAAACCCACATAGACATGGCTAGCACGAGGGGTCATAGTTTTAAGCTGGTTGGTGGAAAGTATAGAGGGGATGTCAGAGGCAGGTTCTTTACGCAGAGAGTTGTGAGAGCATGGAATGCGTTGCCAGCAGCAGTTGTGGAAGCAAGGTCATTGGGGACATTTAAGAGACTGCTGGACATGTATATGGTCACAGAAATTTGAGGGTGCATACATGAGGATCAATGGTTGGCACAACATTGTGGGCTGAAGGGCCTGTTCTGTGCTGTACTGTTCTATGTCCTATGTTCTATGTTCTATGGGGAGAATGTGCAAACTCCACACAGACAGTCACCTAAGGCTGGAATTGAACCTGGGTCCCTGGTGCTGTGAGGCAGCAAGGCTAACCACTGAGCCACCGTTGGTCTATTAGGACTAAATACATTTTCCCCTTGAATTTTAATAAATCAATTTCTAACTTTTCCCATAGCCTTTCTGGAAATTTTGAATTGCCTTCAGGGGCATTTATAGCTGGAGGCCCCATACATACTGAATGTGCTCTGCCCAGAGGCAGGTGCCCTCAACTTAGTTAGAACACCCACAGGGATAGATTGGCAGGCAAGGTGGATGTAGTGAGGCTAATCACCGTTGCCGTGCCCTGAGAAGATACCTAAGGGATCCTGTGTGTGGCTCCTTCTCTAGTTGGCTACTAACTGGCACCGCCATGTCTCCTGAGGAAATTGAGGTCAAAGTCACTCATCCTTCTGTATTCTTGCTGAACACCAAGGCATAGAGAGTGAACTACCGGTCTGTGTGAAAATCTGGCCGACTCTGAGACTGCTGGACCTACCTGCCCATGGCAACTGCCAACCTGTCCTTGGAGGCAGCCAGACGGTAATGTCCGTGAGGTAGCAGGGTTCAAATAGCATCAGTGGAGGTCTCAAACCTTCTGTTAAGTTGCTAATTGTTGACATGATGCTAGTAGCTGTCTTTTTCTGCCTGGGGTTGAGCAAGGGCTTGGCCTGCGGAAGTTCTCTGGAGTGCTGGGGGCCTGAAGCATTTCTTCCTTAGCCAGCCATGGAGCCATGACAGTGAAATGCTCACCAGCAAGAGCTCCTGACTATAATTGAATGTAGTGTACGTAGGATGTCAAGATCTGAGCTGAAGGAGGGTACAGGAAGCAGCTTTGCCTGTGGATCCTCTGAAAGATCAGTGGCTTCTTTCTCAGAGGTGAAGGAAGAAACATCCTGCAGGGCTACCCTCTTGAAGGTGATTCCAAAGGTGCATGCAGGAGGCAAAAGAGAAAGTATTGTCAATTACGGGTAAAGGTTTGAACAAGGGTACATTCACAGCGATGGTAATGTAAGCTCGACATAGCAATGGGCAGTGATTCTTACTTGGTTGTGGGACATAGAGGATTCAGAATCACCACAGAAATTGCTGTAGTCTTCACCACCTAGGGCAAGGATTCTCATCTCATAGGGAGTGAGGAATTGATTGTTGGGCATTCCACCTTCCATCTTGGCTATCTCTTTGAGATGATATATAAATGAGGGATAGGGAACAGCTGCAGCAGCAGATATAGAGTGAGTGTGAAGTTGTACAGAGAAGATGGGGTCATTGACCTTCTCCCTGCATTGCTGAGTGTTTCTCTGGACAGATAACACTAAGCCGACCCTGATAGCTAACTCAGGCCCAGCTGGCAGGATCTGATGTTATTGGTATCTCCTGAACATTCTGAGGAAGGATGTCCCTTCAAGGTGTTATAAACATCAATAAGCTCATTGCTCATTCTTCTAAATTCTAGCAGATAAAGTCTAAATCTGACCAACCTGCATTTTAAGAAAACTGTTTAATTCCAACATCAATTGTGCCACACTTCTCTGAACTTATTCCAATGTGATTATACTCACTTTGAAAGGAGGAGGCCAAGATTTTATAAAGAAGAGTGCTGACCGAAAACATAAACTTTCTTGCTCTTCTGATGCTGCTTGGCCTGCTGTGTTCCTCCAGTTTCACACTGTGTTATCTCCTTAAAGGCCTGTATAGCTGTAGTGAAACTGCTCATTCCTATTTTCTTCTCATTGCATGTTCTGCTATGGACCAGACCTAATACCCGCAAAATATATTAAGAAGATAGTATAGACTCTAACTTGTTCTTATTTTAAAGTTAAGTGTCAGGGGTCGTATTCCAGATGCAATTCAGTTGGTCAAAGTATCGATATTAAGCAAGCACACTTTATTTTTACTCTACAGTTATATTGCAAACAAAATAAAAATAAAAAGAATGGCTTAGCTGTAACTCAGTTGAATGCTCAACAATATAATAAATATATATGAACTATGACTAATTATCTGTTGCAACATAGTGACAACCCATAAACATACCCTTGGCAAAGGCAAATTCAGTAAAATGGATTGTCACATATACAATTCTTTCAGAAAGAAGAGAACCCCAGTTTTTAGCTATAATAGATAAAGGGATAAGTGCTTCCACATCCACTACAAGACTCCAGCAACTGCTACTGAAGGTAACAGTTCTGTGGGAGCTTGACCTCACCCATTCAAGCTGCTTCTATTATTCCAACTCTCTAAAAATAAAACCCAAGGCCTCACAAGCTGTTTACTTTATTGGCTTTGGAGCAGAGTACTTAGTACCTCAGACTCAACCTTTCTTCATAACAAAAAGGACAAAATACGCCTTTTGAAGCTTTAGCATCATCACAATTCCATTTACGTTCCTAATCGCATGCTGTATCTGCTTGCTAACGCTTTAATTCTTAATCCAGGAAATTCAGATCCCTCTGCAACTCAGAGTTGTTCAATCTCTCTTTAGTTATATAATACACAGTTTTGCTACTCTACATTCCATAGTAGAGAAGTTTCAAATTGTATCCACCATCTGCTAAATTGTTGTCTACTTATGTCATCTATCTGCATCCCTTTACAGACTCCTTATCATCCTCACAAATTATTCTCACCTATTGTTTTTTGCCAACAGCATATGTTGAGGAAGTTCACAATTCCAATCGTCATGGACTTACTCTGTTTCAGGAAAATGAGTGAGATCAACCGCGAAATGGTAATTACATCATGCCCTGCCCCAAGGTTTCTATTATAAACTAAAACCGTTTGCACAAATGTGAAACGAAACCTGGAACAAATTAGAGCAATATCTCTTTATAGAGTGGCCAACACAATACAACATACAGTTCGCTAAATAATGAGTGCTTTTGAGCACAATAACTCAATAACATCAACAAACTATAAATGCTGGGACAGTTGTCTTTTATTTTAGGAATTTCTTTTTATCTTGCCAATCTGTATTCTTTTTCTGTTGCCATTTAAGGATTGTTAACAAGCAATCAGTTTCTCAAAGGCTGTGCTAGTACCTTTTGTCAAAGTGTAAAATAACTGTTCAGCGAACTTAGCTGGAGTTCAGTTTCTAGGCTGTTTGCATCAGCACATTTTCAGAAGTGCATCCTGATAAACCATCTGCCAAGGCTGAAAATGCGAAAATTTCCTAGATTTCGTGTTCCTGTTAGACTTCCCTCAGAAGAACTGCTAGAAATGTGCTCTTGTGGGGATAGAGATGAGTTGTGACAGCTCAGCCAATCAGTTGCTTGATACACATGGTCAAAGTTCACACATGAATGAAGAAATGGAGGTAGACCAGCTCCCATCAAAGGATATATGCATATAAGCCAAAGAAGACAGAGATATTTTTGAAAGCAAAGAAATCAAAGTATTTAGTTTCATTTTCAGTGAGATGAGTCAAATTAATTATTTAGAGTATCTTCTGAATAAATCAGATATGAAAACTTAATAAATTAATTTAAAAATACATAATTATTAAAATCATTCCATTGGCATTCCTTCAGATTGATAGGATCAGAATGAATCATCTTGCGTTCTTAAAAATGGTACAATTTGGAAATAGCTTAGTGATAACAAGTAGTTTGAGACGGTGGGATTAATTGTGGAAATCAAAAGAACTGCAGGTGCAGTAAATCGGGAACAAAAACAGAAGTTGTTGGAAAAGCTCAGCAGGTCTGGCAGCATCTGTGAAGAAAAAATTCAGAGTTAACATTTTGGTTGAGTTTTGAGTTCTGAGGAAGAGTCCCCGGGGGCCCAAAACATTAACTCTGACCATTTCTTCACAGATGCTGCCAGACCTGCTGAACTTTTCCAGCAACCTCTGTTTTTGTTCCCGATTTACAGCACCTGCTGTTCTTTTGATTTTTTAATGACAATGAGTAGCTTCGGGGTTGGTGGGGGCGCGCTGACAGCAAGTAGTTTAGGGGGTATGTGGGGGTGGGGTAACGACAGTGAGTAGTTTCGGTGGTATGTGGGGGTGGGGTAATGACAGTGAGTAGTTTCAGGGGTATGTGGGAGGTAACGACAGTGAGTAGTCTCAAGGGTGTGTGGGGGGGGGCTAATGACAGTGAGTGGCCTAGCCGTTGTGTGGTGGAGAAAATGTGTGCGCTTTATCAGACAGGACCTTGGAAAGCATAGTCCTCAGGCTAATCATGCGACCTTCCGATTCAGAAACTGTTCATACACACATGAAGCAAACCATGGGCGATGTTCAGACTCGAGGAAGATGAACAACAAATGGATCTGTACTACCCAGTGCCAGGCAATGGTCATCTCTATTAACAGAGAATCTAAGTGATCTCATCATCTCCCATGACATTTAACAGCATTTCTTTTACTGAATCCCCAACCACCGACGTCCATTCACCAGCAACTGGGCCAATCATAAATACTTGCACTACCAGAGCAGACTAGAAGCTAGGAATTCTGTGGAAAGTGACTCAGTACTTATTTCCTAAAACCTACCCACCAGTTACTGGGCAAAAACCAGGAGTGTGGTGGAATATTTTCCAGTTGCCTGAATGAGTGCAGCTCCAACAACACACAAGAAGCCCAATGCCAGTGAGGACAGAACAGCTACTTTTTATGAACAAAAGCAGAAGTTGCTGGAAAGACTCAGCAGGTTTGTCAGAATCTGTGAAGAAAAGAAGTGACCCCTCCTCAGAACTGAGCTACTTTTGGTATTCTTCCCTCCATTACTGATGCACAGTGGCATCTCTGAGTATCATCTGCAGCAAACAGTGTGTTATCTTCCCGAGGGTCCTTCAATAACAGCAGGCAAATCTGCAACCTCTACCAGCTAGAAGCACACAAAGAACAGAGATAAAAACAAAAACTGCTGGAACTACTCAGCAGGTCAGACAGGATCTGTGAAAAGAAACAAAGTTCACATTTCAGATCAACGGCCCTTCCTTGGATTAGAAGCAGATGAATGAGATTCACAAGTAACTGCAAGTTCTCGTCCAAGTCAGATACCATCCTGATTTAGAACTATATCAACATTCCTTTGTTGTTACTGGATCAAAATTCTAGAATTCTCCCTCCTTCCTTATAGCATGGTTGGTTTGTGATGAAGGTTCAAAATATGTTACTATTAAAATGTTATTAAGAAGTTGAGTGGAGCACAAGTGGAATTTAGTTTTCAGTTCTGGGAAGATTTTTTTTTAAAGAAGCCAGAAAGTAAGTTTGAACAGTGAGTCCAAAGTAGCATTTACAAGAAGTCATGTGGTTTCAGCTAAATGATCACAAGCAACCATAACACTGTAAGACAAAGGAATAGAAGCAGATTATTCAGCCCATCAAGTCTGCTCTGACCTTCAGCAAGATCATAGCTGAGCTGATAATCCTCAACTTCACTTTCCTGCCTTTCCCACATTATCCTCGATTTTCCTACTGATTAAAAAATCAGTCTGTCTGAAACCTTGAATGTAGTCAATGACTTAACCTCCATAGCAGGAAAGATTTCCACAGATAGACTGCCCACTGAAAGATGGAATTCCCCCTAATCTGCTTTAAAATGGCAGGCCCTAATTCTGATTTGATGCCCTCTGGTCCTAGATTTTCCCACAAGGGGAAACAACCTTTCTGCATTGGTCAAGAGCACTAAGGATCTTCTATGTTTCTATAAGGTTGGCGCTCATTCTTCTAAATTCCAATGTGTACGAGCCCAATCTACTCAAACTTTTCTCATAAAATAGTGTCTTTGTACCCAAAATGAACTAAAATGAATCTTCTCTGGGCTGCTTTCAAAGCCAGTATCTCTTTCTTCACATAAGTGACCCAAAACTCTTCTCAGTATATTAGCTGTGGTCTGATTACTGCCTTGTATAATTTCAGCAAGGTTTCCCTGTTTGAACACTCCATCCCCTTTGAAATAAAGGGCAGCTTTCCATTTTTTTTTATTCACACGTGAGATGTGGGCGTCAATGACTTGGCCAGCATTTATTGCCTGTTCCTAGTTGCCTTTGAGAAGGTGACAGTGAGCTGCCTTCTTGAACTGCTGCAGTGCATGTGCTGTAGGTAGACCCATAAGGTAGTTAGGGAGGATTTTGATCCAGCCACTCAGAGGTTATGATGGTACATTTCCAAGCCAGGATGATGAGTGGCTGGGAGGGAAACTGGCAGGTGGTGGTGTTCCTGTGTATCTGTTGCCCCATGTCCTTCTACTTGGAAGTGGTTGTGGATTTGGAAGGTGCTGTTTAAGGATGCATGGTGACTTTCTGTAGTACATGTTGTAGATAGTACACACTGTTGCTGTTGAACATCAGTGGTGGAGAGAGTTGGTGTATGCAGATGTGATGCCAAGCAAGCAGGATGCTTTGTCCTGGATGATGTCAAGCATCATGATTGTCTTTAGTGCTGCACCCATCCAGGCAAGTGAGGAGCATTCCATCACACTCTTGACTTGTGCCTCGTAGATGATTGACAAGCTTTGGGGAGTCAGGAGTTGAGTTACTTGCTGCAAGATTCCTAACCTCTGATGTGCTCTAGTAACAACAGAATTTTTATGGCTCACCCAGTTCAATTTGAAGTCAATAATAACCCCAGGATGCTGACAGTGGTGAATTCAACAATGATAATGCCATGAAAAACACTATTATAACTGTTCTAAAGAATGTTTAACATTAGATACACAAATAAAACAAAGAACAAAGAAAATTAAAGCACAGGAACAGGCCCTTCGGCCCTCCAAGCTTGTGCTGATCCAGATCCTCTGTCTAAAGCTGTCATCTATTTTCTAAGGGTCTGTATCCCTTTGCTCCCCGCCCATCCATGTACCTGTCCAGATACATCTTAAAAGACACTATCATGTCTGGGTCTATCACCTCCGCTGGCAACGCGTTCCAGACACCCACCACCCTCTGTGTAAAGAACTTTCCACGCGTATCTCCCTTAAACTTTCCTCCTCTCAGTTTGAACTCATGACCCCTAGTAATCGAGTCCCCTTACGCTGGGGAAAAAGCTTTTTGCTATCCACCCTGTCTATACCCCTCATGATTTTGTAAACCTCAATCAGGTCCCCCCTCAATCTCCGTGTTTCTAATGAAAATAATCCTAATCTACTCAGCCTTTCTTCATAGCTAGCACCCTCCATACCAGGCAACATCCTGGTGACCCTCCTCTGCGCCCTCTCCAAAGCGTCCACATCCTTTTGGTAATGTGGCAACCAGAACTGTACACAGTACTCCAAATGTGTCCGAATCAAAGGCGTATATAACTGTAACATGACTTGCCAATTCTTGTACTCAATACCCCGTATGATTGAGGAAATCATGCCGTACACCTCCTTGACCACTCTATTGACCTATGTTGCCACCTTCAGGGAGCAATGGACCTGAACACCCAGATCTCTCCGAACACCAATTCTCCCCAGGACTTTTCCTTTTACTGTATAGTTTGCTCATGAATTAGACCTTCCAAAATGCATCTCCTCGCATTTGCCTGGATTGAACTCCATTTTCCATTTCTCTGCCCAACTCTCCAATCTATCTATATCCTGCTGCATTCTCCAACAGTCCCCTTCACTATCTGCTACTCCACCAATCTTTGTGTCATCTGCAAACTTGGCAATCAGACCATTTATACCTTCCTCCAGATCATTTACATATCTCACAAATAACAGTGGTCCCAGCATAGATCTATGTGGAACACCACTGGTCATAGGTCTCTAATTTGAGAACCCCCTTGCACTACTACTCTCTGTCTCATGTTGCCTAGCCAGTGTCTAGCTAACACTCCCTGGACCCATGCAACTTCACTTTCTCCACCAGCCTGCCATGGGGAACCTTATCAAACACCTTACTGACGTGCATGTATATGACATCTGCAGCCTTTCCCTCATCAATCAACTTCGTCACTTCCTCAAAAAATTCTATTAAGTTGGTAAGACATGATCATCCCTGCACAAAACCAAGTTGTTTACCGGGGACCGCTTTGCAGAACACCTATGTTCGGTTTGCAACAAACAACTGCAACTCCCAGTCGCGAGCCATTTCAACTCCCTGTCGCATTCCTTAGACGACATGTCATTCCTGGGCCTCCTGAATTGCCACAATGATGCCACCCAAAGGTTGCAGGTACAGCAACTCATATCCCGCTTAGGAACCCTGCAGCCCGATGGCATCAACGTGGATTTCACAAGCTTCAAAATCTCCCCTCCCCCCACTGCATCCCAAAACCAACACAGCTCATCCCCGCCTCCCTAACCTGTTCTTCCTCTCACCTATCCCCTCCTTATACCTCAAGCCGCACCTCCTTTCCCTACCTCCTAACCTCACCCTCCCCCCTTGACCTGTCTGTCCTCCCCGGACTGACCTATCCCCTCCCTACCTCCCCATCCAGACTCACCTTTGCAGGCTCCATCCCCGCCCCTTTAACTTGTCTGTCTCCTCTCCACCTATCTTCTCCTCTATTCATCTTCGATCTGCATTCCCCTCTCTCCCTATTTATTTCAGCACCTCTCCCTATCCCCCTTTTCTGCTGAAGGGTCTCGGCCCGAAACATCAGCTTTTGTGCTCCTAAGATGCTGCTTGGCCTGTTCATCTAGCTCCACACTTTGTCTGTCACTGATAAGCCCATTTTCTTCCAAATGGCAATAGATTCTGTGCCTCAGTAGCTTCTCCAGCAGCTTCCTCACCACTGACGTCAGGCTCACCGGTCAATAATCACCTGGATTATCTCTGCTACCCTTCTTAAATAAGGGGAAAACATTAGCAATTCTCCAGTCCTCCGGGACCTCACCCGTGATTAAGGATGCTGCAAAGATATCTGTTAAGCCCCCGGCTATTTCCTCTCTCACTTCCCTCACAAACCTGGGATAGATCCCATTCCGACCTGGGGACTTATCCACCTTAATACCTCTTCGGACACCCAACACTTCCTCCCTCCTTATGCTGACTTGACCTAGAGTAATCATACATCTATCCCTAACCTCAACATCCGTCATGTCCCTATCCTCGGTGAATACCGATGCAAAGTACTCATTAAGAATGTCACCCATTTTCTCCAACTCAACGCATAACTTTCTTTCTTTGTCCTTGAGTGGCCAATCCTTTTTCTAGTTACCCTCCTGCTCCTTATAGATGAATAAAAGGCTTTGGGATTTTCCTTAACCATGTTTGCTGAAGATATCTCATGTCACCTTTTAGCCCTCTTAGTTCCTCATTTCAGATTTGCCCTACATACCCAGTATTCTTCCAAAGCGTCATCTGTCTTCAATCACCTAGACCTAATGTAGGCTTACTTTTTCCTCTTGGCTAGTCTCACAATTTCACCTGTCATCCGTGGTTCCCTAATCTTGCCATTTCTATCTCTCATTTTCACAGGAACATGTCCGTCCTGCACTATATGCAACCTCTCTTTAAAAGCCTCCCACATATCAAATGTGGATTTACTTTCAAACAGTTTCTCCCAATCTACATTCCCCAGATCCTGCCGAATTTTGGTATCATTGGCCTTCCCCCAGTTTAGAACTCTTCCTTTAGGACTACTCTCATCTTTGTCCATGAGTATTTTAAAACTTATGGAATTGTGGTCACTATTTCCAAAGCAGTCCCCTACTGTAATTTCAACCACCTGACCATTCCCCAACACCAGGTCCAGTATGGCCCCTTCCTGAGTTGGACTACATACATACTGCTCTAGAAAACCCTCCTTACGAATTCTACTCTATCTTGACCCCTAACACTAAGTGAATCCCAGTCAAAGTCGGGAAAATTAAAATCTCCCATCACAACCACCCTGTTGCTCCTACACCTTTCCATAATCTGTTTACATATTTGTTCCTATATGTCACGCTCATTGTTGGGAGGCCTTAGTACAGCCCCAACATGGTTACTGCACCCTTCCTATTTCTGAGTTCTGCCCATATTGCCTCACTGCTCGAGTCCTCCACAGTGCCCTCCTTCAATACGGCTGCGATATTGTCACTGACCATTAATGCAACTCCTCCATCCCTTTTACCTCCCTCTGTAGCCTGCTTGAAGCAACGATATCCTGGGACATCTAGTTGCCAATCATGCCCTTCCCTCAACCAAGTCTCAGTAATAGCAATAATTTTATACTCTCAGGTACTGATCCAAGCAATGCTTGTTTGTACGGAGTGTAAATACTCACATGGACTTGTCTCCTGGGTGGAGGGTTTATTTTTATTTAATTGAAGTAGTTCATGACGTGGGTTTTATTTTGACCAATATCAGTCGTTGGTTTACTGTGGTGTCATTTGAACTGAACTGTTTTCTCATGTCTCATAAAACCATCAGAGGCAGAAGAAACTGTAATTCAAATAATTAAAGCAGTAAATAGCCTGTGTCAAATCTGTTACAGCAGTCAATGCCCTATGTACGATGAAAGCTACATCAGCGGGTCTGGAGATGAGTATTTCCCTTAACCTGCCCATCAGAAACATTATCTTGGCTCACTAGTGAACACTTTTGGTTTCTGAATCATCTGCTTGTGGCCTCAAATGTCATCCCAGGCTCTGAGTGCACATATAATGCTTTCTTCTATTGCAGCATTGGAGTGCACTTCTTCAAATGTATCATGTTTATTCTTTTATCAGAAAAGAAAGTGCAACCCTTTCACCCCAATGAAACTCTAAGACTATCAAACTCTAATGAAATATGACACCCATCTCTACACTGAAGATCCTTGTTCAGTCAGCATACTGAAATTGATTGTCTTTTCTTCAATGTTCTGTGCTTTCAAACGGTACTATTCCCTTTAGTTAATGCCTCTTCCTTAAATAAGCTGCTAACTCAGGTAACTAAGTATTAAAATTATATTTCTTGAACTCATATCTTCAATAGCCTTGCAGGATGCCTTTATCTTTATCATATCAACAGCAGCATGATTTTAGAGCTTGTCTCTTACTGTGGTCTAAGCTATTGGGAGCATTTCTTTTTCAGCTCAGGCTCTCTGGAGACCTAACAGCAGCATTTCTGCTATAATAGACCTCTTCCCTCTGAACAAACTGGCATTCTGCCTGATTTCTTCTGGGTTGTCCTGTTTGTGTTACTGGGCTCCTGCCACTATATAACTACAATGTTTCTTGTCTCTTCTACTTTTATTTTCAAATGCACTAAACTGTTCACCTCAATTTTTAAAGACCCCACTTAAGTGCAAGTAAACCTAACAAATCTCTAGACACTGCAGTGCGATTCATAGAAAAAATGTAAAACAAAACAAAAACTAATGTCAGATAACACAGTGTGAAGCTGATGGTCCCAACCCGAAACATCAACTTTCCTGCTCCTCTGATGCTGCTTGGCCTGCTGTGTTCATCCAGCTTCACACCATGTTATCGCAGATTCTCCAGCATCGGCTCCTACTAGCTCTAAAAACTAATGTCCCTTTTTTGGTGCTCAAATAAAAATATAATTTCAACCTTAAGCTATGCATCATTCATCCTTTAGAACCCAAGCTATCGAACAATAATAACACATTATGAACTTTCAACACATTGAGTCCCTCTCCCTAAAAGCACTGTGAGTATGCTACAGTGATTTGAAAAGGACAAAGACATTGAGATGAGCAATGTATTCTGGCCTTTCTGACAAAAGCAGTATCCCAAAATCAAAGGGTAATAATATCCTTGCTCTAATCATTCGAAGCCACTTGAAAAAGTCAAAAATAAGGCATTCCCCATCCTGTAATGCAAATGTTTTTCAGGATGTCTTTTTAATGAAGTTCATTGCCTGAAGCCATCAGAATCAGCCTCACACACTCTACTGAAGCGTCACCAGACTCGAAACAATAACTCTGATTTTTCTTCGAAGATGCTGCCTGACCTGCTGAGCAACTTCTGTTTTCATTTCTGATTTACGGAATCCACAGTTCTTTTAGTTTTTAGAACCAATCTCACATCTGACTTTAGATCTACAATGCCTTGCCAATGAGATCTATGTTAAACACACTATTTTACAGCATCTCATGGATGTTCCTGTGGGAAGACAGTCAAAATTCGGAAAACATAACACGCACCTCCTTCACTGTGACCAAATGTCCCCAGTAATTCACTTTTCCAAGAAATGTCCAATGATCAGTTAATTAGCACCCCTCATTAACTTTAGAGATAAGGTTTATATCCCTCCATTAGATGGAGATCTCTGACTTAGAACTTCAGTGATGAGAGGAAAAGGGTCTTTACTGGAATATCAGAGAGCGGAGATGTCCCTTACCTGTGGAACAAATGAATTGGAATCAAATCCTTGCTCTCTTCTTCATTGGACTACTTGCACACACTTTTTAGAATTTGTCCAATCTTCCTTTTGTTCTAAATTGTAATGAATATTTCCTTATGATGTGATTTTTCAATCCTGGATTCAAAATGTTAATCCTGTTTCTCTTTCTACTGGCATTGCCAGATATGCTAAGTTTCTCCAGCAGTTTCAGTTTTTATTTCAGACTCATAACATGCATAATATTGTTTTTATTTCCTCATCTTTAGTTGTCTGAATTAGCAAGTCAGCCAAAGCCTAGCCTGACCAATATGCATATATTGGCTCATTACAATTTTCTGTTGCTCTTGTTGTCATCAGAGCTTTATAAAACTCAAAATTCTACACCAGCATCAACAAGTACATTGTAAAATTTTGCACTTCTAACCTTCCATTTCTGATAATTTCTCAGATCACATTTCAATTAAAATAAAGATGGCACGCAGTTTTCATGCTATAAATATGTCCTGACCTTTCAAACATTATATTTGTTCTTATTGTGCATCAAAGTTACATACCAGTAAGGTTGCTTTTCAGACTAGAGGTCTGTGACCAGTGGTGTGCTACAAGGATCAGTGCTGTGAGCACTGCTTTTCATTGTTTATATAAATGATTTGAACGTGAACCAAAGAGATATTGTTAGCAAGTTTGCAGATGACACCAAAATATGAGGTGTAGTGAAAAGCGAATGAGGCTATCTCTGAGTACAATGGCCGATCTGATCAAGGTTCCAATGGGCTGACGAGTGATAGATGGAGATTAGTTGAGATAAATGTGAGGCGTGCATTTTGGAAAGGCAAATCAGGGCAGGACTTATACATGTAATGATAAGGCCCTGAGAAGGGTTGCTGAACAAAGAGACCCTGGAGTGTAGGTTCATAGTTTCTTGAAAAAGGAGTCGAAGTTAGATAGGATAGTGAAGAAGGCTTTTGGTGTGCTTGCCTTTATTGGTCAGTGCATTGATTATCAGAGTTGGTATCAGAGTTATAGCTGTACAAGACATTACTTAGGCCAACTTTGGAATGCTGCATGCAGTTTTGTTTTCCCTGGGAAACTTGAAAAGGTTCAGAAAAGATTTGCAAGGATATTACCAAGGTTGGAGGGTTTGAACTATATGGAGAGGCTGAATAGGCTGTGGCTATTTTTCATAGAATTCATAGAATCCCTACAGTGTGGAAACAGGCCATTCAGCCCAACATGTCCACACCGCCCCTCTGAAGATCACCCCACCCAGACCCAATACTCCCGCATTTCCCTTGTCCAAACCACCTAAACATCCCTGGGCACTATGGGCAATTTAGCATAGCCACTCCACCTAGCATGCACATCTTTGGACAGTGGAAAGAAAAAGTGCCGGAGTCTGAGAGGTGACCTTATAGATGTTTATAAAATCATGAGGGGCATCAATAGGGATAAACGGACAAGGTCTTTTTCCTTGGAGTGATGGATTCCAAAATTAGAGGGCATAGGCTTAAGGTGAGAGGGGCAAGATTTAAAAGTGATGTACAGGGCAACTTTTTCACACAGAGGGTGGTGTGTGTATGGAATAAGCTGCCTGAGGAAGTGGTAGAGGCTGGTACAATTACAACATTTGAAAGGCATCTGGATAGGTACATGAATAGGAAGGGTCGAGATGGATATGGGCCAAATGCTGGGAAATGGTACTCGATTAATTTAGGATATCTGGTCAGCAAAGGTGAGTTGGACACAGGGTCTGTTTCCATGCTGTACATCCCTATGGCTATACGATTCTATGACATTGCTAAGAAATGCCATCAAATTGAAGCTACAGATTTAGGTATTCTTAACGTATACCCATGTGTGATCTCCCACCAAACTGTTTCAGCGAGTAGAGCTTGTCAATCAAAAGGAAGCAATAAACTGATCTTTAGAATTCCTTATGACGGCTTGATAAAACATGGGTGAGAATCTCATGTAGGCAACAGACTCTTTGTAGCCACCAATATCCTACAAATAGCAATGTGTGATTCATTTGTCTTTGCCAGTGTTAACCAAGAGAGAATTGTTAAGGAGCAAAGACAGAGAACTTCATTTTTCTTGAGTTACTACTGGGGACATTTAATACCTGAATCACAAGGGGTGCCAGAACCACACTATACCTTCTCATCCGTGCTTATGACACCACTACTTTATTTGAACAATGAGGTCAGCTAACTGACAATCAGAAACCAGGAGAAATTATTCAGAGCTAAACAGACCATTAAGACCATGATGCAAACTGGTCCTGAAGATCCCCAGGAAGATTGTTCAAGTTCAAAATCCCAGCTGTAATATTTTTATATAGTTCATCCTTCACACTAATGCACAATTCTGCATTTGAAAGCAACCTTTCTCCTCTGCATTATTATACTTTAGAACATGTACAGAATTTTGTATTGCATCTGCAATGCATTATGAAGTTTAATTAACCGTAAATATCCGAAAGCATCAGTTATCGTCTCATTTAAGCAATAAGCCATCAAGTTGCCAAAGGCGGTGATTTATCTGTTCCTGTGATTCAGTTGAGTTGTTAGATTTGTTTCTTTATACGGTTGTTGAGAATTTATCCCCAGCTGATGTGTCTTAAAGAGAGCTGAATAAATTCAAGGTCTGCAACAGACGTTGTGATTTATGGAAAAAAAACTGAAGAGCTGCATATGCTGGAAATCAGAAACAAAAACAGAAATTGCTGGAACAGGTCTGCAAACTTCTTCAGAACTGAACTCAAAATGTTAACTTTGCTTCCTCACCACACATGCTGCCAGACCTGCTGAGCCTTTCCCAACAATTTCTGTTTTTGTTTATGATTTATGCAGACAGATAGAAAACAAAATACAAACAGTGTGAAGCACTCCCGGGAGCACAATAATTCTGTGGTCCCGCAGACAGAAGGAGCAAGCTGTTGCTGACGGGGGACAGAACTAAAGGATTGCTTTTTGCTTGCTTATCCCCTGGCAATCACTGGATATTTATACTGAGGGAAACTAAATGACAAAGTATTATCTGTGAAAGAAGGGATTGGAATTCCCACTGTGCGTGGAAAAGGTGATTGCATGACCTATTCTGATCGTGTGCTTTTTTTTAGTAAACACAATTATGCAAGATTATAATTCCTTAAGCAGCAAGTGGCCAGGATCCAGATCGTATTGGCTGACTGTGGTGAATGCATGTTCAATTCATGAGTCTAAAAAACGAACTAGATAGTTGCAGAATCAAGAGATTGTGAATGCTATGGAAAAAAAACAAGGCAGGTAGTGAGTGGAGCGAATGTTTCTTGCAGATAATCAGCATGTCCATGGTGGGCTGAATGACCTTCTTATGTGCAATCACCACTCTATAATTCTCTGACTTTATGCATGGGAGCCTACAGTCATCATCCAGCCAGAAATACCTTTGCTATCAGGTTATCTCTATGTAGCGATTTTTAACTCGACCACAACCAGGTCTCAGACAATTTGGGCAATTTAAGATTGATAATTAATTGGGGCAATTTTAATTCTTGTCAACCTGATATTGGTCAGATGAATGTGTTACAAATGCATCCTTAAATTTAGAATGTGTGGAGTAAGAGGCTATACTTTTTTGCAGTCTGAAGTTTGCAATGTACATTCTCAGTATTGTATAGCAGTAATTCTGAATCATTTCAGTTTATTACTGAATTAATCCATTCAGAAAATGGTTTTGACTTTCACTGAGATTTGATATTAAATAATGGCTGTATCAGGGCCAGACTCACCAGTAATCTCATACGAGAATGCTCAATGTAGAGATGACAACGCAATTGGACCTGATGGATCACAGGTTTTCAAAATAGAGATGAAAAAAATTATATAGTGATAACAACACGTAGAGCTGGATGAGCACAGCAGGCCAAGCAACATCAGAGGAGTTGGAAAGCTGACGTTTCCGGTCTGGACCCTAGATTTTCTGAAGGAGGATCGAGACCCGAAACGTCAGCCTTCCTACTCCTCTGATGCTGCTTGGCCTGCTATATTCACCCAGCTCTACACCTTGTTATCTCAGATTCTCCAGCATCTGCAGTTCCCACTATCTATAAAAATATTTTTTTTTATTGTAGCTTTTGCGTTTTTCTTTCAGTGCTAAGTTCCTGAGCTTGAATGAGGTTATTTAAGGAAGATACTTTTGCAGAGGTGCATAACGCAAGGTTGGCTTTCAGCTTTCTGGATTTACATTAAACATATAGGAAAGAAGAAATCAGTCAGCCAATACAATTAATTACTGAGATGTGCATATTTGGTGTCAAGGACTAGGTTTCAAGTAATAAAAGTAATTGAGCTATAATCCACTATCTAATCTCAGGTGTTTAGTCTTAACAGAGGTATAACTGTAGAAGAGTGTACAAATCCAAATCTTCTAAAGTCTCAGTTAATGATACTTTTCCATAACTTCAATGGGGATGAAAGCATAGTGCAGTTCAATAGTCAGAATACCTAGATACTTCTGAGAAAGACTCATTTCCCACGCGTACTCCTATTTAAATATATTTTGTTCATCGCAATGACTTTAACAATGCACTATATTGCGTGTTTCAAAAAAAAAGTCCCATGTCTCTGTGAATAAATGTGTTTCATAAGATGTGCTGTTACCAAGTGTCCAAAATGGAATTATGTTTATTTGCTTAATTGCCGTGGCTGAATAGTCAAAACATGATATGCAACCATTATTGTTCCATCTAATCATGTTGTTGTAGATTATGTTTTGAGTCCAGTGACACTTCTTCAGAACTGAAGAATTGAAGAAGGGTTACCGGACTCAAAATATTAACTCTGCTTTGTCTCAACTGATGCTGCCAGAGCTGCTGAGTTTCTCCAGCAATTTTCACTTTTGTTTTAGATCTTCAGCATCTGTGATTCTTTATTATATTTTACTGTGCTAGATTATGTTGTGCACTACAGGCTATGGTTCAGTTTTCACAAAGAACAGTACAGCACAGGAACAGTCCCTTTGGCCCACTAAGCCTGCGCTCACACATGATGACTTTCTAAATTGAAAAACCTTTGCCTCCACATGGTCCGTATTCCTCTATTCCTTGCTTATTCGTGTATCTGCTGAGTTGCCTCTTAAATGCTGCTATTGTATTTGCATCTACCACCTCCTCTGGTAGTGTTTTCCAGGACTTACCACCCGTGACGTAAAAAAATCTTGCCTCTCACATCTTCTTAAACTTCCCCCTTTGACCTTAAACTAATAATTTATAATAATTATAATATATAATAATAATTGACATTTCCACTTAGGAGAAAAAAGACTAACTATCCATTCTATCCACACCTCTCGTAAGATTGTAAACCTCTGGAAGGTTAACCACCAGCCTCCAATGTTCAAGTGAAGACCAATCGAGTTTGTCCAATCTCTCCTCATAACCAATACCCTCCAAATGGAAACGTCTTGGTAAACCTTTTGTGTACCCTCTCCAAAGCCTTCTAGTAGTGTGGTGGCCAGAACTATATGCAATATTCCAAGTGTGGCCTAACCAACATGCTCTACCGCTACAAAAAATCTTGCCAACTTTTATACTCTATGCCCCGACCATGAAGGCAAGCATGCCAAAAGCCTTGATCACCTTATCCACTTGTGTTGCCACTTTTGGGGAACTGCGGACCCTGTGGATCTATATCCCTCTGTATATTATTGCTTCTATGTATTCTGCCATTTACTGTATACTTCCCTCCTGCATTAGACCTTCCAAAATACATTTGCCCAGATTGAATTCCATCAGCCATTTCTCTGCCCAAGTCTCCAGCCTATCTATTGTAGTTGTTTGTGTTTGGCCATGGTTTCTAAGTTGTTTTTTTGGACTGAATACAAATATTATCTGTAAGTAGCAAAACTAAACAATATCAATTGTGCATCATCGATCAAAAATTTTCGAAATACATAGCTTGCCAATGAAAGTGTGGTTTGTGCAGTTTGATGTTCTATCACCAGATGTCATTAGATAGTAAAGCATATTACATCATGATTGGGATTGATTTTCCATTCAATGACAATAAAGGGCATCAGGTCAAGCCTTTAACAAAACACATTTCAGATAATTAAGGGAATATCACCATTACTGCATTAAAATCTTCCTCTTTTTTGACTCTTTAGAGATTACTTGAACAATCTGCATATAAGAAAACAGGCAGTAAAAGACAGATCACCTTTTACACAATTTGCATAATACTTCTTCCATCGAAGATGATTGATAGGCCATTGAGAGGAGATTATAATTGGTGGCTGCTCTCACGCTGTTCAAAGTTATAGTCAACCCCGTTGAATCCAATTTTGGAATTGTAGTGGAGACAGAAGTGAGGTTAACTCTGTCATTTGATTCCTACGTATTGACTGACAGTCTTGGTATCTGGGATTTCCAACAGAGAGACTTCCATTTTCTTTGGACTTAGAATGGTTTCATTGTTGGTGGGGAAGTTTGAATGCGAGCATGACAAGAGTTTCAAGTTTGTTTCTCAGGGTCGGGAGCTGATTGAGTGAGTTGTCATCAAAATCCAACCGAGGAACTTCATTTACTTTATATCTATTCTCCATTTTGTGTGAGATATATTCAAGGAGGTTCCAAAGCAGATGCAGTTACATCACACTATTAGAGCTGCAAGAGGAAATAAATCATCAGTAAGGAAGGACAAATATTCAAAGTATTGTATTTAGATTTCTAGAAGGCATTTGAAAAGGTGACATATCAAAGGTTATGCGGGGGCTAATAAAAGTTCATGGTGAAAGTGGTAATCTATTGACATAGATAGAAGATTGGGTGGCTAACAGGAAGCAGACTGTAGGAAATAAATAGGTCTTTTAGTAGGAATAAATAGGTCTTTCTCAGGCTGGAAGAATGTCACAAGTGATGACCCACAGGGGTTAATGCTAGGGCCTCAACTCTTCATAACGTATAGAAATTATTTGGATGAAATAGTAAAAGGTATGGTAGTTAAACCCGGATGACACTAAGATAGGAGAGTGAATTGTAAAAAGAGTATAGAAGTCTACAAAGCGATAAAAATAGTTTAAGTGAGTGGGCAAAGATCTGGTAAATGGAATTCAGTCTGGTAAAGTATAAAGTTGTCCATTTTTGCAGAAAGAATAAAAAATAGATTATCTAAATGATGAAAGATTGCAAAGCTCTGTGTCCAGACAGATCAGGGTGTCCTCGTGCATGAATGACAGAAAAGTAGAATGCAGATGCAACAAGTAATCAGGAAAGATAATAGAATGTTACTGTTTATCAAAAGTGTGTTGATTCAGTTGTCTGGACAGCTGGTTTGTAATGCAGAGTGATGCCAAAAGCATGGGTTCAATTCATGGACCAGCTGATGTTAGCATGAAAGGCTTTCCTTCACAATCTCTTCCCACCATCTAATGCAGGCTGACCTTCAAATTAACCCACCACCTCTCCAAGCTCCGTCATCTCTCTCCAATTACAGAGCAACCTTATAGTCCAGTAGGACTATGGTGATTTTATGGCTTAATGCATGGGGGATTGAATGCAAGAGTAGGGAGATTTTGCATTGATTTTCAAGGCCATCGGTGAGACTGCATTTAGAGTATTGTGTACACTACTGGTCGCTTCACTTATGGAAAGATGTTAATGTTTGATTGATTTTATTGTCACGTTTACTGAAGTACAGTGAAAAGCCTTGCTTACAAGCGTACAAGTAAACAAAGGATGTACAAATCAAAAAGACTTAGACCGAGGCATATAAACTTCAATGCACAGAGCGTGTGCGAGTCGAGATCAATGTTAACAAGATCAGCATTATTTGAGGTTTCAGTCCATTCATCAGTCTGATAACAGTCAGAAATAAGCAGTTCCTGAGCTTGGTGACGTGTGTGTTTAGGCTTCTGTATCTTACACCTGACAGAAGGGGTTGTAGGACAGCATCACCAGGGTGCCATGGGTCTTTGATGATGTTGACAACCTTTCTGTGGCAGTGAGCCATGTAAGTAGAGTCCGCAGATATAAGGTTGGCTTCCGTAATGTTCTGGACTGTGCACACCATCTTCCGTTTCTAACATTCCTGGGCAGAGTAGTTGCAATACCAGGCCATTATGCACCTGGACAATATGCTTTCAATGGTGCATCTGTAGAAGTTGGTGAGGGACCCTACAGACATGCCACATTTCCTGAGCCCCCGAGGAAGAAGTTGCATTGTTGTGCCTTCTTGACTGTTGCATCTACTTTGGAAGTCCAGGACAGATTGTCAGTTATCATCACTCTGAAGAACTTGATACACTTTATTCTCTCAACCTCAGTTCTGTTGATGTAGATGGGGACGTGTTCAGCAGTTCAGAAAAACAAAGTTTACTAGACTAATACCTGGAAAGAACAGATTGCTTTATGAGGAAAGGCTAGACAGGCAAGGTCTGTATCCTCTGCAGTTTAGAAGTGTCAGGTGTAACTTAATTGAAGCATTTAAGACCCTGAGGAGACTGGATCCAGTGGATGTTGAAAGCATGTTTCATTTTGTGGGACAATCTAGAACTTGGGGTCAGAATTTCAAAATAATGGAGCACCTATTTAAAACAGGGGCAAAGAAACATTTTTTTCCCCTGAGGTTTGTGATTCTTTGGAATTCTTTTCCTTAACAGATAGTGAATACAAAATCTTTTTTCGGGCAAAGAGAAATTCTTGATGAAAGATTGTTGGCAATATGCAGGATGTAGAAGTAAGTTTGAAATCAAGATCAGCCATGGTAAGCAGGCTCAAAGGACTGAATGCCCTACTCTTGTTCTTGTTAGTACATATAGTAAAATAAAAATGAATATCACATTTTTAATCCAAAAACACGTACAATACAGGCTAGAAATATATTGTGTAGGTTTCTTCCTGCATCACTAGACAATAAAACGGAAACTCAAAGGATAAAATACACATCTAAATAAAGCATTTGATAGAACTAGTTGTAAAGTGAGTAATATATTCTCACTAATGAATTGTCCTTGTACAGGGGGAGTGAGGATAATTGATGCTGGAGTAAATACTAAACCTTCAAGTCATTGTTTTGCATTGCTCCTGGATACTTAATGATAGATTTAACAAGTATTCGCCCAATCATGGTAAAGTTTCACCAAACTTAGTACAACATACTTGCAGGAATATTCAGAAGGGTTCAATATTTACATTTTCCCATCTTTGGCTCCCACTGAAAACATTGATGTTGATGATTGCTGCCCATACTCAAAACAGACATCAATAATATGTATTCGATTCATATTCAGTCTTGATTCTCCTCAGTTTAATTTTGCTATATTATTTGTGCAATTTAGTAGTCCTCTTTATTTTACTCGTATTGTCATCAGAGAAGACTAGTTCCCCCAAAGGTAGCGTTGACACCAACATTCTGGGAAGTTCTGCTCAGTATTTTGATAAAGGGAGTAACACCAGCCTCTGGGCTTCCCAGCTGGAAGTGAAGGATTTGGTGAAAAAGGAACAACATTCCCCTTTCCTCAAACAAGTACACATCTAAGTACATAGGCATGTGTTGTCAATCAGACACCTAAGAACAGAACTAACAACATTAATAATTTAATCTTCAATATAACATTTTAGAGATTTGACAACTTGTCCTGATCTGAGAGTCTTACTCCCACCTGGAGGGTGATGTGTTATCCTCGGTTGCTCTTGGTTGATGACTTTGTTGTCTTGCCTTGATTGCTGTCTCTTAAATCATTATGCCATCACGATTGCTGTTTTCTTTCTTTCTCCTTGTGTGTATGATTGGCATATTATACATTGGTCTGAGTTGACTACTGTTCCTTAGCAATGTAGCACCACAAATAGTATTAACATGACCCAGGCAATTCCATTGCACAGCAACCTTTGTCAGTATCCAGGTCTTTTTGATTCGATTTCTGACTTGCACTTTGGTTGGGAGCATGGTTGTGGTAGTTTTCCATCTGCTTGCTGCTGCCCTATCTATTTTATTCTCCTCTGTTGTTGAAAGCCCTGTGGTTCTTTCATTCTCACCACTTTGGGTGTAGCTTGAAGCCCTTGAAGAGTTATGATACTGAAATTTGTGCATACTACCAGTCTTACCATTGCTGAACTAATGGTACTTAGGAGGTAGAAGATTTTGGGAATCCAAGCTGATCTTGCATATAAGCACTGCAGTATGATAGTGCCACTGCACAGAACTGCTGATCCATTATGGTCATGATGGTCATTGGTAGGTTGTACCATGGGGTGCCACCTGTGGGATACATGATGTTTAGGCTGCATAATGATAAAATATTGGCACTAGCTTCTTAATCAATTTTGGCTTTCAGGATGTATCAACCTTTTGAGGACAAACAATGTTGAAGGCCATAAAAGATTCTGCTCACCTCCTATCCTTGATGTATTATGTAAGGTTGACAGTATGAACATCTTGGTCATCTTCCAAATGTCGCTTTTCAGTTTGTGGCGGGTCACTTTGTTGATACGTTTGTGTATGTTTGTGCACATTTCTGTGCTCCCAACACTATGGTATTGGTCACCTGGGTCATGATTCAGGGTGTGGGGTTTGACTTTTAAAGCCATACTTTTCACATGTGGTCCCAGTGTCATTCAGTGCTTTGTGTTTTGTAGAAGCAAGCAAACGGGGGTCAACTTCCAGATAGGTGTGACCACCACATCTGTGACTGAACTTTCTGCTTTGATGATTTTTTTCTGACTGTAGCAATGATGCTGCCTGTAGCCAAAGCTGAAATTGACCTGCCCTGTAACTCATGCTGCCATATATCTTCCAGCAGGGCATCAATGGTGTGACCCTCTTTCATCCCAGAAGATCTTACTGGGAAATTTTGTTTGTAGCAGAAATGATGACCAACTTTATTAGCCTCCCTGTCAGTTCTTCTTCTGATAAATTACACACATGCCATTTTCTGTAATTCCTGGTGACAAAATTGTCCATAGACGTTTGCAACATGTCTATTAACCTGGAAATTGAACCTTGAACAAAGTACTCTTGTCCTTCAATGGATCTTTTTTATTATTCCCAGAAAGGCCAGATCTATTTATTTGGCAAAGCCCTTCCTTGCTGACAGCAAGCAATATTTTTAAGCGGTCTCCTGTTGGGATCATTTATGGTTTGATCTGTAAGGACAACTTTCAGATGTAGTTTTGGTGAAGCATTTCAATGAAGCAGAGTACATGGCTTATTTATTCCTTTATTTTATTTGATTCATTCCTCTCATTTCACTTTTTTTTTTCTTCTTTTACTACTTTCTTGCTTCTTTTTTACAGTGAGGATTCTTTAAGAAATCTTGCTGAGTATTTAAGAGATAAAAGATATGTAATACTGGGTTTTAGTCATTAGAAAGTGTTCATGCCAAGTAAGGAGTCATGTTAAATCAGCTTTTTTTGCCTGATATGAAGGAAACAAAATTGTATAACCTCCAACATGCTGTACAGAGGTAAGTTTCTTTATGTTAAAAAATACTTTTAGTGCTTAAAATACCATTGTTTCACACTGGAGGGCTGTGTAGTTAAATTTATAGTATCCTTCAACTGCTAATGTTAGTTCCCAGCCTGCAGGACATCTTTTAGCTGTAGGTTATGCTTTAAAATCAATAAGAAATCTTGTAATTGCTGCACCTTTACTTTTACATTAAGAAGCAGGTTGAAATTTCAATTCTTATTTTTGTAAAAAGGATGGAGTGCTTCCAACTTGATAGATCTTGATCTTTAAATGGAGAGAAGACAAGTTATCCTCCTGGCTATTTAAATTGGAATTCTGTATTTATGCAAATCCATTATGGCAGGTCAACTGAATGTTTTACAATTCAATTCGAGGATTCTTTCATAAGCAGTCACTAATGTTTACTATCACACTGTCATAATGACATGATCTGACATGATATACTGGCGTGCTGCAACTATCACACTGTGATATTTATGTCAGCTCCTGTAAATATGAAATGTGCACCATGAAGTGCTGAAATAATGAAATCAGGTTTAATGATAGCACCTGGTTTCTGCATATCTACACTACAATTGGATGTATTTGCAAATCTGGATTCAAACTAAGCAATTTGAATCTACTGTAGCATGCTTCCATTAGCATGTCATGCTACACAACAGCTCAGATCAATAAGATGTGGATGGAGAGCTTTGTAGGATTAGGTCACATGCCCATGATATGGTCATCACTTTGTGAGCATGTCCCTTCAAAGGTATATCTCATATCTATTGCATGACATGATACATCAGGCAGGGGTGGGGTTCATAGTTGAAAGGTACCCAGTGACTTTCAAGGACCTGGCATCAGGAGGTACATGAAGACAGAGCTGCCGAGAGTCAATTTCCTTCCCATGCTGCCTCCCTCTTCCTTCATGATCCCAAATTCATAACCTTCCTTCTGCCATCACCTACCTGTTCTCGGTCCATTGGCAATCCTGGGCCCCAACTTGATGTGGTTGTGGCGTTAATCATTGATGCCCTATTGTTGAGCAAAGAAGAGCTACCAGTTGCTGATTGATTATCAGTTCTCAGTGGATGGGAGGTCTATTCCATGTGCTTGATTCCAGGCTGTTAAATGCCTGTTTGGTGGCTTCCTGAATAAAGATGGCATGAAAATCTCCAACAAATACAATCTATAGTGTCAGTACAGCATAGAAAGAATTTCTTCAATGCATCAGGTTTATGCCAGTTTACTGTGCAGCAATGCACTCAGTCCCCTTCCAGACTTCTTCCCAGCAGGGGGAGCATTGATTAATGCTGTCTGCCAATTTTTAATATTCATGTTACACTAAAAGCATGACAGATTTTACACTGCAAGCATAAGCATTATACTGTGGTACTGTGACCTACAAAGATTTTCAAGAGGCAACATTCCAGGTCTCCACTAGAGGCAGTAATGCCCTAGATTGTACAAAATGGCCACCGGCATTAACACTATCATTTGAATCCTTAGCTTACCTTGCCAGGCCAATGCTGTTTCTCAAATATGAACTGGAGAAATGCAGCCTGGTCTGGCAGAATAGAGAGAAACAGAGTTGATGTTTTGAGTTGAATATGACTCTTCTTCAAAACTCCAGCTTCCCACTTTATGACATTTGCTTGGTTCTGGGCTGCTCACTATTTTTGTAGAACAGTAGGGGCTGAAGGCCTGACAGAGGGATAAATGGCTACACTCTAAGAAACTCAAGCCAGAATTAAGTTATTCAATATTATTCTTACCATAATCTCATAGTCGAAGAATGGCCATTGGTGCCAGTCTGTCAGACACCAGTACGAATCATTATGGTAGGGCACAGAGACAAAGAAAGTATTGAGAAAATGCACACATTGTGATCTTCTAAAGAACGGTTTGTTTTCCCAATGACAGCACCTCATGACACAAACTGATTTGTAAAGCAATGACTGTTAACAGTTTTACATTCCAATATTTATGCTTCTGGACTTTTGCATCTGTTTACTCAGTGGTTGTCCCTCGATTTTGCAACATACCATGTTACGAAGGGCAAGTTAGAGGAGGTTCACCAGGATGATCCTCAGTATGGAGGCAATTGCCTTATGAGCAAAAGCCAAACAAGTTGGGACTTTACCCACTGGAGTTTAGAAGGATGAGAGGTGATCTCATTGAAACATAAAGGGTTCTTAAAGGCTTGACAGGTTAAATGCTGAGAGGATGTCACTTCTCATGGGAGACTCCTGGACCAGAGTGTATTTTCTCAGAATAAAGGGGTGCCAACCTAAAATGGCGATAAGGAGGAATTTCTTGTCTGAGGGGTGGACGTCTTTGGACCCGTGCTGCATAGAACTGTCGGGGCAAAATCACTGTGTATAATTAAGGCTGAGATACATAGGTATTCCATAAGTTGGGACATCAATTGTCACCATGGAAAATGTGTAAAGTGGACATGAGGACTGTTGTATCAGCATGATCCTCTTGAATGGTGGAACAAACTCAAGTGGCCAAATAGCCTACACCTGTTCCTATTTCTTACAGTCTCACGAGGCGTTAGCCACTGGTGTAATTTCTTGCTGTAGATCATTTGCCCTGTAAGCTATTTGCTACACCCTGTGATCAGTGCTGGACATTGAAAGACAAGTTAAAGGCTAAAAAGAGTTACCTAAAACTAAAACGTTGATGGAAGCCCATGTCTTACAGCAAGGACATAGAACTTAGAACATTACAGCACAGTGCAGGCCCTTCGGCCCTCGATGTTGTGCCGACCTGTCATACTGATCTCAAGCCCATCTAACCTACACTATTCCATATACGTCCATATGCTTGTCCAATATTCCCACTGAATTCAAAATCAGCAGTGAGATGCCTAGGCACTTATTGAATTGTGTGGTCATTGAAAGATAGTTAGATTCAATAAGTTAGATGAAATTCTTGTGTTCAAATTTTTGGAGTAACTTATTCCATGAATCATACATTGTTGTTTGCTCTAGCAATGTGTTTGTGTTAAAAATAAATATAGATATTTGCTGTGCATTACTTTGGACTATTCAATCTTTGACATTTACAGGAATAGGTTTTGTCCACCTTATACAACAGTGTGTAAATGGTAGCTTTGGAGAGCATCTTAATTCTCATATGCGTTCTAAAACACACTTGTTTTCTTTGTAAAAAATGTATGATGACTGCAATATTAATGATGTCAGTTTATAATGAAAGTAATTATGATTACTTACAAATCCATTAGACAAAGTCCCGCGAGATGATTCTGTTCATTACAAAATAAAAGGCAGCACCCTTTTCTTTAAAGAAAAGCCCAATTATGACAACACCATAGACAAAACTGGATGTCATGCTGAGATAACAAGGTGTAGAGCTGGATGAACACAGGCTTTCCTGCTCCTCTGATGCTGCTTGGCCTGCTGTGTTCATCCAGCTCTACAGCTTGTTATCTCAGATTCTCCAGTATCTGCAGTTCCTACTATCTCTGGAGTGTCATGCTGTAGATTCTCAAGAGTCCCCTCCATGAATAATTCATTCCCTGATATGCTTTGATAAGGAGCTTATTGTACTGTATTATTACTAAATTCAGCTATTCAGAAGTAAATTTTGAAATTGGATCAGAGCTGTGTAGTCAGGGGATATTTTTAATGCTTTCTGATTAACTGCTTTTGGCTGTCTGTAAGAAATGTGAAGGCAATCGATTTTATCCATTCATTGTCAGCCAAGTGTCAGCAGCGCACATTCGAAAGCTTTATTTGTGGACTCATACAGCATGAGGACATTCTGCTCATCATGTCTGCAAAAGACAACCGAGTAGTACCATCATCCTGTTCCATGACCTGACCCTCCATCCCAGAGTCATGGGGTCGTATAGTCATACAACATGGAAACAGACCTTTCAGCCCAAATAGTCTACATTGACCATGTTCCCAAGCTAATCTAATCCCACCTGCCTGTGTTTGGCCCATATCCCTCCAAACCTTTCCTATTCATGTACTTATCCAAATGTCTTTTAAACATTGTAACCGTCCCTGCATTCACCACTTCCTTCTGGCAGTTCATTCCACGTACTAACCACTCTGTATAATAAAAAATACTCCTCATGTCTTTTATTAAATCTTTCCCCTCTCACCTCAAAAGCATGCCCCCTAGTTTTGAACTCCCGCACCCAAAGGATAGGACTCTTGCTAATCGCCTTAACTAAACTCATCTTGATTTTATAAACTTCTATAATGCCACACCTCAAATTCCTAAGTTTTAATGAAAAATATCACAGCCTACTGATCTAACTCAAACCCTCCATTCCCAGCAACATCTTGGTAAGTCTTTCTTTAACCGTCTCCAATTTAACAATATCCTTCTTCTAACAGGGTGACCAGAACTGTACACAGCACTCCAGAAGAGGCCTCACCAATGTCCTGTACAACCTCCGATACTTAATGGTCTGATCAATGAAGGCAAGTGTGCTAAATACCTTCCTAACCAACCTGTCAAACTGTGATACAGATTCCAAAGAATTAGGTACCTAAACCCCTAGGTCTCTCCATTTTTCAACACTCCCCAGGGCCCTATCATTACTTTTATATGTCCTGCCCTTGCTAGTTTTACCAAAATGCAATACCTCACATTTATCCAAATTAAACTCTATTTGCCGCTTCTTGGCCCACTAACCCAATTGATCAAGACTTCTTTGTAATCTTAGATAACCTCATTCACTATCCACTATGCCACTAATTAAGTGTCATCTGAAAACTTATAGACCATGGCTCTTATATTCTCATCCAAATCAATTGTACAAAAGTGGTCCCAGTACTGATCCCTGTGCAATACTGTTGGCCACAGGCCTCCAGTCTGAAAAACAACCCTGTACCACCACTTTCTGTCTCCTACCCGAGCCAAATGGTATCCAATTGTGAAGCTCATGTTGAATCCCATGCCATCTAACTTTACTAATTAGTTTACCATGCGGAATATTGTCAAAGGCTTCATTAAGGTCCATGTAAACAATGTCTACCACTCTGTCTTCATCAATCTTTTTGGTTACTTCCCCAAAAATCTCAATCAAGTTTGTGAGATACAACTTGCCTCACACAAAACCATGCTGCTTATCCCTAATCAGTCCTTGCCAGTCCAAATGCATGAAAACACTATCTTTCAAAACCACTTTCGATAAATTACCCACCACCAATGTCAAACTCATAAGTCTATAGTTCCCAGGCTTCGGCTTATAGCTTTCTTAAAATAAAGGCACAATATTAGCTACCCTCCAGTCCTCTCGCACTTTACCTATGGTCATAGTTGATACAAATATTTCTGCTAGCGAGCCCACAATTACTTCCCTAACTTCCTACAACATCCTGGGATTTATCTACATTTATGTCTTCCAAGACCTCCAGCTCGGCGTCTCTTGTTATGTGAGCTGTTTTCAAAATGGCAATATTTATTCCCCCAAATTCTCCAACCTCCATTTCTTTCTCCACAGTTAAAACTGATGTGAAATATTCATTTAATATCTCTCCCATCACTTGAAGCTCAACACATAGACAACTTCGTTGACCCTGAAGAGGCTCTATTGTCTCTCCAGTTGCTCTTTTGCTCTTATTGTATGTGTAGAATCTCTTTGGATTATTCTAAACCTTATTTGCCAATGCTATCTCATATCCCCTCTTTGCCTTCCTGATTTTGCTCAGAAGAATGTCCCTACACTTTTTATACTTTCAAAAGATTCATTTAATTCCAGATGTCTATATCCAGCATATGATTCTTTCTTATTCTTCACTAGAACCTCGATATTTTTAGATAGAATAGATAGATAGAATCACTGCAGTGTGAAAACAAGCTCTTCAGCCCAACAAGTCCACACCGACCCTCAGAGTATCCCACTCAGACCCATCCTGCTATAACCCACCTTATCTACACATCCCTGAACATTCCAGGCTATTTCTTGCCCAATCCACCTAGCTTACACATCTTTGAACAGGGGGTGGAAACCGGAGCACCCAGAGGAAACCCACACAGACACGGGGAGAATGTGCTAACTCCACACAGACAGTCACCCAAGGGTGGAATTGAGCCTGGGTTTCTGGCGTTGTGAGGCAGCAGTGCTAACCACCTTACTACTTTTATCAACCTTACCCTTCACACTAACAGGACCATGATACATCTGAACACTCATTATCATATTTTGAAAGCCTCTGAGAGAACGAAGAGATCTGCAATTGTTCTTTTCCAGCTTATCCAATTCTATTTTAAAAGCTACAATTGAACCTGCTTCCACTACTTTTCATACAATCCAAGTCAGCCATTTCTTCTTCTATACTAATTGTTCTCTTTTACTCTTGAAATCAAAATGTGAAGCAAAACCTGAGGTAGATCCTTCATTTGACCTTTTTTGAAATGTATCCTGATGTAATGTCATTTCCTGGCTGAAGCACTGGATCATGAGGATGTGTTTACTACCTAGCTAATGATTCCCTCGTTTAAACTACATAACTCGCATATTGTTCAGGTTTAACTGTTCCTAAGTACACCACTCTCCATGGTAATGGCTCAATCAATCAATCAGAGTTAATTTGCCAATCAATTGGCACCCTCTTATCAAATATTAATTATTGCTCCATTTGAGATTTGGTATTCTTGCAACTCCCTCCTGAAAAATGCAAAAAAATGCTTCACAGCTTTGAGGTCATGAGAAAGGACTGAGTTAAATAATGAGTAAAAACGGATGAACACAAGTCTAAGGTGACAATTACTATTGGTAAACAAAGAACAACACAGGAAGAGGCTCTTCGGCCCTCCAAGCCTGCACCAATCCAGATCTTCCATCTAAACCTGTTGCCTATTTTCCATGGATCTGTATCCCTCTACTCCCAGCCCATTCATGTATCTGTCTAGATACATTTTAAATGATGCTATCGTGCCTGTCTCTACCGCCTCCGCTGGCAACGCGTTCCAGGCACTCACCACCCTCTGTGTAAAGAACTTTCCACACATATCTCCCTTAAACTTTCCTCCTCTCACTTTGAACTCATGACCCCTAGTAATTGAGTCCCCCACTCTGGGAAAAAGCTTCTTGCTTATCCACCCTGTCCATACCTCTCATGATTTTGTAGACCTCAATCAGGTCCCCCCTCAACCTCTGTCTTTCTAATGTAAATAATCCTAATCTTCACAACCTCGCTTCATAGATAGCACCCTCCATACCAGGCAACATCCTGGTGAACCTTCTCTGCATCCCCTCAAAAACATCCACATCCTTTTGGTAATGTGGCGACCAGACTGTACACAGTATTCCATATGTGGTTGAACCAAAGTCCATATGTCTGTAACATGACCTGCCAACTCTTGTACTCAATACCCAGTCTGATGAATGAAAGCATGCCATTTGCCTTCTTGATCACTTTATTGACCTGCGTTGCTACCTTTAGGGTTCGATGGACCTGAACCCACAGATCTCTCTGTGCATCAATTTTCCCCAGTGTTTTTCCATTTACCGTATAGTTTGCGCTTGAATTGGATCTTCCAAAATGCATCACCTCGCATTTTCCTGGATTGAACTCCATCTGTCATTTCACCGCTCAACTCTCTAATCTATCTATATTCTTCTGCATTCTCCAACAGTCCCCTTCACTATCTGCTACTCCACCAATCTTAGTGTCATCTGCAAACTTGCTGATCAGACCATCTATACCTTCCTCCAGATCATTTATGTATATCACAAACAACAGTGGTCCCAACACGGATCCCTGTGGAACACCACTGGTTGTAGTTCTCCATTTTGAGAAAATCCCTTCCACTACAACTCTCTGTCTCCTGTTGCCCAGCCAGTTCTCTATCCATCTATCTAGTACACCCTGGACCCCATGTGGCTTCACTTTCTCTATCAGCCTACCATGGAGAACCTTATCAAACACTTTACTGAAGTCTATGTCTGTGATATCTACAGCCCTTCCCTCATCGATCAACTTTGTCACTTCCTCAAAGAATTCTATCAAGTTTGTAAGGAATGACCTTCCATCCACAAAACCATGCTGCCTATCACTAATAAGCACATTTTCTTCCAAATGTAAATAGACCCTATCCCTCAGTATCTTCTCCTGCAGCTTCCCCACCACTAACGTCAGACTCACCAGTCTATAATTACCTGGACTGTCCTTGCTACCCCCTTTTAACAAGGGGACAACATTAGCAATTCTCCGGTCCTCCGGGTCCTCACCTGTGTTCAAGGATGCTGCAAAGATATCTGTTAAGGCCCCAGCTATTTCCTATCTCAGTTCCCTCAGTAGCCTTGGAAAGATCCCATCTGGACCTGGGGACTTGTTCACCTTAATGCCTTTTAAAATACCCAACACTTGCCACCCCCCCCCCATGTCGATTTGACCGAGAGTATTCAAACGTCTATCCATGACCTCAATATCCGTCATGTCCCTCTCCTTAGTGAATACCGACTCAAAGTACTTGTTAAGAATGTCACTCATTTTCTCTGACTCCTCACATAACTTCCCTCCATTGCCTTTGAGTGGGCCAGCCCTTTGTCTAGTTACCCTCTTGCTCCTCATGTAAGAATCAAAGGCTTTGGGATTTTCCTTAACCCTGTTTGCTAATGATATTTCATTATCCCTTTTAGCTCTCTTAATTCCTCCTTTCAAATTGGTCCTACTCCTACTTTCCCAATATTCTTCCAAAGCTTCATCTGTTTTCAGTCACCTAGAATTTATGTATGCTTCTTTTTTTCTCTTTGCTCATCTCACAATTTTACTTGTCATTCATGGTTCCCTAATCTTGCCCTTTCTATTCCTCATTTTCACAGGGACATGTCTGTCCTGCACTCGAGTCAACTTCTCTTTCAAAGCCTCCCACAGATCAAATGTGGATTTACTCTCAAACAGCTGCTCCCAATCCACTTTCCCCAGCTCCTGCTGAATTTTGCAATTGTTGGCCTTCCCCCAGTCTTCCTTTCAGACCACCTCTCATCTTTGTCCATGCGTATTCTAAAACTTATGGAATTGTGATCACTATTCCCAAAACAATCCCCTACTGAAACTTCAACCACCTGGCTGGACTCATTCTCCAACATCAGGTCAGGTATGGCCCCTTCCCGAGTTGGAATATTTACATACTGCTGTATAAAACCCTCCTGGGTGCTCCTTATAAATTCTGCTTCATCTAAACACCGAACACTAACACGAACTGGAGAAGAGGAGCCTTAAATGGCTGATTTCATGTTCGTCCATAATGCCAGTCATCAGTCAGATCTTATTTTGCAACTGCAACAGATAATCTAAATTGGGCAAATTGCCGTGTGGGCTCAAAAACGAGAGGCATCGCACACTATTCAGGGAGAAGTTGAGAATTTCAAGCCTTCCATTATAATTGCTTCCATCTGCTGTGTGGCAAGTCAGGTTCCAGCGAGTAATGATGATAAAGTGTTTTTTTTTCAGTACCTCACATGAGCAATAATCCTGATGTATTATCCATCTCTTGCAAACCTTTCAGGATCTGCATGATGAGACTAGGCAGCATCTGTAATATTGATTTGCTAGCTGCTTAGTCTTTCATCGTAACTACTTTCAAAAGTGAAGTGACCTTCTGAAGTGGCTGTCAATGATTGCTCCCAGCTTCCAACTGCAATTCTTCTTTGTGATGCTGCATTATTGTTTGACTGCGACTTCCTTCACTTCTGGATGACGTACATGGAACTTGTAGATATGATGGTCCAGAACTTGTGATAGTAGGAAAAAACAAGAAAGTTAGCACTCAACGTTTATTGCTGGGCAAAATAGAAAGTAACTTCTGGCATTCACATAGAAGCAGATAAATGCAGGAAATCCAAACGTTTCCTCCAGAGATGCCTTGCATGTTCTTAGGATGCAATATTGCATCCTTCTGAGATGTAAACGAGACAGAATTATCACTTTGCTTTAAATATAAACTAATTACCCTTTACGTTCATCATAAATATTGATGTGCAAATGAAACCAAGTTCAATTGGGAATGATTTGAAGCTTTAGTGCCATATTTAGTTACAATAATTCCTCAACAACCTTGCTGACCTGTGAAGCATTAAGGATACAGTGCTTTTGGAGGTGTTCAAAATTAGGAACAATTTTCACAGAGGAAAGACGGATATTCTGTTTCCAATAGATAGTACGTCAGTAACTAGAGGTCACATATACGGGACTGTCAGCAAGAGAGCTAGGAGTAAGATGAGGACTGCCTTCTTTACTCAGAGAGTTTTTAGGATTCAGAATGTGCTGCTTTGGACAGTGATAGAAGCAAATTCAATAGAAGGGTTCAAAAGTGCTGAATATATATTTGAAAGGGGTGAATCTAGAAGGCAACAGAGATAGGATTGGAGATGGGACTGACCGAGTAGCTATTTTGGGAGCCAATACGGACATAATAGGTCAAACGACCTCCTGTATTCTAAAATTCTATAACCCTATGTGTGGATCCTCACCCTCTATCAAACAAAATTGCTGTTAATTTTTAAATATAAAGAAGAAAATTTATTTTCAAACATTGTGTTTTCATACTTAAGTTTACACTTTAATCCTATGTGTATGCCCCAACTTTAAGTTAATTTAAATGTAACTTAAATTGTGGCTTCTGCTTCCTGATGCTTGTTAAAAGAAAAAAAAGGTGAGTTTTCTTTGCTGTGAATTAAAAAAATGATACTTTGAGAATGACAGTGGAAACCAGAACCAACAACTGAAACTTGGCCAAGGGAAAATGCAATTATTATTCATGGCTGGCTGCTTTCAATACATATTTCGGTTAAATTCTACTCCAATCCACCTCTCAGCAGCCCTTCATTTGCAATAAAAACACAATTGCTGGAGAAGCACAGCAGATCTGGCACCACCTGTGAAACTAAAAAACTGAGTTAATGTTTCGAGTCCGGTGACCCTTCCTCTGAGCTGAAAGTGGCTGGGAAAACGTCAGTTTATGTGCAGAAAATAGGGAGGTGGGTGGGGTAGGAAGTAAACAATAGGATAGATCCCGAAGAGAGAGAAAGACAGTTGGACAGGCAAAGGAGTTACTAACGATCAGGCTGGGAGGGTGAATAGTTGTTAATGGGGACTGTTAGTGACTAACATAGAGGTTGTGTAGTAGCAGGCTATGTGGTAACAGGACCTGATGAGTGGGGTAGGGGGCTGGGACATGGGAGAGTTTAGGCCCTAAAATTATTGAACTCTGTATTGACCCCAGAGGGCTACTGGGTCCCCAAGTGGAAAATGAGGCATTGTTTCTCCAACTTGCATTGAGTTTCGCTGGAACACTACAGCAAGTCAGAGACAGAGATGTTGGCCAGGGAGCAGGGTGGTGCATTGAAGTGGCAGGCAATGAGTAGCTCAGTGTCTTTTTGAGAGTAGAATGTAGATGTTCTGCGAAGCAGTCGCCAAGCCTATGCTTCGTTTCCCTGATGTAGAGGAGACCAAATTGTCAGTCAAGAGAAGAAGCTTTTAAGTCAGATGAGGCCAACTTTGACAAGGGTGCCTCCAAAATGCCCATCTTCTTCCTCAACTGAGGATTTCCCAGATCCGTTGTCAACAGGATCCTCCACGAGGTCCGAGCCATCTCCCACAGTTCCGCCCTCACCCCTTCTCTTCCCTCCCACAACAGCGATAAAGATCCCCCAGTCCTTACCTACCATCCCACCAGCATGCACATCTAGAAGATCATCAGATGCCATTTCTGCCACGTCCAGCAAGATGCCACCACCAGACACATATTCCCCTCCCCCTCCCTTGTCTGCCTTCTGCAGGGACCGTTACCTCTGGGACACCCTGCCCACACCTTCTTCAGAAAATTTTCTGAAGACGGGTCTAGGTCCAAAACGTCAACCTTCCTGCTCCTCTGATGCTGCTTGGCCTGCTGTGTTCATCCAGCTCTACACCTTGTCATCTGAGATCATCTGGCTGTTTGTTATTAGCAAGCTTTCCACCACTCAGCTTGTTCCTAACAGGCTTTCTTCCAATTTAATGCACTCTTAACAGGTTTCCTTCCGACTGAACCAGGCAAAACAAGCACCTCTCCATGTTGGTCACTATTCTTAAAGGAGTCTGTAGCAAAGCAAGCAGTTAACACCATGCATGCATCTTGTTTAAAAAAAAGGTCAAATATTCACACAAACTTTCAATGGCCTCCTTTCATAAGTTTACTTGACCAGTTTCTACAAAATTTGAAATTGATCCATTTTCCACTGTCCATCAACAGTCAAAACTTCCAATCAATATTGAATGCAAATTGATTGATTTATTGTTGTCACATGTACCAAGATTCAGTGAAAAGTATTGTTTTACATGCCATACAGGCAGATCGTATGGTACGAAATGCATCAGGGTAGCAGGACACAGTGCAGAGCGCAGATTCGCAACTGCAGAGAACGTGCAGAGAGAGAAATCAGATTAATATTTGAGAGGTCTGTTCAAAGTGTAAACAGTAGAACATCCCAGAAATTCACCGGATTCCCTGATAGGGAAAAAATAGATTCAAGTTTCAGTTTTATTTCCATCAGAATCCAGATCAGCTCAAGAGAACATAACTCTCTGTGCACTGCTGCCTGTAATGATCCAAAGTGGGTTCCATTCTATTGGCCTGTATTAGACACACAAGGCTGTCTCTAATTTATCACTAAACAGCAGCTCAAGCCAGCACATTATGGATGCCCAGCATGAGAGTTGAATTGACACACTGGAGAGTTATTTACAATGTTGGGATTGAAGTATTTTGTTGTAAAGGAGTAAACAGTGCTTCATGATGTAGCAGAAACATTTATCTTTATGATAGGAAAAAGATGCTCTTTAAGTTTATGTTACAATATTGCCATAATGCTGGTTTAATACAAAATTAACACTTGAAGCCACATGAATAAAACTCCTAAGGAGAAATGACACAGATAACATAGTATTCATTTTTGCATATTATCTTGTGACAGTGCCATTTCTTTAGGTTTAGTGCATTTTTTTTCTTCACTCGTTGGACCTGGGCATCACTAACAAGATCAACAAATGTTACCCATCCTTAATTATTCTTTAAAATATGACCCTGAGCTGTCTTCTTGAATCAATGCAGACTTCTGAAGGTACACCCACTGAGCTGTTAGATACTGAATACATTTTGATCAAATGATGATGATGGAATGACTATCTACTTCCAAGTCAGGATTGTGTGTAACTTGGAGGGGAACCTATGGATGATGGTGTTTCCGTGCATCTACTACTCTTGCCTTCCCAAGTGGTAGAAATCTGGAGTTGGAAAGTGCTGCCAAAGAAACCATGGTGAATTACTGCAGGGTACTCTGTGGACGGTACACACTGCAGCTACAGTGTGCAGCTATACAAATCCATGAATGTTTAAGGTGGTGGACCAGATGCACATCATGCAGGCTGTTCTGTTTTGGACGAAGCCCAGCTTTTTATGTATTGTTGGAGCCATACTCATCACATGTTTTGTCGTGTTTCAAGTGATGAGGGGTCTGTGCATGGCAAAGGGGTTATTTGTATTGTGTTCCTACAGCTCAAGCTATTAATCAAACAAAGGATCATTTACTTCCTTCTACAATTTACAGTTACGGCTGTTAGTGTTTATCAGATGATAAAATCATAAGCTATACAAGACAATTATAGTATTGACCTCTCATTAGAAGACTAGACCATTTCCCAGTTGAGATAAATACTTTTCACTGTAGTGTCTTTAAAATTATGCAGTGCCCATGTCCAGCAGTCACGTCATTCGAGTCCCATTTATAGCAATTATCTATTTATAACATTAACAAGTTCTATACATCATTGTCCTTATGTCAAATGTATTTTCTTTTAACCCTTAAAATGCATCAGCCAAATGTCACCCTGCTCCAAACCCCCACCTATACCGACAGCCTGTCCTATATATCTATGTGGTTGTGTAGTTAATTTCTGTCCTTATGGGCACTCACAATGTGAATGGAGAGTATTCCATCACATTCCTCATTTGTGACTGGTAGATGATGGACATGTTTTGGTGAGGCAGGAGTTAAATTACTAGCCACAGAATTCACAGCTTTTGACTTGCCTTGAAAGACATAGGGTTTTTTTATGGCTGGTCTTGTTCACTTTCTGGCAACTGGTGACCTCCAGCATGTCACTGCAGGATTCAGTGATAGGAATGCCATTAAACACCATAGGCCTAGGGTTAAATTATCTCAATTGAAGATGGTCATTGCCTAGCAGTTGTGCGGCAAAACCATTATTTATCAATTATCAGTCCAGGCCAGAATGTTTTCCAGATCTTGCTGCTTCGGTGTTTGAGGAGTTGTGAATGGTGCTGAAGCTGGTGCTATTAATGGATATACTCACTTCTGACATTATGATGAAGTGAAGGTGTTAGATGCTGAAGGCAGTTGAGTGATCATTATAAGGAACGTTTGCAGTGTTCTGGGGCTGAGATTGGCCTCCGCCACCATTTTCCAGTTCTTCCTTATAAACTTTGCCAGGCAAAAACGTGGCTAAGCAGTCACATCAATGCCACTTGTTCTTCCATCAAAATGGAAGACTTTCCTTTCATCTGGACTGATTGCTCAGTGGATAAAATGACTCAATACACCGAGTTGAGGGTATGATCAGCAAACCATCTCATTTTCTCTAAAAGCCTGGAGAGTTCCAAGTTTGAAATGAGCAGGTGAAGTTTCATTAAAAGAAACAAACAGTTGTAAAAATGGATCATTGTCTAAAACAGAGCTTTTCTCGCTGTTACTGTTGAAATTGGTGTTTTGACGTTCTAAATCCATTAGTATGGAATCTGAGGCGAAGAGACATTCTGGGTCTTGGGGCACAATGTCTTCCTACTGATGTAATGGTCATAGTACCTCTAAGTACTAATAAGGAACGAAAATGAAATTGTGGCATTTATTACTATAGGGGGTAAAGTCTAACTGTGGGGATGTGTGGCTGCAACTGTACAGGGCATGAATGAGACTGCACCTTGAATATTATTTTAAGTTTTGGTCCCCTTACATGAGGAGGAATGTAGCATTGGTGGCAGTTCAAAGAAAGCTCACTAACTTAATTCCAGAGGTGAGTGGTTTGTCTTATGAAGAGAGGTGGTGCAGTTTCAGCTGATTGTCTTTAGCAATCAGAAGAATGAGAGATTTAATAGGGGTAGATAAGATAGAATCATAGAGTCATACAGCTCAGAACCTTCAGTATAACAAGTCAATTCCAAGCATAATCCCAAACTAAACTTGTCCCTCCTGCCTGCTCCTGGGCCATATCCCTCTGAATATTTTATCCTAAAGGAGATTGACAAAGTAGACATGGAGAGGATACTTCCTCATGTGGGGCATTCTAGAATGAGATGTCTTAGTTTCAGCATAAGAGGTAGCAGATTTAAAACAGATGAGGTGAAATTACTTTGTTCATAGGCTCATGAATTGGTGGAATTCACTATCCCAGAGTGTGGTGGATCTCAGTATCAGGACATTGACTAATTGAAGGAGGAGATAGACATATTTTTAATTAATAATGGGTTGAAGGGTTGTGGCGAGCAAGCAGGAAAGTGGAATTGAGCCTGAGATAAGCAAATATTCCACAAACCCATATTTACTAACTGTTAACACTAAATAACATTAAAGTCATCTAGGGATTAGAATTTAATTTTTCCTCCATTTTTATTCACTCTTGATATGTGGCCATTGCTGTTGGGACGATCTTTATTGCCTGTTCCTAGTTGGTCATGAAATGATATTATTGGCAAGCAATAAATGCTGGTCAAGCCAATGACATTCACATCCCATGAGTGAATAAATAAGCTCACCTTGATCCCTGATCTTAATAATATGCTGCTAGATGTGGAAGGATGAAAACTACATTTCAGTTTGAAATGCCTCAATCAGCCTGGTTGAGCGCAGTGAACAAATATAAGAGGCAATTTTCAGACAGTAAGATCCCAGCAGATGACAAGAGAGAGGAAAGAAAACCACCACTGTGCTACCAATGAGCATTGTGTCTTCCAATCCCATGAAGTCTCAATCGCATGTTTACTTTGCATGATAGAAAGAAATTAAGACATTAGCTTTGGGGCTTGGAAAGACTGAAGCTCCAATTTTGTAAAGGAATCAAATGAGGATTTAATTTTTCTTCACCTTTATTATTCTTCTAACCATTTCTTCAAATCCCATTTTCTTTCTTCCAACATTTGTTGTACATGAGAGTTTTAACCTGAGCCTTCAATCACTTTCCAGACACTGAGAAACTTGGCATTGGCAAAGCTAAGGAAATTACGAGATATGCTTCCTGTTTTCCTTGGAACAGTGTTAATATTCATCCCGAAATGTTTATATCCAAGCAAGAAACTTTGAACAAACTTCTGTCAAACCTCTTATAACTTCCTTGAAATTAATCCATGACATTCATAAGTAGAAAAGTACCTATTATATTTGTTTAGCAAATGCATGCTTCTTTCCTCAATGACTAATCAACATCTGCTGCCACTGCATGTAAAGAAGCAATAGGTTGGCATGCAGTCAAAAGGATGGGAGTGGCTCATTGAATATTTAATTTATTTTCCTTCACATCCTTTCATTTTTCTCAATGAGACCACATTGCTGTTTGTCATTTGTCAATTAAAATTAATTTTCTTGTTTTAAATGTTCAACCTTTCCTCCACTATTTCATAAGCCACATTTGTTTGTGAGCATCTCTTCACCTTCACAACTTGCTGCACCTTTGACCCTAGCACTAGCTGAAAATTAGGATATTCTCCCCTGTACATCTAATTTCACATTATCAAGCAGGAAAATCTGGGGTAGCTAGAACTGCTGGAAGACAAAGAAATCCCAAATGTGCCATTAAGTCTGCCAGCTGTGAATGTTGATTTTGGTAACAGTGCTCTCAAATGAACAAATGAATACAGAAAGTGCTTTAAAAATTCAGCAAGTCTGGCTGTACCTACAGAGAGAGATAAACAGGGCTAATCTCCAACTCGACACGAGATAAGAATAATTGTATTGGACCTTTAACACCAATTGTTTCTCTCGCCACCGTTGTTGCCAGACCTGCTTAGTGTCTCCAGCATTTTCTGTTTTTAGCTCAAATCTCCAGCAACTATGGTATTTTGCTTTTAGAAATAAATATGCCTATTATGTAGGATCCTATGACATAGTCAAGCCCAAGTGACTTCTTTTTGTAGTTCAATGTTTTTACTGTTAATTCCTTAATCAACCCATGAAAGCACTAAGTAAGTCTAATATAAATCACTGTTAATCTTGAGCTGATTTCCTGCTTGTATCTCCTTTCATTTAAGACCAACATTTATGCTTCTGTTTGCAGGGGGTATAACCTTCAGGGAGTTTAAGGACTGTTTCTGAAAATGCTAATTCTATTTCATTCTGACTAACTGACTAGTTATTTGGAAGGATCATATTGAGCTAAAGTTGTATTGGGAGCAAAGAAGAAGAGGATAGTTCATATAGAATTTTGCATTTCAGAATGGGTGAGCCGGGGTTATATGACTATACCTCGGAGGAACAGCACATAAGGGAGTTCCATTTCTCTTGAGACTATCACAGGCACCTGTCACCACCTGCAAAACGTTGCAACCCATTGCTATAACTGGCACTGCATAGTCAGTTGCAGTCTGAGCTACTAAAACACTTAAACTTCCCTCCCTTTGTCTTCTACCAGGCTTCAGTAAGCGATATTAGCCCCATCAGTCAGCTTGTAGTTTGTGTTTTCAATAATCACTGACGTGATGGCAGGATTGCTGAAGTAAGCAATTTTATAACATTCTTATAGGATAACAGGACAGGATCAGTCTGTGAAATCTTTCTAGATTGCAGGCTTCCCTCAAGCCTGACGTCTCAATGACCATCAACTTATTGATATGCGGGCACTGTCTTCATGCATCACTACTTCCATTCTGGTAGGGTTCAACTGAGGCACAGTCACCAGCAACACATTCTGCAGCTCTGTGCCCACTTTTACCATCGGGTTCCTTGCACTGCACCAACCCTTCATTGCCCTACCCAATGATGTTGGACAGAAGTAAGAGTTTGGTTCCTTGAGGACCAGGGTTATGCCTGCAAACTTAGCCTAAGGCTCTTTTTAGAAATCCACACAGGCTTGTGTACTGCCCTACAATCAGATCTGTGGACCAAGTAGACGTGTCACCAGTGCAGATTTTCACCCAGCAATAATTTTGCTGCCAATAAAGCTCAGAGAAGTATCTCATGTCATTGGGATTTTGTTCCATCCTAAACAACTTTGCAGAATTTCAGAGCTCTTCAACAGCACATCAGAGCTGACCAAACCTTGTCCTGCATTATTAATCATGTCTCAGTTTTGCCAGTCTTTTGGTAAAAACTACTGCTTTTTGTGAAGCACCACAATAGATATATATGTCACCAAAACATTATCAGATTCACTGTATGGACAAATAATTCAAAACAGTTTATAGTTTCCTCAGACACTGAAGTTGACCTCAATTATATGCAGAAGATGGGGGCAGCATTCAGGTTTGATCTGTTACCTGGTAGGTAACAATTGTGCCACACAAGTAATGACCATCTTCAATAAGAGAGAATCTAACCTTCTCACCTTTGACATCCAAAGGCACTACCATCACTGAATCCCTCATTGTCTACATCCTGGGGTTACCGTTGACCAGAAGCTGAACTGGGTCAGACATTCAGATACTTTGGCTTCAAGAGTAGAACACAGGCTGGGAATTCTGTAATGAACAACTCAGCTTCTGTCCCCCCTAAACCTCCCCACATTAAGAAGACACAAGTCAGGAGTGCGATGGAATTTTCCTCACTTGCCTGGATGAGTACATCTCCAACTCAAGAAGTTCAACACAATCAAGGATAAAGCAGCCTGTTTGATTGACGCCCCATCAAACAGCCAGAATCAGTCTCCCAATTCATAGAATGTAGAACATAGAACATAGAAAAGTATAGCACAGTACAGGCCCTTTGGCCCACGATGTTGTGCTGTGGATTAATCCTAATCCAAAAATAAAATAACCTAAGCTACATTCCCCTCAATTCACTGCTGTCCACGTGCATGTCCAGCTGTTGCTTAAATGTCACTAATGACTCTGCTTCCACGACTTCCACTGGCAAACTATTCCATGCGCTCACAACTCTCTGGGTGAAGAACCTCCCTCTGATGTCTCCTCTATACCTTCCTCCTAACACCTTAAAACTATGACCCCTCGTGGCAGTCAATCCTGCCCTGGGGAAAAGTCTCTGGCTATCGACTCTATCCATGTCTCTCATTACGTTGTACACCTTGATCAGGTTTTTTTTTAAGTGCCACAGACCCCCCAGATCTCACAAGTGCAACACTTAACCCCACTGACTGATAATTCTATTCCCAAGCAAGGAAATTTATTAAACTCTTTCTCTAACTTATCACTGCAAACACCCAAGGTAGGCCTTCCCTCACTCACCTTCCCAGGATGCTCCCTCCATTTGTCAAATTCACTGCTGCAACAGGGTACCCCAGCTCCAAAATGTATTACAATAATTCAGCAAGACCCTTCCACAGCACCTTACAAACCTGTGATTTCTACCATTTCATGTCAATACAAGAAAGCAGCTCACCATCACCGCCTCGAGGGCAACTAAGAATGGGCAAGAAATGCTGGACAGCCTGTGACACCAACATCCTATGCAATGAATAAAAAAAAATGTAGGGGAAAGGGCGGTAGATGCATGGGCGCAGATGATTGCACCACCTTCTAGCTCACCTCCAAGCCACACACCATCCAGGTTGGAAGTTTGCTTGACTGAAAAGGTGATTTTAAACTTGCAAAGCTTTCAACACATGGGGCAAGACCACCTCCCAGAGTGCAAGATCTGGAGAGCAGAATTTATTTCTTTTTCTATCTTTCCATGCCAGGATCATCATTAAGGCATTTTGTCTCAAAGCATGATGGAGCTTGAAGGAGAGTTTTTTGCCAATTTGAATGATTGATCATGAAAGCATTCACGGAATAAGGAAGAGCTATTCTATCCAATCAGCTCCACTTAGATTGATGTTGAGAAAATTTTCAGACTATATCCTTGTTCCATCATGATCACAGGTCCACATCTTTTTGAATCATGATCCACGCTCTGGCTTCTGCATGTGCTCAATCATACCTTTGTAACAGGAGTTTATTCTATAAATATTTTGTGCAAAGTACTCACTCCTCTAAATTCATTAAGCTGCTGGCACTGCTACAGTGATTTGAGGCACTGCCTGAAAAAGGCTCAAGAAATGGAAAGATATTAGGAGTCTTGGTACAAAGGAAATAAAATAATATTGTTGAAATTCTTCTGCATTTTCAGACCTGCTTATCACATCCCTCTGCAGATTCTTTTAATCATGTTATCTTATTCTTTAGATCTGATATTTTACTGAACATAAATCACAAATGACAAACAAACAGGCTGGCTGAGAAGTTTCCCACACAAATCAAGCAGTGTGGGGAGTATACATCATTTTGATTGTTTTTCTTCAATTTGATACAATATTCTTAGTTTTGGTTTTGTTTAAGAATACACATACATATTTATGTTGGCCGATAAGCTTCAATAGCAGTTTTCCTTTCGACAGTTATAACCATTACTTAAATACACTTTCAAAAGCAAGGTACTAAAAAGAGCAAACATTTATGTTAACAACACGTGCATCTTTTTCCCAGCTTCTAGAGTATTTAGGGGCAAAATATGCGAGCAGCACACAATAGTGAATCAGCAGTTATGTCCCAATCTGATCTATTCTCACGATCGGCAGTAGATGCATATTGAGCTTTTTACCTTCAACACGGTATTTGTACCTGATGAAGCAACACAAATCAATGCTTTTTACTGATTGTTTTGTCATTCATAGAGAACATTCTTCATGAGCAAATCTCTCAGTGGAGATATGCTCCCAACTTCCCAAGGTTTGACCAGAGAAAGTCAAAAAAAGAGAGGCAAAGTTGCAGATCCCTTTTTATCCTTCAGGGTAGGCATTTATTAAGAATCCTTAATCTTCCTTTGATTAAATTAGACTCCATGGGCAGCGTAATTGGACACGCAACTATTTATCAAGCTACACTGACCACATTAAATACCAATACCATGCCATTATGCTGCTGCCGTCAAGATGTGACATTTGTGGTCATGCACAGCCTTTGTCTGACTTGTTATTTTAGCCAGGTACATTTTCAATAACTCTGTCTGTACTTTTCTAGAATAGGTCTTGGCTTATGGAATCCCAATTAATAACCAAGAGAAACAGTACCACCCCAATGGGTTCCTAAATGTCATGTGCTGTTAGGATTCTTCTGTCAGATAGACATACGTGTAGCCATGCCTCATACTTAGTTTTAAAAAGAATGTTGCCCCAGAAAAGCTTAGTTGTTACAGGTTTCATTTTCTTTTATGTGGGCACATTTTAAGATGCCAGTTGAGGCACCTTACATGTAGACATGCTGTTACAATGCCATCTTTCCTTCTGGAACATGTGGTGGAGCTGCACCAACCATTGTGCTCGGACATAGCAGCTGCTAGAGCCAGAGTCAATGCAGGGTGGAGCTGGAGGAACACAACAGGTCAGGCAGCATCAGAGGAGCGGGACAGTCGACGTTTTGGGCCTAGACCCTCCATCAGGATACTGATGCTACTTGCTGTGTTCCTCCAGCTCTACACTGTACCAACCATTGTGCTGGCTGATCTTCTCAATGATATCCTTTCGTTTCATCATATCGAGTTCCGCTTGAAGATTCTTGTCAATGTTTACACTGCACTTCCTTGGAGGGTTAATAAATAATGTTACATTGTCCTTGAGGTGATCCTTATTTCATGATCCTTGAACCTGCCAACTGTGTCAAGTGGTCTGGGTACAACTATTTGAGATCGTGGATAAGATGAGGCCTATGCATGTGGATAGTCCAGCTAATACTGGTGCAATGGTTCTACTAGGTAGAGGATTGCTGGAATCCTCGATAAATTTGCATTTGAACGTGTGTTGCTTTCGTGCTACTGCATGGAATTTGTTCTCCATTATACACAGTGAGACAGTCTGTTCTAGGCAGAATCATGAAGCACCACTTGTTGGCTGCATGTCTTTTAGAATCTGTAGTGATAATATATTGCCACTAGCTTTTGTGTTGATTTTGGCTTTGAATGTTTACTGATCTGCCTTTTGAAGATATAGGATGTTATAAATCATAAAAGTTTCTGATTGCCTTATGTGGTCAACATGGTGTGTGAAGTTGGCAATAGTGAAAAGCTCGGTCATCTCCTGAGGTTTACTTTTCACTTTACTTTGATACTTTCCATTTATATTTTTATGCTTGTGTATATTTTGAACACTGTCCTTGCTGGCAGTGTAATGTCATTGTACCAGTCTGTTCCTCACCCGTGTCTTGCTCTGGTGTTTGGCTTGGCATTTGAAATGTGCATGCACTGCATGTCCAATGTCCTTTGGTGCTTCACATTTCCAGCTGTGGAAACACCAGGCTAATTCTGGGTTGGTGTTAAACCTTGCATTTAGGACAGATGTTGCTGGTTTGGTGCACTTTGCTGACCATAGAAAACTGTGAATTGCACATAAAAGATGTAATTGATGTTGGCCTGCCTAAATGGCTCTATGCTGGCATCTATCTTCTAGCAAGGTGTTAATGGCCCGTTTCTTCACTCAGATGATCTGTCCTGAAGGCTTTGATCAGTGTTCAGGAAATTACCCATACAATGAGCCTCTGCAAGTTCTTCACCGGAGAAATCATACACATGGCCTTTTGCTGATGCATCTTGTGAGAAAGCCATCAATTGGCTCTTGGAGTCAATTGTCTGTATGGCAGAAGTCATAGGCTGTTAATCCAGAGGTTGATTTACACCTTGAACTGGTGTTGAAGTATTCTCCAGCTCTTTCCTGGATCTTTATTATCATCCTCAGAAAGACTAGACACATTTATTTTAAAATGTCTGTTGTTCTTGATAGCTGATAAGATTTTCCCCTCTCAAAATCATTTACTGCTGAACTGTGCAGTAAATGTTGTTTGATTTACCTGCCATTCGGCGCATATATAGCAGTATTCTGACTCATTATTGTTTGATATCAGTCCTACCATGGCGGTGTTATCAGCAAACTTATAATTTGGCCGCACAATTGTGGGTGTTCAGGGAGTACAATAGGGGCCTGAAAGGGTTATCATGGAGGAGGTACAGTTGTCTATCTTCACTGAAAAAAAAATGCAACGGTAGTAGATTCGGCAGCTTTAGGTACATTTAAGTCGTCATTGGATAAGCATATGGACGTACATGGAATAGAGTAGGTTAGATGGGCTTGAGATCGGTATGACAGGTCGGCACAACATCGAGGGCCGAAGGGCCTGTACTGTGCCGTAATGTTCTATGTTCTGTGTTCTATATCATTTGCCGTCCAATCCATAATTAAATAATTGTCTTTTACTACCTGTTCAAAGTATTTTCTTTATCGAATTAAGGTACAGGCTTATTTGTTCCTTTTAACTCAGCTTTCTGTTCAGCCCTTTTACTTTTCCTTCCTTCGCTTCAAACTACCTTCTTTTCCATTGATGCAGCAAAATTAATGATCATTTGCAGTCGTTAAATAATAAATGCAGCTTTCAGCCACTAGATGGCATTTGCACCAAAGAAGGATTGGTAATATCACAGAACTCCTTTATGTCTTTGTACTGCATTGAAGACAAAAATGGGTTATCCAACTGAGTTCTGTGCAAAGGTAAGCTTCTTCAGTACTTAAAGTTACTCTTTACTGCTTAAAAATGTTGTGAATTGAGGTTTGAACAGGCAGGTCTGTATTTAAGCTAAATCTTGCCTTTCACTGCTATGTTTACTTAAGAACTGTAAGAAGCAGGCTGATACTTATTTTTACATCAGAGTTGCAGACTTTCTGGCTGGATTACAAACTTGAAACAGAAAACAACAAAATAAGCCTTGTGGCTATTTAATTTGTAGATTTGTCCTCCAGTCAACCTGTGCTGTTAGGCTTTCAAATGCTGAAAGTCCAGATCTGTCGATTCTTCAGTGAAGCTTCCAAGAATCCACAAACGAAATATTGGACTTTAGTTAGAAGCAATTACTGCTGTTTACCACTGAGCTGTCACCATGATCTGATCTACACTCATAACCTTGTGTAAATGCATGATGGGTGTTCTATCCAAAGCAGATATTTGTAGCTGATGAGGCAATAGTTATAAAAACAGAAGTTGCTGGAAGAGCTCAGCAGGCCTGGCAGCATTTGTGAAGAGAAGTCATAGTTCTGAGGGAGGGTCACTGGATCCGAAATGTTATCTTTGATTTTTCTTCCCAGATGATTCCAGATCTGCTGAGCTTTTCTAGCAACTTCTGTTTTAATTTCAGATTTACAGCATCCGCAGCTCATTCAGTTTTTATGTATCAATAGATTAGATTAGATTAGACTAGATTCCCTACAGTGTGGAAACAGGCCCTTCAGCCCAACAAGTCCACACCGCCCCTTCAAGCATCCCACCCAGACCCATCCCTCTATAACCCACACACCCCTGAACATTATGGGCAATTTAGCATGGCCGATTCACCTAGCATGCACATCTTTGGACTGTGGGAGGAAACCGGAGCACCCGGAGGAAACCTATGCAGACACAGGGAGAATGTGCAAACTTCACACAGACAGTTGCCCGAGGTGGGAATCAAACCCCAGTCCCTGGCACTGTGAGACTGCAGTGCTAACCACTGAGCCACCATGCCGCAATAGTTACGTCAACTGCCATAATATAAGGATTAGATGTAACATAGTAATGAAAGATTCAGAAAATGTTTATTATAGCTCCTGGTAACTGCACTATAACCACAGACACAGGAGGTACTAGAACAGACACTTTTCCAGTACTGAACAATTCATTTATAAACTCATGACACAGTAAGATGGAGACTGAGACCTTGACATCATCAGCTCATTAGTCATGGTAAAATCATGATCATGTTTATTAAGGGTATGTTGCATGCTACCTGTGAAATATAATGCAACACATCTGATCTTCTTTCCACTAAAGCTTATGGAATGATAGTTCAAATTTTTAGGGGACTCTTTTTCCTTGTTTCATTATTCCTTTTATCTGGTGTGAAATTAAAAGTTCTTGCAATCGTTTACCAGATGGCTCATTTTACGACAGTCCTATTGCTGGGATAGCTTAGGAAACCATAATCAGGTTGTGTCAATATAAATACACTATGACAGCTCTCTGAGTACCGTTTCTGAAAGCACATGCTCCATTTTGCAGTTGGTCACAACTAAAGAGGGCCAGCTAATCCTATTCACAAATGCTACTTGCTGGTTTTCTGATGACCTACTGGCAACATGGATGTAAATATTGATACCCTGGACACAAAGCATCCAATCATGCTGCATTTCCCAAGCTTCCCCCTGATGGCTATTGAGCTCAGTAGGAAAGGGTATCCTGCACAGGCAAACAAAGATGCTGTGACTTGCTAAAGATAACTCTGCAGACTGAGAGGTGAGACTGGTGTCTGGCCCAGCCGACTACAAGGGGCAAGAGATGATTCCTGATCAATCCACTAATATTTGCTACAGAAAGCATGAAATATGAGGTTGATATTTTGTTTTTATCATCTAACTACAGTGTAGGAACCAAAAACAGGAAGATAGGGTCAAATACACATATACATAACTTTTGTTCCAGTTAAACTTACAAAAAGTGACAGGGTTGATTCAGATCGAGTGTTACCATACTTAATGCTTTAATTTCAGAAGACAAAGACAAAAATGTATTGATGTAGAAAAATAGCAGCAGAGAAGATAGGAACGAGAGTAGGCCATTCAGCCCTATGAGTCTGCTCTGCTATCCAATATCATCTTGGCTGATCATCAATTCTTTACCCCGTTCCCACCTTCTCTCCATATCTTTTGATCCCTTTAGCCACAAGTGCTGTTCACTCAGATTGACATGACAAACTGTCAATGTGATAAGTCACAATAGGTCATTTCAGTTGTGTGTAAATGATATCCAAAACAAATTTTCAAGGTTTGGACAGACCAATTCCAAAAGGATTTGGATGGATTGGAGTGAATACAAAGATGGACAGCTGTGATGAATTTGTGGTTATTGAAGCTTAGAACACAATGAGACTTTGGAGAAAAGAAGGTTGAAAATGATCATGATCTAGACCTTTCTAAAGAAGAGAGGCATGAATAATTGAGATAAAGCATATTATTTACAAATCAGACTGCTATCATGGGAAGATTTAAAATCAATGAGCTTCAAAATGAAATCAACTGTTGGAAGATCTTTCTTGTTTCCCCAGTGAAATTGATATATAGACTGCACTTAAAGTAAAAATAATGGAAACTACATTGATTAAATCTTGGAAAAAAATGTTTAACAAAATTACAGATTATTTTCATTTCCATCTGGCAAACATTATGGAAATAGATAAGCAATTGGAAACAGACAGTGCGAGAACTATGCAGCTGGGTGGTCAGCTAAAGATGAGATTTATCTTACTAGTTGCTCTTTTTAGAATTGTTGATACATGAATTAGGACATTGCTCCACTATTCAATATGATTAGGGCTGGTTAGCTTCCACATTCACGTCCAACACGAGATCCCTTGACTCCTATGTAATTTAAAAATCTGCCTTACTCAATCTTGGACACGTTCAATGATCCAGCTCCTACAACTCTCTGGGGAAGAGAGTTCCACAGATTCAAGACACTGAGAGAAAAAAAGATCGAATCATCTTAAATGGAAAATCCCTCATTTTTAAACTGTGTCACCTAGGCCCAGACTCCCCCACGAGGAGAAACATCCTCTCAGCATATACCTTGACAAATCCCCTCAGAATCCTATCAATGCTCCTTCTTCTAAATTCCAATGAGTATAAGCCTAACCAGCTTATCTTTTCCTCATAAGACAACTCCTTCATCACAGGAATCAGTTGCGTGAGCATTCAATGAAATGCTTCTGTTATGGATAAGTTGAGGGTTTCAAAATAAATGTGCCTCCTATTCTCAACAGCTGTCCATAGCAGATTGCAGTGATATATTTCTGCTTTGTTACTTGTGTAACTTGTTATTCCAGATGGGTTTTTTTTATTTTCCTTGGAGTTGATTGTCTCTGTAGTACTTTATAACATAACAGCTAGCATTCTAGACTCATCAGCGAATACTTGGGCATTGATTGTCCAGTTGACATTTAATTCTGAGACATTCCGCTTGGAGAAAAGGCAGCTGAGAGGAGTTTTGACACAAGTCTTCAAAATCATGAGCAGGCTAGATAGACTAGACAGGGAGAAGCTGTTCCCATTCACAAAAAGAAAGAGAGTGAGACAGCGTGAATTTACAGTGATGTGCAAGAGAAACAAGGGTGATGTGAGCAAAAAATATGTTTTCACAAAGTGAGTGGTTAGGTTATGGCAACTTCATGGTAATGTGGTGTAGACAAGTTCAACTGAGGTATTCAAAAGGACATTGGCTTGTTATCTGGAGAGAAATGGAGTGCAGAGATATGGGGAAAAGTCAGGAGATTGGCAATGGGGAATAGAATCAGTGCAGGCATGATAGGCTGAATGAGAGAAACAATTCCGTGATCCTAGAAGTATGTGATTCTGTTTCTGGAAGGCTATTACTAGGTCCAATTTCTCTGGATTATAGCTGCCAATGTTGGGCTGTCTTAATATAGTCACTATGTATATACATGGACGTGTTTTAAAATTGGGTTTTACTCTGTTCTTGACACTTCTGTTGCAATTGTATCCCTCCTTAGATAAGAAATAATGAGCCAAAACTTCAACTAACTTCTTCTGTCCTTAAACAACTACTGCACGTTTCTTATTTAGTTTGTTTATCTTATTTCCACTTTCCAGTACTCCTGGTTTCTTCTATTACCTCAGTTTTAATCGGTTGGTTGGAAAGAACTGAGCTGTCGGCTTGTGGTCAGAGAATGAGTTCTCACATTGAATTTAACGGAAGTACCTGATTATCACTTTTTGAACCTTTTCCTTGCCCAACAACCAGACGGAGCAGCTGTCAGGCAGGTAGCACCATGCAGGGTGTGGAGCTGGGTATTGGGAGGAGAACATGAGGAGTGGGTGCACACTTTGACAGGCCAGAGTGAGATTGGAGCTCAAGAAGCCTGAAGTGTAAAGACACTAAAGTGTTGTGCTGCTTTGCCACATTGTGATCCCGTTTGTTAGATTCTGACTCTAACACACCTACAGTACTTAAGTTCTGATTCTTGCAGAGTTCCTTACAGTAGTGGAGCTGGAAGGGACTGATGCAGGTCACCTTTCTGTTCACACACTGTACTTGGTCTGGAAATGCAGGGGCTACGTTTAAAAAAAATAGCTGTTGACAAACACTAAGCCAAAATTTCTGATCTTGGCATTCTCTCAATCACTATCCCTTACCCCATGAGAGACTGTTCTGGGGGTTAAAAAATCAGCCAATTATTTTGGAACAAAATAGAAAGAAAGCAAGGTGCGATTAAATATGTTACTCATGAACCCCATATTCCCACATGATACTGAAACATCTAGGAATAAAAGCCTATAATCTTACTGGCTTTCTGTTAAGCAGAAATTCCTTGAAGTGTACCAACAGGTGAAAGCTTAATTAACATAGAAAGGGCACCATTGTGAGAAGGTTTATCCTCGATTGTAATTCCAAGATATACTGAATGGACTCAAAGGTAGGTTTCAGTCTGGGTGATTAATTGAATTGGAGGTCTGTGATAAAGCCCTGTGAGTCATCTATCTCTTCCAAGCCCCTGCTGACATTTCTTGCATAGATGAAAAGTTTCAAACCTCTTTAAAATAACTTAGGATTAGATTCGATTGCATGGACTGCACATTATAATTCAGAACACCACCAAAGGAATGCCAAGGTCACTGGGCAGACAGCACCAAATCTTGACTAAATCACCTTTCATACATTTACACCAGAGGAATTTTAAACAGTAAAGTCCATTCATGAAACTATCACTTACAATTTATTGGAAACATTCATTCAATGTGGAAGTGATGCCAACAAGTCAACTGATGGGATTCATCTCAAGGACAGTCAACTCTAATTTAGAAAAGTATATTTTAAGGTACATAACTCATTGACAAAGCTATATTTAGAAAAGTGTATGTGATTTATTTGAAGTGCCTTGTTGCTTTGCGAGAGAGGGGTGGTGAGGATGATCCCAGGGTTACAAGTGCTCAGTTACATAAAAAACTAAATTAATTTTAATTCTGTAAAAGAATTTTAGAAAATACAATGGAATATACTCTAGGAATTTGTGCTGCTGACATGTGGATAATGTAAAGGTGATCAGATTATTTGTCTAGTTTAACTTCAGAACTTAAAAGTCGTGTAGGTAACAAGGCTCAAATGCAGGAAGTAGCTACAAATCAAAAGAATGTTATGTGCTTATTATTTTAAGAAAATGATTCAAGTTTATGGGATGAGTTTAGATTCAAATGATGAAACTTTCATTCTATTCTGCTGGGAGATGCTGCATTTTGCTTAGTTTGGATATGTTGAATATGTGTAAATGTTCGCTGGACAGTTATTGTTAAAATCCCCCCAGACTAATTTGCATAGAATTTTTGGTGATGGCCAACGATTAAATCTCTTAAATTAAAATAAAATTAGGATAAACTAATCTCCAGAAACAATGAAACTTCATTGGAATAATTTGTCTCAGGCCATGTTTATTGATGCTGATATGATTGGCACCTTTTGAAGCTAGGGTGCCTTAAACAGCCATCCAACATTGCATTACAGTCAGTGATTATAACTTCTATATTTGCCATGTCTTTAATACTGTATAATGTTCCGAGGTCAAACACATCAAACAACACGGCAAACCAAAAATTGGAAGTGATGAATAAGCAAGGCAGATTGAGTGGAAGATTTTCAAAGTGAGTTTATGCAGTAACAAGACAATGGGCTTCACAGAAGAAGTTTCAAAGAATAGCCATAGGAGGAGTGAGGATCAGGCATTAATGTCAAATTTCAAAACGATATCATTTTGGACTTAGTTGCAATGATACCATGAGGGTGGCCACAGAGAAATTTTGAATTCTCTATAGAGGAGACAAGGGAGTAGAGTGAGTACTGAGCACAGACTGGATGAGCAAGGGCATCATCAGGAGGATGGAAAGAGGGAGTTAGGAAGAATTGCAGATAGTTGTGCTCAACAAGCTAAAAAGAAGCGCACTGAAGTCAATAGAAAATTGAATGATTTCCATCATGGGCACCTATTGGTAATGCTCCTTTTCAGATCTTTAACTATCTACTCTCTGTGGTCTTGAGCAATGAAATAGGATGAAGGGTTTCAATGACAATCAAGGTAAAGTGGAAATGTCAGTTGGTGAAGTATCTGGTTCATTCACTTATTAACATCAGTGAAACTGCCTGGTCAAACTGAGATTTTTGTGGCATTGGGTGTCTTTGTGAAGAGGTAAGGTTCAATATCATCATAAGTTGCCAAATTTCAGAACAATACAGGCCGGGAGAGACTTTTCTTTTATTAATTCATAGCCTATGGGTTTTGCTGTCTGGCCCAGCATTTATTGCCTATTTTATTTTCCCAGAGGGCAGTTAAGAGCCAATCAAGTTACTGTGGGTTAGGAGTCATATCTAGACCAGATCAAGTTATGACTGACATTTTTTGCCCTAAGCACCAGATGGTTTTTTTTGACAATTGCCTGTGTGTTCATGATCATCATTTGATTCTTAATTCCAGATTTTTATTGAATTCAAATTCCACCATCTGCTATGGTGGGATTCAGACTGTGATCCCCAGAATATTATGCGAGTCTCTGGTTGAATCATCTCATGACCAAAGCACTAGGTCACTGTCCCCCCCTTACAAATAACACTTGGGTAAATTGCCCCACTGTCAAAATCATGCTGATTGGAATTAGCCACCGGGCACTAATCTCAGTAGATGAAGGATTTGGCGAGAGTGTAACAGGGGTTGGACAGTGACCAACATCCCCTGTAAGCCTGCATATGTGTGCAGTCGCTCCAATGTTCCACACATGATGATTGGTGTCAGTGCCTCAATCATGGCTTCAATTTTCGTTTCTGGAAGTTGTTGCCACAAATGGAACTTACAGGCGCAAGCAGTCAGTGAGAAAGTTAGAGGGAATCTTGCAGTGACATCCCATAGAATTCCGACAGTGTGGAAGTAGGCCATTCAACCCATCTTGACCTTCTGAAAAGCATACCACCCAGACCTATCCCATCCCTGTAATCCTGCATTCCCCATGGCTGATGCACCCAGCCTGCACTTCCCTAGACACTATAGCAAGGCCAAACCACTTAGCCTGCACATCTTCGGACTGTGGGAGGAAATCAGTGCACCTGGAGGTAACCCACAAAGCTGCGGGAAAAATGTGCGAATTCCACACAGACAGTTGCCCAAGGGTGGGATTGAATCCAGATCCCTGGCACTGTGAGGCAGCAGCACGAACCACTGAGCCACTGTGCCACCCCTTCTGAGTAGAGAGGCTCAATCTTTTTCTTCTGGAGTCCAGAAGAGCACCACCAGCCTCTGAAGGAACCTGATTTAACAAGCTGCTTATGTTTACAGCAGTTTCAGCCATCACCCTATCCTAACCTCGAACTTCCAGTGTTTTTAAACCTCTGTTCAATATCTACACAGTTCGAATTCTTTACAAAGTTTAAAAAAAATCATAAATCTACACGAAGCCTTACAGGCTTTGTGTGTTTTTTTTAATTCTAAGTTGTTTCCAGATTATGTAATTAAGTTACTGAGTGAGAATGATGATTTAAATTTTGTGTGACTTGACTGGTGCTCTGTTACATACCTAAGTGGCACACAGAATATGTAGACTTACCGGTGGTTATCAACAGAGGAAAGGGTGGAATACGAACACCTACAACAAACTAATCAATAAAATCTGGATATGGGGATATCAGTTCAAACAAGTGCAAGGCAAATATAGAAATGATGATGGTGTAGAATACACTTCTGAGTAGCATTTGATTTGATTTATTATTGGCGCATGTACCTTGACACAATGAAAAGTCTTGTTTTGTGTGCAGTCCAGGCATATCATACCATATAAAGTGCCTTATGGTAATAGAACAAAGTGAAGAATACAGTGTAAGTGCCACAGAAAAAGTACACAAAGAGCAAGATCAACATTAAATTTAAAATTTGAGCGGTTCATTCAGAAGTCCAGTAGTATTGGGGAAGAAGCTGTTCTTAAATCTGATGGTTCAGGTGTTCAAACTTTTGTATCTTCTACCTGATGGAAGAGGTTGTAGGAGTTTATAACCGGGTTGAGGGGTCTTTGATTATGCTGGCTGCCTTCCTGAGACATTGAGTAGTACAGATGGGATCAATGGATGGAAGGTTGGCTTGCATGATGGACAGGACTGTGTTCACAACTCTCTGTAGTTTCTTACTGGGCAGGTCTGTTGCTATACCATGCGATGATGCATCTGCATAGAATGCTTTCTTGAGTGCACCTATAAAAATTCGTAAACATTTTTATGGACATGCTGAATTCATTTCGCCCCCTGAGGAAGTAAGTGGAAGCAATAATCCTGCAATCATTTCAAAAGGAATGCAATGCCATGTAGGAATTTTCCAGAAGTCATGATGGAGAGGGACAAAATGGAATTTCTGGACACTCATCAATCCCTAGTTCAGCATTATAATGAGATTATGATGCTGCGATCAAGATGAACAATAGGACTGAGTACCTAGATTGAATTGAATTGGATGATTTATTATCACTTGTGACTTCTTTTTATTCATAAATGGGATGAGGGTGCCACTGGCCGGGCAGCATTTATTGCCCATCCCTAATTGCCCAGAGGGCAGTTAAGTGGCAACAACATTGCTGTGGTTTTGGAGTCATATGTAGGCCAGACCAGGTAATGATGGCAGCTTCCTTCCCTAAAAGACATTATTGAACCAGACGGGTTTTTCTGACAATTAGCAATGAAGTCACAATCATCAATAGGCTTGTAATTCCAGATATTTATTGAATTCAAATTCCACCATCTGCTATGGTGGGGTTCGAACATGGGTCTCCAGAACATTATCTCGGCTCCTGGATTAACAGTCCAATGTTAATAAAACTTGGCCATTTCCTGCTCAGTGAACAATACAGTAAAATACAGTGAAACACGCAGTCAGAAGTTTCAACTGTTGTCATTTTGAATAGTTTAAGAATAAAAAGATATAACTGAAAGAGAGTCTTTTTGGGCTGCGACATCTCCACCACGAGCCCTGAGCCGGGTCACCAACAACACCTGCAAGTCCACTCCTCCTTCACTGCCTCGCTGCTGCCTGCACTGGGCCCACCAACATAAGAGTTGCCACTCTTTAGGCATCGTCTCTTTGCCACTGCTGCTGCCCCCTTGCCGATAACCGGGGCTCCCCACTCTGGGCCTCCTGTCACCGCAGCCAATGGTTCATGACTCTGTTGCAGCCTCAGTGACGCCAGGAGACCTCACGCCGGGCATACCGTGCTGCCACCGCTGCAGCCAAGAGTCCCCACTGTGGGCCCACTGCAACCAGGATTTCCTGGCTCCATTGCCAGCCCAAGAGCCCCACTCCAGCCACCCTTCTCTGAGATGTCGCCTTTCTGGCGCTGCCATCTCGAAGAGCCTACCACCACCACCATCTCTGATCGCTGGAGGAGCCACGCCACCAGCAGCAGCTCCAAATGCCAGGAGAGTGTCCTTGCTGCCGCCACTACAGCCTGCAATCACTAGGAGGCACTGACTGTGCCATTGCCTCCAGCCATCTGAAGGCCACTGGCACTCCACGTATGGCCTGCCTTTGCCACTGCACCGATGCTATCAATTCACCCACCAAAGGAAAGAAAAACATAGGTTACAAAAAAAGGTGCACAGGACTGAAACATTACTAAAAGGAGGCAAGATCATAAGAACATAAGACATAGGAGCAGAAATGAGGCCATTCGGCCCATCGAGTCTGCTCCACCATTCAGTCATGGCTGATACGTTCTTCACCCCATTCTCCTGCTTTCTACCCATAACCCTTGACCCCGTGGATAATCAATGGAAAAAATTCCATTGACTCACCGCTTTCTGGCTGAAGATGTTTCTCCTTACCTCCATCATAAAGGGTCCTCTCTTTACTCTAAGGCCGTGCCATTGGGCCCTAGTCTCTCCTACCAATGGAAGCATCTTCCCAACATCCATTTTGTCCAGGTCATTCAATATTCTGTAGCTTTCAATTAGATCCCCCATCATCCTTCTAAACTCCATTGAGTATAGTCCTGGAGTCATCAAACATTCCTCGTATGTTAAGCTTTCCATTCTTGGGACCATTATCTTGAACCTCCTCTGAACATAGTCCAGGGCCTGTATATCCTTCCTGAGATATGGGGCCCAAAACTGATCACGAAGACATTGAAGCTCTTCATTGTGCACACATCAGAACCGGGATGGCAAGAAACTGACTCAACTGAGGGACACTAATCAACAAACCCAGGAAATGCAGGATATCAGAAACAAAAGCTAAAATAGAAATTGTTGGAAAAAGTGAGCAGGTCTGGCAGTATCTGTACAGAGGAAGCAGAGTTAACATTTCAGGTCCAGTGATCTTTCCGCAGGATAGAGGAAGAAGAACATTCTGAAGGGTTATTGGACCCGATACATTAAGTATGATTTCCCTCTACAGATACTGTCGGATCTGATGAGTTTTTTCCAAAAACTTTGCAAAAAGGGACACTGTGTAATAAAGAGATTACTCATTCATGCCTCTAACTCACTGTTGGTAAATAATGTAAGAAAAAGAACATATAATTGTTCATTTATATTTACTGTATGTGAAATTAACTTTAGTGAAAATCTCTGGTCTGTACATCCCCCATTATTCTTAACTGTGTATTCATTATAAGGCATGTTTATTTAAATATCCCAACTGTGACAGCAGGAATTAAAGAAACTTGCAGTTTTTTATAGTTGATAACTTTTTCTATAGATCTCGAGTTTGTTGATCAAATGTACTGTTCTTAATAAGTTCAAAGCACTGTAATCTTTGGAAAGTTGAATGTTAGATGTTACATCCAATGAACAATTATGAGGCGTTTAGAGAAAGAAAATATCTATATTATAAAACTGAATCACATTCTCAGATAAATGCTAAAATTGTTGGTGTTGGAAACCTTAAATAAAACTGAAAATATTAGGAACACTGTGGTTCAGGCAGCATCTGCAGACATGTTTAAGATATATAGTCATATCAGTAAGTTTATACTTTGTTACTGAACACCTACATAATTAAGAGTTTTTCCATTCCTTGTTTCATCCTTTGCAGATCCAAACTGCTTCCTTTTATTGCACCAGCCTCTACAGCTCACGGGGCAGAGAGATATTTCAGGCACAGTGAGATTTCAGTTCAGGAGGAGATGTCTCATCTGTGGGATGCTGATACTCAATGCAGGAAATGAGATGTTCCATTTAGCAGAAATGGCATCTTTCATGTGAATGAATGCAGCATTGCACTTCCCATGGAAATACTGAATTTGAGCTGGAATTCAGTCAAGCTGCTAAAAGTTAGTGAGGTCTGAAACAGCAACAATGCTCACACAAAACAATAATGAGTACCAAAGGGAATTGAAAAGCTGTTTGAAATCATTGCACATGATCTGAATGTTAAAAAAAAATTCCCGCAATGTTCAGTTTGCCGTAGTCACTAAATGAGCCAGAAGCTCCTTTGAATTCAAGCTCCTCTTCAAGACAAGCTTGTTTTAGAGGAAGCATTTCTGACATGGTTTAGCAATTGGTATTAAACTATTAACCCTTCAACACTTTCTCACAGTAACACAATGGGCAGAAATATGTGTGAAGAAATAAAATAAACCACTTATTTGTTTCCCTTTGTCTCTTTTGAGTATAGGCACTCACAGAGTCTAGCATGGTACAAAATAACCACTTCCTCGTCAAACTAGAAGAGATTCCTGTAGTTTATTGCATTTTAGCAATTGGTTACATGCTACATCAATGTGACAGAGGCTTTGAAGAGAGCCAGATGTCAGGTTCATTCCTTCAAGATCCTAAGATGATTCACCTACAAGCCCACATTGCATCGATATTCTTACCAATGTTTTATGACTCAATAGTATTAACATTTTCAGACCCGTATCTGACAGTGGAAAAGCCGCCTTCCCAATTTCCGTAGGGATGAGTGGCCTGCTAGGTCATTTCAGCAGGAAAATTGAGTTATCTGTAAGACGGTTGAAGTGACAGCATTATTTCCGCTAATAACCATTAGAGAACACATCTACCTTCCGAAGGGACTGCTCTCTTTGTGACTCCCTTGTCCGCTCCACACTCCCCACTAGCCTCAGCACTCCTAGTACTTTTCCCTGCAACTGCAGGAAGTGCTACACCTGCCCCTACACCTCCCCCCTCACCCCCATCCCAGGCCCCAAGAAGACCTTCCTCATCAAGCAGATGTTCACCTGCACATCTGCTAATGTGGTATACTGTGTTCGCTGTTCCCGTTGTTGCCTTCTTTACATCAGGGAAACCAAACGGAGGCTTGGGGACCGCTTTGTGGAACATGTATGCTCGGTTCATGACAAACAGCTGCACCTCCCAGCTGCGAACCATTTCAACTCCCCCTCCCACTCCTTGGACAACATGTCCATCCTGGGCCTCCTGCAGTGCCACAATGATGCCACCCGAAGGTTGCAGGAACAGCATCTCATATTTCGCTTGGGAATCCTGCAGCCCAATGGTATCAATGTGGGCTTCACAAGCTTCAAAATCTCCCCTCCCCCTATCGTATCCCAAAACCAGCCCAGCTCATCCCTGCCTCCCTAACCTGTCCATCTTTCCTCCCACCTATCCACTCTTCCCACCTCAAGCCCCACACCCACCTCCTACCTACCAGCCTCATCCCACCTCCTTGTCCTGTCTGTCCTCCCTGGACTGACCTATCCCCTCCCTAACTCCCCACCTACACTCACCTTTACTTGCTCCATCCCCACCTCTTTGACCTGTCTGTCCTCTCTCCACCAAGGAGGTGGGATGAGGCTGGTAGGTAGGATCCATAGAGATGGTCTCCCAGTATGGAGAGATAACTGATGGTAAGACTATGGCAACTTTACCTTGAAAAGGTTCTTGCGGTGCAGCGGTAATGTCCCTACCTCTGGGTTAAAGGAACTAGGTTTGGGTTCCAGAGATGTGCAGTAACATCTCTGAACAGACTAATTATTTAAAAAAAGCTTTCTGCGAAGTCAGACAGACACTCTTGGCCTGTAATAAGTCTCACAAAGACTCTTCAGGACTTCCAGCAACAGTTCTGTCTCTTATGAATCTTGATTTAGAACAGGGAAATTATGAGCAGGAGTAGGCAGTTCAACCCTTTAAGCCCATTCCACCATTAACATGATCATGGCTGATCTTATCCTGGTCCCAACACCACTTTCAAAGTGCTATAGTCACAGTTACCACTAACATGCAGATGTTGATAATGAATTATTTACAGATTATGTTCGATAATGAATTCTCCTGTTAAGCCCCGCATTTTCAAGAATTTTGTTTGTTCTTAGATCTAAGAAATTGTCAAAAGTTTGAATAACTTCTTCAAAAGAATCTCAGGCTGACTTTGTATTTTGGTAATTTACAACATCATCCATTGCAGATCCTATTGAGTACAATATTGCGTGTTTTGCTCAGCTTGAGATTTAGCATTTGGTTTTGAAGCAATTGTATACCTTAAGAACTATTTTCCCCAAGATGTTCATTCCTGTGTTACAGTTTTTGAGAAGACTTGTAGCTCGGGTTGTGGATGAGGTTGTTGATTTGTTCACTGAGCTGTGGGATGGCAGATGTTTTGTCACTGTATTAGGGAACATCATCAGTCTCCAATGAAGCGTAGTTGGTCTGTCCTGCTTGTTATTTATGTGGGTGCAGTTTGATGTGGTGGTTGGCCTCATTCCCAGTTCTGCTTCGTATTGTTTGTTAAATGGGGTCTACTTCCACATGTTTGTTGGTGGAGTTCCGGATTGAGTACCAGGCTTCTGTTACATTCCTGTGTTACATTTGGTCCATCCCTGACATTAATTTTTGTGCTGATATTATTTCATATTAATGTTATTATTTATTATTTTGTATTCTTCTGTTGTCTTTTTGTCTGTATATAGCAAGTTGTTAAACTATTATATCAATGCTATTATCCTAATAAAACTTTGGATTATGTATAATGGTAATGTTATTGTATTATTTCTTTTAAAGCTAATAATTGCTATTACTTAGCAATCTGCAACCCTGTGTTGCTTACTGGGGTTCTTCTCGTCTGTTTTTGCAATGAAAATGACAGTTTCTTAACTTCTTCAGGCAAAAGGCATATATTGACAGTTCCTGCTTATTTTGGTGGAAAAATGTACATTTTTCCATCTTTCATAGCCTAATTCGCAATATAATCCCGTTCCTTGACTTCCCAGTTAACATGCCTTTATAAATCTTCTTGCCAAATTTATGACTAAAGCCATGTATCTTCTGATTTATCACAGTCTTAACATTTATCCAAATATCTTCTTCTGCCAGACACTATCTTCTGGATCATTTAGTTTGCCGTCTTGTTGCCATAAGCCTGCTGTGTGACATTTCCAATGCTGCAGCCCTGGTTTTGGTTACTTTAATGGCTCTTCATTTCACTTTGAGGTTTATGCTTACTATGATGGTGAATGCTCCCTGTGAATGTCATTCTTGTTTTTTTAAACTTCTATCCATTTGAGCTATTAGTTTTATGCTTTTCCCCGGCCCAAGGATTTTTAGCCTTTTTGTCAGGATGTTGAATCAGGACTTCTCCTTCTGCTCCTTCTTCTCTGAGGACTCTGCAACTGCCTAGCCTGGCTATTTAACTATTCTTAACTTTCTTGTAGTACACACTGTGCTCACTATGTACATTAACAGTTCTGACTTGCTGGTTTTAGTCTTGCATACTGCTTTGCCTTTCTGTTCCGAACTTAAATTCTGCTGACTGCTTGTCTGAGTATGCTTCGTGTTGTAACATATTTAAAATGATAAATGTATTTGTTGTCTAAATTTCTTTTCCCTGCTTTGAATGGATTTTTTTTTCACTGTTGGTACCTTGAGATATTTAAACAAAAATTCCACTGCTGATCCCCATGTTGTATGTTTTCCAGAATCAACTATTACCATCTAATATTGGCATCTGCCGGTCTTCCTTTCTGCTCTTTTCAAGTAAACATTGACAAGGCAAAAATATATGTACTGGGTTTAAAGGCATGTTTGGTTAACAGTGGTAGAGGATGAATCGATGATGAGTCTTAACTAGAAGAGGCATTTGTTTTAACAACAAGGTGTAGTTCATTGCATGATTGCATAGGTGCAAGCTATCAACACCATCAGGACTCAGGGATGACACAGCTGACCCCATCATGCTCACAAAGTAGACTCTTCGAAACCCCATCCAAGATTGCATGACATCACCCTCTTTGGGTGGAGCCTAATTCAGTCTCCAGCCATAACCCTTTTAGAATCACTACCTTACACACAAGTGGTACACCCACTGTTTCCAGAGGATGTTCCGGTGAATAATGCTAACATTGTTTCAAATCAGACTGATGATTGACTTGATGGGAATGTGTCGACATCATCAATTGTTGATCAAGTACTTGGAAAGAACTTTGGAACAAAATTAATTCTCTGCCTGGTGTCTTAGGTTGATACCATGGCCAATGTAGCTATGATGAATCCAGTGTACTTTTTTAAAAGTAATTTATTATTGGCTGTTACAGGCTGAATGAATATTTAAAACAAAACCAGTAAAAATGGTGAAATTGAATATAATTTTCAATAACAGTGATCTTGGCATTTCTTTATGGACATCAGGAAGAAATTACTGTTGTATTTGTTATAGGTACCTATAGAAACTAGGTATCTATAACAAATTCAGCAAAAAAAAATTCTTGGGTGCGTGAGATCAGATCCATTACTTTAGAAAGTGGAATGCAAAGTAAGATAATGGCTAGTGAAAAAATGGATTACTTTATGAATAGAAAGAAAGTCTTGCTGTATAAATTTCTAGCTTGCTGGATGAAATTACCATTATCTCTTCCAGTGATAGCAAGGGAAATGCTATGCTGAGAACTAATTAACTGGTCTAAATTCATAAAATATTAGGGAGCAAAGGGTTGTTTTCTCAAATAGATATCTCGCAATGTGTCCCACAGCATAAGTGTAGCCAGGCATAAAATGAAGCAAAAATCTATTGAAGCTATAACAAGACTCGTTGCTGCAGAAAGTTGCGCATTATGTGTTGTTATTGTACTGTGACTGAAATATTTAAACTCCACACAATGGTTTTGAATAGGAATAACAATGAGCGTGAAACATGAGATGAATTGAGAATCATTTTAAGCATTGAAAACGTAGATAAGGATGGAATTGACAAGTCCAAATAGTATGAGTGGAGTGTTAGACAGGCTGAATAACCAGTCTTTGCAGGTGAGCAAGAGTGCCAAATGGTGCGAGTGAAGTGTCAATAGCTGTGTGACAAGTCACTTTGACACTCTGATTTGCCTGGAATTAGCTTGCCATTATCACACCTCCTATATATTCTGCGCCCATGCGCTTCTCTCCACTTCACCTCATGAAGGAGCAGTGCTCAGAAAGCTTGCAATTTCAAACAGACCTGTTAGACTATAACCCAATATTGTTTGACTTTGAACTTCCATGGCAACATCTCCCTTTGCTATATAGATACAAATTTCACAAATCCTACATTCCTACTTCAGATTTACAACAGCCAGCATTGTTTGATTTTTTTTTCTGTTTTGGAAACCCATCATCTAGTTACTGCCACACTTTTTCATTCAAAAACTCTCCCTCCTTTCATCTAGAAATAATTTTTTAAAAAGCTGTTATCAGCTCCTTCCACATGCTTTGATAGGCGCGGTCATGTAAATGAACAGAATTCACACTGAAGCTACTGTTGTTAATGCTACTGATAAGTTCATAATAAGAAAATAGTGAAGAAATCAAGGTGTTGAAGATATGTTTAATACTATGTGAGATGGTAAGTTCATTTTAACTGCCAGCTCCTGGAAAATCACACAACTAGGGCTGTGGATCAGGCTTTAATCTAAATAGTGGGAGTCTGGGTTCAGTTGCGTGGAAAATTAAGGAAAAGGTTAAAAGGTGGGAGGAATTAGCAGAGTTTATTAAAGTTTCCAAAAACAAATGATAGGACACAGGGTATGGAACAGGTCAGGAATCTAACCTCAGGCGCAACAGATAACGGGACAACTATGAGAAGGGGGTAGTCAATGCAGGACTGAGGGTGTTGTATTTATATGCACTCAGTATACAAAACAAAGTAAATGAGCTACAAAAACAAAGTTACTGGAAAAGCTTTCTTTGTCTTTGCTTTTGTACCTGATTTACAGTATCTGTAGTTCTTTCAGTTTTTATAAGGTAAATGAGCTTGTAGCGCAGGTTGAAATAGGTAGGTATAATGTTGGTATCATGGAAATGTGGCTGCAAGAGGATCAGGGCTGGGAAGTAAATGTCCGAGGATACACTTCCTATCAAAAACTCAGAGATACATATGTTCTTGATTGGTAAGGAGATCTAGGGTTACAGGGAGGAGGCAGGAGAATGGGGTTGAGCCATGGTCAAATGGCAGAAAAGGCCTATTTGCTAAATGGCCTAGATCCATTTCTTTCCTTATGGTCTGAAATAACTGCACAGAGGCTAGTCAGGCCCACCCCCAAAACTGAGGAAATTCTAAATGCCCTGTTAATATTGGTCAGCCAGGGCTCCCTGATTGGTCCTGGTTAACAACTGCAATCAAGGATCTTTTAATCAATGAGATCCACCTGGTTCCGGTAACTACATAGCCCTCATGGTTTCTGTCCGTGTGCATCGAGAAAGGCTTGGCCCGGTCAGGATTTGGTTCAGCAGTGCATCTGTTCTCATTGATATTCCTTTGGAAATTGTCAATATATGTTTTCTTCCTCACACCTCTGTGAAGTACTTGGGTCATATTCCACATGCAGATTTTAATATAAATGTCAATCCTCAATGATTTTATGAAGCAACTTAGAGCCTAGGAAATCCTTCTGTCTATTTCCATTATTACAGCCATGTAGCAACTAGAGGAAATCTGCCTTCTACAATGAGTATTCGCAGCTTGCAAGAAAACCTTTCAGTGATATTCAGACATCAGAGCAGCACAACACCACACTCATGATGCAGGCAGGTCACATTTACAAATGATTCTTTATTGTTTATGGTTCAATCGTGTATGACAAAGGAGAAAGCATTCAGTTTCTGTGGTCTGTAACCTTGAACAAACTGGTGTGCACCATGTTCCTCCTTGCGCTTCTTGTCCAAATTTAGATAATTATATATTAATAATAGCTTGGAATAACATAGGAAAGCCTGACATTGCCTTCCACACATATACGTTCCTCACAGTAGGGTGTAATTACACATTAGTCATTCATGAATGCAAGTGTGACAAGAAATGCAATTCATGCACCATAATTTCATGATTCAAGCTATTAACTATAATTTCTGTTGCAATGTACTTTTAAAAGTTGTTCTTTCATTTGTTGGCTTGAATATAAAGGTTTAATTACTAATTATGAATATCAATGAAAAACTGAAGATACAATAAACGTTTAGTTTTGAAGTTTCAAGATTCAATGGAAAAGTTCAGTCTTTGCAATAATTGCAAGATTTCTATATTAATATGTCTTTCTTGTTAATTTCATGCCGAGTCTGGAAAAGAAACTGACATGCTTTCTTAAATCTACATTGTTGCAGTGTCCAAGCAATAGTGTGTTTTATCAAGGTGAGGTTGGTGCATTTAAGAAATCTAACATGTTCAGAATAGACCTAACTGCTATTGATGTAGTGCTAAACTCAAGCGAGTAGATGTGTAATGTACTGCCAATGTGTGGCAACCAATATTTGATGTTACCAATAAGTAATGGGAGTACCCACTTTGTACATTAAAAAGTTCAAAATTCCCTGGAGGCTCACTGGTCTACTTCGAGACAATTTAAATATGGCTCTACATCAAATTGAACTTATACTGTAGACAGGGAATATAGGAACAGGAAAAGATCATGGCTAATCTGTAACTAAACTCCTTCCAGTCATATTGGTTGTATAAACCTTAGTACATTTTTCTAAGAGAAGTCTACTAATCTCAATTTTGGAGATGTCAATTGACATAGCCTCTCAGCTTTATTGTGGAGAAGTTTCCAGAGTGAGACTAATCTTTGTCAGCAGTACTGCCTCCAGACATCAACCCTGAGTAGATTAGTGCCAATTTAAGACTATTCCTCCTCCTCCTTGAATTTCCATGAGGGCACATAGTGTAGTATTTGCTCCCAGATGACATATGTCAACAAGTAGCTCTTGAAATTGGAAATAACATATGATTAAAGGAGAGACACAACATTTAAAGAACAGCAAATTTACATCACTAGCCAGTTTCAGAATTCCACATTTTTTATCCATATTTTAAGTAAGTTTATGTTTATTATATTACGTGTACTCTCAAAACATTATGCACAGCGAGATTTCTGGATCCAGGATTGTGACCATTTTAGACAAGGTATGGACTCTCCATATTGCTGTTAAAATTTAGGGCCTGGTCTCGCTTATGTGACTCAGGCCCCACATGCGGCTTGCTCTTCATTGTCCTCTGAAATAGCCTAGCAAACAATTCAGCTAAAGGTAATGTAGAGTGGGCAATTAATTCCCAAACTGAAAATCACTTCTGTTGTCACTACTAACACAGAGCTGTCTTCCAAACAACCAAACATCCCTTCCATAGCACACTTTGTCTGGCAGGAATTCACATCTTCCCACTTATTGTCACAAAATAGCCACATGCCAGGAAGCAAAAAGTTTGGGTAGGTCTCAAATGTTCTGAAAAGCAGTAATGTTTATGTTGGTTACAAATAAAATAGAATCGTAAGATTCTAAGCATGTCTAATATTGAAGATAGATTATAGTCATGGTGAGAAGTAAATGTTAGACTTTAAAATCTCAGTTGCTTGGGGACCTTCCTTTGATACTTTGATTTTTGTTTTGGTAGTTTAGACAAAATATGGGCTCAAAATTATCTTATCCCAAAGATGTGTAAAATTTGAGTCATAATTTGGAAAATAACTTGAGCCATAATAAAGACTCCTTCAGAACACAAATTCTTCCCACATTTAACAATGCAGCTAAAGCAAGTGTGGGAAATGCCAGGCAAAAACTTGAAGCTCTGGTGAGCATAACCATGTTTCAAGGGCTTTGATGATCACTTAACAGTAGTTGCTTGAGTAATCTCCAGATTGAAAGGCATTCTTCCATCATGATAAAGTCTGTTTCAATTCTTCAGTTTTAATTCCCTCAGTTCTTAATGTGCACAGTAATCTATTCAACATCTTGCTCATTATTTCCTCATGAGATCTGCTGGCCAATTAAGTTTGAAACCTTAAGTATAACATATTAACTGTAGCCATGCAGCATGCTTATCCATACAGTTATTTTCAATTCAGTTGCAATGGGATTGAATGCAGATGCTGCTTTGTTGGTGCTATTTGTGCTGTGTAAATTTAAGCTGCTCATATCCTAATATAAGCATAGTCCTGCTCACCTATCACCCATGCTGACTGATCTACATTGGTTCCTGGTTAAACAATGCCTGATCTTAAAATTTTAAAATTGCAAAGCTTCCATGGCCAATCTTTGTAACCCTTCAGCCCCACAATGCTTTGAGATATCTTTAGTTTTCTATTTCTATAACTTTTGGTCATTTCCTGTTTTAATTCTTTGATCATCAATAATCTTACCATCAGCACTCTGAGTTCTGGAGCTTACTTCATAAATCTGATCACCTCTCCAAATCTCCTTATTCTTTTAAGATGCTTCTTTAGACCTACCTGCTTCACCAAGCTTTTGCTTATCTGTCCTGTGCTCGGCTAATGTTGTTCAGTGTCAAATTTTATTCCAAAGCACTTCTATGAAGTACCTTGGCAAGTTTTACTAAACTCAAAACACTTAAATGCAAGGTGTTGAAGGGATTTAACTGAGTTGCATTGTGAGACTATTTAAATAATAGAACAAATTCACTCCTAAAAGTGCCTTGCCTGAATAGTAAGTTATAGCTGTCACAGGTTTGCTCATGTGACATACTGTGTGTTGGATATAGTTTGTATCCATCAACTATGTTATGTTAGAAATAAATGTTGTGAAAGTATGGACATTAGTCTCCGTATAGATTAAGCACACATGGTATGGACATAACAGCTCAAATCAACTAAGCACAATCCCAAGGCTTTTCACTGCCACTCACCACCTGAAAATTTTCTACTGCTTTACTTCAGTGCTTAACTGCTACAGTATAATGTGTGTATGAATACACAGCCTCAGAGCCTGTACAATCTAGAGTGTAATGCAGAACACAGGACATAATCTGGGTGCAGCAGAGTGTGGAGCTGGAGGAACATAGCAGGCCAGGCAGCACCAGAGGAGCAGGAAAGTTGATGTTTCGGGTTTGGGCCCTTCTTCAGAAATCCGAGGGAGAAGGGAGCTGGGAAATAACTAGACAGAGGAGGGGTGGGCTGGAGAAGGTAGGTGGGATGGTGAGAGGTGAGTGCAAGTAGGGAGTGGTGGGGATTGGTCAGTGGGATGGTTGGAGCAGATTGGTGAGAGAAAAGATGGACGGGTTATCTGGGTACTACTGATTGTGAATCCTCTGTGCAGCTCCCAGTGTCAGATCATGAATGTATAATAGCTGATATATCAGATTAATATCAGCACAATTCAATTTTCCCACTGCTTGGCTTTCTTTTCGAGCCTCTGTGTCCATCATAGGAAATAGAAGCATTTGAAAATATGCTTAGTACCTATTGAAAATCAACAGTCACATTATCTTTGAACTTTTTGTATATGCGCAGAATTAAATTTTTGCTGCAAATTTTAATTGCACATTGTTTTGGATTGTACTAACAAATAAACATGCATTGCTTTGAAGCAATCACAATTCTTGAAATATAAGTAGACTGCAAATTGCAGCCACACTGTGATTGTGTTGTCAAACAATCTTGGGGATATTGATGCTGGATCACATTAATTTAAAAGTTAATCTAGTTTATATAGTAGTTGGATGAAATAGATCGAAACACAATGGCAGCCATTCAAACTACTGGCCATATCCTTTCACCTTAACCTATAATCCTTCCATAATATCATCTGAATTCCTCTCCAATAATCCCAGTGACTTTTCTATCACTTCCTGACTCTAATGATAATTCCAGGTCTTAATTACTTTCAGCTTTAGGTCCAGAGTTTGTGCTTTATTAATTTGACCCTGTCCCATTGCCAGAATGTAATTTGAATGAGTACTCAGGTTTAGTGTCTTGTATTTGTAGACATATTAAAAATTGCTGTAAGGTTTCCTTTCATCCGTCTTCTTCCAAGGTTGAAGTTCTTAATTTATTATTCAGTCATTTGAGCCTGGGGATCAACATTGTGGCACCACTATAGGGCAGCACGGTGGCTCAGTGGTTAGTACTGCAACCTCACAGCACCAGGGACCTGGTTCAATTCCAGCCTTGGGAAACTGACAGCGTGGAGTTTGGACATTCTCCCCATGTCTGCCTGAGGATGCTCCAGTTTCCTCCCACAGTCCAAAGATGTACCGCTTAGTGGATTGGCCATGCTAAATTGCTCATAGGTGTGTGGATTAGCCGTAGGAAATGCAGAGTTACAGGGATGGGGTGGGGGATGCTCCTCAGACAGTCAGTATGGACTTGTTGGGCCAAATGGCCTGCTTCCATGCTGTAGGGACTCAATGAAACTTTCAGAGCTCAGCTCCTCACCTTGGGCATTGGTGTCAGAAACTGAATATAATGCACATTTAGTTTTGCTATGATCTGTATGCAACTTTCTTTATATCCCTTCTACTTTTTAGAAGACTTTGTTCAGCTTTATAAGGCAAGTTGTTAGATTTTGGGGTTGTGACCACAATTGCCTAAATATATGCATTTGTAAGGAATTTCAAACCGCTTATTCAGTTTGTTCAGAAACAGTGGTTTAGGTAGGGTACATTAATCAATTAGACAAAAACGAAGTACACAATCTTGATGGTTGAGGATGGTTTACTGATACCAGAGGAAAACCTGGCTGTTGGCACAGAATGGATTGTTCTTATAAAAATTGCTAAAATATCTGAATCCTGTCCGCATCTTTCCTCAACCTCTTCTGATACATCTCTCATCTGAAGAACACAGCTTCCTGATGAGGGATGCCACCTACAAGGACTGCTTGCCAGGGTGGTATTCCCGGGGACCATGGACCTCAGGTATCATTGAAGCATTGGTGGCACCGGAGCAGGGGATTCCTGGTTATCGTAGGCCCAGAGCCGGGACTCCTTGGTTATCATTGAGGGAGGGGTGGTGGTGGGACTGTGGTTGCTGGGTGAACGTGGGTCCAACATGAAATCTGGCATCAGCGGCTCAACGATGAGGTGGGCCCAGTGACAAAGATATGGTGCCTGAGGAGTGGTGACTCCTGGTAATGGTGTACTCAACGTAGGCAGTGGTGAGGCAGTGGGGGTGGAGGGGTGGTGGTTGGCGAGCGGTGCAGTTGGTGTCCATTAGCTGGCTCAGGGCTCAGCATTGGAGGCGGCCATTGTTCATTGTAGGGTTCAGGTGACAATAAATTGTCATTCATTCATTCAAGTGCTGAAGAAACTCAACAGGTCTGGCAGCATCTGTGGAGAGGAGCCAGAGTTAATGTTTTGTGTCCTATCACACTTTCTCAGAGCTAAACTGGGTTCTCGCAAAGGTTCACTATAGTATTACTGTATTGGTAATCCAGACGTTACCCCCTGCCCCAGTAACTGACAGCAAAACACCCAGAGAGGTTTGTCTCGCTTCCTAATCTGTTATGAAGAAGTGTGAAAAGTGGTACAACCTGCCGCTCACCTCCCAATCTGTTATAAAGGAGTGCTTAAATAAAACAAAGTCCTTTCACTCGCTCTGCAATCAATAAGTTGTAATTTATTTATCTAACTCTAACAATGAGCAAATTAATAGAACTACGAACAAACGGAACCATTCCCCCTTAACTACTAACTATTCCCGAATAAAGTAAAGCTCTAATAAAAAAATAAATTAAATCTTAATCTCTCAAAATTACAGCCAGGATAAGTCTTCCAGAATGGCCATTGCCACTGATCCTCAGTCAGGAACACTTTTCCATGTTGAATTCTTGTGTCAGGGATATTAGCTAAGAGTGCCATGTACCTTTAATTTAGAACAAAGAACAATGAAAAGTGCAGCACAAGAACAGGCCCTTCAGCCCTTCAAGCCAGCACCGACATGCTGCCTGTCACAACTAAAAAGAACAAAGAAAATTACAGGGAGTTTTGAAATTTTTGAAAATTTTGATGATGGATTTGTGAGAGCTTAGAGAATTCTGTGAGAGTCAGTAATTTTCTCTTTAGAGCTGCTTGTTGTTAACTCTAGAAGATGTCCGTTGCTCTCACACTGATTTTCAACCAACCTTTTGTTTTCTTTCTTTTTTTCTGTTCTTTTTAAAGCCCCTACAACACTGCCATCCAGCTATAGTACTTAATTTGCACTGCACCCATTTTCTATGTGTGCAGGTGTGAGACATGGTCTAAAAAAAGCACCAGGTGTGTAAATAGCTTTATTGAGAGTCCACCACCAGGAAAAAACACCCATGTGACCAAAGAACCAGTAGCAAGCAGCGCCGCCTGAGCGCATAACCTCTTCTTTTATACCCTTGATGACCTATTAATTTCTTACAATAGGATTGGTCCCAGGTTATCAAACCATTAGATTTAAATTTAATTGGCTTTTGGTACCCAGGTCCTGGTTTAAATTAATTGGCTAAATTCAAAATCTGTTGTCTTGGTAAAAATGCTGCTTTGCCTACGAACAGTATAGTCTTTTGATACAATGTTTCAATTTCAAGAATCCTCTGCATCGGCTAATTTCCAAACCTAAAGTGGCACTCTTCCCTCTCCCCCCCCAACCACTATAATATTACAAACATTATATATTCTACCCAACTTCACAACACAGATTCCTTGACTAATCCTGTGGGTCATTAGTTCAAATCCTGACACATCAGCTGGTGGAATTTTGTATTTATATTTGTTTTTTATGACCTTGAAACTATCATTGATTGTTGTCAACATCCATCAGAATCATTCATCTCCTCTTAGTGAAGGAAATTTACTTCGTCTGGCCTACATGTGATTCAGGATTCACATTGGGCTTGATTCTTCAGTGCCCTGTAAAATAGCCTAGCCATCTACTTAGTTAAACCCAACAGCTATGGAAAAGTCCAAGTACTCCAGGTAGCTCTCTGCTGTTTACTCGGTGTCAATTCAGGATGTGGACCAAATGGTGATTTTGTCTGCAATAGCCACCTCCCCTGTAAGAATAAGGAAAAGTGAGGTGAACCACAAAAGTAAGGCTGTGGCGAAATGTCAAATTGTGAACACTACAGTAAAGTTAAGGTGAATTGGGAACGTCAAAGATTGAAAGAATCATCTTTGAATTATTCAGCAGTTGCAACAGCGAATAAACAATTGGGTCATCAGTGAATCTTTATGAGATATCTCCTAGTGCTTGTTATAGGCAATCTGAGATCTTGCAAAGGACTCTCCATCAGCGTATCATGCATAAGAAAAGACAGATAGATAGGAAGAATTTAAAGCAGATGACTAATGATGACTCCAGCCAGATCACGAAGCTATAAAAATTGGTTAAGAAAGCTAAATATATCTCCTTCAAAAGGAGAAATGAAAGATAATTAAGAGGGGCATGATTTAAGTTTTATATACAGTAATAGAGAAATGTATAATGCTCATAAAGGGAAATTTTAGTAGAAAATCGGGGAATGTGTAAGCTGAATAAACTTGAGATTACATAGCCTGTGGAATATTGATTTTGTGGGAGACGATGTTGGCTAGAATAAGGAATACTGAATCAATAATGCATTCAAATGGAAATTGGATAAATTCTTCATTCAGCAGTGTAAAATGACATGCAGAACAGCAGTGAATGATTTTTTTGAACACTAAATCTTACAAGTTCCAATACAGGACTGGATTTGAGCTCTCTGGATAGAATTAATGATATTTTACTATTATAATACTCTTAGCATTTCATACTGATTTAGTCTATGGTCTCCAGTAATTCCATTTTGCAATTAATCTGCTAATTGTAACTCTTATAATCTTATAACATTTTCATGCAGGGGCTCGATGTATCTAATCATCACTGGTTTAAATTCTAGAGATTACCATCATAACAGCATTTCTGGACCATATTCACCACATGGCCTGCAGTGGCTCAAAAGAATGGCTTGCCCTGCTGCCTCAAGTGTTTTGGACCAGAACAAACCCCCTCAAAATATTTTAAGAAGATAGTCTAGACCTTAACTTTTTCTTATTTTAAAGGTAAATATAAGTTGTTGCAATCCAGATGCAACTTGATTGATCAAACTGCTCAAAGTTAAGAAAACAAGCTTTACTTTTATACTACAGTTAAAATGCAGACAAAATAAAATTAACATAAAGGAATTGGCTTAACTGTAACTTTATAAAAATACTTAACAAAACAATATAAATATTAGCTATTACTAACTAACTGCTCCAATATTATAACGTCCGATAAACAGACCCTTGGCAAAAGCAAATTCTGTAAAACAGATTGTGTCACATGCAATTCTAGTAGCATGAAGAGAACTTCAGCTTTTATCTGTAACAGAGAGAGGAAGAAAACCTTCCAAATCCAACATCAAGACCCCTACAACTGCTGAAAGCTAAACCTAAAAATCTTGGTTCTGTTGGAGCTTGACCCCACCCTTTCTTGTTGCTACTATTGTTCCAGCTTTAAAGAAAAAGCCCCAAGATCTCACAAGCTATTGACCCCTTTGGCTTCCAGCAGACCACTTGTTACCTCTGTCTCAACCTTTCTTCATTAAAAAAAGGGACAAAATACATGTCTTAAAGCCATTATATCATCATACAAGGCAATGAGAGATACACAATAAACATTAAATTTGGTAGTACCACTCATAACTCAAGACAGGAAGAAAAGAAATATGAGAGCCGCTCTTCAATAAATTTTACAAATGTTCCAGTTTTACTTCAGCTCCTTAATAAGTTTAATTGTTGATCCCCACTTCCTTCTGGATTTCAGTTATCTCAGTTGGTTTTACAGTCAAGATAGTGAGTGGGTTGGAGGAGTTCTTGCAGGAAGGAGTGTTCCCATGAATCTGCTGCTCTTGTCCTTATAGATGGTGATGGCCATGGTTTTGGAAAGTGCTGTCTATTTAGTTTGTGATAATTAATTGGAACTTAAAGGAAGTATTTTATTGGTTATTATTATCGTGAAATGCACTTCTCGTATTCTTTTTATTGAGCCTGGTCCACAGCACTAGTACCGTCTCAGATATAATAGTGTGATTGCAACTGGTCAAGGAATTTATGATTTTGCTTCCTGTCCCTTCTTTACTGAATTCCAAAGGAGGTTTGTAAATCTTAACCATGTTTTAAACTATATTATTGGCCTGCAATGGCAGGTAAATTAAAATACTATCCATTTACATCTGGTGTGATTCAAACTTAGTCTGGGAAGATGAGTCATAGAGGCACAGAGTCATTTGGCATGGAAACAGGCCCTACAGTCCAAGATAACACAGTGTAGAGCTGGAGGAGCACAGCAGGCCAGGCAGCATCAAAGAAACAGGAAAGTTGATGTTTTGGGTCGGGACCCTGCTTCAGAAAATTTGTTTGTTTGTTGTTCAAACTGTAAGACACACAGATAGTAAGCTAGGTCAAATCAGCCTTTTACCACCAGATTTGCAATACAATGAAATTAAAATATTCCATGACCCTGAAAATTTGCCAAATTGTTCCAAACCCAGAGATATTTTTATGAATACTAGTTCGTGGACACCAAGTTTTAACTTAAATAAAAATTAGCAATTTATTATTATTACTATAAGATAAAGAATGAGGTACTCTGATAGTCATGATTTAAGTCAAACCTTCTTTGATCACAACCCACTCACGCACACATAAACAGAGAAACAGGCAGACACAGTTAAGGGATAAATAGAAATTTAAAAACTTGTAATTTGCCAATCCAATTAAACATTTACAAACTATGAATGCCTAGCCTTCATGCAGTTTTTTGACACTGAAATGGTCACAGATACGACTATACGTCTAAGTTTAAAGTCACCAGTGAATGCAAAGAGTTCAGTCAACTTCCAGAATTAGTTACTAATTTCTTAGACCAAGTTTCTTTTTTCAGAACATTCAATAGCTCTTTAAATGGATACAAAACTAGAGAGAGTAATAAAAGCAGAAATCTTGAAGTTTCCAAAATCGCTCCACACCTGTCAAAGCCAGTCAGAAGTAGCTTTCACTCTCTTTTTTCAGTCCAATATTTTCTGTAGTTGACTGGTTAGCATCAGTCCTCCCTTGGCTGATAAACTCAGCCTCCAACCAACTGCCAGTCCCAGGCAGGCCACACAGTGTCAAATTATGCATAGCGTTCCTTAGATTAGCAATTAGTAATTATCTTCCAGGCCAGTCACTGAAGGCAAACATCTGTGCTTATCTTCTTCTCCGCCAAAACACACTGCTGTTCAAAGTTCAGCTCTTAGATCCACCAAAAAAAGACAGAATAAAAGGAAAACAAGACATCATAAATAAGCTAATAATCTTTGATATCCTGATAGTTAGCAGATCCTGCCTAATCACTGAATTAGGCTGAATGCAAATGCGCAGAAATGGGAAAGCTCGAAGCTCCATGAACCCTACTTTTACATTGTCACCCAGACTTCCCAATTTCAGTCCTGAGGATGGGAAGGAATTTAGGCTGGCTGATGTGGCAGAGCTGAGGGAGCTGTTGACTTCTAATGCCTGCTTTTGGGCATCAGCATTGAGACCAAAATTTCAAATAAAGGAATAAAACGTTAAACAGGCCTCCTATCCTCACTTCTCACACCCCTCCCCTCCATATTCCCTCTCATCCCTTCATATCAACCTCCCTCATCTAAGTCACCTAACACCCTCCTCCCATTTTTCATGGCACCTTTCCCCGCTTCGGTCAACCTGTGTCTCTCTATCCATCACTGTGGTCCCTCATGCACCTTGTACCAAATAATGGCAACTTATGGCAACCTATAATTCCAATCAGCACCCTTACCTCCTTAACCCACATTTCAACTAGTATTTACTACTGTCCAGGCACATCGGAGAAAAGGCAATGTTTTTAAAGTTCTGTATTACAGGCTCCATTCTGTGTGTACTGGGAAATGATATGTTAATGCTCAGGGATAATATGGTGTAGAGCTGGATGAACACAGCAGGCTAAGCAGCATCAGAGGAGCAGGAAAACTGATGTTTCGGGTCTGGATCCTTCTTCAGAAAATGGAAGAGATTTTCTGAAGAAGGGTCCAGACCCGAAACATCAGCTTTCCTGCTTGGCCTGCTGTGTTCATCCACATCTACACCTTGTTATCTCAGATTCTCCAGCATTGACAGTTCCTACTATCTCTGTTAATGTACGGAGTTCTGTTGTTTGAAGACACAAATGGCATGTACACACACTGCGCCTGTTTCAACTCAACAAAATAGGTGACTGCTACTAAGATAATAAAGTGTGAAGCTGGATGAACACAGCAGGCCAAGCAGCATCTCAGGAGCACAAAGGCTGACGTTTCAGGCCTAGACCCTTCATCAGAGAGGGGGATGGGGTGAGGGTTCCTGCAACACATCCCTCACATCCCGCCCCCGCCACAACCGCCCAAAGAGGATCCCCCTCGTTCTCACACACCACACCACCAACCTCCGGATACAACGCATCATCCTCCGACACTTCCGCCATCTACAGTCCGACCCCATCACCCATGACATTTTTCCATCCCCACCCTGGTCTGCTTTCCGGAGAGACCACTCTCTCCATGACTCCCTTGTTCACTCCACACTGCCCTCCAACCCCACCACACCCAGCACCTTCCCCTGCAACCGCAGGAAATGCTACACTTGCCCCCACACCTCCTATCTCACCCCTATCCCAGGCCCCACGATGACTTTCCATATTAAGCAGAAGTTCACCTGCACATCTGTCAATGTGGTATACTGTATCCATTGTACCTGGTGAGGCTTCCTCTACATTGGGGAAACCAAGCAGAGACTTGGGGACTGCTTTGCAGAACACCTCCGCTCGGTTCGCAATAAAAAACTGCACCTCCCAGTCGCGAACCATTTCAACTTCCCCTCCCATTCTTTAGATGACATGTCCATCATGGGCCTCCTGCAGTGCCACAATGATGCCACCCGAAGGTTGCAGGAACAGCAACTCATATTCCGCTTGGGAACCCTGCAGCCCAATGTTATCAATGTGGACTTCACCAGCTTCAAAATCTCCGCTTCCCCCACCGCATCCCAAAACCAACCCAGTTCGTCCCCTCCCCCCACTGCATCACACAACCAGCCCAGCTCTTCCCCTCCCCCACTGCATCCCAAACCCAGCCCAGCCTGTCTCTGCCTCCTTGACCTGTTCTTCCTCTCACCCATCCCTTCCTCCCACCCCAAGCCGCACCTCCATTTCCTACCTACTAACCTCATCCCGCCTCCTTGATCTGTCCATCTTCCCTGGACTGACCTATCCCCTCCCTACATCCCCATCTATACTCTCCTCTCCACCTATCTTCTTTTCTCTCCATCTTCGGTCTGCCTCCCCCTCTCTCCCTATTTATTCCAGAACCCTCACCCCATCCCCCTCTCTGATGAAGGGTCTAGGCCCGAAACATCAGCTTTTGTGCTTCTGAGATGCTGCTTGGCCTGCTGTGTTCATCCAGCTCCACACTTTGTTATCTTGGATTCTCCAGCATCTGCAGTTCCCGTTATGTCAGGTGACAGCTACTCGCTGGTTCATGTTTGAATGCAATGTCCTGACTAATCAGAACCAACTTGTTTGTTTTAAAATTTAAATAAAGCCTGGGTCTTAACTGTCATTTAACAGTGATGACTACATCCTCCGTGGTATCACCTCTACCAATCAGAGTCCATTAGCCAACCAATCAACACTCTCTTCTCACGCAGTTTAAATGTTGGCTTGTTCCTTGAATTAGTATTCTTGTAAAATGCCCTGATGAATGTTATTGTGTCTCAAAATACCCTCAGTATTGTGCCAGCTCTCTTCTGTTCTCTGTGGGAGGTTTAGAGAAATTCCTAGGGCTGTCTTTCCATCAAAGATACTCTGCATTTTGGAGATGATAGAGCTGAAAAGGCTTGGGCATGGACTCTGCTAGCATTGCAGGCAACCACAAATCATCTTCGTTGAGTGTTTGCAGTTCCTCAAGGGACTGTACAGGAAGCATTTCTATTTTCACAGCAGAACTCTGCAGATCATTGTCTGAATGATCACCAGTCAGGCTCTGACATTTTCTAAGCCCATTTCACATCTACTATGTTGCACCTTCAGTGTATCACCCTTAGTCTTCCGTATCAGGTGTAAACTCCCCAAATAGTTTGTTTTCTCAGATAACGTCAGTAAGATATTAGAAACAATATGGTTTGTGATAGATTGATGCATTTCTGTTGATGATGCCACAATTTTAAGGTTCTTATATTTGTTCCTCTTATCGCTTATTCCATCTCTCTCCCTCACTCACTCACTCACTCATTTACACTGCAGAACCATTTCTTTTTGCTTTTAGTTTCTGTTGGGATAAGAGTGAAAAATGTTGTTTCCTCTCTATTCCACTTGATTCTTCATCTCTCTTTGTGAGGTTTATGTAAGGGGTGGCTTGGTGGCACAGTGGTTAGCACTGAGGCCTCACAGTGCCAGGGATCCAGGTTCAGTTCCACCCTCAGGCAACCATCTGTGTGGAGTTTGCATGTTCTCCCTGCGTCAGTGCAGGTTTCCTCTGGGTGCTCCGGTTTCCTCTCACAGTCCAAAGTTGTGCAGGCTAGGGTGGGCTGGCCGTGCCAAATTGCCCACAGTGTTCAGAGATGTGTAGCATAGGTGTGTTATAAGGAGGTGGATGCTCCAAGGGTCAGTGTGGACTTGTTGGGCTGAAGGGCCTGTTTCCACACTGTAGGGTTTCTATTCTTTTCTCATTCTAAAAAAAGAAGCTATTTCTAACATCCAACTCTCAGCACTTAACACAAACCTAAGAGATTTTGTCCCCTTGTCATTATCTACTGAAATAGTTGTGAGTTTTCACGATATTGATTTACCTTCTCCACTTTTGCTACATGACAAGACAATGTATGAATTTTGTTTGTATATTTTTTTGAAAAGCTTGCATTTACACAGCATCATTCAGGGCCTGGGGACAGCACAGTCAATAAAACTAATTTAACAAGTGCAGTTGCTGTTATAATGTAAGAAACACGGCAAGCTATTTGGACACAGCAGTAACAACAAAGCAATAATGAACAGGTAATCTGTCTTAGAAATGTTAATGAAGGGATAAATGTTGCTGAGGAAATTGGGGATAATTGCTCTGCCCTTCAAAATTATGAGAGAGGATCCTAATAGTCACCTGAAAGTGTCAACAGAGCCTCTCTTTTACATTTCATCCTAAAAGTTATCACCTTTAACACTGCAGCACTCCTCTGGCATGTCAGTTTTGTGCTCTCACCTCCAGACTAACATTTAAATTCCACAACTTCCTGATTCAGAGATTGCAGTGCTACCACAAAGCCAAAGATTCCTGTTAAACATTTGGTGCGATAATAAAATGGGAATAGTGAGTAAATGGTTAACGTGTAGTGTCAACCTGCATTGGATTTTTGTGCCCAAGACAGAACCAAAGTAGGGGAAAAGACAGGAAAAAAGGAGCAGTTTGCAGACACTGTATTCTGTCCTGTGTGGTTCATTTGAAAATGAGAATAGTTATTATGAGCTATTTAGGGGCACCAAATGGGTGACAGGGAAAAAAGTCACATAATGGTGGTTGGATAATTTATATATTTCTCAATGATTACTGGTCACAGACCCCATACTATTTAGAAGTGATTGTTGTGAATATTGAAAATCACCTGATGTGACAGAAACACAGAAAAAGGAATGTAGGAGATCCATCAGTGTGGGTGATGGCCAAGTGTTTCTATCGCTCGATTCCAGAGTGTCGGGTAATGTTCTGGGGTCCTGGGTTCAAATGCCACCACAGCAACATTAGAACTTGAGTTCAATAGTAATCCATTTGAGTTCAACAATAATCTAGAAAGAAGGATTTAATGATGACCATGAAACCGTTGTTGATTGTCCAGAAAAACCATCTGGTTTACCATGCTCTTCAGGGAAGGAAATCCTCACCTGCTCACATACATGTGACCGACCCACAGTAATATGGTTTATTCTTAACTGCCCTCTGGGCAATTAGGAATAAGCAAAAAATGCTGGCCCAGACTGTGACACCCACATCTTGTGGAAGAATGAAAAAAGCATGTTGTCAGGCTGTCAGACAAGGTTATCATTCTGCCTTTCTGCTGATTTATTGTGCCTTATTGCTTATTCCTCTCATTTGCCCAGTCTCTCTGTCCGCCTGTCCTCTGAGGGAGATCTGACAGTCACATTTACTTCTAGTCTATGTGGAAGATATGCTGTATAAGAGGCGTTACATAGAGATGGTAAACGCCACCCCCTCCAGCTCATGTATTGGTACTGGTCCTGTCCTGCTGACTGCCTCTCATTTACAGCCTCTGTCAGACAGGACCTGTCACAGAGGAGACAGGCACATTATACATTCAGAGACAGCAAAGAAAATGCTGAGAGAGAGCAAGGCAGATCTGCAGAGTTCAACATAGATTCATAGAGTCATACAGCATGGAAACGGACCCTTCAGACAATCCAGTCCCCACACCAATCATCTTCCAAAGCTAAACTAGTCCCACCTGCCTGCATTTGGCCCATATCCCTCCAAAACATTCCTATTCATGAACTTATCCAATTTTTTTTTAATATTGTAACTGTACCTGCACCAACCACTTTTTCTTGCAGTTCATTCGCACACAAACCAGTTTGCTTAAAAAGGCTGCCCCTCATGTCCTGTTTAAATCTTTCTCCTCTCACCTTAAAAAATACACTTCCTAACCTTGAAATCCTTCACTCGCGGGAAAAGACCTTATATATATGCCTCTCATGATTTTATAAATGTTAATAAGTTCACCCCTCAACCTTCTACACTCCAGGGAAAAAGTCCCAGCCTATCCAGCTTATTCTTATAACTCAAACCCTCTGTTGTGAACCTTTTCTAGCTTAATAATATCCTTCCTAAAACAGGACAATGAAGGCAGATATGCTAAATGCCTTCTTAACCACCCCATCTACCTGTGACGCAAATTTCAAAGAATTATGTGCCTCAACTCCTAGGTTTCCTTGCTCTACAACACTACCCAGGGCCCTACTATTAATTGTTTAAATCCTGCCCTTGTTTGTATTACCAAAATGCAATACCTCACATTTATCCAAATTCAACTTTATCTGTGGTCCTCCGTGTATTAACCCAAAACCCATTGTCACAATTGGACAGTTTTTGTACACACCTGCAGACAAATGTTGGGAAGAACACCTGAGGCAATCGTCCAAGAAAGGAGGATGTGGCACTGGGATGATTTCTGATTTTATTTTACAACTTGTGAATGTATTGTGTATTACAGCAGGGCCATGCTGTCAGGAAAGCGACAGTTTCATGCACTTTTGAGTTAATGGTCTGCTTAGGTAACAAATGTAGCCATATTCTGTTGGAGCTGAAATATGCTAGGACCCAGACTTAATTGGAATGGAGCTGTTGCATTCATACTGAATGATCTGGATCAGACAATGCCGTCAATCACACTGTCTGGAAAGAAAACTGAGAAGGTTGCAGCAGGTGTGACTGGGTCAACCGAGGGAAGCAGATGGTGTTTACGTACAACTGTGAATTGAAATAGTTTTTTTTAGTGAGGAACGAAGCTTAGCTTTTGCAGTTTTTTTCAGAGCGGAATGCACACCCTGTGTAGAAGCGCAGGGCCATGCAATCAGTGCAGCCCAAGTTTTGAAAGGAAGACTGAGAGACGTTAGCAGACACCAGTATTATTGGCTGTCAGCAATCATCGATCCTGATACACAGGAGGAACTGAAGGTGTCCAGCTCTGTAACTCACCTAATGATCACATAGTTGACCATTGTTCATTACTGGAGAATTATTGGCACAATATGGCTGTTGGTTTTTGAGGTCAACACAGCCAAAACAGATGCAGCAGAAGCAGAAAAATAAACAGACCATTTCCAGAATAATTTATTAGGATATCTCACAAGAGACCTGTGAGGAAATGTCAGGTGATATGGAATGAAGATCAGGAAGCATTGTGGTCAATTTTATTATGAAGAATGATTTCATGAAGTGGTGTGTATGTCAGAGGGAATCTCTTTGATACTGTTCTGAATGAACCCCATTCCAGCACTACCACCAATACCTGGCTGAGATTGGATAACTCAATAAAGACTGGGGATTGGTTGTGGGATCTGCTTATGTCTTTACAACCAAACTCCATTTTGCTTTAGCCAGTTCATTCGTGGGAGGATGTTGTCCTTGCTTTTGACATCTAGATATGTCAATGTCAATGCAAAAGGTCTAGAAGACATGAGTCTTACTGTCTCACAGTAGAATAGGTTCCATGTATTACCCTTCTTTTACAAATTTAAATGACAAGTTCATCTGAAGAATTTTGAGCTCTTTTCCCCATTTGTCAAAACAACAGGCCTCCTGATACATATTCCATGTGAGGCAACCTGCCTCTCTTTTAATTGAATTCAAATGGATTCTGAACATTACCATGAAGGTAACATAAATATCACCGGCTATTACAAATAATTAATGTATCTGCAACAGAATACTCTGTGTCAGCTACCTCAGGCAATATCGGCTAATCATGCTAACACTCAGATGCTACATCAATGAGTGCAAAGTTTATACCTTCACTGTTGCTAAACCTAAGGCCACATTTGCCAAAACAATTTCGTAGGAAGAATGGAATGTATCAGATGAAGTGGGACAGCTTGTTTATTTCTTTAGAAGCCAGATCTAGTAACCTATCACCAAATGCATTGATTGTCTAGCAGTTACACTAGGTGTTAAGAATGAGTGCTTGGGGTGAAGTTACAGTACAACAGTGTATTGCATGATATAATGAACTATCTTGGATAGTGAGAGTTTTCAAAGCTACATCTCTGTCCCACCCACCATTCAGGATACCCAAAGGAGTTAGGTCAAGTACATATTTGACCAAAACCATGACTTGGATGCTAACGGTGAGGTGACCTTTGCTGCGTGGAGTATGATTTGTGTCTTGCTCATGTCAGTCCTGTGTTGAAATGGGAAAGCCCCAAAGTTGGTGGATTAAACCTCATTTGCAGGATTGCAATTAGTAAGTGAGCAGGTTCTGTACTGCTCCATTCTTCTTCATGCTGCCAGTTACCACTGGCTCAGGAGATGACCGGGAAGCATTGTACACACTGCTTGTGGTGCACACAGACTGCTCTCACTTAAAACAAACTGTCTCTCTCAAACAGAATCTGCTCTGAGTAAGTGACAATGGGAACTGCAGATGCTGGAGAATCCAAGATAACAAAGTGTGGAGCTGGATGAACACAGCAGGCCAAGCAGCATCTCAGGAGCACAAAAGCTGACGTTTTGGGCCTAGACCCTTCATCAGAGAGGGGAATGGGAAAAGGGAACTGGAATAAATAGGGAGAGAGGGGGAGGCAGATTGAAGATCGAGAGAAAACAAGATAGGTAGAGAGAAGAGTATAGGTGGGGAGGTAGGGAGGGGATAGGTCAGTCCAGGGAAGATGGACAGGTCAAGGAGGCGGGATAAGGTGGTAGGTAGGAAATGGAGGTGCAGCTTGAGGTGGGAGGAAGTGATGGGTGAGAGGAAGAACAGGTTAGGGAAGCAGAGACAGGCTGGGCTGGTTTGGGATGCAGTAGGGGAAGGGGAGATTTTGAAGCTTGTGAAGTCCATGTTGATACCATTGGGCTGCAGGGTTCCCAAGCGGAATATGAGTTGCTGCTCCTGCAACCTTCGGGTGGCATCATTGTGGCACTGCAGGAGGCCCATGATGGACATGTCATCAAGAGAATGGGAGGGGGAGTTGAAATGGTTCACGACTGGGAGGTGCAGTTGTTTGTTGCGAACCGAGTGGAGGTGTTCTGTCTCTGCTCGGTTCGCAACAAACAACTGCACCTCCCAGTCGCGAACCATTTCAACTCCCCCTCCCATTCCTCAGACGACATGTCCATCATGGGCCTCCTGCAGTGCCACAATGATGCCACCCGAAGGTTGCAGGAACAGCAACTCATATTCCGCCTGGGAACCCTGCAGCCCAATGGTATCAACGTGGACTTCACAAACTTCAAAATCTCCCCTTCCCCTACTGCATCGCAAAACTAGCCCAGTTCTTCCCCTCCCCCCACTGCAACACAAAACCAGCCCAGCTCGTCTCGTCCCCTCCCCCCACTGTATCCAAAACCCAGCCCAGCCTGTCTCTGCTTCCCTAACCTGTTCTTCCTCTCACCCATCCCTTCCTCCCACCTCAAGCCGCACCTCCATTTCCTAACTACCACCTCATCCCGCCTCCTTGACCTGTCCATCTTCCCTGGACTGACCTATCCCCTCCCTACCTCCCCACTTATACTCTCCTCTCTACCTATCTTGTTTCCTCTCCATCTTCGGTCTGCCTCCCCCTTTCTCCCTATTTATTCCAGTTCCCTCTCCCCATCCCCCTCTCTGATGAAGGGTCTAGGCCTGAAACATCAGCTTTTGTGCTCCTGAGATGCTGCTTGGCCTGCTGTGTTCATCCAGCTCCACACTTTGTTATCTCTGCTCTGAGTAATATGGTTTAGTCTTAAATGATGGAAAATTAAAGAGCAGGTGAGTGAGAGGATCCTGACAGAAGTGACAGTTTGACTGGTGTCTTGGATAGTTTTCACTAAATCTCCCTATATTTATCCTCCTTCGTACAGGTAAATCCAATAACTCACTATGATTCCTTTAAATTCAAACCAGAGTACTTCCAGGTCATGAGCTAGTATTAAAAAATCCTCACAAACATTTTGGGATGCTGGTCTTTTAAGGAACACCAACACGGGTTCTCCATCTTGCATCGCTGTGTCTATTGTCTATGAAATGATGTCCACATGAATTTTCAGGATGCATTCAATCCAAGTTAAGCTTCCCAGGGTTTTGACTGTCATGTTGATCTTGCAGTATCAGGATAGAGCTGCTCAGTGGAGTCTAGCAGATGCTCGGCACCACTGCAAAAGTCATGCAGAAGCTGCTCCAGAAACAATAAGCACCACCAGCCGATTTCAACTCGCAACCTGACTCAAGTTCCACGCAGTATTTAACCAGTAATTAATCAGCAAGAAGAGTGAGATATTGTCCTTGAGTGGGCACCCTTCTGAATCCTCTCGATCCCATTGTAGATTTACACATGTCTCCAGTAGAATGATGGAGTTTAAGTAGGAAGGTAAGGGGTGAAGATGACACAGTGTGTGCTGAGTGATGTATACAAGTTAAGCGAGTGAACAAAAACTTGGCAGATGACATATAATGTGGGAAAATATAAGGTTAGGCACTTTGGTAGAAAGTGTGGAGGACCTGAATATTATTTAAATTGGGGAAGAGGCTAAAAGGGATAGCACAGAGGAATTTTGGAGTCCTCATGCGTAGATCACAGAAGGTTTCATGTAATTTAGCAGGTAATAGGGAAATCAAATGGAATTTTTGGCTTCTATTTCAAAGGGATGATGTACAAAACTGGGGCACGCTTGTGAAAATAATACAAAGCAGCCCTCAGACAATACTTTCTATCCATTTATCTAAGGAGTGACATATTGGAACAGGAAGCAGTCCAGGGAAACTTTTGTAGTTAGATCCCAGGTATGGAGAAAGTCTCTAATGACAGAAAGAGGTTGAGTAGGTTGGGAATGTACTCACTGAAGTTCAGAAGAATGAAAGGCAACTTTATTAAAGCATATAAAATGCAAAAGCTGGAAACTGGAAACAGCCAAAGATAATGCTGAGGAAGGGTCACCAGACCCGAAACGTTAACTCTTTTTTCTCCTCCACAGATGCTGCCAGACCTGCTGTGCTTTTCCAGCAACTTTGTTTTTGTTACAGAGAATGCTGAGGAAACTCAACAGGTCTGGCAGCATCTGTGGAGACAAAAATAGAATTAATGTTTTAAGTCCATATGACTTGACTCCAGAAGGATTCTCGGGGGCTTGACAGGATGTTTTGGTGTGTGGAAGAGTCAAGGAGCAGATGGCATAATTTCAGAGTAAAGGATCGCAGGGTAGAGGTCAGGAGGTATTTCTTCTTTCAGAGGGTATTGAATCTGTGGTTTTTGTTTTTATTGCACAGAGCCTTAGTGTTATGCAGCGCAAAAACAGACCCTTTGGTCAAACTCACCTGCAGTGATCAGTAACCCCAATCTGACCTAATCCAATTTGCCAGCATTTGGCCCATATCGCTCTAAACCCTTCTTATTCATATACCCATCCAGATGCCTTTTAAATGTTTTAATTGTACCCGCCTCCACCACTTCCTCCGGCAGCTTGTTCCATACATACAACACCCTCAGTGTGAAAAAGATACCCCTTAGGTCCTTTTTAAATCTTTCACGTCTCACCTTGAACCTATGCCGTCTAGTCTTAGACTCCCCCACCCCAGGGAAAAGACCTTAGCTATTCACCCTATTCATGCCCCTCATGATTTTATAAGGTCACCCCTCAGCCTCTGACGTTCTGGGAAAAATGTCCCAGCCTATTCAGACTCGCCCTACAGCTCAAACATCCAGCCCTGGCAGCATGCTTGTATATCTTTTCTGTACTCTCTCAAGTTTAACAACATTCTTCCTGTAGAAGACTGACCACAACTTTGTGCAGAATTCCAAAAATAGCCTCACCAATGTCTTGTACAACCACAACATGATGTCCCAACTCCTATACTCAATGTTCTGACCAATATAGAGGTTCAGTTATTAAGTATGTCAAAGCTGATATACACATTTTTAAAGTCAGATCAGTAAGGGGATCAGGAGTTACAAGGATAACGTAGGAAGTGGAATTGATAGTGATTAATAATGATCGTAATGAATGGTGGAGCAGTCAGAATGCTGTACCTCTGCTTCAATACCTTATAGTCTTATTGGCTTCACAATGTGAGCATTTGTTAATGGGAAATCACATTGGCATAATTCATAGTCCTGCAGTTTTATGCTGTAGCCAATTCAAGACCTTGTAGTTCAGTACTAGGCGACTGATTTCATTGTGGTCATTATAAATATATTATTGTGTTTGTTTTAAGGTGATTAATAATGGTCATTGCATAATCAGTGTTGCAGAGATTGCTTGCTATTGCTATCCATTCAAACATCCATTTGATTGAGAGCAACCATATTTGATCTGTATTTGCAATATTTCCCTACATTATTCTCGCCACTGTTCAAAAAAATTATTTTAAGTTTCCTAAATCCTTCACTAGTCTCCTCGGGCATAAGAATTAGGAGCAGGAGGAGGCCATTCATTCCCTTGAGCTGCCTTCCCACTCAACATGCTCATGATTTGATCTGGTCTTAGATCCTACCTGCCACCTGCTATAACCTTTGACTTGCATCAGTCAATAATCTGTCTCATTCACCCCGGGAATATATTCAATGACCCAGCTTCCATCACTGAGGCAGAGAATTTCAAATGCCAACAATCTTCCTCATCTGACTGAAGCTTCCCTGAACTACTTCCAATGTAGAAAGGTGAACAATATTGTACACAGCACATTTGGTGAGGTCTCACCAATGCCTAAGTTTTTTGACTTCCTGCATTTGAAAAGTAACTACTTAATATGGTATCTGAGTTTTCTCTGTCCTCAATTTGCAATGCAGCTCTTTTCTTTTGCTTTAGTTGCTCTCCACAGCATATGGACATTTGGTCACAGAGGCTGAGGAAAAGGGGCAACCAGATATATAGTGAAAATAGAATGGTAAACCAGGACACTAGCATCAGTTCCCACAAGTTTCTACATTAATATTGCACCAACTAAACTACCAGCCATAATATGCACAGAGCAGCTTTTAATTAACACTGGAACATGGGGTTCTGGGATTTAATTAATTGAAAAACAAAGTCGACAGTAGATTCTGCTCATTAATTCGAGCAGGATTTCATGCCTAGAAAACTTGAGCTTCATAAAGCATTTATGCATGGGCAGTTCAAATTCTGTTCCTCTTTTTAATACTTAAGTTAAATTCAAGCTTCACCAATAATGTTAGCTGGGAATGTCCTTCTGTCCTTTATGACCTGAACTGCCATTAAGTGTTGCTTGTAGCCAGATCCCAGCCTTGCCAAACTGTGCCAACATTCAGATGCAGGAATATTTTCTGTGTGTAGCAGGCAGTTTAAACACATCCCATGGCATAATGGTTGTAAAGGAGAGATTCTTCATGCAACTGGTAATGAATCTTTATAAACATTCATGGAAAAACATAATTTCGAGGCATTGACTGTTTACAATATTCCACCTCCACCAGGATACTGTTTCCAAGGTAAACTCCTGGGTGCTTGTCAATTGGTCTGCAGAGTCCAGTTGATGGAACTCCTACTGCTAGCTCCCACTGACAACATGACACTAATTGTCTTGCCTCTGCAGACACTACAAGCTGAATCTTACCATACGTTGGTAAATAATCATTTTCTTTGAGTCCTGGGCATCTCTCTGAGGTCTATCACATTTTCTTCATGAAAAACACTCCAAACCTGACTCCTCAGTGACCTATGGCAGCATTCTTGGAAATGTTAGCCCGATATGCCCGTAGTCACCGGCACCAGCTTTAAATGTCATTGCACAACAGGGCAAGTGCTGTTAGTCCAGAGCTGCCCTGCGCTATTCCTTCATTTCCCTCACCTCAACATATGGGGCCTGGCTGGAAAATGTGACTTATTGCTCCCAACGTCAAGAAAGGCCTCACTCAGCTTCTCTCGTGATTCTCCCACACTTCTTGCCATTTTTCTGCGCTGGGAGGATTCCGCACAAAGGGCATCTTCCTCTCCTCATGGCTTTTTGAACTCCAATGTTGTCCTCAGATGATCCACTCAGGTCTGCCCCAGCTGCTCGCCTGCTCCACTCTAATTTGCCAGCCACCATCAGTCATTGCGCTATCAGCGGTCTGCACTATTCTTGATTCTAACACCTCAATGTTGCGAACCATCAGATTGGAACTCTGCTATAACCCGAGTGGTTACAGCCCTGTCCTTTTCTGTCTCTCTGTCTTGTTACATGGTTACCACCCTTGATAACAGTTACTGACATGGCGCAAAGAGAACAAAAGTAAAATCTGCATCAACTAACTACAAATTCTATTTGTTTAGTTAAAACAGACACACAGTTCACACCATTTGGTTGAGAAACAGCGATCCATACAAGGCTAAAATCCAAGCACAAACCCACCATTTTCCAGTGACGCTCCCTGAACAGTCAACAAAAATAAAAGCTAGAAGCTACCTGAGAACAGAAGCCCATGCTGACCAGGCGATTTATCACAAGCCTTGGGGTTATTTCCAGGTTACCAAGCTTGTGGTCCACAACTGTGAGAAGATTGATCTTTCACTGCTGGCAAGCTGAGATCCTTCATTTTTACCTTTTTCCTTACCTTCCTGTGCTGTGCTGTCCTGTCCTTGTTGGTTCTTAGCTTATCTGATGCTCCATTGTCTTTCCTCCTAGGCTCACTCCAAGGACACCTTTGGGATTACCTCATTAATCTCCCTGCAAGAGAAGGACTTGTGCCTTATGTCATCCTCAGAGCTGATCTAGTTCAAGCCTGCCCAAGCCAGTGGCCGAGGCTTGGGTAACTTCAGTTCACAAGATTGCTGTTTTTATGTGTGCGCTAACAATCTCTCTCCCTCTTTGAGGTCTCTTTAGGTTAGAGGTCAGTCTGACTAAGTATCAGGAGCTGATTAGTTGTTCCAATTCCTCTTCCCTGGTTTTTTGATCACAGTCGGAGACTTCTGATATCCTATTTACAAGTCCTCTGCCCCTCACTGCTGTTTTCTGTTCCTCATGGCAGCTGGCTCCACCAATCAGCTTACCAAAGATACATCTTTCTGCAGGTCAGGGCCCACCTACCCGCTCCCCTGGCTTGTGCTTGCTCCCTGCTCTGGGAGGCCCCACCTTTACTTCAAACTTGTCAGAAGCTGTCAAATTTTCAAATACTGCGTTTCTCCTTATATATAAATTAATGAAAACCAGTTATGTGGAATATACTATTCACATTCATGGAAGTTAGGATATGGACATGAGTCTGAAAATTATGTAAAGATAATTTATGCACTGATAATTAAGCTTTTGTCTTGACAATCACAAAACAGGAGAAAAATATTAAAAATTTAAAAGGCAAAACAAGTCTTTGATTCCCCTTTTGCCTGACTGAGCATTCTCACTTAAACGAGAAAACTGCAGAGTGGCAGGCATTTTTTGTTTTGTCAAGATGCTGTGTTGTAACGTTTCCCTGCACATGTTTGTTCAGTCAAACAATTAATTAGATTTTAAATATCAAAGCTGGCCTAATGTCTTGATACGTATATGCAAAGCCTTTGGTGAGCTGAAGATATCCAGAGAGCTGAGAGGGGAGGGGTCAGGAGAACAGACTGCGAGAAGAGACATCAGTGATTAAATTCTTGCAGAAAATGCTGCTCATGTGACTGCTGGAAGTCCCACGGGACTTTATCCTTTTTGTGGAGCATGAATAGTGGAAGCTGCACAGAACACTAGAAAGACAGTTAGTCAATTAGAGTCAACATCATCACACAGTTCATTAATTACTTATGCGGCACTCTATTAGACCAAACCAACTGTGTTTCAGTAAATATTTACAATTCACTTAAATTTAATCTCCTTTCCTTTTAACGTAATTTGACAGGATGAGTTTTAGGGAACATCAGCTTGAATTTACTTCTGGTACCAATGATTTTGCATTGATACGTTCAAGTCTGGGAGTTGAATAAATTTATACTGATCATTTTGTACAATACCATAGAGGCACTGCACAGTCAGAGGTGATCTAACCAGGACCCCATCAGAAGACTTTGAAATAACCCACAGTATTATTCAAACAGGTTTCCCCGAGTCTAAACCAAAATACAGTGCTCAGCCAGCACTACTAAAACAGACTGACCAATTGTTTACTTCAGTGTAATTAGTGCAACCTTGCTGTGAGTAAATTGGGGACTACATTGTCTGCACTAGAACCAGGTTTATCTTTCAAAAGTGCTTCATTGGCTGTGAACCACCCTTCAGGTCTTCGAAGGAATGAAAAAATGATTTGTCCACTCATCGTGAATCTGAATGAATGCATGTTGTTAGTTTTATTATTGTGAACAGAGTTTACTGATGATTGAACTTACAAATATTGTTAATGTGAGTAGTCCATCAACTACTTACAATTATATGGCACATTCAAGTATTTATTATCTCAGCTTTAATAAATCCTTCCAAATCTGATGAGACAAAGACAACTAATGCATTGGAACACCAAGACCTGCAAGTTCCCCTTTAAGTCACCACCTATCCTGATTGGAACTATTCTTCTACTGTCACTCAGGCAGAATCCTAGAATGCCCCACCTGACAGCACTCTGTGGTACCTCCAACCTAAGAACCGCAACAATTTAATAAGGTGCTCAACAGAGCAACTATGAATGGGCAAAGAATTTTGGCTTTGCATTTTTTTTTCTGTGCTTTCTTTCCTCAAAAGATTATTTCATTGATTTCTGTTGATTAAGGGAATCAATGTACATCGAACTAAGACAGGTATAAGAGACCACTTTTCTGGGGACTATAAACTGAAATGGAAGTTGCAAAAACCACAGACATTTTTCAGCCTGACAATTGTGTGTTACATATGGTTGGGTTGTGTTGTGCGTTACTTTTTAGAAACAGTAAGAGGGAGAATTTGAAACTGAATGAAGCTGAGAACGTTTTGAGTTGAGGAAATTCTGTTTGACCACAGCCCTCTTATTGTTGAACTATAGAATGTTAAAAAGTTGCAAGTTTCAACAGCAGCAGAAAGGAAAAAAGTATCCAGGGCCCACAGACAGAAAGCATCATTCTTGTTTCTCTCTCTCAATATATATTATTGGGAAAAAGATTGAAAAATGAAGAAAGTTCAAATGAAGAAAAATAATTAGTTTGCCTTGAGCAGTCAAATAATATCCATTACTGTTCAGAAAACTGTGTGTCATCATTACAAAAATCAAAAGGTCTGCGAAGAAAAAAGCTTCTCACTTTGTGGTCTGAACTTTTGATCTTTTGGTGTTTACTGGTATTTTGACTGGCTTAATCATGATTGTATGTGTTTGAAGTTTTGAAGATGTTCAGTTAAAGTTGTATAAATCTTTTGTTTTACTGTTCTCATTAAAGTTAGTTTTTTTTCTGTATTACTGAAGGAACCTGGCAAGACAAATAGACCATTTTGGTGATTGCATTGGGATTTATATTTTTTGTGGAATAGTAGAGAATAATTATCACAGCACTCTTCCCCATTGAGTTCCCACACTGCAAGATGGAATTGAACTTATTTGTAGATGTGGACAGCAGAAAGGGATCAAATAGCTGAATGGCCTACTTCTGATTCCAATGCTTCCTAGTGAATCTTAACTGTTATTTTTACACAGCATTCAGAGCACAAAATAGCCAATCTTTTGTAGGCTGCGCAACAAAGCTTTACAACATCTGATATTACTCTGACATGTGTAATATTGGAAAGACCATCTGTCTTTTCACAGCTAAATTCTACTTAATGGTTACTGTACATTTTGTATGTTCCAAAACTGCTCATCTTTATTATGCTTTTTATAAAAAGAATTATAATCTATGATGTGCCTTTTTACATTTCATGATGTCAAGGTCCACTGGCCAACAAAGTCATATGATTAATGACAACGGAACATGAACACTGACTCCAAGTAGGATTAAAATTGTAATCAATACTTCTAGCCACCTGTTGTGACTTAGATAGCAGGCGTATTGTCACAAGCCATTTAGTCCAGCGATGTCTAACAAGATCATTTAAATTCCTTTTTTAATTAACTTTAAATATAGTGCAATTTTATGACTAAACATTCATTCAAACAGAGAGCCCAACAGTGAGGGGCACCATCTGAAAGAATGTTTTTTGCAAATTAACTCAACAGATGTAATACTGTTCGGTTCTTTTTTATTGCTTTACTGAGTGTCACTATCTAAGCTCGCATTTATTGCCTATTAGGTAGTCACGTGTCTACCATTGCTATGTCTGAAATCATATGTAGTCCAGACCAGGTAAAGATGACAAATTGCCTTACCTAAAAGAGGATACTGAACCAGCTGGGATTTCAGAATGATCACCATTGGTTACATAGTCTCCACTAGGCTAGCTTTTATTTTCAATTCCAGATATCAATGTATTAAATTCGGATTTCACCACCTGCCAAGATGGGATTTTAACTCATTTTCTCAGACTGGAGTTCCAGATTCGTAGTCCTTTGATGTTACTACCATGTCACTGCCTGCCCTCCTCGTTTAACTGAATCCCTTTAATGAGTCGGGAAGAAAACATCAGGCAGTGACAGAAAGTTAGCAATATCAAGGCAACAATACTGAGCATAACCAAATGAAGGAAAAGAATCTAAATGATACAGAAGCAATAGTTTTCAATTTCACCCTGTCCATCTAATAGCCGCTAAATGCCCCTAATGAGGCCAACTCCACTGCCCTCTCCGGCAATGCATTCCACACCCCCACCACTCTCTGAGTAAAGAACCTACCTCTGACGTCTCCCTTATATCTACCTCCACTCACTCTAAAACTATGCCCCCTTGTAATAACTACCTCCACCCTAGGAAAAATTCTCTGGCTGTCCACTCTATCTATACCTCTGATCATTTTGTATGTTTTGGAACTTAAAATGTCATGCTTACAATAGCATGAGGAATGGTCTAACAAAGCTCAGTTTATTTTTTTCTTCTTCCTTGAATCTTGGTGAGTGATATCCTTAGTAGGTAATGTAGGAATTTGAGAATTGTGGTACACATTTACATTCCCAGGTTAAATAATGTAAAATGATGGTGATACAGAGTGAAGCTTTCTGTGCTTGAATTTTAACTGTATTCACTAACAAGTTTGCATCTCCACCTCAGCCATCCTTGAGTTGCGGTAGTGAAAATTATTCCCAATAAATATGGAACATTTTGGATTGCATTATAGGATAGGCTTCAGATCACAGAAGCACTGTTCCTTAATGACAGTTATGTGAGATAAAGACACGTGGCATTCCAGTATGAAAGTACCCACTCACGTTCATTCATTCTCTCTGTTTTGTGGTGTCAGTCTAGCATTCTCAGTCAGTCAGCTACATGTATATAGTACACAGTAACATCAGTAACCACAGAACCCCGCTTATATCTGCAAGTCTGAGATACTGTAGCAGTCTAAGTACTTAATAATTATAAACTTCAAACTAACTGTCTCAGTTAGAATGTGACTCTCCGAGGTATATAGAGAACTACAAAATACATCACTTTGCTTACTTTAGAATTAAACGGGATTTTGTATACCACTGGGATTCTTAGAGCCAGTGGAAAGAATAAAAACTTACATAGGCTGAGTTGGTTTTCTGAGGCAGTACGTTTGTTGTTAGGACATCGTACTAATGGCATCAAGATGCCTCCCCTTCTATAGTTTCAAGCAACTTCAGAACTCAGGAACATAGCTGGTTTCCCCAAGGTGCTAAGTGCGATTGACTGTACATATGCGGCATTGAAAAGGCAGTGTCACAACGCTGCAGAATTCATTAATAGGAAGGGGGTCTATTCCATTAATGTCCGGATGGTCTGTCTCACCATTACCACTTCCTGGAAATGTGTGCCAACTGCCTTGCAGCTGCCATAACTCCTACATCCTGGAGCACTGTTGTGTACCTCATGTGTTTGAGGGTCTAAGACCTCAGTAGAAACAGAGTAGTGGTGATTCAGAGAGTGTATTTAAATGGGATGTAGCTAAGGCAGGGAAATTTTGTGGCCCGATGGGTAAACAAATGACAATGGTGAGAGAATGATGTTGTGTATTTGACGGAGTATCAGCCATGCTGACAATGTGCATTGAGCAATATGACATTCTAGTTCCCGTGCCATTATATTGCTGCTGAGAGGCGATGCCAGACTGCCAACACTTTCCCAAATGCATGGCAGCCTTTCAAAGATGGTGTGAGAACCAGAGATGCTGTTTTATCCCTGAAAATGTCCCATGTCCTCCACCACACTTAGTTCTGCATTCTACAAGTTACCCTGATGAACTGCTAGAATTTCAAACTCACTAAGGGCTTTGACTTGCACCCAGTGTTCGAAAGTAAAAGACTGCAGATGCTGGAAATCTGAAATTAAAACAGAAAATCCTGCAGAAACTGAACAACTCCCTCCCTAGCATTATCAGGGTCCACCTACAGCACAAAGACTGCAGCGATTCAAGAAGGCAGCTCACTGCCACCACCTTCTCAAGGGCACCTCGAAATGGGCAATAGATGTTGGCCAGCTAGCAACGCCTACATCTCACAAGCGAAAATAGATAGAAGGCTTGGCATCATCTGAGGAGAGCGAAACTCCGTTAACACAAGTCCTGACTTGATTTCGTCTGTCTGACTGAAATGCATGAGAGAAAATGAGTTGAATGAAGGCTTCCTTAAATGATGCACCATCAAATTACAACACTGTTTCAATACTCGAGACTAAGAAATGTAGCACGATCAGTTAATTTCATACATTCTCCGACTTGAAAGAACGTTAAAAGGAATAAATAGCAAACATTCTCCAAACATTTTTCCATTTGAAGTGGAACTATCTAGCTAATTCCACATATGATCAAGCAAGCTGGTGTTCCAAATCTTAGACTGTGCATTGAAACTATATGGCATTTTGTTACTAATGTTTATTTTTGTCAAAATTACATTATTCACTATTATACCATTACCCAGGAAAACAAGTGAGACATGGATTCTTCACCCAATTTAAGTGAGGACCAGCGGAGATTACATTTGTTTTTATATAAAGCCTTCAACCTGTGCCAGTGTTCTTTATTCACAAGTCAGTTTTCACTGTAAGCACAGGAGATGTACTTCTCTTTCTCAAGAAATCCATAATAATACCAATGATTGTCAATTAAATTCAACTTACTACATGTTTTGACAGAGGCAGAGATCAAAAGCCTCACAATTATATCTCAAATGTTCTTGTGGGTGGAATTTTCTGTGCATTTTTAGCTAGAGACACAGGTATTCAGATCAGAAATCAAAAACCTACTCAAAAGATTGAGCAATCCTGGTCATAAAGTTTTGCTTTATTCATTGTGTTACACCAGAACTCAGTGGTCTTCTCTGCCTCTCAGATGAAAGAAGGCAGCCTCTCAACTTGAAGTCTCAAGTTTCAGGCTTGAGGTCCTGGCCAGGACATGAGTACAAATATTAAGGCTGACGCTCCAATCCGTAATGAAGGGTGTGCTATTCTGTCAGAGGTATTGGCTTTTGAATAGAATATGAAACAGAGGCATGTGTTGCAATGCATGTAGAAAAAATATCCATGCATTATTTCACGTGTCCCGGTCAAATGTTTGTCACTCAATCTACATCACAGAAGCAGATCATCTGATCATTATCACAACATTGAGTGTGATGTACAAATTGGCTGCTGTGTTTCTTACATGATAACAGTATAATATAGAAGTATACCATTTGTGTAAAGCCCTTTGAGGTATCTGATGTGTGGTATACTGCCCTGAAGGGGTTAATAATGAGGATTACCATTAGCACCATCCACTACAATAATGACATATAGATGTTTTTTAATCACTCATGGAACGTGGGCATCTCTGGTTGGCCCAGCACATAATGCATGTCTGTAATTGCCTTTGAGAAGGTGGTGGTGAGCTGATGCCTTGAACTGCTGCAGGCAATGTGGTAGTAGGTGGACACACAATGTCCTTAGGGAGGGACATGAGGGCAGAACATCTTGAAGGGCCAGGGTTAGGGTTAGGAATGAAGGAACATCAAACATCCAATCATCCTCAAAGCTTCGGTTACAATACTTGTCGTATCAATGTAAACTGAAACCAGTTGCCAATGTGAAATAAACCACGCAGTGTGGAGCTGGGGGAACCCGACAGATCAGGCAGCATCAGGGGAGCAGGAAAGTTAATGCTTCAGGCTGGGACCCTTCAGCAGGACTGACCCAAAATGTCGACTTTCTTGCCCCTCTGGTGCTGCCTGACCTGCTGTGTTCCTCCAGTTCCACACTGTATTGACTCTGATAGCAGTGTCTACAGTTCTTGCTATCTCTGAAGTAAACTATATCTTGTTAACTGCAAGGAATTCTTTTAGCCAGAATAAGAAGTGGCCTTCTTGTTCCATACCAAACCAAGTAGACCCTGCAGTTTATTATTTTTGAGGGGGACATCACAAGCAGCAGATCATGCAGTATGATGAGCTGACACAAACATACAGCATAGGAGGCAGTGGCGCGGATTTGATTTGACTGCTCATAAACACACAGTGAGCAGCAATGTGAAATCTCCACACTCTACTTTAATTGGCCTGCCCATGCATTGCTGTAGCAATAGGGAAGAGCTGAGGTTTTCAGAACAAGGCAGTGGAAACCCTCATGTCAGTCCTCAAACAGGAAGAATTATTTCCGATCATGGTAAAAGCATGGTTAGAGATACGCAGCAACAGGAGACTGAGCAACTCCCTGCAGAAGGAGGATTAGTAACTCCAAAGCAGATAGTGGTTGCATCATGAGCAACCTTCTGTGGAAATGGACTCAGGTCAGAGTTCAGCGGTGATCAAACAGACACCAGAGCCTCAGTCAATAAAGCTTAAAATCCTGGTGGGTCATGGGAAATTTGTAAAATTACTGTAACAATGAAAAGTTTAAAAAATTATACAGTTCTAACATCACCACCATAGCTACAGACTTCAAAAAGCACAATGACAGAATCAGAAGGAAAAGGAGCTAAAGGAAGTATTAATCTGAGACCACCAACCCAGGGACTTTGCAAAGCTTGTAATTAAGTCAACATACTTGAACAGAATAGAAGCCTAAGCATACTTTGTCCAAATGGGATAAAACATTCTGAAAGACTTTATCAAGGTCAGTGTACAATGCAAGAGATTCCTCAAGAGCCACACCATAAGTAAAAATAATATGTTAAAGCCCGGAAAAATGCAATTAATTCAGTGAAACCATTAAAAAAGATGGGAATCCCCCACACAAGTCGTGGGAAAAGAGGGATCTTCCATTTTAACCGCAAAACATGGGGAAACCCTTCAATGCAACAGCAGAACTGCTATGACTGAGCAATGAAGTCTCCTAAGCAAGCAAAATATATAATCTCGTCAAGCAGATGTGGCACCAGAGATAATATTACTAGAAAATAACACAAGGAGCATTGGACACTGTGTGAGGAGAACAGTTTGAAAGTAACAGAAGAGCTTGAAATATATGCAAAATCAAAATCTGAACAAGATTATGACATTATAGCTCACTAAGAGTTAAATAAACGCAACAAATGCTTTTGAACAATTACAGAAATGTTTTAATAATTAACTCAAACTCAGAACTTATAGAAGCCTTGAGGAGGAAGATGTAATAAAACAGTTCAGCATGCAGAGTAATCCACAGATGATTTATTTAATGATCTATACAGATCAGTGGAGAGATGTGATTTAAAATCAGAAGTCAAAGGGAATTGTTGTCAGATTTATTATTGCCAAAATAAAATCTGTATTTAGGGAAAGCAACTCACATGTGAGTGAAGGCTAAGTCTGAAAGCAACAACATTCTTAAGAGCAGAAGATCAAATTTGGCAGAAGCTTATTGAAAAATTTGATCTTTAAAGCACAAAACCATACACAGTATGTTACAAACCAGCCAGTAAGACAGAAACCAGAGATTGAAAGTTCCTGATCATGCTGTGTAGGAAACAAACTGCACACATGCGGACAGTGCCTAGCCCTTAAAAGTAAAATTTTTGTTTGTCAACAAGTCGGCAACTTTCAGAAAGAGTGTCGAAATGAAACACAGTTTCAGAAAAGCACGAGATCAAATAATTAGGAACACAAAGATTAACAGGGTGTTTGCCAGGATTGGAGGGTTTGAGTTATGGGGAGAGGCTGAATAAACTGGGGATATTTTCTTTGAAGCTTTAGAGGCTGAGGGGTGACTTTATAGAGGTTTATAAAATAATGAGGGGCATGGATAGCATGATTAACCAAGGCCTTTTTCCAAGGTGGGGGAGTCCAAAATTAGAGGGCATAGGCTTAAGATAACAGGGGAAAGATTTAAAAATGACCTGGGGGGGTAACTGTTACACACGGAAGTTAGTGTGTGTATGGAACGAGCTGCCAGGAAGTGGTGGAAGTGAGTGAAATTACAACATTTAAGAGGTATGCAGATTGGTATATGAAAAGGAAGGATTGAGAGGGATATGGGCCAAATGCTGGCAAATGTGTCTAGGTCAGATTGGGATGATTGGTCGGCATGGACAAGTGGGAATGAAACGTCTATTTCCATGTCGTGTAACTCTATGACTATTTTACTGGACGCGAAACATTAACTGGGTTTCTCTCTTTGTAGATATTGTCCGACCTACTGAGTTCCTTCAGCACTTTCTGTCTTTATGTCAGGTTTCTAGCATATGCAGTATCTGCAGTACCTCGTTGATTGCCCTTCCCCATTCAGGTAACAATCTGAAAAGTCCAAAGTGATGCATTCCAGGAGAATGGTGAGACCTCCAGATAACTAAATTTATAAAGTCAAAGACTTGGGATTGGGGAGTGCTGGGTGGGGAAAGAATAGTGGAAATATAAACGTATACACAATGGCATTACATTAATAATGACACACAAAAAAACTTAGGGATGAGTCGTCGCAAATGATCTGAAACAGTCTGAGAGGTTTAATACTGAAGACTTCAATAAGCACCTCCATTATTTTGATATCATATGGACTTTTGGACAGGACAGTTTATCATTTTGAAGAAGTGAAACCCAATATTTGGTCCCGCACAAAGTTCCTGTAACAATGTCTAGTATATCAACGTAACCTGTAATAAATTGCTAGCAAACAATAAACTCAATCTTGTAACTAAAACAAATCCTCCTCATTTAGAATAGGAGTTAGTTTTTCTAAATGGCATTAGACCAAGCAGGCCCTTCCTACAAGATGGTTGTAGCAACCATACTCATGATCAGCAGCTCATACAATAAAGTGAGCTGGTCCTTACCACATTATGGGTGGTTGTAAAACTCACTGTATAAAGACAAAATTACTAATTTATTGGTAGCTGTCACATAGCAATTAAGGCAACTGCTCATTGGGTATAACTGGCATCTAGTAGCTGCTGATGTCACTTCCTTTATTTTTGCAGATTATGATAGAAAACAATGAAGATCTATGACAAATGAACAAGAGCTTTACTATTGATGCAGCATCACAAAGTAACTGTGGATAGGTAAGGTCTTCAGGAAGCATCTGTAACCGATGCCCTTCACAAATTGCTTTCACCATCCACATTACAACACACTTAGGACATTTGTGGAATATTTAATTTTGCTCTCATCTGCATTTTCTGAATTATAAACTCAAAAGGAATTTCTACATTAATTTGATTGCATCCAAAAGGAGTATTTTAATTTTATTGATATGATGATTAGATTTATCCATTTGTGAAGCTCAGACTGTGCATTGTTATTAGTGAATGTAACTAATCGAGTCCATCAAGAGCTTTTAAGCTTTAAAATGCCTGTCTTTTGACAAACATATCAGTCACTGGTGTGGGAACAGTACGAAGAGATAATTTTGCATCAACATACGCAAATTGACATCATGGTAGATGTTTTATTTGGGTAATACAGATCTGTTTATTTCAATCATAAATTAATAAGCAATAGGTACTTGAGCCAGTGCTAGATCCTGTACGATAATAAGATTTTAGATAAGTGTAGCACACATTGATCATGGTTGCTAGTGCAACTTCTTTCCAGAAGTTGATCTTAACTGCACATTGCTTTATTTATCATGTAGTACCAGCTAAATATAATATCTGTGCTTCAACCAAGCCTGAAGATTGTGAGGTGAATATTATTGACAGCAAGCAGGAATAAAGCAAGGCACTGCTTGTTAACAGGGAATCCCAAATCATCAAGAGCAATGGACTGGATGTAAATGACACACTTCATAGCAAACACTATCCTCTACAAAAGAGAGGAACAAGAATATGAATAAAACTGATTCTGCTGGAAGATTTGTGACTGTATATAGGCATTTATTGTCATGGTTCACAGCAATATTTTTAGCACATTTGATGTTTACAATGATGCTAACATTTGGTCATATTCTCTCAAAGCAAGCAGAATTAATGAGAACGATGTTGTTATGCTAAATTACTTTTCACAAGGCATGATTGGATCTGCTTGGATACTGTAAAATCAGGATTCACAATAAAAGGGTCTAGGCCCAAAACATCAGCTTTTGTGATCCTGAGATGCTGCTTGGCCTGCTGTGTTCATCCAGCTCCACACTTTGTTATCTTGGATTCTCCAGCATCTGCAGTTCCCATTATCTCTGATCACAATAAAAGTGTGTTGGTTCGGGAGGTTCAAATATAGAATTCTTTGAGATAGCAAGAACTGCAGATGCTGGAGTCACAGTTGACACAGTGTGGAGCTGGAGGAACACAGCAGGCCAGGCAGCATCAGAGGAGCAGGAAAGTTGACGTTTTGGCCTAGACCATTCATCAGAACTGAGGAGGGGGAAGGGAGCTTGGAAATAAATAGAGGAAAATGGGTGGGGCTGGGAGAAGGTAGGTGGGGTGGTGATAGGTGGATGCATGATTGTTGTGTGGTGGTGGGGATTGGTCAGTGGGAGAGGTGGGGCAGATAGATGGGGAAGGAGATGGACAGGTAGTGTCAGATCAAGGGGGCAGGGATGAGAGGGAGTGTTGGACATGGGATGAGGCTGGGTTTGGGGAGATTTTGAAACTGGTGAATTCTATGTTTAGGCCACTGGGCTATAGGCTCCCGAGGTAGACTATGTGGTGTTGTTCCTCCAGTTTGTATGTGGCATCATTGTGGCACTGGAGGAGGCCCAGGGTAGACATGTCACTCAGAGAGTGGGAGGGAGGAGTTAAAATCCAGTCTTTCAGCTGGGCAGGAGTGGAGATTGAGGCAAAGCACTGACTCATTTTTGAGCCTAAGATATTTTTGGAGGATAGATTACATGGTGTAAGAACTCACTTTGAGCTGATGGCTACTATCTTAAATATTAAGTAAGGACAGTGTAGGCCTTGTACACCTCTCTGGTATTCAAATTATCAAATGAAAATAATGATCATTCACTGCTTCTGCAATTGCTATAGGGAACTTTTTTTGGGTTTCAGTGAGCACAGATGTATTGAGTGATATTTAATGGTGATCATGGACATCTCTCCTTTAGTTGCAGAGCTGGTGATAGCTCTACATCATCATAATCAGATCAGCCATGATCTTGTAAAATAGTGCAACAGGCTTGAAGGCTCAAGTGGTCTAATTTTATTCTGTTTGTATTGCTGTCTTGATTTTCAAATGATCAACTGCTGGACTCTGAGTATGTGTTTTTAAGATAGATTTTGTCAAGTGATGCAAGGTGACATCTGTCTCAGTAATTAGACTGAAGCAAAACAGAAGGGTTAATTATCTTTATACTATTATTCATCTTCTTATCCACACTCCAATCTCCTTCATACACAGCACATAAATTAAATGTTCCTTCTATGTTATAAGTTAATGTGTTAAAGTCTCTTTCACCTAGACAGGGAGTAGACAATTAGTTTGCCCTGGATGTTGACTCTTTATGAGTGTCTACCTTACACTGTTTTCTCCCAAATCCTCCTTAGCATATGTTCATTAACACTGTGTCTTGTTTACACAGATGCCTGCAGGGATTCTACTGACACAAGACTCTAAGTTGTATAAGTTTCACTCCTAACAAAGCTGAAACCTGGCTTATGCTTTCAACACAGAAGTGTTATTTAAACCTTTGAGTCTGAAAACCTAAACTTCACCTAACAGTGTGTTCATATGGCTCTTTTTGTTAAATCATTCATGATACTAATGGTTAAAAGTGATGCGCAGACGAAAGGAATCATTCCGCTCCAGCCTAGATCATGTATTCAAGCTCCAAAGCTGAATGTGAATGTACAAAATGCCCATTCAAAGACAAAAGTGCTAAAAGCTGCCCTGGAACCAATTTTACACAAATGGTCTAGCACCATTGATAACATCAGAGGAGCAGGAAAGTTGATGTTTCAGATCGGGACCCTTTGTTGACCCAAAACATCAACTTTGCTGCTTTTGTGATGCTGCCTGGCCTCCTGTGTTCCTTCAGCTCCACAGTGTGTTATTTCTGACTCCAACATCGACAATTCTTACGATCTCTGAGTGAGTTAGCACCACTGATGTTGGATTTTGTTGAAAACAATGGAGATCATGCAAATTTCCAAATACATGATTTCTGCTTTGATTTTTTGCTACATTCAATTAAGTCTTCTGCACGCCAGCCACGATGAAGGAATTGTTTTTTGCCACAATATTTTATTTTGATCACCAACTCTGCGATGCATGTCAATTGCACTTATTGTTTTTGATATAGTATCACTTAAGCACTTCCCTGTCTCTTAGTTGTAAACATTGTTCATTATCAAAGGTTAACTGAATCATTAATGATTGTTGGGTATCAAATTAGCATTGGCTGAATCTTATTTACTACTGAATTGCTTAAATGACTGAGAGAGGTAAATTAAAACATGAACTGTGCTCTGCTTGGAACAAAGCATTAACTGCTGTTTGGGTTTGTTGCTGCCAAGTTGTCCATATTTAAAACAAATCTCCTCTCCCATGTCTATGCAAAAAACAAACTACAGCAAGAGAGTGGTTTGGTTCACTGTAGTATTTACATTTTATGTTCTTTGTGGCTTAGATCATCCACTAAATAACTTTGCTGCATCCATTGTACAATTCTGACAGTTCTGATGTTCATAAAGCAGACTGATCATTAAATTCACATTATATAATTCATAGGCAGTAAGAAAATTATATTTTGGATAGAGAGCTGAAGCTGATATAATGTCAAGTAACTCCTTAGAAAGTATCCAAAAGGCTACATGGTTATTGTTATAACTTGTGTCGGGTAAAAATCTGTTTCCTCTGCAGATTCTATTTTCAAAGAAAATCATGTTTTAAATGTTGATTAGAAACACTTCGACACTAGATATGCCCTGTGGTGAGAGATGCTTCAAAGGCACTCTGAAGTACTTGACTCCATGTTCAAAAACCATCATACCACGAGGGATCCCACGCAAGTTATTTCCAAACTTTTAAACAGCAAGGCAATAGCTGAGTAATGCTAACAACCAGATGGAATCTATTGATGAAAGGACTGTGTCTTCCAATTTTATGTCTATTTTTAATAAAAACAAATGAGCACAGCATTTAAAAACATGTGAAGAGTGAATGGAATGTAATCTGGCTAATAATATATGTCCTGGCTCATTGGGCTGTTTAAAAATGGAACAATTGATACTGATTTATTTGTAGCTCATTGTAGATTGAAATGAATCATTAATTGTACATCATCGCTCCAAATCTGTTGATAACACTTAGTAAGGCAAAGGGTTCAAGCCTCACTTCAGAACATAATCCTTGTGAAGGGAATGCTACACCATGTTTTGAATGAAGTGTTAAACAAAAGTCCCATCTATACTTTCATGAACATAGGGTCATAGATGTAGCTGTAGGTCATTCTGGCCTTCAGGCCAGCCCACACTATTCCCTTGTTGAACACTTTGTCTGCAAGATGGCTGTGAACCTCCACAGGCTAAAGATCAGCTCTGGTGAAGAGTTATCTAGATTTGAAACATTAGTTTGCTCACTGCATAGATGCTACCTGACTTGCTGTGATTTCCAGTATTTTTTGTATTCAATGCATTACTCCAATATCCTTTTACATCATCAGTGTTCAGAAATCTTTGAACCCCAACTTTAAACATACTCAAAAATTGAGTTTCCGTAGCCTACTGGATCACAGAATTCCAAAGATTCACGACCTTCTATGTTTGAAGAATAGAAACAAATTCTCCTAGTCACTTGACTGCTCCACAAAAGTCATCAGGTTTCATTGTAGAATTCCCAGTCAATCTGCAAAGCACTCTGATGATGTGAGAGGTAGGGGCAAGAGTAAATCATGCAATGTGCTGTATGTGTTCCACCATTAAATTCAATCCAGCCTTGTCTAAGAATGGTGAAATTGTGGAGCCTTCCCCAAGTTAGAGACGTCCAAAGATTCACAGCCTTTTAAATAAAGTAGGTTATCCTCGACTCAGTCCTAAATGATTGACCCCTCGTCCTGACACTTTGCTCTGCGTTTTAGATTCCTCTACCAGTAATAACAATCTCTCAGTAGTTACTTGATCGAACCCATTCAAACTCATGCATCGTTCAATTGTTGTATTTCATTCTTCTAAACAGACAAAGATAGGCCCAATTTACTCACCCTCTCATCATAGAAGAACCCCCTCATTCTATGAATCAATTGAGTGAAAGTATGCTGTACATTGTTGAGATTCCCGTAAGAACACATCCTCGTACCTACCTAGTGATTGAAGAGCAGAATCATTTTTGCTAACCTCCAGGCTGTTGGCATTTTATTTAAGGCTTTTTTTAAAATCTTAGAGTGCAGGCCAACCAGTTTGGAAATTTGTCAGACTGTAGTCCCTGCTAATAGTGATCATCTACTTCGTCACTCTTTTTAGCTGCACAGTTATACTCCATTCCTGGTAAATAAGTATTTACAAAGGAGGAACCAAGAAGTTTGCAGCTTAGATGCAATTAATATTTTGTTCAAACAAATGTCAAAAAGAACTGAGTTTGTTATTTTGGAAAAAAATAAAATTTCAGTACATGGGAATGTGATTGCAACATGCATTACAATAAGATTCATGTACACACATCGCCAGTTCTCCATTCTTTTCCACCCCCTTCTAAAACCATACTATTTCTTTAATGTTTCATCTCATTTTTTCTTTTCAAATTGAATTATCATTAAGCATATTCAAGGCTGAAACAGATATTTAATCAGAAATGGAATCAAGGGTTATAAGTGAAAGGCAGGAATGTGGAGTTGGGAATTATCAGACCAGCCAAGATGTCATTGAATGGCAGAGCAGGCTCAATAGGCTGAATGGCCGAGGTCTGTTCATTAAATTACATGAATATACATATATTTGCTAGCTTGCACAGTGCAGATTGCTAGAGATGATAGGAAATGAATTCTATCATCAAGAACACCCGTCAAAAATGGCAATAAAAATAATGTGAATAACTTTTGCAATGTTTTGCATTATCTCTTTTATCCTGGTCTAAGAGAATGTGTCATTGTGACATCTTTAATGGACACAACATAATAGGCCATATTGAATACTGAGGCAAAGCATAACAACTGCCTATATCTTGAATGTCTTTATAATGGCAAGATGGGCCATGACATTTTGTAGAGTTTAAAATTCTGGGCACCATTAGCAGATTACCTTCACTTGTATTACCTAAAGGAAAACAGTTCTATTACAGAATAAAGAGAGACTCTTTCTCCTACTATTCATTTGTGGAATTATTAGGCACTCTGGCAGACACCTGCTCTGCCAATGGACCTGGTAGATCTTAGTAATGTTTTCTTTTTACTGAGTACATTCAGTACATTTGAATCTGATGACTAGATCAGTCTCAGCTGCAAAACTGACCTGATGGGATTCCAGAAGATTGGCCCATGAGTCTAAAAGGCTAGGGAAACTATTGATGACTAAAGTTTGAACATACTTCTCTAACATCAGATTAACTTGATAGACATACCTGACCTCAACTTGCAGTTAAGTAAGAAAAACTCTAGTGATACTCAAGGCATGATTAACATTGTAATGTTATGGTGGCATCTCTACATCTGATCCGGAAGGCCTGAGTTCAAGTTCCAACTGCTCCAGAGTTGTGTCACAACAGATTGATTGATTAAAAGTATTTTGAGAGAGCTTCAATGTCATCTTGTTCCAAAAGGTGAACAAACCAATTTCTTAATTGCTTGGTATCCCCTCCAAGTCTCTCTAAAAATAAGTGATGTAGCTCTGCCTGCAATTTGGAAATCAGTGTAACAAAAATAGAAATCGCTGGAAACAGTCAACAGGTCTGGCAGAATGTGGAGAGAAGTATAGAAGGCTAGGTTTTTAGTACTCCCAACCCCTCACAATCTGGATGGAATTTTGGCAGGATGGTCACAAGAAAATAAAGGATCGGTAGCCTAATGTCTTTCCACTCACCCTGACCCAGTGCCCATTATATGAGAGCGGCACCCCCAGCTTCCCTGCCCATAGGCCCGTTGAAACGCTTAACTGTTTGAATAAGTGGCAATTAAGGCACAAAATGTCCTCACTACAGTAATACACAGGGTGGGAGAGACAGACTATATCCATTAGAATTTAGAAGAATGAGGTGGACCTTAGAGAAACATGTAAAATTATGCAGAGGATAGAAAAGATAGAAGCCGGGAGGATGTTTCTACTGGTGAGTGAAACAAGAACAATGGGGATTGCCTCAAAGTAAAGGGGAACAGAATAGGGACTGAGTTGAGAAAATTCTTCACACAAAGGAACGTGAATCCCCGCCCAGTGAAGCAGTTGAACCCACTCTCTGAATATTTTTGCCCCAAAAACAGACAGATTTTTGAACAGTAAACGAATTAAGGGGTTATGGTGAGCAGGTCGGTAAGAGAAGCAGAGTCTGTGAAAAGATCAGCCATGATTGTATTGAATGGTGGTTCGATGGGCCAGATGGACTCCTCCTGCACTTATTTCTTATGTTCTTATGTTCAAAGATTGTTTTTCCACAAATGTTGGAGAAAAGGTAGGAAGCAGCAGGAGTGAATCCATTAACGGTGAGGATGGGAGAGGTCGGGGGATTGGGAGTATTCCAAACACATCCACAGAACTGTCCCTTAGATCATTACTCCAACTTTGTACAGCCCTGGGGGAAAAACCAGTTTAAGTAAAAGAACATTTACACTTGGAAATGAACATAGTGGGCATCCTGCAGCTCCATGCTTAAGTGTACAAGATGGATGAGACCAGCGCGCGTCGTTTTCAAGTGTTATTGTTTTCCTCCTTCTGGGCTCACCCAGCCTCCAAAAGTCATGTCCGCAACCCCATCCCCAAGTTATCCCCCACACCCCCTCGCTGAGATGCCCGATTTTTCTCTGCGCAAAAGAAAAACCTGGGTCAACAGCAACAGCACCATTGGTCTTCTTCATTACTGTCCTGGCAGCATCCATGCTGAGTTTTGACACTGTTGGCACTGCCCAAGCTGGCCGGCCAGTCAGATAGACACTTCTTCAGGGCAGGATGTCCTTGTGCTGAGATGGCAGAAGCCCCAAGCTGTCTTTGCTCAGGCCATCTAAAGTCAATTGGATTGCAACTGATTTTTCTACTTGGGGCTGGCGGCAGACCCCCGTGCCTGGCCTATAAAATTCATTCCAAAGTTAAAAGTTCAAGTCAAATATAACTCAGAGCCAAATTCTCCAGCATTGGGGAAAAATTACTTTCAGTTCAAAACATAAACTCTGTTTGTCTCACTACAGATGGCCCCAGATTTCCAGCATTTCTTGTCATTATTTCAGATTTCCAGCATCCATCACATTTTACTTTTATTGTAAAAAAAAATAAATTTTCTATGCTGATGATTGGCTGAGTTGCATGAGTCAATTATTCAGGTAGTAGCAAATCAAAGAGATTGGTGAACCTCTTCACAAAGAAGCAATGAGGTAACATTTACCGTTCGGATAATCTCACTAACCTTGAACATATATGAAGACATTGATGAATGTGTTCAGGTTCCAGTCAATTGTAACAAGTGATACATACGATATTTATTGTGATGCATGTTAAAATCACATTCCCATACAATGGAATTTTATTTTCTTCAAAGTATCGAATATAATTCTATAGATCAACGGCCTGAACAAAATTTTAATTGTTGCTAAGATGCAAACTTTTCTGTTGTGCTTTAATCAAAAATTACCTGTTTATCAGGAATAGAGGATAACCTAGCAGCTAAAAAGAGTGAGGAGTTTGATAATTACTATAAGCCTGAGAAACTAAAAGGACTATGTTTCCTCAAACTGGACTCCAAACATTAACTCTGTTTTCTCTTGTTAAGGTTACAGTCAGGACTACTGAGTTTCTCTGGCAATTTCTTGGCTTCAGACTCTTAATATTAAAAATCTGTCTATCTCGACCTTGAATATACTTTACAATCCAACCTCTACAGCCCTCTACAGATCCACTCCCCTCTGAGAGAAGAAATTTCTCCTCATTTCTGTTCTAATTAGGAACCTCGTACTTTGAGATTATGTCCTCTGGTTTTAGATGCTCCCACATGGGAAACAACCCCTCAGTCTCTAAGAATTTCGTATGTTTCAATAAGGTCACTTTCCATTCTTCCACTGAGTACAGGCCCAAACCACAACACCTCTCCTCATCATAATTTTTTTTCCATATCTGGGGTTAACCTAGCGAACTTTTTCTGGACTGCCTCCAATGCCTGTATATCTTTTATTAGATCAGGGAACTTAATTCCTTCACAGTATTCCAGATGTATTCTAACTATCGAACCTTGTAGTGCTTCAGCAAGACTTTCCTACTTTAAAATGGCATTCCTTCTCAAGTAAAGGTCAGCATTCCATTTGTCTTCCCTATTACCAACTAAACGTGGAAGCCATATTTTTGTTATTTATACATGAGGACTCCCAAATCCCTCTCTGCCAGAAATTTTAGAAGCTTTTCTCCATTTAAATAATATTTAGTTCCTTTATTCTTCCTGCCAAAGTGCACAACCCCCACATTTTCCCATATTATATTATTTTTTTCTCCAAGTCACATATCCTGTTAATTGAATCATAGAATCATAAGTGCAGAAGAGGCCCTTCAACCCATCATGTCTGTACTACCAAAAATACATGACCAACCATTAGTTCCACTTTCCCTCATTAGGCCCATTGTCTTATGTGTTCTAATACTTCGAGTACTCATCCAAGTACTGTTTAAAAGTGGTAAGGGTTCCTGCCTCAACTATGCTCCCAGACAGTGCATTCCAACTCACCGGTCTATCGTTCCCTGGTTTTCCCTTACCACCTTTGTTAAAGAGTTGCACCACATTAGCCAACCTCCAGTCTCCAAATTCCACCGAATTTGTTAGGCATGATCTCCCTGTGTCAAAGCTGTGCTGATTATCCCTGATCAAACGTTGCCTCTCTAAATGGAGATTAATTTTCTCCTTTCACTATTCTCTCCAATAATTTCCTTACGTCTCACGTTAGACTCACTGGTCTATCATTCCTGAGTCTATATCTACAACCCTCCTTTCCAAAGTGGAATCACATTAGCTGCTGTCTCGTCCTCCAACACCTTCCGAGGCCAGAGATAAAGTAACATGTGTGTCAGACTCTTGTAATGCCATCCCTTTTCTCCCACAACAGCCTGGGATACAACTCATTAGGACCTGTGTAAACCTCCAACACCTCTCTTATCTCAGATAAATCTGTTCAAGAACTTCACAGTCTATCTTCTCAAATACTGAACTTGCATTCTTCTTCCCCTGAGTAAAGACAGATGTGAAGTACTTGTATCTTCTATAAACTTTCTGTCATCCTCACCACTTGCCTTCCCTCCTAATTTTGTGTCATCCACAAACTTGGCTATATCACATTAACTTTCCTCATCCAAGACACTAAAGTATGCTGTAAATAATTGTGGCCTTAGCCATCAATCTCTGTGTCACTAGTTACAGGTTGCCATTCTGAAATGACCTCTCTGCATTCTATTAGTTATCCAATGCTAGGTACAGGCTCATATATTACTTCCAACACCTTGGACTCTTGTTTTATTGAGTTGCTTGACATGTAGCACCTCATCAAACGTCTTTTGGAAATCTAAATGTGTTACATCCACTGCCTGCCATTTGTCTATGCAGCTTGTTACCCCATCAAAAGATTCCAGTAAATTGTCAGGCATGATTTCCCCTTCATTCTATATGGATTGCTGTGCTGTGCTAAATGCTGTGCTGTTCTATTCCTTATCACAGGCTCCAACATTTTCCTGATAATAGATATTAAGCTAACTGATCTATTGTTTCCTGATTTTTTGCCTTTTTTTGTTTGAATAAAGGTGTTACATTGACAATTTTCCAATCTTCTGGAACTGTCCCAGAATCTAAGGAATTTTGCAAGTTTACTACCAGTGCATCCATTACCTCTGTGACTATTTTCTTTAATATCCAAGGATGCATCTCATCAGGGGAATATCGGCTTTAAGCCTCATTAGTTTCCATCGTGCTTTTCCCCTAGTGATAGCTATTCAGTTTGTTTTCTCTTCCACTTTTTCCCCTGGATTATTTAGTACTTTGAAATTCTATTAGTGAGGACTGATGCAAAATATTTTTTCAACCCTTCTGCCGAACTTTGGTTCCCCATTTATTGTTTCAACTAACTTGACCTTTGAAGGACCTATTTTCACTTTGGCCTTGTCTTCCTTGTTATATATTTAAAACTAACCTTGCTTCTGTATTACTATTACACGGAAGTTTATCTTCAAAGGATATTTTCCCCTTTTTTTATCTTTAGTTGGATCTTGAAACTTTCCCAATCCTCTGGCTTCCTGCCAATCTTTTCCACATTTTTTCCCTTCAATTTGATGCTATCCATCATAGCAACCTGGTAGAAAAGGCAAAGTCACATGGTGGCAGAGTGAGCTGGCAAAATGTATACAGGATTGGTTTAGTCATAGGAGACAGAGGATAGTGGTGGAGGGATGGCTTTTGGAATGCAGGGTTGTGATTAGTGGTGTTCCAAAGGGATCCGTGCTGTGACCTCTGTTGTTTGTGGACTATATAAATGATTTGGAGAAAACTGTGGCTGGTATAAATAGTAAGTTTACCGATGATACAAAGATCGGTAGAGTTGTGCATGGTCAGGAGGATTGTCAGAGGATACAGCAGGGCATAGATCAATTAGAGGCATGGGTAGAAAAATGGCAAGTCACATTTAATCTGGACAAATGTGAGGGTGATGCATTTTCAAAGGTCATGTACAGGTGAAATTATACGGGAAATGACAGAACACTTAGGAGTATTGATATAGAGTAGGATCTGGTATGGAGGTTCACAGATCACTGAAGTTGGCAGCACAGGTAGATAAGGTAATAAAAAAGGCCCATGGTGTGCTTGCTTTCATTGGAAGGGGCATTGAGCATGAGGATAGACAAGTTATGTTGCTCTTTTATCGAGCTTTCATTAGGCCACACTTGGAATATTGCGTGCGCTTCTGGTCATCACAATACCAGAAGGATGTAGATGCTTTGGAAAGGGTGCAGAAAAGGTTTACCAGGATGTTGCCTGGTGTGGTGGGTTTTAGCTATGAAGAAAGGTTGGATAGACTGGGTTTGTTTTCATTGGAATGCATGAGTTTGAGGGGGGAGACCTGACAGAAATTTAGACAATTATGAATCGCATGGATAGAGTAGAAAGTATGAAGCTTTTTTTTTCAGGGTGGAGGGATCAGTTACGAGGCTCAAGGTGCAGGGGTGGGGTTGTGTGGTTTAATAGAGATGTGTGAGGCAAGTTTTTCACACAAAGGGCGGTGAGTGCCTGGAGCACACTGCCAGTGGAAGTAGTGGAAGCAGACACAATAGCAGCATTCAAGAAGCACCTGGACTAATACATGAATAGGAAGAGAATAGAAGGAGATAGCACGAACTAAGGATGGTGGAGTCAGAGTCAATACAGTGTGGAGCTGGAGGAACATAGGAAGTCAGGTAGTATCAGAGGAGCAGGAAAGTTGACATTTTGGGTCAGGATCTTTCATCAGAATGAATGATGAAGGGTTTTGACCCAAAATGTTGACTTTCCTATTCATCTGACACTGCCTGACCTGCTGCGTTTTTTTAGTGCTATACTGTGCCAACAGGGATTAGAGGGATATGGATCCTGTAAGTGAAGACAGTTTTAGCATGGAAGGGCAAAATCTGTTAGCACAGACTTGGAGGGCTGAAGGGCTTGTTCCTGTGCTTTATTCCTAACTTCCCTGGTTAAACATGGTTGACTTATCTCCTTCCTAGAATCCTTTTTTCTCATTGGTTATGGTTTCCGTTATGAGCCATGAACTGTTCTTGTGCAGGTTACTTCATTTACAAGGTTTCCAGAAATTTTGTTGGTTAGTAAATTTAAAGTTTTGGAGACATTTAATTGTTCTTCCTTACCAGGCTGTTTCCTAGGGTGGTGGGACTGATGTCAGCGGAGATGTTGAATCAGTAACAATTATATTTGCTCAGTTCCAGAAGAATGAGCAGGATCTCATAGAAACCTGTAAAATTCTAACCATACCAGACAAGGTAGATGCAGAAAGGATGTTCCCAATGGTGGGGGAGCCCAGAACCAGGGATCACAGTCTAAGGAGACAGGGCAAACAATTTTGGATTGAGGTGAGGCAAACTTTCTGCACCCAGAGAGTGGTGTGCCTGTGCAAGTTCAGAACATTGTATGCTTTTGAGAAGGAGTTGGATGCAGCACTTGGAGCTAAAGGAATCAAAGAGTATGGGGGAGAAGCAAGAGCAGACTATTAAGTTGGAAGATCATCCAGGATCATAACACATGGCAGAGGAAGCTTGAAGTGCAGAATGGCCTATTCCTTCTCCTATTTTCTATTTTTCTATATTTTCTCACACTTCAGACATGCTGAGATATTTGCCATGAAGTGTGAATGGACTCCAATGAAACACTGAGCAAATTTCATATTCCGGCAAATATTGGTTACTCAGAGAAGGAGTTATTATGTTTAATTTCACATCGTACAAATCTTTGTGAGTGAAAGCAATCCGATGAACACTTGTAGTTATATTCACGGAAGAAGGTGGAGTTTGAGGAACAAAAAACAATGTGCCACAAAACATTTCAAGGCTGTAAGACAGAATGGGAGTTGAGCTATGCCCAGTTTTTGAAATTTAGCACCAGAAAATATTCTCCAGTTGCTGAGATTTGTATCAAGTTAACTTCCAAGCTTGAATCAGTGGAAATGCCATAATACTTGATGATTTAGGCCTAGAGTAGCAATACTAGGAGTTATCTGAAATTCTCTCATAAAATGTAGTGGATGGTAAAGCAACTTCGAGTGAATCTGTGAAGGAGCTTTCAATACTGAGAGTTTCAGCAGTGAGACTGTCCCTGAGATTAATGACAGTAATCTTCAGACAGAAACAAATCATTAAAAGTAAGGCTTGAGCTCACTTCTCCCATTCCCATCCATCTCAGTCACCCATTCCCGTTAATTTAAGACAAATTGATATATGATTTTCTGTGCCTGCCCCATTCCTGCTCTTCATCTCACTGCTTTGTAAATGGTTTCTATTATGTTGTGAATGCTTAATTGGTTCTGGACTGTGTGTCCTACGGTCATTTGTAGAACAGCATTGACGTTCATCTAAAGATGCAAAATTAACATAGATCCCTTGAAGGCAAAGACATGAAGAATTATAATGGAGAATAAGTTAATCACTGAAACAATAAGCCAATACTTTGCAGATGTTTTCTTGGTAGTAAGCACAAAAAAATGTTCTGAAAATAGTTGGGAATCAAATATCTCCGTGAATGGGGAACTTAAAACAAACTTATATTAGCAAAGGCTTAATACGAGAGAAAATGTTGAGATTAAAAACAATATGCATGACTGGTATAAGAGTATTAGTTCATTATAGAATTCCTACAGTGTAAAAGCAGGCCATTCAACCCTCCAAAGCACATCCCACTCAATCCCTCTAATTCCCATGGCTAATCCACCTAGTCTGCACATTGCTGGACACCATAGGCAATTCCGCACAGCTATTCCACCTAAACCACATACCTTTGGATTGTTGGAGGAAACCCACCATCACTGAATGTACAAAGTAGACACAGACATTTACCCACAGGTGGAATTGAACCTGGTATCCGAGCACTGTGAGGTAAGTAGGGCTGACACTGAGCCACTGTGCTGTCCCAATATTGCTTAAGGAAAACTTTCAGCCTTGCTCTCCAACCTCCGTGGAACTTATTATAATACACAATTAACTATCAAAAACAGATACTGTGCATTATGATAAGAATTATGCTTTCATAATCAAAGATTAATTTTACACGGAAAAGGAGAATTTCCTGTCCCTGATTGAACACTTTCATTGTTCTCCATATTTCACAGGAAATGTAGGAGAGGAAATATATTCTGTAATGTATGGGGCTTTGAACAGAGTGCACTAAAGCAAGAAAAATCTTCATTTCTTCCTAAAAATCTGTTTTATATTATTTTTAAAATTTAACATTTAATCAACATTACTGTTTAAATGCTAAATTCACGAGCAATCAACACAGTAAATGGAAAAGTCCTGGGGAAAATTGATGAACAGAGAGATCTGGGTGTTCAGTTCCATTGTTCCCTGAAGGTGACAACGCAGGTCAATAGAGTGATCAAGAAGGCATATGGCATGCTTTCCTTCATCGGACGGGGTATTGAGTACTAGAGTTGGCAGGTCATGTTGCAGTTGTATGGGACTTTGGTTCGGCCACATTTGGAATACTGCTATACAGATCTGGTCGCCACACTACTAAAAGGATGTGGATGCTTTGGAGAGGGTGCAGAGGAGAGTCACCAGGATGTTGCCTGGTATGGAGGGCACTAGCTATGAAGAGAGGTTGAATAGACTGGGATTATTTTCATTAGAAAGATGGAGATTGAGGAGGGGCCTGATTGAGGTCTACAAAATCATGAGAGGTATAGACAAGATGGATAGCAAGAAGCTTTTTACCGGAGTGGAGGACTCAATTACTAGGGGTCATGAGGCCAAAGTGAGAGGAGGAAAGTTTAGGGGAGATATGCATGGAAAGTTCTTTATGCAGAGGGTGGTGGGTGCCTGGAACGCGTTGCCATTGGAGGTGGTAGACGCAGACACCGTAGTGTCTTTTAAGATGTATCTGGACAGGCACATGGATGGGGAGGGAGCAAAGGGATACAGACCCTTAGAATATAGATGACAGGTTAGACAGAGGATCTCGATCGGTGCAGGCTTGGACGGCCGAAGGGCGTGTTCCTGTGCTGTAATTTTCTTTGTTCTTTGTTCTTAAATTTCATTCGAACATAAGGAGTAATATAGAACCTCATGACAAGAGAACAGTTTGAAGTTAATTGATAAAAAAACAACAGAACTGCGGATGCTATAAATCGGAAACCAAAATGGAAATTGCTGGAAAAGCTCAGCAGGTCTGGCAGCATCTGTGAAGAGAAAGCAGACTTAACGTTTCGGGTTCGTTGACCCTTCCTCAGAATTTTATTTGGTAGTTAGGTAATGAGCTTCAACTCTGCCTGGACTGGGCTGGCTCTTCTGTTTCAGGGGATACAAATAGAGACAACCCATCACAGCTTAGCACTGAGTATGATCAGAGCATTCGGAATTGGGTGAGTAAGCTAGTTAGGGTAAGACAGAAAGGAGGTGCCCCTTTGCTGTTTCTTTTTTCACCCTGTAGCAAGTTTTTTTTTCCCCTGCTACAGGGGACGAAAGTCACCGTTCATGAGTAACTGGTAAATGATTAAAGTCAATTCTAGTCTGAATGTTTAAAACAGTACAAAACCGATGGTTGGATCAATAAAATAATGATAAAGCAAAATAAATAATTGAATAAGATAACAAAGTGTGAGGCTGGATGAACACAGCAGGCCAAGCAGCATCTCAGAAGCACAAAAGCTGATGTTTCGGGCCTAGACCCTTCATCAGAGAGGGGGATGGGGTGAGGGAACTGGAATAAATAGGGAGAGGGTGGAGGCGGACCGAAGATGGATAGAGGAGAAGATAGGTGGAGAAGAGAGTATAGGTGGGGAGGTAGGGAGGGGATAGGTCAGTCCAGGGAGGACGGACAGGTCAAGGAGGCGGGATGAGGACAGTAGGTAGGAAATGGAGGAGCGGCTTGAGGTGGGAGGAAGGGATGGGTGAGAGGAAGAACAGGTTAGGGAGGCAGAGACAGGCTGGGCTGGTTTTGGGATGCAGTGAAGAGAGACCACTCTCTCCATGACGCCCTTGTCCGCTCCACACTCCCCTCCAACCCTACCACACCCGGCACCTTCCCCTGCAACTGCAGGAAGTGCTACACTTGCCCCCACACCTCCTCCCTCACCCCCAACCCAGGCCCCATGATGACTTTCCATATTAAGCAGATGTTCACCTGCACATCTGCCAATGTGGTACACTGCATCCACTGTACCCGTTGTGGCTTCCTCTACATTGAAGAAGCCAAGCGGAGGCTTGGAGACCGCTTTGCAGAACACCTCCGCTCAGCTTGCAATAAACAACTGCACCTCCCAGTCGCGAACCATTTTAATTCCCCCTCCCATTCCTTAGACGACATGTCTATCATGGGCCTCCTGCAGTGCCACAATGATGCCACCCGAAGGTTGCAGGAACAGCAACTCATATTCCGCTTGGGACCCCTGCAGCCCAATGGTACCAATGTGCACTTCACAAGCTTCAAAATCTCCCCTTCTCCCACTGCATCCCAAAACCAGCCCAGCTCGTCCCCTCCCCCCACTGCATCCCAAAACCAGCCCAGCTCATTCCCACCTCCCTAACCTGTTCTTCCTCTCAACTATCACCTCCTCCCACCTCAAGCCGCCATTTCCTACCTACTAATCTCATCCCGCCCCTTTGACCTGTCCGTCCTCCCCGGACTGACCTATCCCCTCCCTACCTCCCCACCTATACTCTCCTCTCCCCCTATCTTCTTTTCTCTCCATCTTTGGTCCGCCTCCCCCTCTCTCCCTATTTATTCTAGAACCCTGTCCCCATCCCCCTGTCTGATGAAGGGTCTAGGCCCGAAACGTCAGCTTTTGTGCTCCTGAGATGATGCTTGGCCTGCTGTGTTCATCCAGCTACATACTTTGTTATCTTGGATTCTCCAGCATCTGCAGTTCCCATTATCTCTAAATAATTGAATAAAATAGGTAAGTATTTAATTAAAGCACATTAAGGATAGCAGAACAAGTGATGCGTCAAGAGTACAGCATGTCGGAGCTTCTGGATGCCTGTGTGATCCAGGGCAAATGTGTCTGCAGTAAGTAATTATGGCTGAATGAGCTTCAATGCAGTTTCATTGAGATAAAGGTTGAACTGCTGACGCAGCAAGAGATGTCTGCACAATAAGCATAAAGAAGCCTTCCAGCAATTATGTAGGACTCTGCGAAGATTACATTTGCAAGACTGTGCACAGATTTGGCCCTGGATTTCCCTTCTGAGGGTGCAAACACAAGTCAGCACTGCTTCTCGCTGGCTAGTCTGATCCTGCGGGTCAGTTGGGGAATCATCAATTACTCAGTGGGATGTTTATCAGAGCCGCCCTTCACTTGTTGGAGTTGAAGGGAGGTTCACCATTCAATTAAATATGATGGGATGGCTCTTGAAGCTGGAAAGCACATGGGAGGCATTTCTGTTTGACAGGGGAAGCAGGCATGCACTACAAGATAAACAGGGGGGACTGAGGTGCCTGCTCTCCTGATGACCTGGTAATCCAGAACCAGGGGCCTCAGTCTAAGAGATATGGATTAGGCCATTAAGAAGTGAGATGTCGAGAAATTTCTTCACCCACAGAGTGGACAGCTGTGGAATTTTCTGCCGCACAAAAGAATTGAAGCCAAAACATTGCATATTTTCAAGAAAGTGTTAGATGTAATTCTTAGAGCTAAAGGGTTCAAAGGATAAGGGTATGAGGTAGAAACAGGGGACTGAGTTGAATGATAAGCCTTTGGCTTCAACCTGTTCTGCGGGACAAAATGCCACAGGCTTTCCACTCTCTGGGCGAAGAAATTTCTCATCATCTCACTCCTTATCCATCACCTTTAGATTGTGAGTCCAGTTTTAAGACTTCCAGGTCATCAGGATTATCCTTCCTATGTTTACCCTGTCTAGTCCTGTCAGAATTTTGTACATTTCCATGAGGTCCCTCCTCATTCTTCTGAACTCTAATGAAAAAAAACCATAACCAATTGGCCTCTCTTCATATTTCGGTCTTGCCAACCCAGAAACCAGTCTGATAAACCTTTGTTGCACTCCTTCCATATCCATAAGCCCTTCTTCAGATAAGGAGACTAAAACTGCACATGATACTCCAGCGTGATCTCATCAATGCCCTTTATAATTCAGGAAGACACCCCCTCTTTTGTATTCAAATCCTCTCACTGAAAGCCAACATGCCATTTGCCTTTTTCTCTGCTTTCCACACCCACATACAACCCAACACAGGTCATCATTGCTATATTGGCCTGTAAAGCAGTGCTGTCCCTGTTATTGCAATGCTGAAAAACTACACAGCTGATAAACACGTAAAATGTTTACTAGACAGAAATTGAACTGTATATCATGCTACATATTAGCGTCACCTTACAAACAGAACTTTGTTCATTAGCATATAGTTAATGCTAAATCATTTCCATCTTCCAAGTCAGGCTATACAGCTGAGGTAGAGTCTCAGCTCAGGCAAGTCATGCATTTAACAGCAGTCCACGAATTGCCATCATTACTTTTACAAGTAGCTGTTTGGATGATTTTTCCGAGCAGCAGTGCATAACTTGGACAGTTGGATGTCTGCGGTGCTCTGGTCAATTCCAGATTTTGACCACATTTCAGGTACAGTCCAAGTCAATATTGGGCAGCTGGAAGTTGAAGCAGTGTTTCAATGTGATGATTTGCATTTTATTCCCCTGTGGTTACAGTGAGGGTAGGTGTTGATAAAACAATAGACCATTTCTCTGGAAATGGAACCTAGATAGATTCTTGATCAGGAAGGGAATCGAGGATTATGGGGAAAAGGCAGGAAAGTAGGCCTGAGGTATGTTAGATCAACCATGATCTTGTCGAATGGTGAAGAAGGCTCAAGGGGCCAAATGGCCTACTCCTGTTTCAATTTCTATGGTCTTATGGCCTCAGTTATGAGTTTATTCACTTGCAAAACAACACTTCATCTGTGAACAAGATTTAGACTTTGAGTTAAGGTTTATGACAGGCCTAATGCATTGTTATGATGAGAGTTTTAAGAATTCTATTGAATTTTTTAATCGTACAGAGGTTTAATTTTCTTAACTGGGTGTGCAATGACCATTCGACGCAACCTGGCACGTAGCTCAGGGGAGGGTGGCGTTGTGGCTCTGTGATTAGCACTGCTGTCTCACAGCACCAGGGACCTGGGAGTTCAATCCCAGGCTCAGGCAATTGTTTGTGTGAGGTTTGCACATTTTCACTGTGTGGGTTTCTTCCCACAGTCCAAAGAGGTACAGGTTATGTGGATTGGCCATGCTAAATTGCCCTTAGTGTTCAGGAATGTGTAGGTTAGGTGGATTTGCTGTGGGGGTGGGGGGAGGGTAGATCTGAGTCAGATGCTCTTCAGACAGTTGATGTGGACTTCCTGGGCTGAATGGCCTGTTTCTACAATGTAGGGATTCTATTCTAACTTTTAAAGGTGGTTTTGCTGAAAGTCTCAGGATTTTCTCAATTGTTGTCTTGATAATGCAATTAAATATTAAACTCCAAACCTGTTGAGATTTTTGCCTAGTCCTCTGAAAACGCCTGTAAAGATTAAAAATTATGCCATTTTCTCTTGGTACCTGCCTTCACTCATATACCCTGACTTCTTAAAACCTCTCTACCTCTCTTACTCCCATTTCTTCATCTCTCTGTATTCTACTCTTTCTTTTCACTTTCTTCTTTCTTCTTATCTCTTAGGGATGAAGAGTTATATTTATGTCACTCACGATTCAGAGTAGTTAAAAATATTCCCTAACGCTGAAACTATCCTTTTAGTACCATTATTGCCTCACCTGATCTTTCTTCAGTCCTAATGTCATAACTCTACATTTTTTTTTACATTACTTTCTCTGCACTCCCTGTCAGCTTCTGTCGCTGTCATTCATTTAATTCGCTTTCACTTCTATTGACAGATCATACCGCTACATCTCCCAACCTCCATCCAACATCTCTAGTGCCTCACTCTCTTCTGGTCTTAGGAAACTGATGAAATAATTTCAAGTGAAAATATTGTATGACTCCAGGCCATTATGTAATGGAAGTGGGCAGGAATGAAATCTAAAATGAAGCAGCTGTTGCTTCAACATTTCTGAAATATGTGCTGCTTGACAGCAAAATCAATGGTGTATGCTGAAGCCTGAGGAAATTTACATTCCATGAGTGGATCCAATTCTGATGTTAGTCTTTAATAAAGAGAGTGACTTCTTGAACCTTTCCCATTTTGTCCTGAAGGGAAGGGGTATATCACAGCAGATTTTCGCTGGGTCCACAATGCAACCTGTATGCAATTGCATAGAAAGGATGGCAGTTCTTTCATTCCACAGAGACTGACAATATTTATACCTTTTGAATTCTCTTACAAGCTCGAAGGAGCTGGCTTATGATTACCTCATCCGACCCCCTGAGAACTCTGTTAATAATTCACTATGTGCAGGGTTTGATTTATTCTGGTTTGGATTTTGATTGATAACTCGAGGTAGGAAATACGTAGCAATGCAAAGGGAAGCAATCCTCATTTACACATTAAAAGCCGCACTGTTTGTAAATCTACCTTTTGAACGTCCTATCATTGACTGTGGGATGCACTAGTACTTGACATGTGCGATAGATGAAATAAATCAAAGTCTTTGCTGCACAATCTTTACAATGTTTGTCTCCTACTTCAAAGCAGTAAGGAATCAGACCAGATATTTCCTTGAAAAGCTGTTGCAGATAGAACCCAGTGTAATAGTTGTGCCTTAAGACAAATCTTTGGTTTTCAGGGATTATGCTAAAATGCTAAGAATACTTCTCAACTGTGTGAAAATGGTAATTCAGGGAATTTCATTACCAGAAAAATTATTACAATGTGCCTATCATTTACATACAGGTCAAGACTCTCTGTTTTGAAATTTCACTGAAGGTGATGTCAATAGCGTGAACCCAATGAGAATGTATATCAGGGACAAAATGGGAATGTCAGACCAGGTTTGTGCATCAGTTTGCATTTTAACAGTTTAAATTGAGAACTGGTGTAAACTTTGAAGTGGATAGTTCGACCTCTTGAGTCTGTTTCATCTCACAGTTGGATCCTAGTTGAGAGGGTCAGGAGTCACATGATGCCAGGCTATAGTCCCACAAGTTCATTTTGAAATCCCAAGTCTTTGGAGCACTGCCCCTTCATCAGGTGAAGTCACTTGAAGAAGGAGCAGTGTTATGAAAGCTTGTGATTGTCCCTGTCCAGCCCAGTCCAATACCAGCACGTCCACATCCCAGTTGAGAGGAAGCGGAACCAGTTACAACTTCCCAAGAAACACTGAAGCAAACTTGTCTGCAGCTAACAATCACCATCCGCTCGGCTTCACTGTCACGAAGTATTTGAAATCTTTACTCATTGCCTAATTATTATCATAAGGGGATTGTTGTGTTCTTGCACAGATTTTAGACTAGAGACCTTTGGGCAGTTAGATGATCTCACATTATGTGACATTTCAGTATGAGGCACCTACTTCACCAACAGTATGCAGTACTATTGCCATGAACGTAAGGGCAAGTAACAAGACTTGGTTGCTCAGCCCTTTCAGCCTGCTCTGCCATTTAATAACAACATGGATGATATGATTGTAACGTTAACTCTACATTTCTGCTCATCTGCACAAACCCAATATTTTCTCATCTACTCGGCCATCAAAAATCTATCTTTCACCGCCTTTGTCTTTTTTCTCTGGGAACTCTTACAGTCAGTTCCACTTGCACTTCCTCCACTGTGTCTACTGCACAAAAATTGCCATTTTCTGCCTCCAAAGAAGAGTGATAATGGACTTGAAATATTGACTCTGGTTCTGTCTCCACAGATGCTGCCAGGCCTCCTGAGTTTCCCCAGCAATTTCTGCCTTTACTCCACTGCAACGCATCCCCAGCCAGCCTGGCCCAACGTTGCTGCCCAGGGCATTGTAGTCTCAGGTATATGTAGGAATGCCCATATGCCCAGTGAAGGAAGAAGGTCAATGAGCTTCTCCATTTGGCCAGAGTTAATACTACATCTTCTTTCTGCTACCTCACACTCACTGCTTCTGTGCCATCTATTTCTGTCTCATTCAATCCCTTCCGTTCTTTTGTTCTGAAAGGCCACAGCCCACATTGGGGCAGAAAGAGGTGAGACAGGCCATGACCTGCCTGAGATTTGTCTCCTCCCATCCTACGAGGAGAGGAGACTGACCCTCACAGCCCTGAATGACCAACTGACCAAACCCCTGGATTGATATCAGAGGCTGCCCTTGATATCCAATGTTAGCCCCCTAACTGAAGGCCGTCTTTGCTTGACTTAGAGTCATAGAGATATACAGTAAGGAAATAGACCTTTCCGTCCAACTTGTCCAAGCCAACGAGATATCCTAAATAAATCTAGTCTCATTTGCCAGCATTTGGCCCATATCCCTCTAAACCCTTCCTAATTATATGCCTAGTTGAATCGACTTGAGGACCTGTTGACAATCAAAAGAAGCCTCTTGGCTTTGTGTCAGTGCTAAATGGCAAGACAAAACAGAAATAATTTGAGATAGGTATCTCTGACTTAGAGCGGGGTGAAGGGAGAGAATGCGTGTTGGCCAAGCACAAGCAAGGCAAGGTATGTGAGGCCCATTTCTGAAGAAGGGTCCTGGCCTGAAACATTGTCTTTCCTGCTCCTCTGATGCTGCCTGGCCTGCTGTGTTCCTCAAGCTCCACACTGAGTTACCTCTGACTCCAGCATCTGCAGTTCTTGCTATCTCAAGGCAAGTGAAAGTAAGGCAGGGAAGCTGTCAGCTTTGAGGTGAGTGCTAAGACAGCAAGTAGGCAACCCTGTAATGCAACCTGGTCCAATACAGGAACTGGGGCTTGACGATGCAGATGTATCCTATAAGCGGATCAGGGAGGTGCTGTGAGGGTCCTAAGAGGATGGCACGTGTTAGATGCCAAAGTCCGTGCATGTGGGGTGAATGTGACTAGTGGTTTGGCATGTGTACAGAGATGTCATTGCCCGGATTCCCAAATGGAGGCCCAGAAGAGCCTGCTCCAAATTTCCCATGGGGATTGTTGATGTCCAGTTTCCTCCCAGTGGAGGTAGGATAGGAAGCTTCATATGAATGAGACAGGGTTTGCTGCGAATGAGGCCGACAATGAATGTTAATTCCTATTAATTGGCATCTCACTGTCTCCATTGGAGAAGGCCGACTTGATGGCTAGGATTCAGTTTGGAAATGCAATGAGTTGCTTCGACCATCAGAAAAGGCACCTGTCCATTTTGCACGGAATGATCCCACATTTCCAGCCATGGCTTGTGTCATTCAGGCCTCAATAAAATTCCTCTCTATTTGTAAATCTGCGATATTATGACAGTGAGCACAGTTAATGCTGTTAACAAACTTCAAGATATTAGTTTCCATGGTATATGTTACGTGGTCTGACATATTAGAACATAGAATGAACATAGAACAGTTCAGCACAGGAACAGGTCCTTTCATCCTGCATATCTGTGCTGACCACAATGCCATTCTAACTAAACCCAACAACCTACACATGGTTCATATCCTTCTATTCCAAGTCTGTTCATGTGTCTGTCTAAACAACTCTTAAAACATTGCTGTTCTACTTGTTTCTACCACTCCCTTGGCAGCGCATTCCAGGCACCTATCACTGTGCAAAAATGGCTCGCTTCACACATCTCCTTTCAACTTTCTAAAAACCAAAAGAACTGTGGATGGTGTAAATCAGGTACAAAAACAGAAGTTGTTGGAAAAGCTCAGCAGGTCGAGCAGCATCTTTGAAGGAAAAATGTCAGAGTTAATGTTTCGGGACCAGTGATCTTTCCCCAGAGCTAGTTGAGTTCCTCAGTTCTGAGGAAGGGTTACCAGGCCTGAAACGTTAACTCTGATATTTTCTTCATGGCTGCTGCTGGACCTGTTCAGCTTTTCTAGCTACTTCTGTTTTTGTTCCTTTAAACATCCCCCCTCATCTTAAACCATGCCCCTCATAAATTTATATACTTCTATCAGGTTGCCTGTTATTCTCTGACAGACTGGTGAAAACAATCCAAGCTTGTCCAACCTCTCCTTCTACCTAATACATTCTAACCCAGGCAACATCCTGGTATATTTCTTTTGCAACCCCTCCAAACCCTGCACATACTTCCTCCAGGGTGACGAGGCAATGGCCTAGTGATATTATCACTAGCCTATGAATCCAGAAACTCAGCTAATGTTCTGGGGACCTGGGTTCAAAGCCCATCATGGCAGATGGTGGAATTTGAATTTAATTAAGAGTTTAGTGGTGACAACAATGAATTGACTGTTGGGAAAACTTATCTGGTTCATTAATATCCTTGATTTAAGGAGATCAATTATCCTCACATAGTCTGTCTTACATGTGACTCCAGACCCAAAGCAATGTGGTTAACTCTTAACTGCCCTCTAGGCAGTTAGAAATGGTCAAAAAATGCTAACCTAGCCAGAGATGCCCATATCTCATGAATAAATTAGAAATGCAGTCAGAACTGCACACAGTATTCCAAATGTTGCCTACTGAATTTTTACCCAGCTGCAACATAACTTGTCTACTTTTATACTCAATGACTGATGAAGGCAAACCAGCTGTAAATGTTCTTTAACACCTTATCGACTTCTGTTGCCACTTTCAGAGAGCTATAGACTTGCACCTAAGATCCCTCTGGAAATGAATGCTTTAAGCATCTTGCCATTTACTGTACACTTTCCTCTTGCATTTGAGCTCCCTTTAGGAAAGCTGTCCTTAGGGAGGCTTTCGGATCATTTCATACTGACAGACTGTTTGAACCAAGGAAGACCTCACATTCTTAGCCTTCAGCTGAAAATATTTATCCACCTATCCACTGTGATGTATTTTTCTTCACTGAAACAACTCAGGTCAGCTTTCCTATCCTATGATGATCATGCCCAGAACTAGTAAACACAGGGTGGCATGCTCACCAGGGGCTACAATGAAACAAAATCACTTTAGAAGCTCATTGACCAGCTACTGGCTGTTCAGAGAATGCATGTTAAGGAGGCAGGCTGATCAGGGTTAAGAACTCAAAGTTTCAGAAGCCATCACTAAAATCAAGCACACTAATTGAACTCTAACTGATAGTTATTGACAATCAACTGGTACATCTATGGCAATGACTCTATTATTCAGCCACTTGCCAACCAATCAGCACTGTCTTTTCACACAGTATAAATGTTGGTTTTTGTCCCTTTAAATTAATATTCACTTTGTGAGTTGTCCTAATGAAAACCTTTGATGAAAAGTGTACTTTTTTTTTCCAGCAACACTGTTTCCCTTTTCTTCAGCTGCAATAAGAAATGCACATAGCAAGGTGTTGAGTAATGAGGCTATAATTATAAACTGGTGCAAAGCTCAGGTCCACGAAATCTGTTAACATTTGAGTTAGCATCGGCAGGAGGAAATGACCGGAGCTATCAAATTGTTGTTAAAAACTCAAATGGTTCAATGAAAGTAATGTGTGAACAGTGGGCATTAAATAATACCTCTGTCATCCCAAAACCCAAGAACTTTTGTTTCAAAAAGCAGCTGTAGAATTGTGATTTTTCATCAATAATAGACAATATTTTTATGGAATAGTGGGCATTTTCATGGAATGCCTGTGAAAGGGAATCTTGTCGAATAAATGATATGTGTGTTAAGTCATTTCCATTTGTAAGATTGGAATTGCAAATGAATTTACAATTGAAGGCTGAGATCCGTCAGATGATGGTGAAGATTCTGAAATCTCATTGTAAAGATGACATTTGATTTGCTCAAGCAGCAATAATTAATGCCTTTGATTAGGTGAATTTTCTTTACTCAGCTAAGTTCTTCACAATCATTTGCTAAGTGTACCACTTATGTAGAACTGAAGCATCCTGACAGTTTGCAGTACCTAACAGTAATTGAAAACACTTCACCTATCACATTCTTGCAGTCTAATGACGAGAGCTGAAAAATGTCAGAGTAAGAGCAGATGAAGGAGTCAATGTGAAGTAATCACTGCTTTCATTGCAACAAAAACAAAGTTGCTGTAAAAGCCCAGCAGGTCTGGCAGCACCTGTGAAGGACAAAACAGAGGTTAACGTTTCGGGCCCAGTGACTGTTCCTCAGAACTGCTTTCATTGCATTGAGGATTGGATCAAAGGACTGATGTTCTTTTTAATTCAGGGAAAGGTAAGGACTTGTATCAGGAGGTATCCCTTCAATGGAATGGGTTTCTGCGCAGACTAATGGAGGCTAAAATCCACACAAATGTGTGAGGGGAAATTAGATGGATCAGTGAAGGAATGTGGGATTTGCAGTGGTTAGGTGATTTAAGATGGACAGATGGGCTTTCTCATTGTCGTCGTAAAAACAGCGTAGACTAGTTCATCTAAACGGCCTGTTTTCATGCTGTATACACAATGTACTTCTTTGTACCCTATACCTCAAAAGCCAGCTGTCTCCATCTGTCTGCCTTTGTACTATATCAATCCCATCACTGAAGACTTTGCATCCAATGCACCTACAATGCATGCCTATTTGGCTTTAGAATGATTTCAGATTTAGAAATACATTGCTGTCTCCAATGTGCCAGCTCATCCTTTGGTTGACTGAGGAAAAACAATTTTAAAGGCTAGGACCAAAAACCTGAGATGGTTTACCCAGCAACAGTGATTAGTATGCTCTTAAAAATTTGAAAGACTTGAGCAGATTACAATAGGCCACTCAACACATTGGAAGAATACCGGCAACACTATCTCATTAAATCCGTTCATGTCCGTTGGCATAACGAGTGGTCCAATGTCAGTATGTTTCCAGTCCCTTTGGACCCACATAAAATCTGATCCTTTTCTGTTCTCCAACTGGTTCTTTTTCTGGATCCTTTGGTAAAAAATTAATCAAAATGGGAGTTTAGGGGGCAGAAGGAGAGATTTTCCTCTTGGCACAGTGACAAAAAAAATTACTTTGTACGCTCTCCATAAACATTTATGATTGTTGCATAAACAGCACAGAGAAAAATGTCCTCCTACCCCACTCCTGTGCTACTTTTGAATTTCTATGGTGGATAAATATTCCATCTGTCAGAACCTAACAACAACCAAAAATTTAATTTAACACTGAATCATGTAATGTTTATTTATTGTACAGAGTTTTGGGAAACAAAACTGAAAACCATCCATTCAACTCGGCCACTCAACCAAGTGCTTCTAGTACTCTGGTGCTAATGGCCATTTCAGCACATATTGAGATGTGTAAAATCCAAAGCTATCAACTTTCTTTCTGTATGGCACTGCTTAATTACTCCGATACCTTTATCTTCTCGGGCAGTCTCAGGAATGACTGCAACTTCTTTAATGCATACAGTTTCTCTGGGTGACATAGGCACCAAATTTCTACTCTAAACTGCAGCATAGAGCTGTACAGCAGAGGAATGGACATTCTGGCTAAGCTTTCAGATGATACAAAGATAGATGGAGGGACAGGTAGTATTGAGGATATGGGGAGGCTGCAGAAGGATTTGGACAGGTTACAAGAGTGGGCAAAGAAGTGACAGATAGAGTACAACATGGGAAAGTGTGAGGTCATGCACTTTGGTAAGAAGAATAAAAGCATGGAATATTTTCTAAATGGGGAGAAAATTGAGAAATCTGAAGTGCAAAGAGATTTGGGAGTCCTAGTCGAAGATTCTCTGAAGGTTAACTTGCAGGTTGAGTAAGTAGTTAGGAAGGTAAATATAATGTTGGCATTTATTTCAAAAGGACTAGAATACAAACGTACTTCTGAATCTTTATAAGGCTCTGGTCAATCTATATTTTGAATACTGTGAGCAATTTTGCGCTCCATATCTCAGGAAGGATGTACTGGCCCTGGAGCAAGTCCAGAGGAGGTTCTCAAGAATGATCCCAGGAATGAAAGGCCTAACATACAAACAATGTTTGCGAACTCTGGGTATATATTCAATTGAGTTAAGAAGGGTGAGGGGGCATATAATTGAAACTTACAGAATGCTGAAAGGCCTGGACAGAGTGGATGTTGGAAAGGTGGGGGCAGCATGGTGGCTCAATGGTTAGCATTGCTGTCTCACAGTGCCAGAGACCCAGGTTCAATTCCACCCACATGAGTCTGTCTTTGGGGAGTTTGCACATTCTCTCTGTGTTTGTGTGGGGTTCTGCTGCATGCTCTGGTTTCCTCCCACAGTCCAAAGATGTGTAGGTTAGGTGGGTTAGTCTTGCTAAATTGCCCATAGTGTCCAGGGCTATGTAAATTACCTGGATTAGACATGAGAAATGCAGGGTTACAGGGAAAGGGTAGGGGGAATGGGTCTGGGTGAAATGTTCATCACAGGGGTGGTGTGGAATTGTTGAGCTGAATGGCCTGTTTCCACACTGTGGGGATTCTATGTTTTCATTAGGGAGAGACAAGGGCACAGCCTTAGAAAAAAGGAAATACTCATTAGAATGGAGACGAGAAGAAACTTCTTCAGCCAGAGAATAGTGAATCTATGGAATTCATTGCTATAAAATGCTGTGGAGCCCAGGTCATTGAGTATATTTAAGACAGAGATAGATAGGTTGGTGATTTTTAAGGGGATTACAGGTTACAGGGAGAAGTGGGGAGAATGGTGTTGAGAAACTTATCAGCCATGATTGAATGGTGGAACAGACTAGCTGGGCCAAATGGCATTATTTCTGCTCCTATGTCTCTTGGCCCTTCAGGCCATGATGCATCATAGCAAGGGACTCTTAAAATGCAGAAGAAATACTTTAGGGATATTGTCAAAGCATTTTGATGGAATCCAATTCGTAAGAATTCCTGGTCCTCAATTGCTCATCAAAGGGGAAGCTCCCTTCTTTAAGGCATCAAGCACTTTGAATGATTGTCACATGGAGGCAGCATAAGGGACGCACAACCCCACTTCCTCAGACAAATCGTCTACTTGTTTGTTCAGACATGACTTGCCCACATGTATTGAAATCTGTTGACCACATCTTTGGACCCATTCTCTGTTGAGCCAGACTGCAGAATGCATCCTGGGACTGCCAAAGAGGACAGAGGTAATTGAGTAATGAAATAGTGATCTGAGGAAAGGTAAAAGAAAACTCTCAAGTTGGACACAGCCCAGTTTACAGTCACTTATGGATAAAAGAGGGAGCAGAGTTGAATGGACGATTTTCAATACTGCTCCCTAAAAATGTGTATAGTAAATAAATATTATGCAATTTTGACATTGAGTTGTTGAAAAATTCTGACAGATGAAACATTGAACCACCATAGAACTTCAGAAGTAGCCCAGGAGTGTGGTAGGAGGGCATTTTCTCTGTTTTGTTTAGAAGTCAGTGATAAATGTTTATAAAGTGTGCACAAAATAGTCTTTTTTGACAATATACCAACAAGAAAATCTTTCCCTCTGGCTCCTGGCCTCCCACTTTGATTAATTTCTTTACCAACGGATTCAGAAAAATAACTAGTAGGAGAACTTAAGTGGATTAGATTATGTGGGTCAAAAGGGACTGAAATGATGAAATGCTTTCGAGGCCATGATGGCTTCAGTGCCAAGAATTAAACTTAGAGTCTGAGGATTCAGTGCTAAACCCTGAGAACGAAGAAGAAATTAGTTTAAGGACATGAAAAAATGAGTTGCAGTGGGAGGAAATAACTGAATAGAGTGCCTCATCATTCTGTGATAGGATTGCTACCATTTCTAACTTTGGTATTTTCGAGAACCTCCGTGCATAATTGTTGATTTGAGGGATCTCGGGTTTCTCCACTGACATGCAGGTGCGTAACTATATGATTCCTGTGAATTTTTCAGAAGTAAATTAGTTTCCAGCTGTCGCAATGACCAGGGCTGCTTTGATTTTGTAGATGCCTTCCTTTTGACTATTGAAGACCTGGGCATCAATATCTCTTGTCTCTAACACCGAGGACAGCAGCATTGATTAACCCCTTGAGCTGGAAATAGATTGCACGCACAAACGTCTCCCACAACGCCAATTATGAAGGCAGCCGGGATCTCATTCCATTCATAGAGACAGTATTGGAAGTGTTGCTTTTTTTCTCATGAGCCCTGAAGGTTTGAGTGTTTTAGAAACAAAAAGAGGGAAACAATGTGGGGCTCTGAGCTGAGTAAAACCAAACGATCAATGGTCATGCCATGATTTAATGGCTAAAAGAAAACCCTTACAAGGGATCAGTAGAATTGAGAATTTTCAGGAACCCTGTTGAATCAGATTCCATGAATTAAGGATTCATTATGTTTGAGGTTATTCATTTTGGTTGTTACAGCAGCCTGGCTAATTTGACTAAAGGCCCTGATGCAAAATGCTTTGGTACAGCGAATACATTTCAGATGAAATTATTTTGGCTTTTGCTTAATATTCCTGAGTGAAAATTGTGGCAGGACTGTAAATAACACAGTATTTAATTTGTGCTAACTCTTCGTATTTAAAATAAAATCAATCACTTGACTCAATTCCTGAAGTAAACAAATCACAGTCTGTCTATAGAAGTGTGTAATCATTCAGTATTATTGAAATAGTTAATGTAATATAGCCTCCTGCAGGAGATATTTGGCTCAGCAATTTCCCCTGCATGTGCACCACAAGAAAGAAACATGTATGTCTATATAGCACCTTTCAGAACCTCTGAACCTGCCAGAGGCCCCTGCAATTAGGTTATTTTGAAGTATTGTCAACTGTTGTAATGAGGTAAAGAAAGCACCAAATTTTGTGTACAGCATGTTCCCACTAACAGTTTTCAGTGACATCAAAGAAAAATGGTGCAAATGCTGGAAAACTAAAATAAAATCAGAAAATGCAAGAAATTGTCAACAAGGCAGACAACATTTGCAGAGAGAAACAGAATTAATATTTCAATTCATAGCGTCCTTTCATGATAGGTCACGATGATTCAAATAACTATCAGTTTCTCTTCACTGATGTGGTTCGATTTGTTGGGTTATTTCCAGCATTTTCTGGTTTTATTTGTGTTTCTATTCATGGCTGTTTGAGGGATAAACCTTGGCCAGCACACAGAAGTTTTTCACCTTTACAATATGGCAACTTTTACAGTCAGCTGAGAATCAACAAGACCTCAGTTTAAGAGCCCATCCAAAATGTTGACAATTCCAAGAATGTAGCACACCCTCAGTACAGAACTTGAGTATCAGCCAGGAACATGCACTTAAACCCTTGGATGGGAACTTGAAATTATCTTCATAACTAAAATGACTCATCCTTGGAACCATTCCTGTAAACCTCTTCTCAGACCCTCCAAATCCTTTAGATTCTCCCAAGAGTGTAGCACCCATAACTGGATGCAGTACTCCAGCTGAGGCTAAGCTTGTGTCTTAGATCAGTTCAACATATTATTTACTATTTTACTCTTAGCCCTTGTTAATAGAGCCACAACTTCTGACTCAGTGATGAGAGTGTTACAAAGCCACATGGACGTCGTCTATATTCTAATCCACACTACTGCTCACTCCCCTATTCAAGCATCTAATTCCTGTCTGAAAAATTTATGGATGGCCAAATTTATTACAATCAAGTGGATGCCTGAACAGGAATGCCTGAAGATCATTGTAAATTGACGAAGGAAGTCAGTTTGGGGCTGAGAGGAGTGGCATGATGCAAAGGTGATTGAAGGAGAAGTGAAACAGGAGAATCAGTTGATAGCAGCCTACAATAGTACTGTGTTGTTTAAAGATCTTATCAGTCCTATACAAAAGTTGATCATGAAGAATATATTTGAATTTCAGAGATAACAAGGTGTACAGCTGGATGAACACAGCAGGCCTAGCAACATCAGAGGAGCAGGAGGGCTGACATTTCTGGCTTAAGCCTTCTTCAGAAAAAGAAGGCATAGGCCCAAAACATCAGTCTTCCTGATCCTCTGATGCTGCTTGGCTGGCTGTGTTCATCAGCTCTACACCTTGTTATCTCAGATTCTCCAGCATCTGCAGTTCCTACTATCTCTGAAACATGTTTGAATTTCAGGTGATCTCCAGCAGGGCTTCCTTTTTCTTCTCTCAATAAGGTAAATTTAGCAATGGACCCACACCAAGTTCCCCAGACTAAATTTATAGAATCCATTTTATGGCCTTAAAAGGAGTGAATAATGTTGAATCCTTAACCCATTGACTCCTCTTCAACTGAATTTTGTTTGTGAAAATGTTTAATTCTAGTGATTCTTTGTAAGAGTTTTTGTTCTAACTTCTTCATGAATCCATTTACAATGACCTTAATTTCTTGTCCTTTTATTCTCTTATATCTGACCATTTTAGTAGAAACTCACTATTAATCGAGAGAAATGATGTGATACATTTTGGTCTGAAAATCAAAGACAGACAATATGAACTAAACAATACAACACTAAAGGATGTATTAAAGCAAACAAATTTGGGTGTATATATGAGTAAATCATTAAAAATGGCAGGACATTTTAGGAGAACAGTCAGTAATGCACACCGTATCCTGGGTTTTATTAGTTGGGACATGGAGTACGTGAGTAATGAGGTTGTATTGCACTTATCTAAGGCACTAGCTGAGCCTCAGTTGGAGTTTTGTATCTAGCTCTGGGCGCTGCACTCTAGGAAGAATGTAAAAGGTTTGGGGGGGAATAAGGAGAGGTTTACAAGAATGGTTCCATGAATGAGTCACTCAGAGACAGCAAGAACTGCAGATGCTGGAGTCAGAGTCAACACAGTATGGAGCTGGAGGAGTGCAATAGGTCGGGCAGCATCAGAGGGGCATGTTTCAGGTCAGATCCTTTCATCAGAACTCACTGTGTTGACCGCAAATTAGTTATTTCAGGTTGGAAGTTAGATTAGAGAAGCTGGGACTGTTCTCCTTAGAGAAGAGAAGACTGAGAAGAGATCTGACAGAAGTATTCAAAATCTTGAGAAGCCTGCACAGTGTGAATGACAAGGAAATGTTTCAAATCATGAAACAATTGATGACAGGAAGGCACAGATTTGAGGTAATTTGTAAAAGGAAGAAAAGTGATACCTGGTTATTGTTTGGAATGAATGGCTGAGAGTGTGGTGAAAGTAGGTTCAATCAGGACTTCCAAAAGGGAATTCAAACCTTGTGAGGAAGGGTCACTCAACCCGAAATGTTAACACTGATTTCTCTCCACAGATGCTGCCAGACTTGCTGAGCTTTTCTGGTAATTTCTGTTTCCAATTTATAATGTCATTGTTCTGCCCCTGAGAGAACTCATGCATACGCTATAGGTTTTGTACAGGCACCAACTAGTTTCAGCATGGGGGCATGAGGCCAGCATTGGTTTTAATAGACAATGTTGCTCCAGATGTGCTCAGAATAACTTGATCAATATGACAGGCACACAGACCAGACGCCATATGCTACCTTGTGCATACAGACAAGAAGGCATTAAGTGACACAATTAAAGGACCCACATCTTTGAGTTGTGATGCCAGCTTCCTCCACTTCTTTCTTCATAGTTCAACTCTATCTCTGTGTCCAAAAATTTGGTCATGCTTCCTGGGTTTATATCAGTTTCTTTATCTGTATGTTTGAGAAGCACCTACTTCAGTTTCTTTATGTAGGAGATGCCATTCAAAAGTGAATGCCGATTGTGCTTTCAGAGATGCAGTTAAATTGGAAAGCAGTGTCTGCAAACTGTGAGAATTCATTCTTTCCATAATCTTTTATGTGTTTTTGGTAAATTATTTCTCAAAGTATGTTAATATTGTAGACATGTGTTCCACAATGTGGAGAGTTAAGAAATCAGTTGGTACATAACCTTAAGAAACAGCTTTAAACTGTGGACAACATTGTATAAAGACCTGAATGATATGGCAAGATTGTGGGAGAATCAGACATGAACTCCAATGAGGCCCATCTTGACATCAGGACTATCTTGCTCCATCTTTGATACTTTTGACCAGCAATCCAGGGTGTTTCTTACTAGGCAGCAAGGAATTGCCAGTTAAGGGACCCAACCCAAAACATCAATTTTCTCCTCTGATGCTGCCTGGCCTGCTGTGTTCCTCCAGCTCCACACTGTTATCTCTGACTCCGGCATCAGCAGTTCTTACTGTCTCTGAGTGAAGGGGCATTATTGTTTGTTGAATGCCTTGTTGGTGGTCCAACTCACATCATTAATATTCAGCATCGTGTATTACCAAAGAACCTGTGCGTCGAGAAAATGTGGGAGCTGGCGTGGACATCTGGTGAATTGAGCTTGTTGCTTGCTCTGAAGGACCTCCATGTTGGATACTGGCACCAACATCTCAGAGCACACTCTGTGGGCAAAGAAACGCATGCGCACACAAACACACACACACACACACACACACACACACTCTTCTCCCATCACCTCCAACATCCACAGACATTGGCAGGTGACATCTGTGAGATTCTAAGAACCTTCATGGCACATGTCCACATGAGACGATCCTGCACTTTCTTGCCATACACCATTTGCACTGACAAATCTCATTGTCATGCTGCAGCAAGGACAGCGTGTGCTCAGGGATATGCACACAGTTCATGGACTGGACCAGGCTGCACCTCTGCACCTTTGAGGCTAGCTGATTGCAGCATCCCTGTCTTGCCTTGCCTTCTGTCTTTTGCTCCCACAGCCAGAGATAACAGGTTCACATTCTGTCTTGCTGAGCTGTTTCTTTCAATCACAAAGGGAGGACATTTATCCTGGTTGTCAGCAGGTCGACGTCAAGCAAAAGGGGATAGCCTGTGCATCAAGGGGCCCAGCACAAGTCAAGGGCAGCCTCTGCCATCAGTGCAGGGACTTGGAACATTGTGGGTCAGTCATTCCTGAGATATCAGCTGAGTGGTGAGTTGTTCTAGGAATGGTGGTGTAAGATTGGCTGGAATTGAATAACGAGGTGAGAAAACTTACTAGGTTTCTTGGTGGAAATCCTTTCAAAAAAACTCAATCTTAATCTGATTTAGCCAAAAGGTAACATACGATTCAGCTCTGTGTCTCTGCGGATTGTAGAGTTGAGTGGGTTTTAAGTCTGACATTCCACCTGGTCCTGTGGGTTTCCTGGTCAGTGAGTAAGGTTCAACTTTACCCCATTATTTTATCAAAGGGTAAAGGTCACATACAAAGCAGTGTTATACTTCGCCTCTGTCAATATGAAACTTACAGAAACTGATCTTTAAAGGCTTGTTTCTAAGTGATAGTCCTTTGTCACAAACAAAAGCTGCTGAAACCAGCTGCACTGTGCTATCGCCTCACAGCTGGGCTTGTCAGTAAGCGACTGTGGCCACTAAATATTCACAGTGATTGTCACTCCTTCAGGCAGTGCTTCAGCCTGAAGATACAAGAAGAACACTTTAATAGTTTTCTTGTTTAAACAGTTTGCATGGTCAATTAGCTTCAGATTTGATTTCAATGTGGCTACTGTTTCCAAGTGTGCCGCCTGCCATTGAGTTTTGCACTTTGACTGCTGTCAGTATAAAGAACTGAGCTGCATTTACAAGTGAGGGGCATTTTCGTTTTGGCTGTCGTCAGAAATCTGGGCACTGAAGAAATGATGAAACAGAAGATTGGGAAATGCTGTGGATAGTCTGCTGATTTTGGCCAACGTCTCGACGTAACTGGTGCTGTGTCTGGCCCCAGGCATCCTCTGCACTGAGGCATCGATATTCATTGCAGGTTCCTACTCTTGATCACTAGGGTTTGACTGTGACGATTCATACAGTCAAGTACCCTGGGACTGTGGCAAATTGGTTGAGCTAGCTCGGATCCTCAATCACCAGTTCTCCATCCTTGCTCACTGTGAGAAATATCCCCATTGTGTTTTAAACGTGAGTAGATTGGATTTCTATTTGAGGAGCTTCATCCTTAAATGTTCATGCAGGCTTATTTACACACAGCTTGTTGACAGCTGTGGTCCAACTAGGCAGTTTATGTACAGATTAGAGATAGGGTTTCCTATTTGGGTGCAATTAGCAATCTAGGTGCAATGGACACTCATTTGTGAATTGAAATTTTGCTCAGGTTGCTGTTCAAACCTATTCACTGAATGTAAAACTTTGTGTGAACCAGTGCAATTGAGCAGGATTTGAGGAAGTAGATTTTTAAAACAAGTTCTATATGAAAAAAAATCTGATATATTTACTGTTTTATTTTGACACAGCTGAAGTGGAGTTTGTCACTGAAAATAATTATTTTCAATCAGTGCAAGTAACCTGATTTTGAAAAACTGAACTTCAACAAAAAGTTATGCGGAACTATTCATATGTTTTCTTTATATATGGTATTCAAACGCTAAGTAAATTGAATATTTACTTTCAAAGGTTTTAACTGTTGGCACCCCTGTGTCTAAGAAACAGATTAATTTCTAGATCTTCCTGGAAAGCTGATACACAATTAGAACAAAAGTAAACATTCATTTGTGGTGAATTCAGTCAGTGGTCAGGGCCAGTTTTGGGACCAGCATGTCACGTAATGTTTATTTTGTAAAACAACATTTAGGATCACAGAAAAGTGATTTGTGGGAAGGGATTTGAAGTCAAAATTCCTTAATCTAATGCTCTGGTTTGGCTGCTCCTTGGCAGTTTTCAGTGAATGCTTCAGAAACTCCGGGCAGGGTTGTCAATTGTAAATCAAAGCATACACTGATGAACTCTTGCGTGTGCTATAGTTTAGAGTGTATTCATGGCCAGGAACTGGCATTAAATTCTGGCCTAGCTGTCAAGACTTTTTATGATCTTCTCCACGTTAGCTATAGGAAGGAGTTAAAGAATGCTAAGGTCTGATGTGTATAGTTGCACAAGACCCTTATTTGCAAATTGTCAATATTAAATTAACACTGTTATTGAGAACGGTATGGGCAAGCCTGTTCCCTCACAACTCTGAAGCTACCTTGAAACTGTATTGAGGAAAGGGTCAAAGTTGTGATTTCCTAGTCTGGGCTGTGTTGGATGACCTTATCCAGGACAGCTGAAGAAGGGTCTAGGCCTGAAACGTCAGCCTCCCTGCTCCTCTGATGCTGCTTGGCCTGCTGTGTTCATCCAGCTCTACACGTTATTGTCTCAGCTGTATTGCCTGTATTTGCTCCTGTAGGTTTTAGGAAAGGAGGGAACATTCATGCAAGGTTCCCCATCCTGATTGCCCTATTTTGCTGCAAATGCACAGGTTCACGTGCATCAGCCTCGGTTATGATGTCACATGTAGGTGTACTGCTATAAGGCATGTATCATTAACATGAATTGGCCATAACGCGATTGAAGAATTGAGGATGCTATTTGGATAACACAAACTTACTACTTTAAAGGTATAGCAATTTTCTACAGCGATTTCCCGATAACACAATTTTCTGTGGTAATTCGCTATAACGCGATTTTCCATAGTGCAGAATCACATAACTATTGTGTTATAGGAGAAGTACCTGCGCAGCCTGATGGTGCTAATAAATGCTTGAATAATGGCTAACTCAAAGGGATGTCAGATGATAGCCAGATCGCAAGGAAGTTTTAAAAAAGAACCAAAAGTTTGGAGAAAATTGAGGTGGAAATAAACAAAGCCCCATGGAGTACTATTGTGAGAAGCAATAATATCTCACTGGTGTGATGTGGAGCATGCATTTGTGAATAGTGGAGACAGTCGAAGCACTCGAATTCTTTCATCGGAATCATGCTGTCCCTCTCTTGGGCTGAAGTGTTTGATACTGGCATTACCTATGAAAAGCACTAACGTAACTGACTGAAGTGTTTCAAGTATCGTAGTAATGTACAGTGAACACATAACAAGCAATCACCAGATCAAGCTTGAATACAAACTTTAATGCAGTTAGAAGAGGTCTTATTTTGGGCACGTAAAAAGATTAAAATAACACTGTAAGACTCAGGCTCCTCAGCTATGATCAGAAGAGAGATTGAGGGAGAGGTTTAACTAGTGGCTTCTTCCATACTCCTTTGATATTGTATAATCTACCCTGAAATGAGCCTTTTATACTTCTGAGAGGGTATAATCAGTGCCCATACAATCTAAATGACTGGGATGCTGGTGGCTTTCTTTCTGATTTGTGCTGGAATGCTTTCTTTGGGTGCAATTTGTACAAAGTTCAGTTAGTCTACTGAAATTCCAAATATCATTTGTTTTTTTAAAAATTAGGAGTCATCATTATAAAATGCAATGATGCCGAATGTTGCTTAGAGTTCATGACTATTGTTGTGAGAGTTCAGAATTTTACGTGGAAGCCTACCTGGGGGTCCTGCCATCTCATCGATCAGAGTCATCCCACACCAATGTTGTGCTTCTTCTGTATTTGGATATGTACATTGTGGTTAAAGGCACTGTGGGTTTAGGATCGAGTAATGCAATTTGATGGATTGTAACATGTTTCCCTCTGGGTGTCAAACTGCAAGAGTACAGGGCTCAGTTAGATCTAAATTGAGAGCTTTCTATCATTAGGTCACATGCCTTAGGTCATATGGCAATGATATCATGACCTTTAAAGGTATATCACATATCGACTGTGAGACACAATGCAACAATCTCAGCTCATATTCCAACCTAATTTCATTTAGCAAAATAACATACATTCTTAAAATATGCTCCACACACCATTCGCCTACTTCACATATCACTTTTGTCTTGTCAGCAACTCTTCTGCCAGTGGAAACCATGTTTTCATGTTCACTTTATCAATACTATTCCTGATTTCTGAACATCTCTACATAATCTCCTTTCAGCCTTACTCCTCCATTTTATGAACAATGAATTTCTCCAGTCTCTTTGTTAACCATGACCTTTCATCCTGAGTATATGTTGAAGCCTTTTCTGTGAATCTCCTCTGCAGCTTCTTCAAAAGGAGTCCCAGAAGCCTTCATAAAGTGCGGGGTCCAGAAGCTGATAAAATTACCCCAATGGATGCCAAACCAGTGATTCAAAAAAGTTCAAAATAACACCCTTGCTTTTGCACTCTCCCTCTACATATCAATGTGCCAGCATTGTTGGTGGCTTCTTTCCAACAGTTGGTCAGCTGTTGCTAGTTTAATGGGTTGGCATGTAAGCTGCAGAAGTCAATGTGCGAAAGTCAGCATGCACAATATTACTCTGTAGCACAACAGCTTGGGTCTTCTAACTCCTCTTGAACAATGACATAAAGGACAAGAAATGTTGGCATCAGAGACTGTTTAATTTACATCTTCTGCCAACATTTATATGCATATTGTTAGCTCAACTTGAGCTGCTGAAATGGTAGATCTTATCATGGAAACTTATAAATGAATATGTTGGGACAAAAGATGGTCTGTTAGGTGACACAATCACTAAACATTGTCAGTCAGTTGGGTTGAAGGAACAACATGAATGAAGAAGTAAAGGACTTTCAGAAGGGCATCAGAGTGTAGATCCTAAACAGTGGAACACATAGCAACTAACACAAGGCAGAGGGATTACGCTTACCCGCGGACCCATATCCACCCACATCCACCTATCATCCTCTCCCAGTTGGTGTCCCAAATCCCTTTCAGCTATTCTCCGTATTTCAGCTTTCTCCTATTCTCCTCATCTCATTTCCCCGCGCCTCTCACCCAGGCCGTGGCCAGACTCTCATTCGCCTCTTCCTGACTATTGGCCAGGCCTGACTCTTAGTTCTCTCTTCCTGGTGCCAGTGTCTCCCTGAAAGTCTCCCATTCCCATTCTCACAGACTCTCTGATGTGGCTCTGGGCCTGCGACTGAGTGAAACCATTTACTTAATATTGCTCACTTTCCACCAATCACAAGGCCTATCAGCATCAAAGATAGGAGAGGGGCATCCTCTGATTGGTGGAGCAGCAAGAAACATCATGCAAATGCTCCTCGCATTACCTTCGAGATCCACTTGTATTCTGAACACCAGTGGTGGGTCACATGGGATCCTACACTGGGTCACATTGTGGACCTCAAGCCACATGTTGGACAAGTCTGCGTTAAACAAATAGAGCTTAATGCAGTTTCAGCCCCATTTTGTACCAGAATTAGACTTATCCACCAAGATTCATCAACCTCATGTTCTGCTGTTCTCAAGAAGAGTCACCTTGGAAACACTAACTTAACTTCCTGCAGGTCCTGCTGCCTTTCTGCAGCATTTATTTCGGATTGCCAGCATCTGTAGTACTTTACTTTTATATTAATCGTGGTACATTCTCAACTACAGAATATTTGGAATCATTTTATCCAATCATTTTTCATCTCCAGATGTATTAAGTATTACCTCAAGATGTTTTGTTTTAATTATAATTTGCATGTTTGCAATATTGAGAGGAAAGGATATTTTCCTTTTATGCCATTGTCCATGCCTTCTCAGCACTCGTAACTATATTTCCACATGATGACGAAAGCCTTTTCAGTACATATTCTTTGTTTCTATGTATTATCCAATCCAATTAATATGGATAATAAAATGTGAGGCTGGATGAACACAGCAGGCCCAGCAGCATCTCAGGAGCACAAAAGCTGACGTTTCGGGCCTAGACCCTTCATCAGAGAGGGGGATGGGGGGAGGGAACTGGAATAAATAGGGAGAGAGGGGGAGGCGGACCGAAGATGGAGAGAAAAGAAGATAGGTGGAGAGGAGAGTATAGATGGGGAGGTAGGGAGGGGATAGGTCAGTCCAGGAAGACGGACAGGTCAAGGAGGTGGGATGAGGTTAGTAGGTAGGAGATGGAGGTGCAGCTTCGGGTGGGAGGAAGGGATGGGTGAGAGGAAGAACAGGTTAGGGAGGCAGAGACAGGTTGGACTGGTTTTGGGATGCAGTGGGTGGAGGGGAAGAGCTGGGCTGGTTGTGTGGTGCAGTGGGGGGAAGGGACGAACTGGGCTGGTTTTGGGATGCGGTGGGGGAAGGGGAGATTTTGAAGCTGGTGAAGTCCACATTGATACCATTGGGCTGCAGGGATCCCAAGCGGAATATGAGTTGCTGTTCCTGCAACCTTCGGGTGGCATCATTGTGGCACTGCAGGAGGCCCATGATGGACATGTCATCTAAAGAATGGGAGGGGGAGTTGAAATGGTTGGCGACTGGGAGGTGCAGTTGTTTATTGCGAACCGAGTGGAGGTGTTCTGCAAAGCGGTCCCCAAGCCTCCGCTTGGTTTCCCCAATGTAGAGGAAGCCACACCGGGTACAGTGGATACAGTATACCACATTGGCAGATGTGCAGGTGAACCTCTGCTTAATGTGGAAAGTCATCTTGGGGCCTGGGATAGGGGTGAGGGAGGAGGTGTGGGGGCAAGTGTAGCATTTCCTGCGGTTGCAGGGGAAGGTGCCGGGTGTGGTGGGGTTGGAGGGCAGTGTGGAGTGAACAAGGGAGTCACGGAGAGAGTGGTCTCTCCGGAAAGCAGACAGGGGTGGGGATGGAAAAATGTCTTGGGTGGTGGGGTCGGATTGTAGATGGCGGAAGTGTCGGAGGATGATGCGTTGTATCCGGAGGTTGGTGGGGTGGTGTGTGACAACGAGGGGGATCCTCTTTGGGCGGTTGTGATGGGGGCGGGGCGTGAGGGATGTGTTGTGGGAAATGCGGGAGACGCGGTCAAGGGCGTTCTCGACCACTGTGGGGGAACGTTGCGGTCCTTGAAGAACTTGGACATCTGGGATGTGCGGGAGTGGAATGCCTCATCGTGGGAGCATCGTAGGACCGCAACTTTCCCCCCACAGTGGTCGAGAACGCCCTTGACCGCGTTTCCCGCATTTCCCACAAGACATCCCTCACGCCCCGCCCCCGCCACAACCGCCCAAAGAGGATCCCCCTCGTTCTCACACACCACCCCACCAACCTCCGGATACAACGCATCATCCTCCGACACTTCCGCCATCTACAATCCGACCCCACCACCCAAGACATTTTTCCATCCCCACCCCTGTCTGCTTTCCGGAGAGACCACTCTCTCCGTGACTCCCTTGTTCGCTCCACACTGCCCTCCAACCCCACCACACCCGGCACCTTCCCCTGCAACCGCAGGAAATGCTACACTTGCCCCCACACGTCCTCCCTCACCCCTATCCCAGGCCCCAAGATGACTTTCCACATTAAGCAGAGGTTCACCTGCACATCTGCCAATGTGGCATACTGCATACATTGTATCCGGTGTGGCTTCCTCTACATTGGGGAAACCAAGCGGAGGCTTGGGGACTGCTTTGCAGAACACCTCCGCTCGGTTCGCAATAAACAACTGCACCTCCCAGTCGCCAACCATTTCCACTCCCCCTCCCATTCTTTAGATGACATGTCCATCTGGGCCTCCTGCAGTGCCACAATGATGCCACCCGAAGGTTGCAGGAACAGCAACTCATATTCCGCTTGGGAACCCTGTAGCCCAATGTTATCAATGTGGACTTCACCAGCTTCAAAATCTCCCCTTCTCCCACCGCATCCCAAAACCAGCCCAGTTCGTCCCTTCCCCCCACTGCACCACACAACCAGCCCAGCTCTTCCCCTCCACCCACTGCATCCCAAAACCAGTCCAACCTGTCTCTGCCTCCCTAACCTGTTCTTCCTCTCACCCATCCCTTCCTCCCACCCCAAGCTGCACCTCCATCTCCTACCTACTAACCTCATCCCACCTCCTTGACCTGTCCGTCTTCCCTGGACTGACCTATCCCCTCCCTACCTCCCCACCTATACTCTCCTCTCCACCTATCTTCTTTTCTCTCCATCTTCGGTCCGCCTCCCCCTCTCTCCCTATTTATTCCAGAACCCTCACCCCATCCCCCTCTCTGATGAATTGTCTAGGCCCGAAACGTCAGCTTTTGTGCTCCTGGGATGCAGCTGGGCCTGCTGTGTTCATCCAGCCTCACAGTTTATCATCTTGGATTCTCTAGCATCTGCAGTTCCCATTATCACTGATCCAATTAATATGGAGTTGTTTTCCCAGTTGAAGGCTGATTCATTAAAAGGTTGACACATCGTATCTACTAATGGGGCTTGGTGCTAATGTTAGTGTTAGCCTAGGGCAGTGGTTTCCTGCAGGGGCTTCCTGGGTGGGCACAGCACCCTTCTGGCCTGGTGTAGCACCTTCCTGGCCTGGCGTAGCACCCTCCTGGCCTGATGCCCTCAGCCCGACGTGGTGGTCTGAAGCAATACCCCAGCCTCATGACACTCAAGGCGAAGCCCAGTGTTGCCTGGAGTCAGGGCTTAGTGCAGACTGGAAGCTAGGTACTAGCATATGGTCTGTTGTTCTGAACTTTTATTTCTGCAGTACTGGGACTTTTTTTTCTCTATTGTAACTAAAGAAGCTGTACCTCGGTACCTTGTAGCTAAGTTGGCACTGTGTGTGATGACATGTAAATTTTTAACGATACTCACTGGTAATATGTGATAATAAAGGCTAATTCTAATTCTAATTCTAATTCACTGTACCAAAGAATGCTTGGCCAGGCTAAATGGGTAGTCCAGAGAAGTCCCAGGGTAGAGCTCATGAGATCATTGAAACATGTGGAAGAAGCACCTACAATAAGGCCTCATGCCATAGTACAATGATGATAATTTTTTGGTGTATCTCTGAAAGGTATCCTATACACTAGTATCATGATTGGAACCACGACTCTGTGGATCTCATTGATTATGAGACTCCTGATTGGGACTGTTAACCTGGGCCAATCAGGGAGCCTTGGCTGATAGATATAAACACGAGATTCAGAAGGTCTGAAAACAAAAAATGCTGGAAATCACAGCAGGTCAGGTAGCATCTGTGGAAAGAGAGCAAGTTAACGTTCCATGTCGAGATGACTCTTCAGCAGAACAGATCCCAGCATCTGCAGTAATTTGTTTTGAGATTCATAGGGTCTCCTCAGTCGAAAGACTGGCTCTGAGTTGCCTGGTCAGAGTACATGTACCATGCATGTGTAAATAAAGGGTTAACTTGGTGATGGGATAGTAGTCCTGTGCAGTTATTTCAGGTAGCAAAATGAATTACAACAACAAGTTGCCCATCATCCTGACCTAGCACCATTTTTCATTGCTGCTGGGTCAAAATCCTTGAATTTCCTTCTCCACCACAAAGTGGGTGTACCCTACATCAAAGGACTTCAGCAGTTCAAGAAGGCAGCTCACCATCAATGCCTTGAGGGCATTTAGAAATGGGCAATAATTATTGGCCTTGCCAACAACACTCACTTCCCAAGAACAAGTTTTGAAAATGCATCCTTTGGTATATGTCCTGATTACCACTGCTGGCTGGTATATGAGCCAAGGGTTTTTGAGGTATTCCGCAGCCACCAATTCTCCTCTGTCTCTGCTGTGCTTAGAGCATCTAGAATGGATGTGAGTTTGCTCGCTGAGCTGGAAGGTTAGTTTTCAGACGTTTCGTCACCATCCTAGGTAACATCTTCAGTGAGCCTCCGACGAAGTGCTGGTGTTATGTCCCGCTTTCTATTTATCTGGTTAGGTTTCCTTGGGTTGGTGATGTCATTTCCTGTTCTTTTTCGCAGGGGATGGTAGATTGGCTCCAAGTCAATGTGTTTGTTGATGGAATTCCGGTTGGAATGCCATGCTTCTAGGAATTCTCGTGCATGTCTCTGCTTGGCTTGTCCTAGGATGGATGTGTTGTCCCAAACAAAGTGGTGTCCTTCCTTATCTGTATGTAAGGATACGAGTGATAGTGGGTCATGTCGTTTTGTGGCTAGTTGATGTTCATGTATTCTGGTGGCTAGCTTCCTGCCAGTTTGTCCAATGTAGTGTTTGTCACAGTTCTTGCAAGGTATTTTGTAGATGACGTTCGTTTTATTTGTTGTCTGTATAGGGTCTTTTAAGTTCATTAGCTGCTTGGAGCCAATCTACCATCCCCTGAGAAAAAGAACAGGAAATGACATCACTAACCCAAGGAAACCTAACCAGATAAATAGAAAGCGGGACATAACACCAGCGCTTCGTCGGAGGCTCACTGATGATGTTACCTAGAATGGTGACAAAATGTCTGAAAACTAACCTTCCAGCTCAGCGAGCAAACTCACATCCAGAACCTCAACCTGAGCTACAAATCTTCTCAAAACTCGCTAGCATCTAGAATTTCCAGTAATCAATGGTGGAGAAAAAGCCCACTGGTGAGTTTGACCAGAGGAGGCATTTGCCTTGGTTAACAAAATGGTTTGTTGCCTGATTGCAATAAGTTTAAATGAAAGTCAAGCTTAATTACTGAGGATTTTCGGGCGCTGTACAAACAAAACCTTTTTCCACATGAAAGTCACCATGGCCCCAGGAGACCATGGGGTTGCTCTAACATTTGAATGAAATGACTGCTGGTGAGTTTAACATAATGATCACCACCTTCATGGCAAGCGCAGATGATAGGGATCATAATCTCTGGATTACTGCCTGAGCCACTCGCAAACTGGCATAGGGAGGTGAGGATCAGGGAAGTAAACACGTGGCTAAAAGAGTGTTGTGGGAAAGAGGGTTTCCTTTCCATGGGACACTGACATCAGTTCTGGGACAGGAGGGATCTATACTGCTGGGATGAACTCCACCTGAACAGGGCCGGGTCCAGTGTTCTGGCAAAGAGGGTAAATAGAGTGGTTAATAGAACTTTAAACTAGTAAGTAGAGGGGAAGGGAGAAGTGAGTGTAGAGGGACAATAACAATTAATGTAAGGCAAAGCAGCAGGTTAGCAGGTGACGCAAAAGCTTCAACTCCATTGAAAATTGGGAAAAAAAGTTAAAGGGAAGGAGAACTCAAGAGCTGTTAGTTTTGGAGGTATTAGGATCCAAAAAGAAGGTGCAAAAACTGGCATAAGAGCACTTTATCTGAATGCTCGGAACATTCGGAACAAGGTGGATGAATTGATGGTTCAAATCATGGCAAATGGGTATGATTTAGTGGCCGTTACAGAGACATGGTTACAGGACGGTCATGACTGGGAGTTAAATATCCAGGGGTATCAAACTGTTCGGAAGGACAGATGGGAAAGTAGGGGAGATGGTGTTGCTCTGATTTTTCAGGATGATATCAGGGCAGCAGTGAAATATTATATAGGGTTCTACTGAACAAAACGTTGAATCCATTTGGGTGGAAATTAGGAGTAGCAGGGAGAAAATGTCACTGATAGGAGTGGTCTATAGGCCACCAAATAACGGCATTGTGGTGGGGCAGGCAATAAATGTAGAAATAGCTATTGCATGTAAAAATGGTACAGCAATTATCATGGGAAATTTTAATCTACATATTGATTGGTCAAACCAGGTCAGTCATGGCAGCCTTAAGGAGGGGTTCACAGAATGCATCCATGATAATTTCCTTGAACAATATGTAATGGAACCTATGAGGGAGCAAGCTATCCTAGATCTAGTCCTGTGTAATGAGACAGGAATAATTAATGATCTCACAGTTAGGGATCCTCTTGGAAGGAGCAATCACAGTACGGTTGAATTTAAAATTCAGATGGAGCATGAGAAGGTTAAATCCAGTATTTGTGACTTGTGCTTAAACAAAGGAAACTATGAAGGAGTCAGTTACGGTAGAATGGGAGCAAAAAGTTTATGGTGGGTCAATCGAGGAACAGTGGAGGATTTTCAAAACAATTTTTCACAGTGCTCAACAGAAGTATATTCCAGTGGTAAGGAAGAGCTCTAGGAACAGACAGAGCCAGCCACGGATGTTTAAGGACATAAAGGAAAGTATCAGATTGAAAAAAAACATACAAAAAAGCAAAGAGTAGTGGGAAACTAGTAGGCTAGGAAATCTTTAAAGGCCAACAGAAAGCCACAAAAAATGTTATAAAGAAAAGTAAGATAGATTATGAGAGTAAACTAGTTCAGAATATAAAAACAGGCAGCGAAGGTTTCTATATATATGTAAATTGTAAAAGAGTGGTGAAGGTAAACATTGGTCCTTTAGAGGATGAGAAGGCCAATTTAATAACTGGGAATGAGGAAATAGTCAAGTCATTGAACAGTTATTTCGTGTCAGTCTTCACTGTGGAAGACACAAATAACATGACGAAAACTGATGGCAAGAAGGTTATAGCAGGTGAGGACCTAGAAACTATCACTAAGGAGGCAGTGCTGGGCAAGCTAATGGAGCTAAAGGTAGAGAAACCTCTGGCCCTGATGAAATGCATCCCAGGGTACTAAAAGAGGTGATAGGGGAAGTAGCAAATGCACTAGTAATTATTTACCAAAATTCACTGGACTCTGGGGTGGTTCCTGCAGATTGGAAAACAGCCAATGTGACGCCACTGTTTAAAAAAGAAAGTAGACAAAAAGCAGGTAACTATAGGCCAGTTAGCTTAACTTCGGTAGTGGGGAAAATGCTTGAATCTATCATTAAGGAAGAAATAGCAAGACATCTGGATGTAAATTGTCCCATTAGGAATACCCAGCATCAGATCATGAAGGGTAGACCATGTTTAACTAATTTGGTGGAATTCTTTGAGGACATTATTTGCATGGTGGATGATAGGGAACCTGTGGATGTGGTGTATCTGGATTTCCAGAAGGCATTTGACAAGGTGCCACACCAAAGGCTGCTACATAAGATAAAGTTGCATGATATTACAGGTAGTGTATTGGCATGGATAGAGGATTGGTTGACCAGTAGAAAGCAAAGAGTAGGGGTAAATGAGTGTTTTTCTGGTTGATGGACAGTGGCTAGTTGTGTGCCTCAGAGGTCAGTGTTGGGACTGCAATTGTTTACAATTTACATAGATGATTTGCAGTTGGGGACTAAGTGTGGTGTGTCAAAATTTGCAGATGACACTAAGGTGATGAGTGGTAGAGCGAAGTGTGCAGAAGACACTGAAAGTCTGCAGAGGGATATAGAGTGGGCAAAGGTCTGGCAGATGGAGTACAATGTTCATAAGTGTGAGGTCATCCATCTTGGTAGGAATAACAACAAAATAGACTATGTTTTAAATGGTAAAAAATTGCAGCATGCTGCTGTGCAGAGGGACTTGGGTGCCCTTGTGCATGAATCGTTAAAAGTAGGGTTGCAGGTGCAGCAGGTAATTAAAAAGGCAAATGGAATTTTGTCTGCCATTGCTAAAGGGATGGAGTTTAAAAACAGAGAGGCTATGCTGCAGCTCTATAGGGTCCTGGTGAGGCCACACCTGGAGTACTGTGTGCAGTTATGGTTTCCTTACTTGAGAAGAGATATACTAGCACTGGAGGGGGCGCAGAGGAGATTCACTCGTTTGATTCCAGAGCTGAGGGGGTTGGATTACGAGGAGAGACTGAGTAGACTGAGATTATACTCACTGGAATTCAGAAGAATGAGGGGAGAGTTTACAGATTATGAAAGGAATAGATAAGTTGGAGGCAGGGAGGTTGTTTCCTCTAGCGGGTGAAACTAGGACTAGAGGGCATTGCCTCAAAATAAAGGGAAGCAGATGTAGGACTGAGGTCAGGAGGAACTTCTTCACCCAAAGGGTTGTGATTCTGTGGAATTCCCTGCTCAGTGAAGCAGTTGAAGCTACCTCACTTCTTTTTTAAGGCAAGGCTAGATACATTTTTGAACAGTAAAGGAATTAAGGGTTATGGTGAAGTGGGCCAGTAAGTGGAGCTGAGTCTCAAAGATCAGCCATGATCTTATTAAATGGTGGGGCAGGCTCGAGGCACCAGATGGCCTACTCCTGCTCCTAGTTCTTATGTTCTTATGATACACGACTTGAACCCACCCTTGAGTTGAACCCACGCTTGAGTTGAACCCACAGTTTAGCTCTCACCGACTCTGCATCATAAGGCAGCCCTTAGCCAACTGAACTAAACCAACCCACATGTCCACCCCAAAACTCAATGAAACATCATCATATTGAGATAATGCAACTTTATTGTTACCTCTTTCAGAAACAGTACTTTTACAAAAGATCCCTGTCACTTGTCCCAAATCATACTTAACAGTTTTCTGATATTAAATTTGAATTGTATATGCACAGCTAATATTTAAAATATCCACAACACTAGTGAATCCCAACAGTTCACCTTCAATCTTAAATAAACTGTTATCAACAGTAGGAAAGCAATTTGAAATGTATCCCATGCTAATGGAAGTTCATTGATCTGAAACAAGAGCTGTTCCTACTCCCACAGAGTCTGTCTGATCTGTTGTGCATTCCAACAAATCCAGTGCTTATTTTTGGTTTCCAGCACCAGTTATATTTTACTTGGGTAATCCACTTCTGTTGGAATGAAGTTAATTCTAAACCATAACCTTTCAGAGAACAGGCTTTCAACTTTAATTAAAATACCAGCACTTGAGACATTCCCTTGCATTTTTACTGCATAAATTCATTTTTAAGCAAGGAGACATTGCCCTCAAGGTTATCCTGAACAAAGCTATGATTTCAATTCATCCTATTTGATATCTCCCATTAGAAGAGGATGTCATTAAGAAATTGAAAACCTGCAATCTTCGCAATTCTCAATGACATTATGATCTTACAAGTGCCTTACTTGTCACTGTTCTGATTAAGTATTATCCATTCCACAACATATGTCTGTGCAGCATAACCGAGAGATTGGGCAAAGGAAAATATAATTCACAGCTGACTGTTTGCAATAACATGGGAAATACATTCACAGTGATTTCTCCTGGTCGGTGTTATGGTACTTTTATTGTTTAAGGGATTTGTGCATTGCTCGCTCAGCTAGCATTTCTTGCATATCCCTCATTGACCTTGAAAGTATCGTGGTCAATATAGTATTGTGCTTCTTGAAGCATTTTTTCTGGAGTAGGTAGACCCAAAATGATGTTGGGAAAGAAGTTACAGGATGGTTGTACATGAACAGTGGAGGAATGGTGATATCGACTTGGATGTGTGGCTCACAGGGAAACTAGCAGGTGATGTTTGTTCCCATGCATTCACTTCCTTTAACCTTCTGGATGACAGAGAAGGTGGATTTGGAAGGTGCTATCTAAGCTGCCTTCCATATATGGTACACTTTGCTGGCACTGTACATCAGGGATGGAGGGAGAGATTGCTAAAATGTTAAATATTACAAATACATTTGATTTGAATCTGCTGTATTGTAAGAATATAGTTTTCTGAATAATTATTTAACATGTCACACTTATTATGTGGTGGTATGTTATTGTACAGATTTCAAACCAGACATACAGTGTAACTTTAAAACAGTTTCAAAGAAACAAAGAAACAAAGAAACCTACAGCACAGGAACAGGCCCTTCGGCCCTCCAAGCCTGCTCTGATCAAGATCCTCTGTCTAACCTGTCATCTATTTTCTAACGGTCCGCGTCCATTTGCTCCCTGCCCATCCATGTACCTGTCCAAACATATATTAAAAGACGCTAATGTGTCTGCGTCTACCACCTCCACTAGCAACGCATTCCAGGCACCCACCACCCTCTGTGTAAAGAACTTCCCACGCATATCTCCCTTAAACATTCCTCCTCTCACTTTGAACTCATGACCCCTAGTAATTGAGTGCCCCACTCTGGGGAAAAAGCTTTTTGCTATCCACCCTGTCTATACCCCTCATGATTTTGTAGACCTCAATCAGGTCCTCCCTCAATCTCCGTCTTTCTAATGAAAATAATCCTAATCTATTCAACCTCTCTTCATAGCTAGCACCCTCCATACCAGGCAACATCCTGGTGAACCTCCTCTGCACCCTCTCCAAAGCATCCACATCCTTTTGGTAATGTGGCGACCAGAACTGTACACAGTACTCCAAATGTGGCTGAACCAAAGTCCCATACAACTGCAACATGACCTGCCAACTCTTGTACTCAGTACCCCACCCAATGAAGGAAAGCATGCCGTATGCCTTCTTGACCACCCTACTGACTTGCGTTGTCACCTTCAGGGAACAATGGACCTGAACACCCAGATCTCTCTGTTCATCAATTTTCCCTAGAACTTTTCCATTTACTGTATAGTTCGCTCTTGAATTTTATCTTCCAAAATGCATCACCTCGCATTTGCCCGGATTGAACTCCATCTGCCATTTATCTGCCCAACTCTCCTGTCTATCTATATTCTGCTGTAATTTGTGACAGTCCCCTTCACTATCAGCTACTCCACCAATCTTAGTGTCATCAGCAAACTTGCTGATCAGACCACCTACATCTTCCTCCAGATCATTTACATATATCACAAACAATAGTGGTCCCAGCACAGATCCCTGTGTAACACCACTGGTCACAGGTCTCCAATTTGAGAAACTCCCTTCTACTACTACCCTCTGTCTCCTTTTGCCCAGCCAGTTTTTTATCCATCTAGCTAGCACACCCTGGACCCCATGTGACTTCACTTTCTCCATCAGCCTGCCACGAGGAACCTTATCAAACGCCTTACTAAAGTCCATGTATATGACATCTACAGCCTTTCCCTCATCAATCAACTTTGTCACGTCCTCAAAGAATTCTATTAAGTTGGTAAGACATGACCTTCCCTGTACAAAACCGTGTTGCCTATCACTGATAAGCCCATTTTCTTCCAAATGGGAATAGATCCTATCCCTCAGTATCTTCTCCAGTAGCTTCCCTACCACTGACATCAGGCTCACCAGTCAATAACTACCTGGATTATCCTTGTTGCCCTTTTTAAACAAGGGGACAACATTAGCAAGTCTCCAGTCCTCTGGGACCTCACCCGTGTCTAAGGGCAGTGCAAAGATATCTGTTAGGACCCCTGCTATTTCGTCTCTCGCTTCCCTCAGCAACCTGGGATAGATCCCATCCGGACCTGGGGACTTGTCCACCTTAATGTTTCATAAAGTCACACAGCATGGAAACAGACCCTTTACTCCGACCAGTCCATGCAGACCATAATCCCAAACTAAACTAGTCCAAAGTGCCTGCGCTTGACCCATTTCTGTCCAAACACTTCTTATTCATGTACTTGTCTAAATAAAGTCTTGACTTCATTTGCTGTTTGTGCAATGTAATATGCTAAGTCAGTCAGATGCCTGTGGTCTAATATACAGTGCAATCAGTAAGCATGGATATGTATGCCTGTGATATGAAAGTGGTGTAAATAGTTAGCGTTGTCAATAAACCTCAAGACATTTGTCTCAACAAGAACCTGGTCTCTGTGGTATGTGCTACATGAGTGGACATATACGGTAGTACTCAGATCATATTATTACCACAGGGCTGTTTTAATCAAGAAACTATAATATGGGCAAGATGTGCAATCATCCAGTGTCACTGCTGTTCTAGGTAACCACATTTATCAGGAAACAATACATTTCAATGATAAATTGGGAAAATGCAGACTGCTCTTGAACTCTTAACTCTACTTTTCTTCATACCACACACTGAATGCAAGAATGAGCAGAATGACAGACAGGCAAACTACACTGGAGCTGATTACATGCCTGACCTGCCTATTGATATTAGTATTTTTCCTGAAGCTCATCTCACCTTATTGCCATGACATCTCAAAAATATGCACTTAACTTTATAGTGTGCATTATATCAATCCACAGTTAACCAAAGGAAACCATTCAGTCTATTTTTGCATGTGCTGGTTCTTCTACTGTCTTGTTATTTCCACATTTTTCCATCTCCTATAAATGTTCAATTCCCTTTTGAAAGTTAATGATTGAAGATTCCTCCACCACCCTTTTCCAACAGGACATTCTAGATCATAACAATTCACTGTTAAAGACCCAAACGTAATGCAGTGCAAGTTGGTATTGCATGGGCAGCTTTTTTCTATCATATTGCTTTTGATTCTTTTATTAAATGCCTCAAAGCACTATTTAGTTACTGATCCTTCTTGCACATGTGCTATATCAAAGCCATTGGTGATTTCAATCAATTTAATCAAATTGCCCCTTAACCTTCTCTGCTCTTAGGAGAACAATTCCCAGTTTCTCTTGTCTCTCTGTGTAACTCAACTCTTTCATTCCTGGTGTTATTCTCATAAATCTCCTGAGAATCCAGGTTTCTACATCCTCTTTCTTTTAAAAACATAGACACTATACTCCAATTGGAGTCTAATTAGCATTTCATCAAAGCCACTATTTATAAAACTAAGAGCTTCATATGCTTTTTTGTTAACAATCCTGGCATCTCATCCTGATTTCTTCCAAGATTTGTGTATATATGTTGCCACATCTCTAGGCACTTCCATCCCCTTCAAGATTGTACTATTTGTTTTATATTACATCTCCTCACTTTTTTGTTTTAAAGTTGAAACGTTGATAAGTATATTCAAGGCAGAGGCAGATTGTTAGTCATTGAGGGAATCAAGGGTTATAGAGAAAAGGCAGAAAAATGTAGCTGAAGATTAACAGATCAGCCATGATCTTACTTACTGGTGAATCAGACTTGATGGGCCTACTTAGCTCCTACATTGTATGATCTTACAGATACAGCAAAGGTCCACACCATCAGGCTATGCCACTGTATGTTAGATTATCCTTGAAGCTGTCTTAGGCAAGACACTTTCATCCCGTCAACTGGATTGGATTTAAACCAGGCCTCAGAGGTGATGGAACAATTTGTCAACCCTCATGATTGATAGTTCAATATTGAGCGGACACTAAATTGTAGTCTCATGGGGATGCCCAATGTGGTAAACCAAATCTCTCATTGGTTGCGTGGAAACAGCTCTATTATTTTAATGCTAAAACACGTTGTTTGGAGTTGCAGTGTCCAGTTATGTTATCCATGACTTGTGAGTATTTGACACAGACAATGTTATCTTCTGGTGCAAAGATGGATAGTTTCAATTATTCAGCATGAACATTGTCCGTTATTCTTCTAAAAAGCTAAATGCTTTCCCCATCCAGAGAAAAGTCATTGTAATAAGGATACCCTATTTCTGAAAGTCCAATGTGATCTTTTATGGCTACAGATAAATCAAACAGAATTACTTTTGCAACAAGTCTCTAAAGTAGGCTAATTTAGTTTCCTGTATGTGATCTACAGGTTTGATTATTACACTGGAGAACATTCATCACTCAAGCAAGTTTAATGAAGAGAATCCAGGCACTAATGGTATCCTCTGCTGTTAGCACTTTCCCATCGTGCTCCTGTAATATGATTTCAAAACCATTCAATCGTGAAATGCTTTTATTGCTGCATCAGTAACTATCGGCCCTTAACGCTGTTCAGTGTCAACTTGGAAAAAGAAGTCCAATGCAGAATTATTCAAACATCCTGCATCATTTAAAGAGGAAAGAAATTCTTAATGCCCTGAGATGGCAATACCTATCCCATTCTTGATACTCCTCTACTGTCACTATTGACAATGTATTTTACTTTTGAATTTCAGATTGGTAGTGCCATGTAGTGCAAAGATATTGCATGAAACTACCCCATGAGTGATGCCATACAGAAAGTCAGACAGGAGTGAAAAGTTCATGATCTCACAGGGCCAGAACAATGGACGTGAAGCTCAACAGAAAATCCCTGCAACCGGTGGTTTATAATAGAAGCATGAAACAGCTGGGCTACCGGCGTAGATGTTCCATATATCACTGAATATTTACTTTAGATCTCTTTTGGATCTTACTTTAGTTTTAACGAGTATTGGGCATGGACCAGCTGGTAGCATTTTCATCTCTGAGTCAAGGGTTCCAAGATCAAGTCTCCTTCTAAGACTGAAGCACAAAATAAAAACTTGACAATGCAGCAGTAAACCCATCAGCTCTCTTAGGAGGATGATCAAGTTCTTATGGTACTATTTTGGAGAGCAGGGGAGTTGTCTCTAAATCAACACACCGAAAGCAGATTACAAAGTGTGAAGCTGGATGAACACAGAAGGCCAAGCAGCATCTTAGGAGCACAAAAGCTGACGTTTTGGGCCTAGACCTTTTTTCTGATGAAGGGTCTCGGCCCAAAACATCAGCTCTTGTGCTTCTGAGACGATGCTTGGCCTGCTGTGCTCATCCAGCTCCACACTTTGTTATCTCAGATTCTCCAGCATCTGCAGTTCCCATTATCACCAAAAACAGATTATCTGCTTTTTATCACATTGTTGGTTGTGGAACTTGTTGTGTATAAATTGGCTGCCACATTTCCAACATTACAACAATAAGTACACTTAAAAAACAACTTAAAACACCTGGAGAAACCTGGTCACTAACAAACGTGCTGTATAAATGCAAATTTTCCTTTCTTTACCTCCTCATATCTTGCACTGGATGCAAGACTGAGAAAGTACTCATCCTATGTGTACTATGCAGTAGGTTTGCTGCCACCATCCTCTTTAAGTGTAACTGCAGGATTTGCTTGGCCTGGTGTGATAGACGAAAAGTACTAACTGCTCCAATCAGTTGAGTCTCTTATATTGAAAACTAAGTCATTCATTGTATGTTGGCACCTAGTTAGTTGCAGGTCACATTGATATGACAGATAGAGCTGCAGAGACTGTGAGAAGAATCTGGGTGTTACATTCTACTGCCATGATATCTTCAACTGTCATGTCCATGAGTACACATGATGACATAAAACTGGACTGTGGAGAATTATTGTAATTCTCCGTATTAGCCCTTTCAGGCCCTTTCAGACCGATCTTCCCCCAAGCCTTATTTATCATCGTTAATGTTATACATTTGTGTATGTAAATACATTTACCACTACCCTTCTTCCCCAGATCTCTGACTTTACAAATTCAGATGATCTTGAGATTTCACTATCCTCCCAGAGAATGTTTTGTTCAGAGTTGAAAGACTGAGAGCTCAGTGAGTGGAAGATTATTGCCTTTTAATCTATACAACCCTTTAAACTGGAAGAGTTTTAGTCTATTGGATTTTTTTCAAGTAAGGCTATATTGACTACTGAAACAGGCTATATTTCTTGCAATATCTTGAATCGCTGGACCTTGGTTGTTCTATTTCAGTAGTGATTTTCATAGAGTTGGATGCACCATGTTTTCAAGCTGTCTCAGCAGATCTTTATTCCCAACCTTCCTGTAAGTCTGGGCTGAACTGTGTAGATTTTTCATTCAACTCGTTTTGTGGTTTTGGACTTTCTTATCCATCCAGGATTACAGCATTCATAAAATTAAAATTCAACATTTTGAAGCTAAACCAAAAGATTCCCGCATTTCTTATGGCTTCACTAGGTGAATGTCACTGTTTATGGCCTTAGTAAATCATTCCCACTTTCATAATGGATTACTGAATAAATCCTGCTACCTGCAGCTTTAATAAATGGTGTTTATTTTAATCACCATTTTATGAAATAATTCCAGTCACTTGTGACTTGAAGAGATGAATCCAACTCAATTTATATATTTTCTTTTTCTGGATGATTCCTGCTGTCTGTAGCTCCAAAAATGAGTTGGCTTTTTCAGTTTTTTTTCTTAGGTGGCTTCCATTGCCCATGATTTTAATAAATTTTTTCTGCTTTTAACACCATTTTAATAAAGGGATTTCTTGCCTTTTTCTGTGGCCTTAATAAAGTGTTCTAATTGTCTACCTCCATTACACCAGAGCTGCTTAGGACTTTAATCTACTCTTTTGTCCCCTTAATTCTAATATTGTAATATCGTTGAGCCTGCAATCTCAGTACAAATTGCTTTTGTCACCCTCACTTCCCCTTGCTATAGCTATTCCACATAGCACCTGCCTGCTGTTGCAGCAATGCTCTATCTGAGCTGAGAGTGCTTTCTGTATTTCTCCCTTTCCCAGTCTGTAAATACTGCGCTGTTTTAATTTCATTCCTTGTGCCACATGCGTGTTAATTTTACTTACAGAGCTACTGATGCCCATTCAGTCTCTGACTGATGCCCAACTTGAGACTGTTGCGAGACAACACAAGGTAAAGATTGCAATGGATTCTATTTAGAGTAACTAATTCTCCTTTGCCAAGCAGTGCCTAACATTCCTGATGCAGCTTCTCACTTACTGGGTCTGAGATGATTTTACCATTGACTGTCGAGTCAAAGAGATGTACAGCACGAAAACAGACCCTTTGACCCAACTCGTCCATGCTGACCAGATATCCTAAATTAATCCAATGTCATTTTCCTGCATTTGAACCATATACCTCCAAATCCTTTCAATTCATGTACCCATCCAGATATCTTTTAAATGTAAGTGTACTAGCCTCCTCCACTTCCTCTGGTAGCTCATTCCATACATGCACCACCGTCTATGTGAAAAAGTAGCCCCTTGGGTCCCTTTTAAATCTTTCTCCTCTCACTTTAAACTTATGCCCTATAATTGTGGAGTCCCTACCCCGGGGAAAAGGTTTTGGAGTCCCCTACCCTGGGGAAACGACTCTTTCATGCTGGATCTTGTCATGTTGTGTTTCATCTGTAAGTTCTTTCCTAATGTTAACCTTCTGCAAGAACAGGAAACTTAAAGCTGATCTGTAGACACTCAAAAAATCTTCAAACTTCCACCGCTGCCACCATGTTGCAAGAAGCAGCTAAATGAAATCTGCCCTGCTACTTATCATGTTGCATGTGCAGCAAAGCTGAGTCTGCGACTTACCATATCGTAGGTGTGTTGCTGCAACCATCCTCTTTCATCTACAGGACCTGCTATGTCTAGTGCAGTGGAGGAAAATCACTTCCTGATCCAACTGGAAGAGGCCCTTGTAATGAATAAGAAGTACTTTATTAGCTGTTCCAAAGAGATGGGTCACTGAACCCAAAACATTAATTCTGCTTTCTCTCCACAGATGCTGGCAGACCTGCTGAGTTTCTCTAGCAATTTCTGTTTCTGTTTCAGACTTCCAGCGTCTGCAGTTCTTTGGTTTTTTGATAGATGTCAGGGAAGTTGGTATAATATTTTATGCTTTTCACTGCTATGGGATGAAGTGGTGTCATGTAAAAGAACAATGTTGTTCCTTTAACCTTTGCATTTATAAACGTTATTTACTCATAGATCTGTTAATCAGGTTTCATCATTTACTTTCTTTTGCATTGTGCCAGGCTGCCAGTCACTTCCCAGATTGCAGTTTATGTAGGTTGCACATTAATATTTCTAATTCTGCTATGTCCAAACTGTGGGCTGAATTGAAATTATCCAAAATGTTAATAAGGTGAGCAGCTCATCATCCACCTTCAACCTGTCAGTCCTCCCCAGGCAATTCACAGTACAGTAACTGATCTACCAAGTTCAGTATTACACCTGCCATTCCCATTGAGTTGGTGCGAGGCACGATTCCTTGAGTTTAAAAACATACTGGAACAACCAAAATGAAACATGTAAATAGAACTTTTACAAACACTCCTCAAGGACATAGGGGACTGGATGAGTATGTGTTGTTTCCCTGCTTATCTGGTCATAGGGCTTTTGGAACAGAATAAGGTGGAGAATATATGTTGTCAAATTAGCTAAGGGTTAAATTGAGAGAGGCCAGTCAGGCCTTTGTCTGGAGGAAGTTATGCTGAAGCTGTATATAGTTCACTGGTCAGGTTGTACCCCAATATCATGCCCAGTTCTTGTCACCAATGGAGATGCTCAAATGCTAGGGTTGGGAAGCAGGAGTGGGTGCATTGAAGGACACTGAGAGAGATTCCCTTGTGACAACTGATTGAATAATTGAATGATGCCAAAGGAACATAAAACATTCCGGTGCTGAAAGTTGGCCAAATGACGTTCTTCATCCATGTACTTTGCAGGATTTATCAGCTAATCACGAATGCCTCTGTTATCTTGACTTCTGTCCCATTATTTTTATCCCTGACTCTTTTCTGCACCATTGGCCTTAGCCCTTTCACTTTTTTAAATTCAAAAATACCCTCATTTATTGTAACTAGAATGTTCCCAAATGCTTGAGTTGGTCAAGTGTCACTGCAGAAATAAATCTAGTGCATTTTCATTAGCTGCAACAACACTGGATTAAAAGCAGATGAATCCTGAACCTTTCCACCAAGGAACAGTTTGGGTTTTGATATCCAGTTTAGGCTTAAGTGGTACCATCTAAATTTAACTCAAATGATCTCTCAGCACCCAGATCACTTTATGTTACCGTTTAGTCTTCCAATCTCCCATCAGAAACACAAAAACTGTTGAGAAAAATTAACCATACATTACCAATGATCAAATGTCAGGCAACAAGGTTATTAAATCGGACGCAGTTATTTAAAAGGGAATCTCTGGGAGCCCCGTTGAATGAAGAATGTTGGGTTGGTTCCATGTGGAAGAACACATGGCAACACCCAAAGATCAGTGTGGGAGGTGGGTGCAGCTGCTATAACCAGGCTATCTTGAGTGCGACTCAAGATGGACGTATCCTCTGAAGATTTTAGAAAGTGTAATGATAAAAGACAGTCACAGCAGCCAGGCTAACAGTATGTAAGAAGGAAAAGAAGAATGAAAAATAACTTTATAAACAGGTCATTTAATTTTACAGAGATAGTAGGAACTGCAGATGCTGGAGAATCTGAGATAACAAGGTGTAGAGCTGGATGAACACAGCAGGCCAAGCAGCATCAGAGGAGCAGGAAAGCTGATGTTTCAGGCCTAGACCCTTCTTCAGAAAATGAGGAATTTTCTGAAGAAGGGCCTAGGCCTGAAATATCAGCCTTCCTGCTCCTCTGATGCTACTTGGCCTCCTGTGATCATTCAGCTCTACACCTTGTTGTGTACAATTTTACAGGATGTGCTTAAACAGAATGCTCTGGGTGCATAGGCAAACAAAGCTTTGAAGAAGGCAGGGCAAAAAAGTTTTCTCTAAAAAACATTTTGTGGTATTTTGCCGTGCCCACAAAGGAATAGAGCACAAAGTTTTGCTGAAACATTAAATTTATGCTTTACGCCAGAATTTTCAAAATCTTGGCTAGGCTTTAACTGGTTGTGATCAATTCTGTGGCGCATACTTTAATAGGGTTGATAAGGCATTAGGGATGTTGTAATAGAGACTTACTGAAATAGCAACAAGGATGACAGTCTTCAGTGACATTGGGAGGCTGGAAAAGTTAGCACAGGGGAGGTTAGGTGGAAAGTTTATGGAAGTGTTAAGAATCACGAGTAGTTTTGATCAAGCACATAAAGGAAAGCTACTTCCAGTGCTTATTTGGTTCAATAATGAGAGGACACAAAGCTGAAAATCGTTGACAACAGAACCTTAGATGATGTGAGGAATATGTCCATTTTTACAGTGTGCAGTTAGGACAAGTTTGAAAGGGTGACAGAAACAGATACAACATTAAGAAGAGAATTAGGTAAATACTGAAAGGGGAGAACATTTACAGGGGAAAGAACAGGGGAATATGATTAATTAGATGACTCTAATGACAAACCAGTCAGGCATGTTGGACTGAATGGCCTCTTTCACAGCTACAGCAGTTTACAATTGTAGAAGCTTGTTTATTGCAAAAATCAACGCATCTATTTTGTAATGTGATTACTTAAAACTTGTAACTTTTGTTGACAGACCTTCCATTTAGTAATTATTAATGTTTCATTAACATTCTCTCAGCATTTTCAATACTTGTTTGATTCAGGCTTTGGCAGGGCATTCTCATGTAAATCAGTCTTCACCAATCCCAGGAAGTGATTTCAATTTTTTATTATAAATTGCTGTCCTGCTCTGTGACACTTAGAATATCCATATGTTTTGTTTAATATGGATGTTTTTCATCACAGAAGCTCCTTTTCAATCTAATTAAGGTAATTTAAAGCATCATATTTATCTTCCACCAAAAAAAGTGAATTAATAACTTTTCATCAGAGATAATGGGAACTGCAGATGCTGGAGAATCCAAGATAACAACGTGTGGAGCTGGATGGACACAGCAGGCCAAGCAGCATCTTAGGAGCACAAAAGCTGATGTTTCGGGCCTAGACCCTTCATCAGAGAGCTCACAAAAGCTGACGTTCAGGGTCTAGGCCCGAAACGTCAGCTTTTGTGCTCCTGAGATGCTGCTTGGCCTGCTGTGTCCATCCAGCTTCACACTTTGTTATCTTAATAATTTTTCATGCCTTTTGCATACTTTTCCCAGTCATTTGCAATAGTTGCAATGTTTAATTTTCTCCACTAATTTAAATAGTGGAGGAAAGGAACCTGTAGGATATTCCAAGATTAAGCGATGGCTAGGTACTTGCTTAATGATTACCACACTCAGTTACTGATCCTTCCTTCCTAAGGACAACATACAAATGCATGGAGTTACAATTGTTTTGTTGCATGCTGTACAATATACACAGTTAAATGTTTTTAAATTGTTTTTAATTGTATGCAGGTAACAGGCATCAACTGGGGATGTACTTGTTTCCCTATAAATTCTGCTGACTACGTTAGGGAGGCATAGTGGCTGCCTCACAGTGCCAGGGACCTGGGTTTGATTCCACCCTTGGGAGGAATCTGTGTGGAGTTTACGTGTTCTCCCCGTGTCTATGTGGGTTTCCTCCAGGTGCTCCGGTTTCCTCCCACAGGCGAGGTGGTTAGGACATGTTAAATTGCCGTGGTGTTCAGGGATGGGTAGACTAGGTAGGTTATGGGGGATGGGTCTGGGTGGAATGCTCTGAGGGTCGGTGTGGAATGGTTGGGCCCAAGGCCAGTTTCCACACTGTAGGGGTTCCAAAAAAAGGACTGTAATTAAGATTGTTGAGCTAGGAGATCTGTGCTTGTAATGTGCAACTCTAAACGAATGCTTATAAAAGTGTACAATTGGTTCTGTTTCATTCTTCATGAGGCATTTTGAATATATAAGAAGAAACAAGATTATTATCTTGCAAATGATCTTTCTACTACCATTTGTCACTGATCAACCTCCAGTCTAAGTTACCTGCCTTATTTTTTTAACAATATTAGTGATGTTCCTCTGAGTTCTTCTTCTTTCTTCCAAGCCAAAAATAGACCATGTGTCTCAAAGAGCTAATTACACATTCAATGAATATTTTTTCTAAAAATGTTTTATGATGATGAAAGATAAATCTTCCTAAAATTGAGTGAGACTTTGGTTAGACCATACTTGGAGTACTCTGTGCAGTTTTCATTCTCCACATTCAAAGAAGAATATATTTGCTATGGAAAAAGAACAGTGAATGTTCATTAGAGTGTTCCTGGGATGAGACAATTGATGAAAGAATGTGCAAATTGGGCCTGAAATCTTTGGGATTTAGAAGAACGAAGGGTAATCTCATTGAAACATAGAAGATTCTGAAAGGATAGGTGTTGAGGGAAGTTTCCCCGGTTCCAGAATCTGCAACAATCTCTGGGCAAGAGATCATTTGGAATTGAGATGAGGAGACATTTTTTAAGTCAACTGATTGAGATGCTTTGGGATTCCCTGCCTTAGAAGATTGTCGTTGTTCTAGTGTTGAGGGTTTTTTTTAATTAAAGGCAGACTTTTAGGGTCAGATTTTGGCTAAGCCAGTGGTATTTGGGTGGTGGGTTCTTCTCCAAGTCACAAACTCCCCCTCAACATGAAACAAACAAGGGTTCTGCTTTGGATGCAGCCAAGGGGTTAATTGATGAGGTTCAGGAAGTGACAGATAATCAATGGCTGGGGTGCTGGCAGGAATGGAGATTGAACATCAGGTTCCAGGCTGAATCAATAACCATCGTGATGATTGCCATCTGTGCATGCTTGGAAATGACGAAAGCATATCTGAATGATCAAGTTGGCCGCAGAAAGCGGAGAGCTGGAATTCCAGATCGCGTCTGGAAGTGTTAGTGTTATCAAATGGTGTTGCTATGAGCAGGGTTTTATTTTCAAAGTTTCTATCTTTTTTTGATAAAACTTTCTCTGTGCAACTGTTCCTGATCATGACAAGCTACAGCGGTTCAACTTGACCCACCTGCCCCATCTGCCTGACCCCATGAAAACCTCTTCAACCTAGAGCCACGGGGTTGAAAACCTGAGCTGTCAGCATTTTAATAGTTTGACTGAAATGCCTTGGGTGGATTCACTTCCACAATCTTTCTCATTACAGGCCCACATTCCGGATACCTGGTGGGGAAAGATAAAATCTCTGACAGTTGAAAGATTTGATCTCAGTAAAGATCTTCAAGATATTAACAGGAAATAACAGATTAGATACATATAAACTATTTTCACAGGTTGGGGATTCTAGAGTTAGGGGACATGGTCTGAGAATTAGAGACAGATCATTCAGGAGAGATGTTAGGAAACATTCGAATACACCAAGGGCAGTAAATATTTGAAACTCACTTCCACAAATGACAGTGGATGTTGAATCAATTGTTACTTTAAGATCTCACATAGATCTGAATTTTTTGTTAAGCAATGTTTTAAGGCAGATATGTGGAGTTTAACCATAGATCAACCATGATCTCATTCAATGACAGAACTGGCTGAATGGCCTACTCTTGTTGCTGTGTTGCTATTGTAAGGACTAAAAGTTTTCACATTGTAGCTAGTTACATCTCATCCTAGATACATAACTGTGTCTTACGAGATAAATAGCTCAACTTAGGAGTAAGTACATATTACTGTTACCAAAACATTCTGGTGTACAACTTAGTATCAAACAACAACTACAATTCTGGGGCTGAAACAGGCACTGAACACTGGTCAGCCCCTTCTTTTCTCCTAAAAAGTGAATTTTACTTAATGGCATTTGTGGCAATTGTTAAAAAAAAAACTTTATTTCAAGCACAGCAAGAGCTAAAACTGTAGAATTCACTGTTGCTGCATGTGACACCAAGAAATCAGACAGTTTTCAGCATTCCAATAGGTGTTGGGGATGAATTTTAGAGGGAAAAACTGTTCTTCTGCATGTATGCTGCATTGTCTGAAGGACAATGGGAATGCTAGAATAAGATGAACCTTTTCCAGTGTTTCTACTGTTCTTTCACCAAAATCGCAGCATCAAGACAGGAGAAAGTCACAGTGTAACTTTGGTCAACAATTCTCTTCCAAAAAAGAAACAAGCACAAGAAAGTAGAGGTGAAATATTTAACAATCACCACAGGCAAATGAGGTTGGGGTTCTCCTCTTGGTGACAGGATAACAATTACACAATTATTGACACAGTCCAGCAGGAAACCATTTGGTTCAATGTGCCCACATTGGTTCTATTATCTAGTGCCAATCTCCTGCCTTTTTCTTATTACTGTCCAAGTAGCCATCCAATGCCCTCCTGATTGCCTCCTTCCAATCTGCCTCCACCACATTTCCAGGCAGTGCTTTCCTTAGCCTAATGACTCACTGTATGAAAATATTTTTCACAAATTCTCCAGGGGAGGAGATCCCTGCCACCTCTTGTGGTCCTTGCCATAACCCTCCTATTACCCGGTCTCATTTCCTGGTGGGGCATTGATGGGGGAGTACATATACTTCAATGCAGAAGGCATCACAGACATGTGTGATGGGCTTCATTGTCATGAGGGCCCAACTGTTTCTGTGTCACATGCATGTTGATAACTGGAATAGGGGGCTGGGAAAATTAATTCGCTGAGGGACCTGGGGAGATTCAAAAGGTGAGAAAGCGAAAAATGGAGCCAAGGTAGATTCTTGGTAAGAGCAGGTAAAGGGAAAGGATTCCTCAACTAGATGCTACAACCGCCAGTAATAAAATTCCATAGCTCTCTGCAGCTACTTGCAAGATATATCCACCACTCATGGATTTCGAGGCCCTGTTTCCGACTACCTATTCAGGTAAAAGGAGGGGACGGGGAAAGGAAAATGGGAGGGAAATTCATTGTTGGAGTGGTAATGTGAGATTGGGTCTCTGCCCAAAATGGCTACATACATCCTTTCATGGACATTATAGCATGGGAATATCTAGCCCAATATACTCTGTTGATTTAACACTTAATTCGCCTATATTTTAACCTCTGTCCACTTCCACAGATTGAATGTAACTTTGATTAAAAGGTCCATGTTTTGCACCATTTTGCACAGAGTGCTATATGTTTAGTAAATGTTTGTGCTTGGGCAGATTTCATTGCCTCGGGAAAGGAACAGAATTGTGGTGTTAAAGACAGAAGGTGCGCAGTCACTTTGTGTGACATGAAATAGCAATATGGTCCCATTTTTTGCCAACTGTCCCCTTGACATGGAAGAGGAGACTGGCAAACATGCAGCAAATCCATTTTAAGATACCATGCTGTGAAGTGGAGTCTTTTACAGGAAACTGCCAGAATCATCACTGACAGCAGACAGCTGCTGCTTGCTAATTGCAGTCAAAACTTTGCTCATAATTGTCAGTTTAAGAAAAAATAACTGTTGGTAAGTTCAGCTTCTCACCCTAAAAGTGATGATGAGAAAGAAAGGACTTTGCATCACTTCTTTTAAAAGGGCAGCATATGTTTCCCTACTTTTGCCACATTCAAAAGTTACTACAGAGCACAACAAGGTTAGGAACTGTCCTGTGTGAAATATGAGAAGCAGAGCATCTTGTGTAGCGGTAGTGTCCTTACCTCTGAGCCAGGAGGCCTGCATTCAAATCCCACCTGCTCCAGAGGCTTGCTGCAGAAGAAGTTGATAAAAATACCGACAAAATGTGAGGTCTTTCTGCCACGGCAGCCAATTTGTACAGAGCAAGTGCTGCAAACGAACATGTTCTTTGGGTGGAGATGTTTGTAGGATCACTTTAAGATACTTCACACAGAGTCACTGAAGGGTCTGCCAACCCCATCTGCTTATTTTCCAGGAAATACTGTGAGATGTGACATCACAAGGAAGTGGCACATGTGGGTCAAACTGGAGGAAGGGGAAACGAAATAGGTGGAAAGGATAAGGCAAAAAGGGAGTACACACAGTTTGGTTGAATGGCCTCTTTCTTCCAATGTAGCGTGAGAGATTGACAGCTCCAAAGACATTGAAGAAATACAGGAAAGACCGGTTACCCGTTCTCTTCGTAATGTAGAAAATAGGAGGATGAGTCGTTCATTTGGCCTTTCAAGCCTGCTCTGCCATTCAATATGATGAAAGTCAAATGTCCAACTCATTACCCTAGTCCCACTTTATCCCCATTCGCTTTGATCCCTTGAGCGCTCAGAACATTCCTTTATGGATTCTTGAAAACATTCAAAGTTTTCATGTCAACCACTTCTTCTGGCAGAGAAATCCAGTATCAACACCATCTGTGTGAAGAAATTCCTCTCATCTCAGCGTTGGCGTACTCCAAATTCATAGACTGTGACCCTGTTTCTGGATTTCCTGATTATTGGGAACGTCCTTTATCTTGTCTAGGCCTGTTAGAATTTTATTAGTTTTTATGAGATCTCACCTGATTTGCCTAAACTCCAGTTAATATAGACCTGACTGACCCAGTCTGTCTTCATACAGTTGCCCTGCTCTCCCAGGAATCATTCTGGTTGGTCTCAAATTACATTGGCTGTTTCTGTCAAATGGGAACATCGATTCAATGGGATGCTGAGTGAGAGGGATTGAACTTGTCTCTTGTAATCTGTATTGCTGAGTTTGAATAATTGCTTGCCCTGCTCTTGGGGAAATATAAATTCGCAATGCACCACATTTTGCCCGATCACTACGAACTCAATCTGTCACTGATTAATAACAGTAATTAATCTCTATTGCAGCAACCAGGCAGTTTCAATAGATCATAACCTTAGCTCGCTATCAGCACCTTTTCTTTCAGATCTGCACCTCACCTAATTGGAGCACTGATATCAGAGTCTGTAGGCCATTTGGATCTTCCTATGCACTAGTGTCCACTGGCATTGAGTCAGGCTTTGCCATGGTTGGAAGAGCAAGTTCCTTTTAAGGGAAGGTCACATGGTACCAGAACACAAGCTTTGATTTGCTAACACTTGGTCCTAATCATCATCGCCGGGCACTGACAGACACTCCTAATGTTTTCGTTGACCTCCTGAAGACTCAGACTAATTCTGGTGGATACCTGGCCATTCTTGGAGAGTTGGCAGCCCTAGCCATTTCAAGGAGTGTTCAGGGCCCCTTTGGTGACCTGGTCTCCGAGGCTGCAATGGCATCATGGAGCTCCAAGCAAGTTGTAACAGACTAAAAGGCACCAGCTCCCAACTCCAATCGAAGTGCTCTCACTGTAGGATTGTCACTATTTTCAATTCTTGATATGGGGCCACAGTGGGAAAAAAATGGAAGAAAGTTGAAACTCACCTTAGGAAGTGGTGTCACGTCTTATATGGCCTGGAAGTTGAGTGTAGACCGACAGTTTAAGAAGTCTGTAAATATGCTCATGTACATGTATAAAAAGGTGTGGAGCTGGATGAACACAGCAGTCCTAGCAGGATCAGAGGAGCTGGAAAGCTGACGTTTTGGGTTGGGACCCTTCTTCAGAAATAGGGGAGGGGAACAGGGTTCTGAAAGGGAAGGGGGAGAGAGGGGGAGGCAGATAGAAGATGGATAGAGGAGAAGATAGGTGGAGAGGAGATGGACAGGTCAAAAAGGCAGGGATGGAGCCAGTAGAAGTGAATGTAGGTGGAGAGTTAGGGAGGGGATAGGTCGGTCCAGGGAGGATAGACAGGTCAAGGGAGCAGGATGAGGTTAGTAGGTAGGAGATTCGGGTGGGCTTGAGATGGGAGGAGGGCGTAGGTGGGAGGAAGGGCGGGTTAGTGAGGCAGGGATAAGCTGGGCTGGTTTTGGGATGCAGTGGGGGAGGGGAGATTTTGAAGCTTCTGAAGTCCACATTGATACCATTAGGCTGCAGGGTTCCCAAGCGGAATATGAATTGGTGCTCCTGCAACCTTCGGGTGGCATCGTTGTGGCACTATAGGAGGCCCAGGATGGTCATGTCACCTGAGGAATGGGAGGGGATGTTGAAATGGTTCGCAACTGGGAGGTGCAATTGTTTAGTTCGAACCAAGCATAGGTGTTCTGCAAAGCAGTTCCCAAGCCTCTGCTTGGTTTCCCCGATGTAGAGAAGGCCTCAATGGGAACAGCGGATGCAGTATACCACATCAACAGATGTGCAGGTGAACATCTGCTTGATGTGGAAAGCATTCTTTGGGCCTGGGATGCGGGTGAGAGGGGAAGTGTAGGGGCAGATGTAGCAGCTCCTGCAGTTGCAGGGAAAAGTGCCGGTTGTGGTGGGGCTGGAGGGGAGTGGGGAGCGGACCTGGGAGTCACAGAGAGAGTGGTCTCTCTGGGAAGCAGACAAGGGTGGAGAGGAAAAATATCTGTGGTAGTGGGGTCGGATTGTAGATGGTGGAAGTCTCGGAGGATGATGCGTTGGATCCGGAGGTTGGTGGGGTGGTACGTGAGGATGAGGCGAATTCTGTTGTGGTTGTTATTGCAGGGATGGTGTGTGAGGGATGAGTTGCGGGAAATGCAGGAGACACGGTCAAGGACGTTTTCCACCACTGAGCGGGGGAAGTTGCGGTCCTTGAAAAACGAGGACATCTGAGATGCACGGGAGTGGAATGTCTTATCCTGGGAGCAGATGCAGTGGAGACAAAGGAATTACAAACACTGGGTGTCATTTTTTTGCAGGAAGCTGAGTGTGAGGAGGTGTATTCTACGTAGCTGTGGGAGTTGGTGGGCTTGAAATGGATATCGGTTTCCAGGTCCTTGCCCTAGATGGAGACAGAGAGGTCCAGGAAGGTGAGGGTTGTGTTGGAGATGGTCCAGGTGAACTTAAGGTTGGGGTGGAAGGTGTTGGTGAAGTGGATGAACTGCTCAAGCTCCTCGTGGGAACACGAGGCGGCACCGATACTGTCACCAACGTAACGGAGGAAGAGGTGGGGTTTAGATCCAGTGTAGGTGAGGAAGAGGGATTGTTCCATGTATCCTACAAAGAGGCAGGCATAGCTTGGGCCCATGCGCGTGCCCATGGCCACCCCCTTTGTCTGTAAGAAGTGGGAGGAATCGAAAGAGAAGTTGTTGAGGGTGAGGACGAGTTCAGCTAAGCGGACGAGGATGTCAGTGGAGGGGGACTGGTCGAGCCTGCGGGACAGGAAGAAGCGGAGGGCCTTTAGGCTATCTGTATGGGGAATGCAGATGTATAGGAACTGGACATCCAGTCCCATACATCTCAGATGTCCTCATTTTTCAAGGACCAGAACGTCCCCCCCTCAGTGGCCGAGAACGCCCTTGACCGTGTCTCCCGCACTTCCCGCAACTCATCCCTCACACCCCCTCCCAGCAATAACAACCAAAACAGAATCACTATCCTCCTCACGCCCTTATCCGCTGTTCCCATCGTGGCATTCTCTACATCCGGGAAACCAAGCAGAGGCTTGGCGACCGCTTTGCAGAACACCTGTGCTCAGTTCGCACTAAACAACTGCACCTCCCGGTGGCGAACCATTTCAACTCCCCCTCCCATTCCGCAGATGACATGTCCATTCTGGGCCTCCTGCAGTGCCACAACGATACTACACGAAGGTTGCAGGAACAGCAACTGATATTCCGCTTGGAAACCCTGCAGCTCAATGGTATCAATGTGAACTTCACAAACTTCAAAATCTCCCTTCCCGCTACCGTATCCAAAACCAGTAAAGCTCATCCCCCCCTCCCTAACCTGTCCTTCCTCCCAATTATCCCCTCCTCCCACCTTAAGCCCCAACCCATGTCCTACCTACTAACCTCATCCCGTCCCCTTGAACTGCCTGGACTGACCTCTCTCCTCCCTACCTCCCCACCTTTACTGAATCCATCCATGCCTCTTTGACCTGTGTGTCCCCTCTCCACCTATCTTCTCCTCTATCCATCTGCTATCCGTCTCCCTCTCTCTCCCTATTTATTTCAGAACTCCTTCCTGTCCCCCATTTCTGAAGAAGGGTCTAGGCCCGAAACGTCAGCCCTCCTGCTCCTCTGATGCTGCTTGGCCTGCTGTGTTCATCCAGCTCTACACCTTGTTATCTCAGATTCTCCAGCATCTGAAGTTCCTATTATCTCATGTATATGCATGTTCTTATTCAAGATACGACAAAGAACATACAGATTTGCTTCATGTTGTTACAATTCCTTGAGAACCTTAAAGTAACAAACAATATCGCAGAGAATTTCTCATTCAAAAGGGTGTGACTGCATAGTTCCTTGAAAGTGGAGTCACTAGTCGGCAGGACAGTGAAGGAGGTACTTTGTATGCTGGCCTTTATTGGGTTAGGGCATTGAGTATAGGAGTTGGGAGGTCATGTCGGGGCTGTGCAGGACATTGGTGAGTCTGCTTTTAGAATATTGCATTCATTTCTGGTTTCCCTGCTGCAGGAACCATATTGTTACACTTGAAAAGTTTCAGAAAAGATTTACAAGGATGTTGCCGGGATTAGACTGTTTGAGCTGCAGGGAGAGACTGAATAGGCTAGGGATTTTTTTTTCTCTGGAGCATTGGAGGTTGAGGGGTGACCTTATAGAAGGATATAAAATCATAAGAGGCATGGACAGGATGAATAGCCAAAGTTTTTTTTCCCTCAGAGCAGGGGAGTCCTAAATTAGAGGGCATAGCTTTAAAGTGAGGGGGGAAAGATTTAAAAGGGACCTGAGGAACAGGTTATTCACACAGAGGGTAGTGCATGTATGGAATGACCTGCCAGAAGAAGTAGTGGACGCTGGTATAATGACGACACCTAAAGGGCATCTGGATGGGTGCATGAATAGGAAGCATTTAGAGGGATATGGGCCAAATGCAGGCAAATGGGACTAGATCATTTTAGGATATCTAGTCATCAAGGACAAGTTGGACTGAAGGGTCTGGTTCCATTTTCTATGACTCTAATAGAGAAGTGAATGATGGAAAGATGATGGCCTCGTAGTATTATCATTGGACTTTTAATCCAAAAACTTAGCTAATGTTCTGGGATCTGGATTTGAATCCTGCCACAGAAGATGGGGGAATTTGAATTCAATTCTTTTTTAAAAATCTGGATTTAAGAATCCACTGATTACCATGAAACTATCGTTGAATGTCATAAAACCAATCTGGTTCACTGATGTCCTTCACAGAAGGAAATGTTCCATCCACACCTGGTCTTGCCTTCATGTGACTCCAGGACCTCAGCAATATGGTTGACTCTCACTTGCCGTCTGATATGGCCTACCAAGCCATTCAGTTGTACCAATTTGTGTACAGTCAGGACGGTGTTGCTCTAGGAGTTTGCAACATTGACTCTGGACCCCATGAAGTCTCATGGCTTCAGGTTTAACATGGGCAAGGAATCCTCCTGCTGATTACCACATACCATCCTCCCTCAGCTGATGAATCAGTCCTCCATATTGAACAACACTTAGAGGGAACATTGAGGATGGCAAGGGCACAAAATGTTCTCTGGATGGGGAATTGCAATGTCCACCATCAAGAGTGGCTGGGCAGCAGTACTACTGATCGAGCTGGTTGGGCCCTGAAGGAGATGGCTGCTAGACTGGGTCTGCAGCTGGTGGAGAGGGAACCAACAACAGGGAAAAAAAGACTTGACCTTATCCTTACTAATTTTCCTGCTGAATTTGCATCTGTCCATGGCAATATCAGTAAGGGTGAGCACCACACAGTCCTTGTGGAGACAAAGCTCTACTTCCACATTGAAAATAATCTCCATTGTGTTGTGCATCACTATCACTGTGCTAAATGGGATAGACTTCAAACACATCTAGCAACTGAAGACTGGGCAACCATGAGGCATTGTGGGCCATCAACAACAGAACTGTACTCCAGCATAATCTGTAACCTCATGACCCAGCATATCTCCCACTCATCCATTACCATCAAGCCAAGGGATCAACCTGGTTTAGTGGAGAGTGCAGGAGGGCATGCCAAGGGCAGTATAAGCTGTTGTCAACCTGGAGATGTCAGCCTGGTGAAGCCACCAAACAGGACTAAACAGGCCAACCAGCGAATGCAGCAAGTGATAGACAGAGCTAAGCGATCCCATAACCAATGGATTAGATCTAAGCTCTGCAGTCCAGCCTCATGCAGTTGTGAACGGTGGTGGACAATTAAACAACTCACTGGAGAAGGAGGCTCCACAAATATCCCCATCCTCAATGATGGAAGAGCCCAGCACATCAGTGCAAAAGATAAGGCTGAAGCTTTCATAGCAATCTTCAGCCTAAAGTGTTGAGTGGATGACCCATCTTGGCCTTCTCCAGTGGCCCCCATCATCACAGATACCAGTCTTCAGCTAATTCGATTCACTCCATGTGATATCAACAAAAAGTTGGAGATACTGGATACTGCCGGGTTCCTGTCAACATTCCAGCAACAGTACTGAAGACTTGTACTCCAGAACATGCTACTCCCCTAGTCAAGCTGTTCCAGTCCAGTTAAATGCTGGCATCTATCTGACAGTGTGGAAAATTGCCCAGCTCCTGTACATAAAAAAGCAGGACAAATACAACCTGAACCATTACTGCCCCTTCAGTCTACTGTTGATCATCAGTAAAGTGATGGAAAGTGTCATCAACAGTGCTGTCAAGCAACACCTGCCCAGTAATAACCTGCTCAGTGATGTCCAGTTTGGGTTCTGCCTAGGGCTGCTCAGCACCTGACTTCATTATAGCCTTGGTTCAAACATGGACAAAGGAGCTGAGTTCCTGAGGTGAGGTTAGAGTGACAGCCCTTGATATCAAGGCTGCATGCAATCGAGTTTGGCATCAAGGAGCCCCAGCAAAACTAGAATTAATGCGTATCGGGGGCAAGTATTTAGAGTTATACCTGACATATATGAAGATGGTTGTGGTTGTGGGAGGTCAGTTATCTCAGTCCAGGGCATCTCTGCAGGGTAGTGTCCTAGGCCCAACCATCTTTAGCTGCTTCATCAATGACTTTCCCTCCATCATAAGATCAGAAGTCGGTATGTTCAGTGATGATTGTACAATATTCAGCACCTCGGACACTGAAGTAGTCCAGATGCAACAAGATCTGGACAATATCCAGGCTTGGGTTGATAAGTGGCAATTAACATTCATACGACACTAATGCCAGGCAATGACCATCACCAATAAGAGACAATCTAATCATCCGTTCCTCCACTAACAACATCCTGAGAGTTACCATTGATCAGAAGCTCAACTGCATTCACTACATAAATGCAGTGGCTACAAGAGCAGATCAGAGGCTAGGAATACTGCAACAAGTAACTCATCTCCTGACTCCTGAAAGCCTGTCCACCATCTACAAGGCACAAGCCAGGAGTGTAATGGAATACTGCCCATTTGCTTGGATGAGTGCAGCCCCAGCAACACTCAAGAAGCTTGACACTGTCCAGAACAAAGCAGTTGGATTGATTGGCACTACATCCACAAGCATTCACTCACTCTACCACAGCTGCTCAGTAGCAGCAATATGTACTATCAACAAGATACGCTGCAGAAACTTACCAAAGATCCTCAGACCTTCCATCTGGAAGGGCAAGGGCAGCAGATACATGGGGACACCATCACCTTTAAGTTCCACCCCGAGCCATTCACCATCTTGACTTGGAAATATGTCACTATTGCTTCACTGGCACTGAGTCAAAATCCTGGAATTCCCTCTCTAATGGCATTGTGGGTCAACCCACAGCAGGTGGACTGCAGTGTTTCAAGAAGGCAGCTCACCACCACCTTCTCATGGGCAAACAGAGGACGGGCAATAAATGCTGGACAGCCAGCGATGTCCAGATCCCACAAAAATGAATGTAAAAAATTGTTGCAATTTTCCTTTCATTTCAAACACGGCTGTTGTTCCACTCTTCCTTCATATGAGCATAAGCTTTCTTCTCCAATCTAAAAATTTTGTGAATGAAGTTGCTTTCTGCTGAACATTTTGCTTTCAATCATTGCAGAAAACCTCAATACTACTGGCTGTAACTATTTTAGAAAAGGTAGAGAAGCAAAATAAGGTGAAATTGCAATATTGCAAGGGGAATTCTTTATTGATGGTGATGCTCAGTTTAGATGAATCGAATTTAGACATAACAAGGACTTTGTGACTATGTTGGGATTTTGTTGTGGACCAGAACAAATGAAATGTGTAATTAGTTTAAGGAAGTATCCAGATGTAATAGATTTGTAATTATTGGGGATTTTAATTACCATAAATTAAATTCAAATGAGACAAAATGCCCATACTTGCAAATCAGCAGACTATCAGGTAAGAGAACACTTGGGAAATAATAAGTCTGATCAAATTAGCATTGGGTTGACACTAAATTAAGAAATAGATGAGTCAAAGATCAAGGTGCTAAGTGAAAGTGGTCATATAAACATCAATTAACCTGATTAATTGATTAGAAACAAACAGCTCAAACAGTCGACCAGTAGTGAAAATTATTTGGAAGCGGTAGGGACAAAATTACAGGTTTAATTTATTAAGACAAATAAAGAATTTGGACCAAAAAAGACGTCTCCAAAAAGTTACATGAAGTAGCATACAATTAGAATACAGTGAACTGTAATGAAACATGAATTTTTGATTTTCTTTGATGAAATGAACGTGAACATGAGCATAAAGAAATTGGATTGATCCTGAGATTTTACACAACCTACAATCGCACGAAGATGCAACCATCTTCAAATAGCTGTGTCATGTCAATAATCTATCCTGACTTCATTCAGAGGTGTCCAGCATCACAGATACCTGTCTTCAACAAAATTGAAACACTCCACAAGAAATGACTGAAGACAATGGATACTGCAAAAGCATTGAGCCCCAAGGATGTTCCTGCAGTAAAACTGAAAACGTGCTCCAGAACTGGCTCTGTTTCTAGCCCAGCCATCCCAATGGCAACACTGACACACGCTCAGCAATTTGGAAAATTGCCCAGACATGCCTTGTTCACAAAATGCAGTTTAAATCCAATCTAGTCAAGTATGGCGGCTTCAGTCAATTCTAGATCATCAGAAAATTGATGGAAGGTGTCTTCAAGTTACAAATGTTCAGTAAAAACCTGCACGCTGATGCTCAGTGTGGGTTCTGCCAGGACCTCTCTGCTCCTGATTTCATTCGTTGGAGCCTTGTCCCAGTATGGATAAAGGAGCTGAATTAAAGAGTGACTGACCATGAATGACATCAAGGAGCCTCAGCAAAACACTGAAGTCAGTGGAAATCAGGGAAAACTCTCCACTAGTTGAAGTCACAGCTAGTCCAAAGGAAGATCATTGTCGTTGTTGCAGGTTAATCATTTCGGTCAAAGGTCATCTCTCCAGGAGTTCCTCAAGATTATCTCCTCGGCCCAACCATTTTCAGTTACTTCATCAATGACGTTCCACATTCAGTCCCTCGGACTATTACAGTGGAGCGAATGTGCACCATCTACAAGATACACTGCAATAACCCACCAAAACTCCTCCAAAAGCACATTCAAAACCTATGACCTCCACTGCCTAGAAGGATAACAGCAACAGCGGCATGGGGACATCACTAACTGCAAATTCAAGCCACACACCATCCTGAATTGAAACTGTTTCAACATTTCTTCCTGTCACCTGGTTCAAATCCTGGAACTCCTTCCCCTACACCACATGGTTTGCAATGGTTCAAGAAGTTAGACACCACCACATTGAAACTGGCAATTAGGGATGGGCAACAAGTGCTGTTCCAGCCCTCAATGTACACATCTCTTGAAACAATGTTCAAAAATTAATTAAAAACAGGAACTGTTGGAGAAATGCAGAAGCTTTGGCAGCATCAGCGGAGAGAAAACACAGTTAACATTTCAGGTCCGGTGACCTTTCTTCTGAATGGTTACTGAGCCTGAAATGTTGACTCTGTTTTCTCTCCACAGAGGCTGACAGACTTGCTGAGTTTCTCCAGCAATTTGTGTTTTTCTTCCAGATTGCCAGCTTCCATAGTTCTTTGTTATTATTCAAAACTGACTCGCCCAGCATGACTCTCCCTGCCGATAGCTGATCTGGTTCAGACATCTCCTAAATGCTAGCTGCTGCCTGGAAGATTCCAAATTGTTGTGGATTTGGGCTTTTAACGAGCCCTTAACAACTTTAATTGGCCTGTTTTGGAAGCAAAGATGAGTTCATAGGCCCCTCCAATGTGGGATGCTCTTTGGAGGGTTGGTGTAGACTTGATGGGCTGAATGGCCAGCTTCCACACTGCAGGGATTCTATCATTCAATGATTCCTGAAAGCTGCTGATGCTGCACCGGCAGAAAATCTGGATGGGTAACAAAGCAATGGTTTTATTTTAATTCTATCTAGAACTGTTCTGGCCCAGATAATAAAATGTGGGGCTGGATGAACACAGCAGGCCAAGCAGCATCTCAGGAGCACAAAAGCTTTTGTGCTCCTGAGATGCTGCTTGGCCTGCTGTGTTCATCCAGCCCCACATTTTATTATCTTGGAATTCTCCAGCATCTGCAGTTCCCATTATCACTGTTCTGGCCCAGTTGAGTTGGCAAAATCTAGCTTTAGGAGTGCGACTCAGCTTGAGCATGGTCCTGGAATTTGATTTTAATCTCCGAACCCGCCACCGGCACCAGTCATCTCCAATATTTTGAGGCATAATAAACAATTATTTTGAAGGAACATAAAAAAGAAAAGCAATGTTTTTTTTAATGCTACAGCGATATTTCTCCAGGGTTGCTTGCAGCAATGTCCGGAAAAGTTGAACTACAATTCCAGATTTTCCATTACAATCCCTAAATGAGACAACCAGCTTTGTCTTTCATTAGCAACATTGTATTGCTCAGAGGAGCTCGTGGGGTGTCTGCTGACAGCAAATCTGCCCTCAGCTGCCACTACAGATTGTTGTTGACCTTTGTTCAATACAGACCCCACCTCCCCAGGCACTTTTACCACATTAAACCTGGAAGTCTATTAACTCAGATTTACTTCTCCCTCAGGCTTCGCAGCATTCTCTTAAAAAAAAAGAATTTTGTGTGACAGGTTTAGACAGAAGTGGCCTGAAGAAATAATGAAAGTATGACCTGAATTATCCAACACCAACTCAAGAGGATTCTCAGCTTCAATTAGGAAGATGCTGCTCACACTGAGTTGAAAAGCAGAGATGTGCATACTCACTGCTGAAAGATATGCAGTCTAGCCCCGGCCTGTACGCTGTTTTGCCTTTCTTTTGCTTGCTTAATTGTTCTGATTTTGTCTCAATTCAGCAATGCAAGGATGGACATCAGAGGTATTTCCATTGCGTAGTGATAACCTGTACTCGTTCTGTATGCTCAACTGAGGAAGCTAACCGCTAATTATACAAAACGGTTTCCTCTGATTACAGTGGTCAATGTTTCAGTTAATGACATACTAACTCTCCTGTTATTACGAATTGAGTATCTCTTACTCTGAAAGGACATGCAACAAGTCTGTAAGAGTTTCTTTAGATATATAAAGGTCGAAAGTGAAGCAAAAGTGAGCATTGGACTTTTGGAAAATGACACTGGAGAGATACTAGTGGGGAACAAGGAAATAGTTGAGGAACTGAAGAGTTATTTTGCATCAGTCTTCATGGTGGAAGACATGAGTAATATCCCAAAAATTCAAGAGAGACAGGGGGCAGACCTGAGTAAGATGGCTATGACCAAGGAGAAGGTCTTGTCTTTCTGAATGGCCTGAAGGTGGATAAATAACCTGGACCAAATGGACAATACCCCAGAGTTCTTAGGGAGATAGCTGAAGAGATAGTGGAGGTGTTAGTAGTAATCTTTCAGGAATTGTTAGAGTCAGAGAGGGTCCCAGAGTGCTGGGAAGTCACTAACATGACACTCCTGTTTAAAAAGGGAGTAAGGCAAAAGACATAAAATTACTGGTCAATTAGCCTAATCTCAGCCATGGGTAAGATTTTTGAGTCCATTGTGAAGGATGAGATTTCTGAATATTTGGAAGTGTGTGGCAAGATAGGGCAAAGTCAGCATGGTTTCATCAAAGGGAAATCATGTCTGATGAGTCTGCTGGAATTCTTTGAGGAAGTAACGAGCAGTTTAGACCAAGGAGAGCCAATGGGTATTATCTACCTGGACTTTAAGAAGACCTTTGACAAGGTGCTGCACAGGAGGCTGCTGAGTAAGATAAATGCCCATGGTATTAGAGGCAAGGTACTAGCATGCATAAAAGATTGGCTATCTGGCAGAAGGCAGAGTTTGGGAATGAAAGGGTCTTTCTCAGGATGGCAGCCAGTGACAAGTGGTGCTTCACAAGGGTCTGTGTTGGGACCACAACTTTTCTCTTTATGCATTATTGACCTAGATGAAGGAATTGAGGGCATTCCGGCTAGGTTTCCAGGTGATACAAAGATAAGTAGAGGGACAGGCAGTATTGAGGAGGCGGGGAACATGCAGAAGGATTTGGACAGGTTAGGACAGTGGGCAAAGAAGTGGCAGATGGAGTACAATGTGGGAAAGTGTGAAATCGTGCACTTTGGTAGGGAGAATAAAAGCAAGAAATAACAAGGTGTAGTGCTGTATGTACACAGCAGGCAAAGCAGCATCATAGGAGCAGGAAGGCTGACATTTTGGGCCTAGAGAAGGGTCTAGGCCTGAAAAATCAGCCTTCCTGCTCCTATGATGCTGCTTGGCCTGCTGTGTATATCCAGCTCTACACCTTGTTATCTTGGATTCTCCAGCATCTGCAGTTCCTATTATCTCAGAATAAAAGCAAGGTCTGCTTTCTAACTGGGGAGAACATTCAGAAATCTGAAGTGCAAAGAGATTTGGGAGTTCTAGTCCAGGATTGTCTCAAGGTAAATTTGCAGGTTGAGGCAATAGTTAGGAAGGCATTTGCAATGTTGGCATTTATTTTGAGAGGACTCGATTATAAAAGCAGGGATATACTTCTGAGGCTCTATAAGGCTCCAGTCCTTATTTGGAATACTGTTTCCAGTTTTGGGCCCAATATCTCAGGAAGGATGTCCTGACCTTGTAACAGGTTCAGAGGACGCTCACAAGAATGGTCCCAGGAATGAAAAGCTTAACATATGAGGAATGTTTGAGGACTCTGGGTCAATTCCCGATGGAGTTTGGAAGGATGCAGAGGGAGCTAATTGAAATTTACCAAATACTGAATGGCCTGGATGGAGCGGATGTTGGGAAGATGTTTCTATTGGTAGGAGAGACTAGAAATCGTGGATGTTCTGAGGAAGGGCCACCGGACCCGAAACTTTAACTCTGATTCTTTTTCTTCACAGACGCTGCCAGACTTGCTGAACTTTACCAGCAGCTTCTGTTTTCATTCCTAATTTACAGCATCCACAGTTCTTTTGGTTTTTAGGAACCGAGAGTACAGCCTTAGAGTAAAGGGAAGACCTTTTAGAATAGACATAAGGAGAAACTTCTTCAGCCAGAGAGTGGGGAATCCATGGAACTCACTGCCTCAGATGGCTGTGGAGGCCGGGTCACTGAGTATATATTTAAGACAGAGATAGATAGGTTCTTGATTGTCAAGGGGATCAATGATTATGAGGAGAAATTGGGAGAATGGGGTGAAGAAACTTATCAGCCATGATTGAATGGCGGAGCAGGCTCAATGGGCTAAATGGCCTAATTTCTGCTCCTACATCTTATGGTCTTTATATTGTTATTATCTCATTAGGCACTAGGCCAAACCCCCTAAAAATATATGAGGAAGATAGCCTAGACCCTAACTTTTTCTTATTTTAAAGACAGATGTTGCATTCCAGATGTAATTTGTTTGGCCAAACTACCAGTCTTGAAGCAAAACCCACTTTATCCATACACTGTAGTTATAATACAACAAAAGGAAAAATTGGAATAACTTAATTCTATTGAAAAACTTAAAAGATTAATAGATGATTTAACTACTAACTAGTAACTGTCCTAATGCAATAACTTCCTCGAAACACATACTTGGCAAAGGGAAATTCAGTAAAATAGATTGTTTCACATGCAATTCTAGAAGCAGGAAGAGAATCCAGCTTTTAGCTGTAGCAGAGAAAAGAATAAGAATTTCTACATCCAGCTTCAAGATCCCAGTGACAACTGCTAATGAAGACTAAAACCAAAAAAAACAAAAATCCTGGTCTGTGGAAGCTCGGCCCCACCCATTCAGGCTGCTTCTATTGTTATAACTAAAAATTAATACCCAAGGCCTCGGATGCTGTTTATTGGTTTTGGAGCAGACTGCTCAATATCAGCATCTCAACCTTTCCTCACAAAACAAAATGCTAGGACCAAATGCATCTGTTCAAGCTATTATATCTTCACAATGTTCATACCAGCAAGTGTAGCTTTTTTATTTGGATATCAGTTAATGTTATCATATATTTTTGAAATGTGTGGTGTGTTTTATTAATTTTGACTGGTACAGACCGTAGACTTTCAAGACATGGTACTCGAGATATTTATGCTCATTTGTGTTCAGTGGCATAGCAAGAAGGATGAAAAAGTCAAGTGTAATACAAAGAATTGTGTTCAGAATGAGGAAAAATTGATCCAAGATTTAGAAATATTCCCATTTTAATGTCATATATTTCAGCCTTAATTTGTTACTTACAAGTTGATTTTTTGTGTTTTCAGTTGTGATAGAAAACATCCTTGTACACACTTACACAAAAGAAGATGGTGATGTAGTGTTGAAGTTATTGACCTAGCAACCTATAATTTTAGATCAATATCTTGGAAGCATGAGTACAAATTCCACCATGCATCTGTTTGAATTTAAATTCAGTTAATAAAACCTGAAATTGAAAGGCAGTGTCAGTAGTGACAGTTATGAAAAGAATAATCATCTATTGTAAATACTTGCCTCGTTAACTCTTGCCCTCTGGGGAGGAAGGTCTGCCATTATTTCCTTGTCTGGCCTACATGAGACTCCAGACCTATAGCAACATGAATTGTAACTCCCAAAAAAAGGTCTAGATTTCCTTTCATAAATCTATTCAGAGATGTTTTTACACACCTCTGGAGTAAGTGGGACTTGGACCTCAGGCTCCTGACTCAGAGGTAGGGACACTACTTCTCTGAAATGACCTAATGAGCCTGCCAGTATGAGGGCAACTAGAGATGGACACATGCCATCAAATAAAAATTCTCCTATTAATAGTAATTACAACTCTGTCACTTGTAAATAATTGAATACAGCAAAACATTGACAGAGATGTTGTGGAGGCTTGCTATCTTACAAGCAACTGAAATTATATTATCCAAAATGTAAAGGTTCATTAAAAAATAATGTTTCCTTGTCCCATGAGTCTGATCCATGAGGAAGCTCCATGCAGAGATCAATGAATCCCTAAATGTGGAAACAACCAGCAGTTCACTGATTGCTTGGGGAATGTTGTTTGGATGATAGTGGGAAGGTGGTTGTGGGAATTTCAACAGTAGGCCCTCTGGGGAAGCGTAGAATCACTGTCAGCAACTTCCAGAGACAAGGCAGGTTGAGAACAGGTCAGATATCCAGACGTTGGGTTTCTGTGGAATAATGATGCTCGATGCAGACACTTTTGCATCTCCACATTGTAAAACGCAGGCCTTTAGAAACATGGAAATGACCTTAGAGAAATGTTGCAATGATGAACATGGGTTAAACCGTCATGTTGGAGAAAAAAAGCCATTTGGATTGTAGGTTGATGCATTTTAAAATCTATTGCAAGTTTATTGAATTTGGAAAATTACCTGCTTTGTGTGTTTTATTCTCCAGTCACTTTTAGGCTCTGCAATGACAAAAAGACGACATCAAGGGGACTAATTTTCTTATGAATTTTAATATAAGTCCAGAGGCTCCATGAATTTAAATGAATGCTACATGTATTGACCCAAAACTGAAGACTAGTGTGCAATGACAAGACTAATTGCAGGCCTCGTCCAGCAAAGATTAAATAAGGATTTTTTTCTGAAGCAGGGTCTCGGCCCGAAACATCAGCTTTCCTGCTCCTCTGATGCTGCTTGGCCTGCTGTGTTCATCCAGCTCTACACCATGTTACCTCAGATTAAATAAATTGCTTCTTTCCTTTTGCAGCTCATTATTTTTAGTTCTGAGCTCTGATCAGATTTTTTCCCCCTTTTTATTCATTCTTGGGTGGAGGGCACTCACTAGCTAGGCCAGTATTTATCGCTAATTGCCCAGAGGGCAGTTAACAATTAACCACATTGCTGTAGGCCTGGAGTCACACATAGGCCAAACCAGGTAAGGATTCTTCCCTAAAGGACATCAGTGAACCAGATGGGTTTATTTCCAACAATTAACAATGGATTAATGGTCATCATTAGATGCTTAATTCCAGTGTTTGTTTTTGTACTGAGTTCAGTTCCACCATCTGCTGTGGTAGGATGCGAACTTGTGTTCCCAAAAGATTATCTGGGTCTCTGAATTAACAGCCTAGCAATAGTGCAACTAGGCCATCACATCTCCAAGTTTAAATGGGGGGATAAAAAAGCATTAAAGAAATCACATTAGGTACTAGAAATCTATTTGCTGAACCTTACCGAGAATTTAATACTGCAGCTGTTAAAACAATTGGTAATTCTACAGCACCCAACCTTGATATTCCCCATTTCTCTTTGCAAATTCTGTGCAGATTCAAAATCATTTTCCATATTAATTGAATCACACTATTAATATGTGAAAAGGTCTCACACTCTCGTCGGTTTACATTTCTCAGTTTCTTGAAAGTTATTACAGAATGATATGATAACTAACAGCTGGCAAAATCACTTTATCTAATGCAAAAACAGAAAATGCTGGAGAAACTCAGCAGATTTGCCAGCATCTGTGAAGAGAATAACGTAGAGTAATGTTTGAAGTCTGGTATGACTATTGTTCAGCAAAAAATATTTCTCTCTCCACAGAGTTCCCAGACCTGCTCAGTTTCTCCGGTATTCTCTGTGTTTGTTTCATATTACTAACATCCACAGCATTTTGCTTTAATTTTGTTAGTTTTGACCAACACTGTTTAATGCCACAACTTGATGCCATGCAGTTGTTAATTTGGTGGGATACTTACTCCATCTCAACTTGTAGTTGTGATTTTGCAAAGATTGATCACTGTTCCTTTTGGTGTTTTAGCTTTGAACTTGGCCCCCACACCCTGACTATCATTGTTATTATCTCTTGCCATTCTCCATGTTAGAACCTTATACATGATAGAGCCAGGGAAAATAGCCCATCCTTGCAATTGTAGTCATTTTTAATTAACCTGTTCAGGCATGTTTTGGCGCATCTTTTGGGGCAGAGGGGACTTGAACCTGGACCAACACTACCACTACACCACAGAGGTCCATATCCTCCCAACTGTGTACTCACTTCCTCATTATCAACCCAATTAAACTTTGTCTGAGCTGATTAGAAGTCACTCGGATGTCTCGAAACTGAAAAGTAAAAGGAAATTTTGAACAAGGCGCATTGTTTTGTGTGCACGTGTGGTTAAAACAGATGACAAATGAATGGTTGAATTGAAATGAACTCCCGGGAGAAAGCAGACTGCTGATTTGCTGCCACCCATTTGAAATATCTCACAGAGTCAAACTTGAGCACACCCCACCCCCCCCACCCCAGGACTGGATTTAATGTTCTCTCTGTGTGACCTGCCCACTATTAAGTGGAGTTGCAGTGGACAGGGTTGTGCAGAAGGTGATTAGTAGGCTTATTTTGAGTATAGGAGTTAGGGCATCATGTTGTGGATGTACAGGACATTGGTAGGACTGCTTTTAAAACACTGTGTAAAATTCTTGTTGCCATGCTGTAGGAAAGATATTGTTAAACTTGACAGGGCGCAGAAAAGATTTACAACGATGTTGCTGGGATTGGAGGGTTTGAGTTATAGGGGGACGCTGAATAGGTTGGGGCCTTTTTACCTGGAGCGTCGGAGGCTGAAGGGTGATCTTATAGAGGTTTATAAAATCATTAGGGGCATGGATAGGGTGAATAGACAAGGTCTTTATTTTAGGGTGGGGGAAGTCCAAACCTAGAAGGCATGGGTTTAAGGTGAGAAGGGAAAGATTTGAAAAAGACTTGTGGGGTAATATTTTCATACAGAGAGTGGTGTGTGTTTGGAAAGAGATGCCAGAGTAACTGGTGGAGGTCAGTCCAATCATAACTTTAAAAGGTATCTGGATGGGTACGTGAATGGAAGGCTTTAGAGGGATATGGGGCAAATGTTTGCTGAAGGAACTAGGTCAGATTGGGATGCCAGGTCGGTGTGGATAAATTGGATGGAAGGATCTGTTTCCATACTGTATGACTCTATGACTCTATTTACCCAGCCAGTAGCGAGCCTCCCTCAGCATTCAGAGCCCTGCCAGCAGATATGCCATTCCTTGAGAGCAACCTGTCAACCAGGGGCTGGCCACTCTCCATTGCCTACATCAGCACCAAGCAGCATAGCTGCTGCCAGTTGTTCCCCGAGGATTTCACCAGGGATGGTAACTGGATTAGAACATGGAACGTAGGACTATTCAGCGCAATACAGCATTCCTGAACTCAGGTGAGTAAAGATGGGATAAAGGACATGGGAAAGTTATGGGTCTTACGCGCTCGTGGACGGCAGTTTTCTAGCTCGCATGCAGTGCCACAACAATGAGGAATCCTCCTCAGTAGGGTATTGGTCACTGGTGTTTGCTGAGCTGTCATGTGTAGGCACAGGAAAAATGTGCAATTCCCTGAGACTTCCTTAAATTTTGGTAGACTCGGGAACAATTAGCATCAATTGGTTTATTAATGAGCCTAATTGTCAATTGTGGCCTGTTGGGCAGTGTCCAAATCACCCCTTGCGTTAGAAGTGGGTACCCCTGCCAAAATGGATGGACCTAGGCAGCAAGCTTCTCACTGTGACTAGCTAGATTAAATGCTGTGAATAATTTGCAGTTTTGTGGAAATGTCGGGAATAATGTTCCACTTTCTTGCATTCAAAACTGTAAAAAAAACTGTGTGTCTTCTGAACTGATTTCCATATCTCTACTCTTCAAACAGAATGTGTCAAGCACCTTGAGAAACAGCACCTCTCTCCAGCACAATAGCAATAATCTTTAGCTGTGATAAAGGCCCTTTCTTCCTCTCTGATATGACAGAAATTGAAATAATGCGTGTCAAAAAAATGGAAAAGAACATACAGCTGTCTCAACTATTCATTGCTCGTTCTTAATTGTTAGTTAATACCTTCTATTGGAACGTTTTGTGTCTATTTCCAGTTACCCACTATTTCTATGAGACAATATAAAGCAAAGGAAAGAAAACACTTCATATAAATTCATTCCAATCTTCTTAACATCACAGAACGAAAGATCTTGATATAAATTTGGTGTAGAAAATTATGCATCAATTTCTTGCCTTCCCAATTTCACTTTCCCCACCTTTATTTCGTTTCACAGTGTGTGGAATGCTGGCCAATGGGTCATCTTATGCAATTAGATTCAAGAATTGGTTTATACAATCACAATGCTGCTGCCCAATGCTGCAACAAAGCTGATGAACAATACACTGCTTTGGATGTTTGCTGGGGACATGACAAACATTTGAGAAATTCTGGCAGAGGGTGGCTTCAATTTAGATAAAATACAAATCAGTTCACTCTGCTGTGCTTTTCAATAAATGAGATACTCACATTGCCCCATTGTGTAAACACCTTTGTACCAGAATGCCAGTGGGCTGCGTGGAAGTTTGTTTGTTTTGGTCACTTGGTTAATTTTTCCATTTGAAATGCCTGAAGCTTTCCCTATATACAGTCTGCAAGGCTTTGCTCATTTAAGATGCTTCTCATTATGTCTTTCTGGGTCATTTTGTTATGTCGTGTCACTGAGAGACGGGATATTATTGATATAACCCAGACAAGGAGCAGTTACATAGATGAAAGTGAATTACAGGCTGTGATTACATAGCAAATATTGGATACATGGGAATGATTAGATAAAGCATAATGAATATCACAAAGGATTACTTATAGAATGGAAACTCACTGTACAAAAGAAACAAGAAAGCTGGGATCAGAAAAGTATTTGATTTCGCCACCTCTCCTGCCCTTTTTCTTCTGGTTAGATAGAAATGGACGCAATCACATTTTAGATGCTTTAACAGACAGGATGCTCAATAGAATGCAGTGGGTCAGTGAAGTAAATGAGTAACTCAGAATGTGGGAAATTATTACTAAATTAACGTGTAGTGTTTTAAAGTCACATTTCCTAGCACTAAAGCAGCCCTGCAATGCACTATGTACACTCAAGATATGAATTAGTAGCAGAACTAGGCCATTCAGCACATTGGATTTACTCTGCCATTCATTAATAATTCAATATGCTCAAACTCACTTTCCTGCCATATCTGAGAATCCTTTATTCCCTAGAATGACAACGGACTATTTACCTCTGCCTTAAAAAACACTCAAGGACTCTGCTTTCACCACCTTTTCAGGAAGAAAGTTTCACTCTCTCAGAGAAAAAGTGTTGCCTAATCTCTGGTCAAATAGATGAATTTTGATTTTTAAACAGTTACGCCTAGTTCCGCCCATGAGGAAAAATTCTCTCCACACTTACCCTGTCAATGTACCTTAGGATTTATGTTATGTGTTTCACTTAAGTCACCTCTTACTCTTGTACACTCCAAAGGATACAAACCCAGCCTGCTCAACCTTTCCTCATAAATCAATCCCATGCCACCCCCATCCCATTTCCAGGTACGAGTCGAGCAAACCTTCTCTGATCTGTCTCCATGAATTTTCATCCTTCCTTTATTAAGTGACCAGCATTGTGCACAGTATTCCAGATGTGGTTTCGTCAGTGCCCTATATAACTGAAGCATTACCTCTCTATTTCTACAACAAATACAGGCACATTAATGCTAAATAAACTCAGCCGGTCTGGTGACATTGATTGAGAGAGAAACAGAGTTAATGTTTGGAGTCCAGCATGACACTTCTTCAGAACTATGTTTTTCTTCAGAACTTGCCCTACCTTTGTATTGGATTCCCTCACAATAAACAGTATAATTCACTGAGCTGTCCTAATTACTTGCTGTGTCTGCATTCCAACCTTGTGCGACTCATGCACTCAGACTATCAGATCCAGTTACATCCCAGAGCACGGCAATCTCTTACCATTTTTATTCTTCTTTTATTATTCCTTGCCAAACGAGGAACAAAAAAACCAGGCTTTCTCACATTATGCTCCATTTTCCTCATCTTTTCCCACTCACTTTATTTTCCTATATCTTTTTGTACCCTCATTATTACTAAATTAACTTGTAGTGTTTTCAATTCACATTTCCTAGCTCTAAAGCAGCAAAGTAATACACTATGTACACGCAAGTTATTTTCTCAACTTTCTTTGTGTCATCAGCAAACTTGGCAACTGTATCTTCTATCACACCTGAATCATTTTTATAAATCCTAAGCAGTTGAGGTCCCAGCACCGGACGCTCTGGCACACCCATTCATTACATCTAAGTCTGCATGCACAGATGGCCACATGCTTTCTTTGAGTCACTCAGCTCCATAAACAGCAGCCAAGGTCACAAGCTCATTAATTTCGTTACAGCCATTGAGAATGACACAGGATAACCTGATAGAAAGGAGCAAACATGACTTAGCAAGGATTCATTCAAACTTTTTTTAAAGAATTGAATTTAGCATCATACTATTTCAGCCTAAAATAGGATAATGGAGGAATAAAATTCTCAGGTTCGACTTCTGACCTGTGTTGAGCGAGGGAACGCAATGCTTCTGTTAGCTTTCTGGCTCTAAAGGAATTCCTGATTTTAATCTATTCTTGTGCAAGTAAGTAGGACAGGACTGTTAAAGTAATCTACCAATTGCATAAGCTCCTAACATTTGCTGTAAAGCACAGTGCATGAACAAGGCCGATTTAGGTGAGATACCAAAGTGTGAGAAGCATATACACAACTGCACTCCATCAAGAACTGAATGGAAGACACTAAAGAAAGTAGGCGAGGTTATTTCCTAACTCTTTGCTCACTGTTTGAGCTATTTTCTCCCAATCCTCTGGTATTATGACTTCTTACACGTTATAACTGGATTAATATTACATTGCATGTTACTTTTGTTACACTAGCAAAGATATCCATTTCAAAGAGTTTAATTTTGTCCATTTAAGATTTTACAGAAGGATGTTAACAGTAGCCGGTTGAGTGGAATTTCAACACTTTGGTATTAAGAAGTACATCCTGCTTTTTTCAATTGCCTGAAATATATCCCTTATCCATCAAAAGAGAAGAACAAATATGATGGTAAAAATGATTAATCATAGCTTGATTTGTTTGTTTTTTCTGCCTCTATCCTTTTATTTTTGACAGACCCCATTTTCTTCTTTGATATCTGGAACATTTCCAAAGAACATTTTATACACTTTCCAGTTTGTTTTTTTTAACCCACCATTCTCTTTGCAAGCTGAATGATAGCTTGATCAACAACTATTTCACGTATTTTCTAATAATCTCCTTTGTTCCTTCAATTTAGAAAATTTTTAAATGCCTTGTTGTGCTGTACTAACTGTAGTTATTCGGCCACTTAGAGTTTAAAACATTTGTTCTCCTACGTAATTATACATTTCATTCATATTTTCATTAGAAGTATTGCTGCAGAAGGCTAAGAACAGGACAGTCTCCTGGTCAGTCATAATGCAGATTATGATTGCAAATCTACAACTTCTGGTTTGTTGATTACTATTTCCATTGAGTGTATGTTCCTGGATCTCCCCAGCTGCTTCTCAGCGCTATTTATACAGTTTGCCTGGCACTACTGCACTTCATTAGATTCAGGAATTCTATAGCATACATGCATGTCCATGTCAGCTGTCATGGCATGGTGGTAGTATCCCTACCTACAAGCCAGGAGGCTAGGCTTCAAGAACCACTTATTTCAGAGGTGTGTAAGAACATCTCTGAGCAGATGGATTCTGAAAATATCTAAAAGCATATCTAGCTCATTTAGGCGTGGTTTCATTCACACCTCAACCTGGATCTGGCTGTTTGTACTGAAGAAATGGCAGAATTGGAAAGTCTGATGGCAAAAAAAAATTAGACTTTCCCTTGTGTCTAATTGGAATAAATCTGGTGAGCTTTGAACACAACCCTGAACAGCTTGGCCTTTGTGACCTTAAGAATTTTGATCCATGCCAAAGCCATTATTCTATTTGTAAATAAAAGAGGTCACAATCAATGTAGCGAGGGAGGATTTATGGCATAGTCAGTGGTATTCCTGCCTTTCAACCAGAAGCTCCAGATTCAAGCCCCACTCAGGACTTGATGACTGAAAGGTGAGTTTCTAACATGACTGAACAGATTGACTGTCAGCCTATAAATCCTTCCAATAAGTTTCCAGGCTGGGCTAAGAATGGGAGAGTCTCCTGACCTACAGCTTCTGGTTTGAGGCAAATGTTCTGTTCCAACAAACAGAACATATATGAATACAAACATAAAATCAAGGTTTACCCACCCAACACATCACTGGAGATGGAAACAAATCTAATTCTAAAATTAGAGATAATGGGAACTGCAGATGCTGGAGAATCCAAGATAATAAAATGTGAAGCTGGATGAACACAGCAGGCCCAGCAGCATCTCAGGAGCACAAAAGCTGACATTTTGGGCCTAGACCCTTCATGCTGAATAAAGGATGAAGGGTCTTGGCTCGAAACGTCAGCTTTTGTGCTCCTGAGATGCTGCTTGGCCTACTGTGCTCATCCAGCTTCACACTTTATTATCCCTAATTCTAAAATTAATTTAGCAATGGCCTGTGCTTACATTTTTGCAGAACTGAAGGAGGCCATAAGGTCAATCATAGCTGCAGTGGTTGTCTCAATGATGAGTTCAGCTCGTATTGTTTCCTCCTATCTTCTCGCCATAACACCGCACATTCTTCCTTTTCAGATAATCATTCAACTCTCTCTTGGAAGCCTTGATGGAACTTGCCTCCGCCACAGCCTCAGGCACTCTAGATATTAGCCACTCACTGCATGAAATCATTTGTCCTCAGGTCTCTGTAGTTTCCTTTGCAAATTACCTTCAATCCATTCCCTCTCATGCTTGATTCTACTAGCAATGAGAATGATTTTTCACAGCCCACTCTGTCCCTCATGATTTAGAACACCTCTCACAAATCTCCAAGGAAATCAGTCTTAACTTCTCCAATCTATTTAAGGAATATACTGTTTGTATGCATAGATATCCCAATGAGTCATTAAATGGAATTAAGATTTGGGAGAGAACATTTCCTGCTAATTTACAATCTCTATGTTCTTAACAATTCTTTGTAAGACCATTTAGCCCAAACTTTATTCACTCTCATTCACTAATCATTTCAAAATGATGAACTTGTTTATCACTAGTGAAAACCTTCTAAAATTTAAAATATTACATTCTATCTGTGCTTTCTCAGTGAACACAGAAATAAGGCCTTGTACCTTGATTCACTTTATTTCTTCCCTACCATAGGATAATGTCAAATCTGGAGCAATCCCGACTGAATGGTGTTCCTCTGGCCCAACACTTTTGATCAAGATCTCTGACCCTCCATGAAGTAATGGGTCCACTTTGTTCCCTCTTAACACATTTAACAGGATGAAAGAGTTCCTTATTAGGCTATGTAAACACCTTTCCCAGTTAAGCAATTGCTTTCCCCACTCCCTTGGAAATTAATGGTAGAGCTGTACAAGATGATGAGAGCTATAGATAGAGTGAGTAGCCACAGACTTTTTCCCAGGACTGAAATGACTACTGTGAGGGGAAATAATTTTAAGGTGATTGGAGGAAGATATAGGGGAGATATCAGAGGTAGGTTCTTCACACAGAGAGTGGTGGATGCATGGAATGTGCTGCCGGTGGTGGTAGTGGGGTCAGATACAATAGAGATATTTAATTGATTCTTGGATAGACACCTGGATGATAGGAAAATGTAAGGTATGCAAGTTATTTTGATCTTAGAGTAGGATAATAGGTTGGCACAACATTGTGGGCTGAAGGGCCTGTACAGTGCTGCACTACTCTATGTTCTAAAGAAACATTCATAAAGCCACTGCTTGGTTAAAGCAAAATATTTACGGCCAAATTTATTTAACAGTACATTCTTAAGCAATCTATAAAAGTAATTATTTATGTGAATAGTTGAAATATATTTGATACTTGAGTATCAATTAGCATTAACATAATAATTCAACAATGAACAGTAGTTCTCAGCAGCATAAATTTCATAGTTCATATGCCCATTGAATATAAACCGCACAGTTGTGGAAAGATATATATTTGACTCAGATTTTCCAATAAGGATAACTGAGGCTAATGGTGTTCACCTCTGTTAAGGTTTAAATGTAATAGATTGCCATCTGCACATGCACATTGAAACTGAGTAATCAAGTAGTTGGTGTTTCAGTTGCCAGGAGATTTCACTCTAACAAGATACTCACCGTTCCAAAGCATGGTGCATACCAGTGTCATTTTCTGGTATGCACTTACTAAACATGCTAGAGAATGACTGTAAACAACAAATGCTGGAGATCACAGTGGGTCAGACAGCAACCATGAAGAGAGAACAAGCTAACATTTCGAATCTAGGCGACTCTTCAGAGTTAGACTCGAATCGCTAGTTTGTCTCTCTTCATGGATGCTGTCTAACCCACTGTCATCACCAGCGTTTGCTGTTTTCAGTACAGATTCCAGCATCTGTAGTTATTTGCTCCTACATTATGCTAGAGAATGCAAGATAATAAAATGTGAGGCTGGATTTTATTATCTTGGATTCTCCAGCATCTGCAGTTCCCATTATCACCAATGCTAGAGAATGGTTGGGTTTGTCCTTTCAAATGGAAATTAGTTTATAACGACATGATAATTCTTAACTATTGCCAAAAAACTCTGACACAGAGTAATTACCTTTAAAAGCATGGAATCTCAGTCCTACAGGTTTTAATTAGCACTGTAGATTTTTTAAAAAAATGATTTTAAGTAGAGTAGACTGAAACTAGAAGGCATAGGGTTAAGGTGAGATGGGGGAAAGATTTAAAAGAGATCTAAGGGGCAACGTTTTCACACAGAGGGTGGCGCATGCTGCCAGAGGAAGTGGTAAAGCCAAGTAAAATTACATTTAAAAGACATCTGGATGGTTATGTGAATAGCAAGGCTATAGAAGGATATGGACCAAACGCTGGCAAAAGGAACTGGATTAATTTAGGGTATCTAGTCAGCATGGTTGAGTTGGTCCAAATGCTCATTTCCATGCCGCATAACCCTATGACTCTGTAACTCTATACTCAATGCACTGAACAATGAAGGCAAGTTGACCAATAAAGGCAAGTGCACCAAATGCCTTCTTCACCGCCCTGTCTACCCATGACTCCACCTTCAAGAAACTAGGAGCCTGCACTCCAAGGTCTCCGTTTGCCAACACAGTGAATAAATCCTGCCCTGATTTGCCTTACCAATCGACCATAACAATTGAATGTTGAAACAGGTTTGAGGGGCTAAAATGACTTATTTGTGTTCCTGTGTGTATGTAGAACTCCTTTCCAACTTTACCTTGTAATTCTACATTACAGCATCGTCACTTAAGTAAGGCTTTGAATGCAATTTTACAATCTCAGCCATGCATCTTTTTCCTCACATTTTCATGGAGTATGTATGGCTTGAATAAACACTTTATCTAACATTTTACAGTGGCTTACCAGACAATGAAACATTTAAACCCCTTTCTCAATAGGTTCTCCTGCATTTGGTGCCAGCTGTCTACTATATATGAGAAAGAGAACCTTGAGTCAATCCCGTTTCTGTCTCCTGCATAACCAGCAAAGATCAGTGTAAACAACTCTGATTAAATATTCACTCATTATCTAATTACTCTTCGTTATCAAAAGAAAACCTGGAATTAAAAGTTGTGTTTCACTTAGTGTCATTCCTGGGGATTGATTTCTGGGCAGGACTTATTGAATTCTGAGGATAAACATGGAGTTCTCCTCTCCACTTCAACAAGTATACATGGAATATTGCGCAGGAAGCATACTAAAGAGATTAAAATGATTTGACCTTGCATTATTAGGTGGCATTGGTTGATAAGCAAGCAACCTGAATGAATTTGGGGACAGTGAGTGCACAAGTCATTTGATCTCACTTAGGAAATCAGCCCTTAAATGGCTACAACTTCATAATTGTCACCACCGATTTTAAATATGGTGGGCAGAACTTAATTTGCACTCCCCCAACACACCTTCAGGGGCTTGGGGCGCGGTTGACCTGGTGAGACAGTGTAGTCTGGAACCTGGTTAGACTATAAGGCCAGAAGGAACAAGTACAGGAGTAGGCCATTCGGCCCATTGAGCTTGCTCCACCTTGCAATAGGATCACGGCTGACCTGACATTCCTCATATCTACTTTTCTGCCCTTTCCCCATAACTTATAATTCCCCTATTGATTAATAATTTACCTATCTCTACTTTAAATATACACCAGGTCTTTGCCTCTACAGCTATCTGTGACAAGGAGTTCTGAAAATTCACAACCCTTGAAGAGAAGAAATTCCACCTCATGTCAGTTTTAAATTGGCACCCCTTCATTCGGAGATAATGTCAACTGGTCCTAGAGTGTCCCATGAGGGGAAACATCCATTTCAATATTTATCCTTACAAGCCTCTTAAGAATCCTATAGGTTTCAATGAGATCACCTCTCATTCTTTTAAACTCCAACGAGTAGAGTCCTAACTTACTTAGCCTTAATTCAGAAGACAACCCCTCTGTACCAGTTGCTACCCTTTCTGCATGATTAAGCCCCAGGCTGAAGAGTTGTGGACTACCGACATGCACAGACGCAAGTTGTGAATCCAAGTGGGATTGAACAAATGGGTGCAGGGTAGGGGTTGGGATGAACCTTAATTAAAGCCACATTATGCGTGACAGAGGGCACAAGCCTCTGTCTTCTTTCAAATGCCTAGCAGGGAACCACCCTCCCCACCTGGAGGGCAACACCTACCCATGGTGTCCATCCTCCCCTCTCTTATTTGGGTTTGGCCTGTATCCTGGGCTCATTGGTAATGGACGTCTCCCCAGGTGCTTTACTGGCTGCTGGCACTGACTACCATGGAGAAATTCTAGACCCTGTTTGACCAGCAGGTCTCGGCAGGCAGGATTGCCACCTGAGTCCTAGTGAAGACTCAAAACTGGTCTCTTAAGTGCCTAACAGATGTTTTATTCAGCCGTGCCTTCCTCAACAGAGGTGAGGGAGGGGAGGACACATTCATATCAGTTCCCCAACTGGCAGGCGAGGATCCCAATACCAACTTTAAATTCCACCAAAGCACTGGCTTATCCTCACATTGTCTCAGACCATTGTCACCAATGATTTCTGCAGTCAATACAGATGTTGATCAGTGTCCTAGTTGTAAGTTGTTCATGTAATCCTCTATTGTATCTGCTTGCCCCCTTCTCCCTTTTTGCACGTTGCCAAGCATCAAACTTGTGTGAATTTTGAAATAATGTTTAAATATTACTACTACTTTCTTTAACTCAAACTCCCTTGGTTCCCATGAATACAAGATTACACACTTCCTCATTATAACCATCATCGATCATGGAATTTTATTTCAATCATTTCACTTTCATGATTTGCAGTGATCTATGTAGTACCTCATCTGATTTGCCCTGATTATAGTCTGTGACATGTTGTGAAAAAATGTGTGCCACAGCATCATGTTGCTGTCTTTATCTAAAGTTGTTTTTGTATTTATTAGTGAAGAATCATTTGTCACAAAATGAGGAAGATAATAGTTCATATTCACCAGTGGAGTAAGTGAACTGATGTTTTCAGACACCCTATGATCACTTAAAAACCCATTTTCGTGTTTCATTTTGAAAAGAACTTCCATCAGCAAACAACATAGGAAAACATTTGTTGTCTTGCCTTTCATCAATTGTGGTATACTGTATTCCATTCATTGACCTCAGGTCTATCAGTAACGTGCTACACATTTACATTTTTCCTCTGTATCTTCATTCTTTATTAAAGATCAAATACATTAGGATGAAAAGCAGTGATCCTCTCCATCTTCTCCAATGTCATATTAAAATGCTGTTGCTTTGTTTGATTTATGCTTTGGTTGGGTTATATTGGCAATGATTCTTTTCTTTCCTTCGCAACTTGAGTAAAAAAGTTGATCATCTATCACTTCCATTCTGCATGTTGAACAAAGACACTGTATTAAGCATTAACGTACAACTGAGAAGATGAATGTCTTCTCCAATTTATTTCCACACTCACCATAGATGTCATGGCAAATATCCAAAAGAAAATTTGGAGGGCAAAATGCTCCTCTTTATTTATTATTCAGGTAAGGGAAAGGACACCTGCCTGCCATAGATTCAGTACTCTGTGAATTGTGGTTTCTCTGTCTCCATAAGAGAACAGATTGAATCTAAACATGTTCTGTGCAGCTTGTTGAAAGTTCTTCAGTTCCTCCTGCTCTCAGTCAAATCTTACTTTCAGTTGTTTGTACTTGGCAATGATTCATAACTCTCAACTTGCAAACTACCTCCAGGCTCAAAAGAAACGAGCATGGGTGGGTTAGGGATATGGCTGGGGATGGTTACACTGGCAAATGTGAACGTGAAGGTGACAACATCACTTGAGTAAATATATCTTAACACACATAGTTTGTTTGTTGTGGCCCATCACAATCAGTTTAAGGGCCATGTGGTAAATAGATCATTTTTGCTTCTGATTGCAGTCCCTGCTGTAAGAAAGCCTGTACTGTAGTGGCTATCTCAAACATGTGCATGTTAGTGTGTGTACATTGGTTCTTGGTTTGGCCTGTGTCAGCCCTGGCAAGCAATAGGCACTGCCTTTTCACCCGATTAGTTTTTCCTCTGAAACCCCGTCTTCTCTAGCCATTCCAATTTCAGTCATTGAGCTCCACTGCGTAGATGACACTCTATCAGCAACTGAGTCAATGTTGTCAGCATTGAGGTGCTAATAATCAAATAACAGCGCCGCTGATTGGTACAAATTGCTTATCTACCTAACACCAGGCTCCTGAAACTATCACCCTCCTTGGAAATCAGCCACCAGGTGGACAGCAGGAGGATGGGTGACTTCTGAAGAGCTGGAGGAGATCATGTTGGTGGGTGCAGTAGGAACAGACTAACCATTCAGAGACCCTTAGAATTAAACTCTATTTGCTAATGAGCTTCTGGTGGGCAGGGTGGAGGGATCCTTGTTGTCAGGGTGAATGGAAGAACTGGCATCGGGGGATGGGGGGCTGGGGGTGGAGACAGAGTGTCTGCTAAGAACAGTGCTCCTATCCTTGCTGTCTAATTAAGTACCAGATTACCACTTAGCAGGTTGGAACTCCTGAAAAGGAGGTGATAGCAGGCTTTTGCAGGCTCCCCAGTCAGTGACCAGGACTCCCACTGCCAACATTAAATTCCGTTCTATTCCAGACCTCTCCAAAGCCAATCTTTTCTCTTGGAGACAGTAAGGACTGCAGATGCTGAAAGCCAGAGAAGGAAAGTCAGTGTTTCGGAGCAAAACCCTTAGTCAGGATTGAGGAGGGGGAGGGGAGCCCAGAAGTAAATAGAGGAAGGGACTGGGGCTGGGGAAATGTAGGTGGGATGATGATAGGTGGATGCAAGTCGGGGGTTATTGCAATTGGTCAATGGGAAGGGTGGAGCGGATAGGCGAGTAAGAAGATGGACAGGTTAGGTCAGGTCAGGGAGGTGAGGAGGAGGGAGAGGGCTGGGTATGGGATAAGGCTGGGGATGGAGGAATTTTAAAACTGGTGAAGTCAAAATTGAGGCCACCAGGCTGTTAGCTCCCAAGGCAAAATATCAGGTGTTGTTCCTCCAGTTTATGTTTGGCCTCACTCTGGTAGTGGAGAAGGCCAAGGATGGACATGTCATGGAGGAGCAGGAGGGAGAATTAAAATGGATGGTAACTGGAAGGTCATGTTAGTTGATGCGTGCAGAGCACAGATGCTCTGTGAACCAGTCCCCAATTCTGCGTTTGGTCTCTCCGATGTAGACGGAATCACATCGGGAAGAACAGATGCAATTGACCAGGTTGAATGAAGTGAAAGTGAATGTCTGTCGAATCTGGAAGGATTGTCTGGGGCCTTGGACGGAGGTGAGAGGGGAGGTGTAGAGGCAGGTGTTACACCTCTTGCAGCCGCAGGGAAAGGTACCGGGTGTGGTGGAGAAGTTGGTGGAGAGTGTAGGGCTGATGAGGGTGTCACGGTGTCAATGGTCCCTGCAGAAACCAATCGGGGTGGGGAGGGAAATATCTTTTTCATGGCAGGATATGACTGTAGGTGATAGAAATGTCGGAGGATGATGCATTGGATTCAGGAGATGTAGTTAAGATAGTTGTGGGAGTCAATAGGTTTGAAATGGATGCCACTGGCGAGTCGGTTTCTGGAGATGGAGACAGAGAAGTCCAGGAAGGCGAGGGAAGCATCAGAAATGGTCCAGGTGAATTTGAGGGCATGGCAGAAGGTGGTGGTGAAGTTAATGAACTGCTTGAGCTCCTTGCGGGAGCACAAGGCAGCACTGATGCAGTCACCAATATAACGGAGAAAGAGGTGTGGGATGTTGTTGGTGTAGTTGTGGAAGAGAGACTGTCCCACATATCCTACTAAAAGACAGGCATACCTCAGGCTCATGCGGACACCCTTAGGTTCATAGGAAGACAGAGGAACCACAGGAAAAATTGTTGCCTAGCGAATTTGTCAGTTCAGGGAACTGGTTAGGCCTAGAGAAGAGGAAGAAACAGAAGGCTTTTAGGTCCTCCGTGTGTGGAATACAGGTGTACAGGGACTGAACATCCATGGTGAAGATGAAGTGTTCGGGGCCAGGGAATTGAAAATCTTGGAAAAGGTGGAGGGCGAAGTTTGTGTCACGAATGTACGTTTAGAGTTCCTGGACCAAAGGAGAAAGAATGGAGTTGAGGTGGGAGGAGATGAGCATAGTGGGGCAGGAGCAGGCAGAGACAATGGGTCGGCCAGGGCAGTCGGGTTTATGGATTTTGGGAAGGAGATGGAAATGGGAGGTGCGGGTTTGGGAAACTATCGGGTTAGAGGCTACGGATGGGAGATCTCCTGAAATGATGAGTTTGTTGATGGCCTGGGAGGTGATGGCTTGGTGATCAGAGGTGGGACCACGATCAAGAGGACAATAGGAGGAGGTGTCAGTGAGTTGGCATCTGGCCTCAGCGATCTAGAGGTCAGTTTGCCATAGTGCCATTGTCACCCCCCCCCCTTACCAGTGGGATTAACAGTGAGGTTGGGGTTGGAGCGAAGGCTGCCCAATGAGGAGAGGTTGGAGTAAGTGAGATGGAGGGAGAGATTCAGGCAATTGACATTTTGGCAGCAGTTGGAGATGAAAATGTTGAGGGAGGGTAGGAGGGCAGGAGGGGGTGTCCGGGAGGATGGACTTTGCTAGAGGCAGGAGCAGGAATCATTAGAGGGTTGGTTGGAATACTGTTCAAAGAAATAGGTGCAGAGACAGCAGAATAAGAGCTCAACGTCACGACTTGTGCGAAATTTATTTGCATATGGGCGCAGGCGAATGAAGGTGAGCCCTTTGCTGAGGACGGACCGTTCAAAACTCAGCGAGGGAGAGGTCAGGGGAGATAGTGAAACCTTTATCTTTTTCACTTTAGAGATAAATAAATCTCCATCTCTGTTGAGATAGTTTTACGTCTCTTGAGATAGCTCTGTCTCTTTCTATTTCACTGGAGATAGATCTCACTCCTCTCACCTCTCTCAAGATTGAGAAAGACAGTGATTGATTTTCAGCCTCTACATTGTTTAAATGCACCCAGCATTCTGAATAAAGAGAGCTAGAGGAGTGTAAAAGTCCTGACTTGCATGTTGCGCTCACTAACATTTCAGTTTAACATTCAGACACTGGGGTTTACTGCTCCAAGGAAAGCTTTGAGCTCATTTTGAAACAATGGTAAATCCACTGAATTGGCAATAACCAAGATCTTTAAGAAAGAAAATTAACCATCCATGTGAGTGAACAAAAAGCAAGACAATTAGCTTGACTGAGGGAGACTGTGCTGAATTTTACTATTGTTCCTTGCACGAACTTCCTAACTGGATGTCTGAAGCTACTGAAATTTTGGTGGACAAGCCTCAGTTGCTGCTGTCCTCAGTGAGAGGATCAGCAGCTCTTAAGATGAAGAGGAGATCACTTCAGAGAGACAGGAGATCTTAGTCAACTGAAAAGTTCCAGGGAGATGAGGACCACAGGGAAAATGCATGCAGTGAGTTCATTGAGGCCTTTAGTGCTGTCCTTGGCTCCTGCAACTCCCTGGGTGACCTCTATTGAAACGGTTGCAGTCCCTGTGAGTCATCCTGCGATGCCTGCAGCACCACAGAAAGCCTGGTCCTTTAATCGTGTGAATTGGCAGCCAATCCCTATCCAGTTTCAGAACTGGGAAGGTGACAGTCCGACACAAGTCACCTCAATTTTACTGGAACTCTGCCTCCTAGCCAGCCACCAAAGGTTTGATGAAATCCAGTCAGATGCTGGTATATAATGGAAGATGCTAGAAATCTGAAACAAAAATGAAAATCTCTGGAAGAACGCAGCCAGTCAATCTGATCTGACTATTCCCAGCATTTTCTGTTTTGGATACTGTTCACTGGCATGAGGCCGCATTTTTGTTACCTATTGATATTTAATGGATACTAAAACTGCATCACAGTTAATGTACTGTACCACTGTCTCTTCTAGAATAGTTAGCTCAAAGTAATGACACAAATACAGAATATGAACACGATATAGAATGTTGTAGGAGGCAAGACTGAAATCTCATTTTCTTTCTTTCTAGAGAGATATAGCATTTGATTGAAATCCTTATACGTGAAACAGGGGAACTGGTCTCTGATGGGGTACTGAGACTTCAGGCCATTATACATCGTGGCCAGTTTTCCAATCCATTGGCTTCAATAAAACTTGGAGGCAAACAGCTTCAAAATGGCCTGAAGATTTCGCATTGCTTGATTTAGAACATAGAACATAGAACAGTACAGCACGGAACAGGCCCTTCAGCCCACAATGTTGTGCCAACCATTGATCCTCATGTATGCACCCTCAAATTTCTGTGACCATATACATGTCCAGCAGTCTCTTAAATGACCCCAATGACCTTGCTTCCACAACTGCTGCTGGCAACGCATTCCATGCTCTCACAACTCTCTGCGTAAAGAACCTGCCTCTGACATCCCCTCTATACTTTCCACCAACCAGCTTAAAACTATGACCCCTCGTGCTAGCCATTTCTGCCCTGGGAAATAGTCTCTGGCTATCAACTCTATCTATGCCCCTCAGTATCTTGTATACCTCAATTAGGTCCCCTCTCCTCCTCCTTTTCTCCAATGAAAAGAGACCGAGCTCAGTCAACCTCTCTTCATAAGATAAGCCCTCCAGTCCAGGCAGCATCCTGGTAAACCTCCTCTGAGCCCTCTCCAAAGCATCCACATCTTTCCTATAATAGGGCGCCCAGAACTGGACGCAGTATTCCAAGTGCGGTCGAACCAAAGTTTTATAGAGCTGCAACAAGATCTCACAACTCTTAAACTCAATCCCCCTGTTAATTTGTTTATAGGAAAAAGAAATAACCATCTATCGAACTGATTTTGGATTTCTCCTGATTGTTCACAATTGGGCCATGGATCTTCAATTTACCTGGAACAATTGAACAATGATTTGTTTGCTTTTTATGTTATTTAAATGCAAACTTACATTTTTTTAACAATGCAGTGTTTAATTCTCTTTCTCAATTCAAGGTGAGATATGTTCATTGCGGGGATAAGCCCTCGGCAGATTATTTCCCTTTCATTCTTCCGCTAACTCTCCTCGGAATGCAGACCTCAGACTCCAGCTAATGTGGCCCCATCTCACATGCCTTAATGATGCTTGTGTTTCTGGATGTAGATTGTTGCTATATTTCTGATATTCCAGCCATAGTACAGCCTTGTGCAGAGTTTTGTGTACATATTCAGACAGAAACCCACCCACTGCTACAATTCCAAAGCATCAGCAACACACAATGTTTCAGATTGTTTTCCATTCTCTTTGCTGCTTGTGTTTCCTTTTTGTTAATTGTATATCAATTGCATTTAATTATATGCAGTTGATATGGGTTAACTGTGGATTCATTTGTGGCAGTGTCCCTACCCATGGACCAGGTGGCCCGGAGTCAGGACCTTTAACCAGACACAGACTGAAACTGTGGGTATTAGCTTAGGAGGTATGTGCTTCTATTCTGTAAATCTGAAAAAGAATGTAAAGGCACATGCAGACTGGTTCTAGTTCTATCTTCTCCAGCTGGTTTTCTGGCCTGCGATACTGTGATCCATTGAGCAAGCCCCAAAACCAATCACTCATGTTGTTCCTCCAAATGTAAAGAGAGAAAAATATGATGAGCCATTATTCATTAAATGCTGCCGTTGCAGTGACAATACTTGCAGTTTTACTATGTAAAAACGTTGCTTCTAAGCTCACATTAAAAACTTAATTGGCACAGACCTGGAGTGTGGGGATCTCTGTGGACTTCAGTCAAAGATAAATTCACTCCCTCAGCTTGTGACTCCATTTCCAGCTTCTTCTCAGCAGGCAAGATATTGCAGATAACACTCAATACCTCTGGTTAATAATCTACTCTTAACTGTTGAGCTGATGTGTTCAGCAAAGAAACAATCAGCCAATGATTCTACAAGGAGACATTCTGCAGGGACAAGGAACAATACAAAAACAGTACAAAATGGGGAGGAATGGGATTGTGGGAGATATAGCAGTTTGGATCAGAAATTGGCTTGCTGAAAGAAGACAGAGGGTGGTAGTTGATGGGAAATGTTCATCCCAGAGAGCAGTTACCAGAGGTGTACCGCAAGGGTCGGTGTTGGGTCCACTGCTGTTTGTCATTTTTATAAATGACCTGGATGAGGGCACAGAAGGATGAGTTAGTAAATTTGCAGACGACACTAAGGTCAGTGGAGTTGTGGATAGTGACGAAGGATGCTGTAGGTTGCAGAGAGACATAGATAAGCTGCAGAGCTGGGCTGAGAAGTGGCAAATGGAGTTTAATGCAGACAAGTGTGAGGTGATGCACTTTGGTAGGAGTAACCGGAAGGCAAAGTACAGGGTTAATGGTAAGATTCTTAGTAGTGTAGATGAGCAGAGAGATCTCGGTGTCCATGTACACTGATCCTTGAAAGTTACCACCCAGGTTGATAGGGCTATTAAGAAGGCATACAGTGTTTTAGCTTTTATTAATAGAGGGATCGAGTTCCGGAACCAAGAGGTTATGGTGAAGCTGTACAAAACTCTGATGCGGCCGCACTTGGAGTATTGTGTACAGTTCTGGTCACCGCATTATAAGAAGGATGTGGAAGCTTTGGAAAGGTTGCAGAGGAGATTTACTAGGATGTTGCCTGGTATGGAGGGAAGGTCTTACGAGGAAAAGCTGAGGGACTTGAGGCTGTTTTCATTAGAGAGAAGAAGGTTGAGAGGTGACCTAATTGAGACATATAAAATAATCAGAGGGTTAGATAGGGTGGATAGGTAGAGCCTTTTTCCTAGGATGGTGACGGCGAGCACGAGGGGGCATAGCTTTAAATTGAGGGATGAAAGATATAGGACAGATGTCAGAGGTAGTTTCTTTACTCAGACAGTAGTAACGGAATGGAACGCTTTGCATGCAACGGTAGTAGATTCACCAACTTTAGGTACATTTAAGTCGGCATTGGATAAGCATATGGACGTACATGGAATAGTGCAGGTTAGATGGGCTTGAGATTGGTATGACAGGTCGGCACAACATCGAGGGCCAGAGGGCCTGTACTGTGCTGTAATGTTCTATGTTCTATGTTCTATGTTAATACTTGTTGCCTAATAGAATGAACATCCAAATGACTTGACAATGCAGTTAGAGTAAATATTTGAAGATTTCCAAATCAATGTTTGCATAAGGATAACTGTCAATAGTGCTTATTAAGAAACATTTCAGGCGCATGCTTTCTGTAGCCTGCAGCATAATGTTAAAATACCAGTATTGCTTGTGTTTTATGCTCCCAGTAGATTAGTGGACAAAGTCTGGGACAACAAAGCGTGGGGCTGGACGAACACAGCAGGCCAAGCAGCACCCCAGGAGCATAAAAGCCAACGCCTCGGGCCTAGACCCTTCATCAAAAA